>NW_028089064.1:36437-702344 GCF_014824575.4 Sturnira hondurensis
CATCCAACAATACATCAAAAAGATCATACACCATGACCAAGTGGGATTCATCCCAGGGATGCAAGGATGGTTCAATATCCGCAAATCAGTAAATGTAATACACCACATAAACAAAAGCAAGGACAAAAACCACATGGTCATATCAATAGACGCGGAAAAAGCTTTTGATAAGGTACAACACCCATTTATGATAAAGGTACTCAGCAAAGTGGGAATAGAGGGAGCATTCCTCAATATAATAAAGGCCATATATGAAAGACCTACAGCCAACATCATACTGAATGGGCAAAAACTGAAAGCTTTTCCACTAAGATCAGGAACAAGACAAGGTTGTCCACTTTCACCACTTCTATTCAATATAGTATTGGAAGTTCTAGCCACAGCAATCAGACAAGAAAAGGAAATAAAAGGCATCCAAATCAGAAAGGAGGAAACAAAACTGTCACTGTTTGCAGATGACATAATAGTGTACATGGAAAACCCTATAGCCTCTACCAAAAAACTGCTCGAACTAATAAATGAATTTGGCATAACGGCGGGTTACAAAGTCAATATCCAGAAGTCAAAGGCATTTTTGTATACTAACAATGAAACAGCAGAAGCAGAAATCAAGAATAAAATCCCATTCGATATAGCAAAAAAAAAAAAATATCTGGGAATAAACCTAACCAAGGAGGTTAAAGACTTGTATGCCGAAAACTACACAACACTGAAGAAAGAAATCAAGGAAGACGCAAACAAATGGAAACATATACTGTGGTCATGGATTGGAAGAATTAACATCATCAAAATGTCCATACTACCCAAAGAAATTTATAGATTCAATGCAATACCTATTAAAGTGCCAATGGCATATTTCACAGACATAGAACAAACACTTCAAAAATTTATATGGAACCATAAAAGACCCCAAATGGCAGCTGTAATTTTGAGAAAGAAGAAGAAAGTTGGAGGGATCACAATACCTGATATCAAACTATATTACAAGGCCACTGTAATCAAAACAGCCTGGTACTGGCATAAAAACAGGCACATAGACCAATGGAATAGAAGAGAGAGCCCAGAAATAAACCCGAATCTCTACAGTCAATTAATATTTGACAAAGGAGGCAGTAACATAAAATGGAGTAAAGATAGCATCTTCAACAAATGGTGTTGGGAGAACTGGACAGCCACATGCAAAAAAATGCAAGTCGATCACCAACTTACACCATACATCAAAATATATTCAAGGTGGATAAAAGACTTAAATATAAGCCGAGAAACCATTAAAGTCCTAGGGGAGAGCATTGGCAGAAAAATCTCAGATATTCCATGCAGCAATATTTTTACTGATACGTCCCCTAGAACAAGGAACATAATGGAAAGAATAAACGAATGGGATCTCATAAAACTTAAAAGCTTCTGCATGGCCAAGGAAAACAGTATCAAGATAAAAAGAGAAGCAACAGCTTGGGTAAACATATTTGCCAATGACACCTCAGACAAAGCTTTAATCTCCAAAATATACAAAGAACTCACAGGACTCTACTCAAAGAAGACGAGCAACCCAATTAAAAAATGGGCAAAGGACTTGAACAGACACTTCACCGAGGAGGAAATACAGAGGATCCAGAGACACATGAAAAGATGCTCGATATCACTAGGTATCAGAGAGATGCAAATTAAAACCACAATGAGATACCACCTAACACCAGTCAGATGGCTACCATAAACAAAGAAACAAACAACGAGTGCTGGAGAGGTTGTGGGGAAAAGGGGACTCTAGTTCACTGTTGGTGGGATTGCAGACTGGTACAACCACTATGGAAAGCAGTATGGAATTTTCTAAGAAAACTAAAAATGGACATGCCTTATGACCCAGCAATTCCACTGCTAGGTGTATATCCTAAGAACCCTGAAACACCAATCCAAAAGAACCTATGCACCCCTGTTCATAGCAGCACAATTTACAATAGCCAAGAGTTGGAAGCAACCTAAATGCCCATTGGTCAATGACTGGATCAAAAAACTATGGTACATTTACACAATGGAATTCTATGCTGCAGAAAGGAAGAAGGAGCTCCTACCCTTTGCAACATCATGGATGGAACTGGAAAGCATTATGCTGAGTGAAATAAGCCAGGCGGTGAAAGACAAATACAATATGATATCACCTTTAACAGAAATCTAAACAACAAAACAAACAAGCAAGCTAATATGACCAAATACACTGAAATACAGAACGTGCTGACAGGGTCCAGAGGGTAGAGGGGAGAGAATCACAGGGGAAAAGGGGAAGGACTCACATGAACAAGTATAAAGGACACATGGACAATAACTAAGGTGGGGTCAGAGATGGGAGGGAGGTGGGGAGCACTGGGGGAGGGGTGGGCAGGGCTGGGAATGCAAGAAAGAAAACTGTACTTGAACAAGAGTTAAATAAAAAAAAATTAAAGGCTATTCAGATTGATAAGACTCCTTAAAACTGAATTCATGAAGTAGTTTCTGTATTTGGTTATGAACATTAAAAGAAGAAGTTAGTATTTTTGTAATTTTGGCTCCTTCCTTTCTTTCTTCCTTTTTTTCTTCTTCCTTTATTTCCTTCCTACTTACATTTCCTTCTTTTAGAAATATTCTTTTAACTTGGTGAGAATTTATTTAACATAGCTAGCACAGTATTTTATTTCTGGTAATGCATTTTAAAAACAATTCTCTTTAGCAACCTATTTTTTCTAGGGTATCATTAGTTTGTAATAAAAATTTATGCTATTTATTTTGAAGTACAAACAGAATTGATTTCCAAACTGGGAAAAATAAATAAATATGCAACTCTTTAGAATTTTTCTTTAATTACATTTTCCTTTTGATTTAGGTTCTGTTTTTTTCTTATGAGCAACTTTCCATGTGTGAATGATTACATGTACATACATCATAATTTCCAGCTATTTTCAGCACTGAATTTATTTTTTATGATATTTAATTTTGCTTAGTACATTAAAATGATTAGCACACCTTGAGTGATTTTTACCAATTCTAGATGCATGTTTTTTTTTCTTAAAAACTTCTTCTTAGGATTTTAAAAAATATTCTGGTAAGGTAAATAGTATTTTGCAATCAGTTTAGCATAAAATGCATTTTCTGCTAAAAATAATTTATGTATACCAACATTATACATAAAACATTATCAATTCCCAAAAGCAATAGTCTCTATTGCAGAGATTAACAAACAAAACAAAAGAAAATAATACATTCTTCTTTTAAAGTCATATTTCTAATTTCCACAAATGCCTTCTTTCTATAATATATAAATAAAATAAAATATATCAATATATATTGTAATGACTTACCAACATTCATTTAATATGTGAAATGTATTTTTGCCAATTAAATATAAAGATGTTTTTATATTTTATTAACATTAATTATAGTTATAACATCATCATTCCTTATTACTTAGTCATTTTTATGTTTAGTAAATGTAATATTTTAAAGTGTTGCCTTTCAATATTACTTCAGAAACTAATTTATATCACAAAAGATATAGTTATCTTTTAGCCAAGATGGAGGCATAAGTAGATAAGCTTTGCTTCCTTGCACAACCAAAACACAGATAACCACCAACTTAAAAACAAGAAAAAACAACCAGAACTGACAGGAAATCAAATTGCATGGAATTTCAATGACCAAGTAGTTAAAGAAGGTACACACTCATCCAGACTGGTAAGATGGTTGGAGATTAGCATCTGCAGTGGGGAGGACATGCAGCAAGGTGGCAACTGATGGACTTGGAAGCCCAAAATTCCTGTGGAGAGTGAGACAGACAACACAACCCATGGTTCCAGTGTAGGAAAAGAAAGCTTCAAAACCTCTGGCTGTAAAAATCTCTGTGGATTGAGGAGGCAGGAGAAACTGCCAGTCTCACAGAAGATTCTGCTGGAGGAGCCCATGGTGTCCTAGAATGTACACAAGCTCACCCACCTAGGATTCAGCACCAGAAGGACTCAATTCACCTGTGGGTGGCTGGGGAAGTGACTGGAAGTGGGGAAAGAGCCAAGCAAGTGGCATTGTTCCTTCTCTGACACCTCCCTGACATATAGAACCACAACACCGCAAAGAGGGTTGCCCTACCCTGGTGAATACCTAAGGCTCCATCCATTACAAGGTCACAGGTGTGTCAAGAAAAAGAAATATGGATCAAAACTCAAGGAAAAGAGCTAAGCAAGGAGGAGATAGCCATCCTATCAGATACAAAGTTCCAAACACTGGTAATCAGGATGTTCAATGGAATGATTGAGTATGGACACAAATGAAGGAAGAAGTGAAGGCTATACAAAGTGAAATAAAGAAAAATATACAGTGAACCAACAATGAAAGGAAGGAAACCAGGACTCAAATCAGTGTTTTGGAACAAAAGGAAGAAATAAATATTCAACCAGAGCAGAATGAAGAAATAAGAATTCAAAAAAATGATGAGAGGCTTAGGAACTTCTGGGACAACTTTAAACATTCCAACACCTGCATCATAGGGGTACCAGAAGGAGAAGATGGAGGAAAAAAATTGAAAACTTATTGAAAAAACAATGAAACAGAATTTTTCTAATCTGGCAAATGAAATAGAAGCTTCAGAAAGCTTCAGGAAGCTCAGGAAGCTCAGAAAGTCCTAAAGAGATTGGACCCAAGGAAACACACACCAAGACACATAGTAATTACATTACCCAAGATGAAAGATAAGAAGAGAATCTTAAAAGCAGAAAGAGAAAAGAAGAGAGTTATCTACAAAGGAGTTCCCATAAGACTATCAGCTGATTTCTCAAAAAAAAAAAAAAACCACTTTGCAGGCAAGAAGGAGCTAGAAAGAAGTATTCAAAGTCATGAAAGGCAAGGACCTACATCCAAGATTGAGCTATCCAGCAAGACTATCATATGGAATGGAAAGGCAGAAAAAGTGCTTCCCAGATAAAGTCAAGTTAAAGGATTTCCATATCACTAAACCCTTATTACATGCGATGTTAAAGGGGCTTATCTAAGAGAAAGAAGATGATAAAAAATACTAACAGTAAAATGACTATTCACAACTATCAACAACTGAACCTAAACAACAACAAAAAACAAAAAGAAACTAAGCAAACAACTAGAACAGGTACAAAATCACAGAAATGAAGATCTCATGGAGGTATTTCAGTAGGAAGGAGGAGTGGGTGAGTGGAAGAAAGGTACAGAGAATAAGAAATATAATTTTAGGTGCAAAATAGCTGGAGGGAGGTTAAGAATAGTATAGAAAATGGAAAAGCTGAAGAACTTATATATATATGACCCATACACATGAACTAAGGGAGGAACGCTGGGTATAGGGTGGAGGAAGATAAAGGGAAGAAAAATGGGACAGCTGTAATGGCATGATTAGTAAAATATACTTTAAAAAGATATAATTTATACAATATATTTAATGCATTTTATCAAGACACAATATTACTACCTCTTAAAATTTTCTCAGATGTTGTAGGTGTTAGAGTAAGATTGTGTTTTATTTTAATGAATCTTATTATTAAATTATTTTATCTTTACAAATTTTACATTATCTGTCCAAAATATGTATTTGTCAATAATGACCAGTGAAATACTTAACTTAGAAGTACTCTGTTATAACCAGTGCCTTAAAAAATGTCATTACATTTATATGACTTCTTTCTAACAATTAGATTAAAATACATTTTAATTTAGATTTAAGTTTTGTAGATGATTAATATTAACAAAAAATTTTCTTTTCTAAAAATTTAAATAGATGAGTGTGCATGTACAACAGTATATAAACTAATATGTTTGAATGATATATGTTAATGGCACCTCAAAAATCAATAAACTTTAGCAGTCTTCTATTATTATATATCATTTATTTGAGCTTATTATGTATAAGGCAATATTTTAAGAGATGTGCATAAAATTATTTATTTTTTACAGCAACCTAATGAATTAGCATAGTTTTTATTTCTTCTTAAAATAAAATGATTACGGCATAGATATTTTGCCCAACAAAATGTGTTTTCAACTACTGGACTATTGTAAATAATATTTTTAAAAATTTTAAAGATTTTTATTTATTTTTAGAGAGAGAGGAAGGGAAGGAGAGAAACATCAATGTGCAGTTGCCTCTTATGTGCCCCTTGTTGGGGGCTTGTCCTGCAACCCAAGCATGTGCCCTGACTGGGAATCGAACTAAAGATGCTTTGGTTCACAGGCCTGCACTCAATCCACTAAGCTACAGCAGCCAGGACTGTAAATAATATTTTTAAAAATATTTTATTTATTTATTTTCAGAGAGAGGGGAAGGGAAGGAGAGAGGGAGAGAAACATCACTGTGTGGTTGCCTCTCATGTGTCCCCCACTGGGAACAGTCCTGCAACCCAGGCATGTGCCCTGACTGGGAATCGAACTGCGATCCTTTGGTTCACAGGCCCACGCTCAATCCACTGAGCTACACCAGCCAGGGCTATAAATAATATTTTTAATTACACACCTATGCTGCATCATGCCTTAAAGAGAGGAAAGATTTATAAATTTGAAAAGATATTAACATTTTCAGACCATCACCACGGTAAATATGTTACTTTCTTAGAGGGCTGTCTCTGAAATAAGTGTTGTTCATTTTGTCTCAAACTTCAAAATACATGTCCACATGCCTGGGTTGTAGTCCAGTTCCCTGAAGGCCAACTCCCAGCAGGGGACACACAAAAGGCATCCATACATTGATGTTTCTCTCCCTCTCTCCTTCCCCTCTAAAGATAAATAAATAAATAAATGATTTTAAAAAATACATGTCCATTTGTTTGTTTGGTAGGATGGTTGGCTTTAGATAACCGGGAACAAATTACCTAAATTCTTGTATCTCCACTAGTTCATCATAGTTTAAAGGCATATTTAAATGCATGTACTTTTCAAGATGCTTACATGATATATGATTCTCCCTGGATATGAGATAAAATTGATGTATAAGGTATAAGTTTTAGGTGTAGAATGTGATAAGTTGACACCCAGATATATTGTGAAATGATTACCACAACCAAGTTACCTAACATATCCATCACTTCACAAAATTACAGTGTGTAATTACAGCATGTGTATGTGGTGAGAATATTTAATACTGACTCTCTTAGCTACTTTCAAGCATATAATACATTACTGTTAACTATAATCACCAAGCTGCATATTAAAAATATAGCTTACTTATCTTAGAACCAGAAGTTTATACCCTTGATCAACATCTCTCTTGTCCCCCAGTTTCTGGTAACCACCATTCTACTAATTTTGAGTTTGTTTTTAAAGATTTGACATACTAGTGAGATCATACAGCATTTTTCTTTACCTGACTTATTTCACTTAACAATACCTTCAAGGTCTATCAATATTGTAACAAAAGACAGTATTGCTTTCTTTCTCATAGCTGAATAATATTCTACATTCATACATAAATATCACATCTCTTTATAAATAATGCATGCATTTATTTTTAGAGGGGGGGAGGAGGGAGAGAGAGAGAGAGAAAAAGATCTCACACACACCTCGACTAGGACTGAACTTGCAACCCAGGGAATGTGAGCTGACCAGGAATAGAACTAGAGACTCTTTGCCTTGTGGAACAATGCCCAACCAAAATGTCTAGGGCTATAACATTTTTCTTGTTTTTTTTTTCATCTATCAATGGACACTATTTCCATGTCTTGACCACTGCAGATCATGTTGCAATGAGCATGTGAGTACAGATACCTCCTTGAGATAGTGATTTTTTAATAAAAATCCAGAAATGGAATTGCTAAATCATATGGTTGTTCTATTTTTAATTTTTAGTGAAAACTGTATACTATCTTCTATAGTTACTGTACTGTTATGAACATTTCTACCATAGTGAGCAAGAGTTTCCTTTTCTCTACATCCTCAATAACACTTATCATTTGTCTTTTTTATAATAACCAATGAACATGTGTGAGATGATAGCTAATTTTAGTTTTAATTGTGTGTTTTCATAATGATTAGTGAAGCTAATAATCTTTTCTTATACCTGATATATTTTGGACCTATACAGATCCTCTGTCCATATTCAACTATATTATTTAATATTTTGTTATTGAGTTGTGTGAGTTCCTTACAGATACTGAATATTTATCCCTTATCAGATACATGTCCTGCAAATGTTTTCATCCATTCTATAGACTGCTTTCTCATTTTGTTGATGATTTCTCTTTCTTTGCAGAAGGTTTTTAGTTTTGATACAGGATAGTAAAAAGCTAGGAATATTCCTGGGCAAGTGTAATGGGGAAACTGAGAAAAGAAATTAAATAAGACCAAACAATTTGAACAATTTAGCCACCTGGTAAATTACAAGACCTTATCTTCCCTTAACCAAGGACACTTGAGAGCAACGGATTATACCCCTCCTTCCTAAACAGAGAATACGCAGCTTCACTGGCTGTAAACCACAGGTGTCTGGGGAAGAGAGGGATGCTAATGCAAATGGAGAGATAACACTGCAACAAAGGTAGTGAACTTGAGAAGAAGCTGTGTGACTCCACATTCAGCTCCCCTCCCCCTGACCCCCAAAAGAAAGGGCACATTCATGCTCCCTTTGGGAATTTTCTTCTCCCAGATTCTCATGTTTCCTTTATATAAGCTTGCTTGTGAAAGCTCGAGGGGAAAGTGGATGTTAGCGTGTTTACCTGACACCTTCTCAGATTGCTGGCCTCTGATATTAATAAATTATACCACGATAATCCAGGCTCCATCTCTGCTTTTTTGGCTGAGCCATGACAGGCAGCAGGAGCCCTGGACTAGGCTGCCTTCCCATTTCACTTTGATGTAGTCCCATATGTTTATTTTTGCTCTTGTTGCCCATGTTTTTAGTGTTACACACAAAAAATCATTGCCTGCACAATGTCAAGAAAGTTCTCCCCTAGAAGATTCTTTGTTCGTATTTTATATTTAAGTCTAAAGTCAAATAAATTCTTAAAATTTTGAGTTGCTAAATATGTAGGAAATTTCAGATATCATCATGATCATCGTCATTTTCTGTTAGTCATTTTATTCATGTTTCTAAGTTTTTTCTAGTAGTCAGGATTAGTAAGAAAGAAAAGAAACCTTCCTGTTCTTTGTAGAATTTTCATATTATAAGTTGCTTTTGCTTTTTGTTTGTCTACTATTCTGTTTATATATAATGGGTATATTCTATCATTGAGAATATCACTAAATGTAATTTCTTCCTGGTTTTAAAAAATCAATTGTTATTAAGTTTGTTATTAAATCTATCTATAATTCAAACATACTATTAAATTCATAGAGGTTATTAATTTATCATTTTTCTTACATTTAAGTTTAATTTTGCTTATATACTTTACATATGTTTGTTTAAATAACTTTTGGGTTGCTTATATAGCTAAATTTTACTGGTCATTAGAGATCTTAAATAAAGTGCAGTATCACCATGAAAACATTGCATAGTTTTACTTTTGTCCTGAGATGAGAAACCTGGCTGCAAACAGATTGAAAAAAAATGAAAAAATTTTTTCAGTGCAAACTTTTTTCTTTTGAGAGAGAGAGAAGGAGAGAGAAGAAAAGAAGGAGAAAGGGAAAGAAATAGAAACATGCGCGAGGGAAACATCAATTGGTTGCCTCTCAGATACCCCTAGCCGGGGACTTGGCCCTCAACCCAGGCATGTGCCTGGACTGGTTTGGGAACCAAACCAGCAACCTGTCAGATTACAGGCCAGTACTCGGTCTATGGAGCCACACTAGCTAGGATTCAGTGAAAATATTTTTAAACATATTAACTGAAACAGTTTCTCAAAATGAGTTTCAAAAAGTACCTGGATAGATACAGCCAAAAAGTTTCTTAAGACAATTCGATTGTTGTATGCAAGGTGTTGAAAATTGGTGTTTTTCAGTATCGACTGAATGATTGCAGGGAAGGGTATTCTAGTGTTCTCACTAGCATCATAATAGGTATGAAAATCATGCTTCACAAAGAGAAAAAGTTACAGAAAAAAATCTGACCAAGGAATAGAGAATCGACTGGGAATAAGATTAAGCTAAGAGAGTAACTGGTCCTGGCAGTGGACTTTCAGTTTAAAATTTGCTTTGTTGTGCTTATGCAAAGCACTCACAGAGAAAAGTCTTTTGCAGCAGGCATTTACCATATTTTGCCATGTATTATGTGCACTCTTTTGCCCCAATTTTTGAGGTGAAAAATAAAGATGCACATTGTACACGTATAGTACCTGAAATACCTTGTATCTGTTATTGTGTTTTGTAATTATTTGTTATATAAAATTTTTGTTCCATAAAATGTTTAAATATAAGTGCTAAAATTTCTTTATAATACAGAAAGCAAGTATCTAAATATAAATATATAACTAGATTGAATTAAGAAATGAAAACAAAATATTTTTCTCCTAAAATTTGGGCCAAAAACATGGGTGAGTAGTATACACAGCAAAATACATAATTTCCATCATCAGCAGCTCCTCTTGCTTGATCCTGGGAATATAACATCAGTTTAGTTCATGGAACAATCTGCAGAGACCCTTCGGATGAATCTTGATTTACATAACTAATTGTGGCAATGACATTTCTCTTTGCATGTTATTCAGTTACTCACCTAACTGTGAGCATATGAGTCTTAATCCAATGTTTGAGAAGCCATCTGTAAGAGATTGGAAAAGTTTTTTTTTTCCTGAAGAGAGACAGACCACTCTTTATGAGAATGATTCACTAACTTCTGTCTCATATGACTTATTTTTGTAAGGATGTGACATACAGAAATCTGTGACCTTCAGCATAAAATCTTTTAATCCAGGGAATATACTACAGTGGAAGAGTTGTTGACACATGGGTGTTTGGAAAATATTATGATCTTGATAATCAAACCTGGGGACTCCTGCCTTCAGATGTATCGTTAACTAACTACCGATTTCCTTCTGGCTAACTGTCATCTTTAAACTGTGGTATTTGTGTCCCTAGGTAGGAGGAGCTGGTGGAAGACAATCCAAATAATGTATTCCACTCTGGAATAAATATTTTAGGGGGGAAATCAATTACCAAATGTACTCTTTAAAAATCTGATGCCAACTTCAGTTGACATGATTCTTGCCCTATTTTCATTTTACAACAGTTCTTTTATTACTCCAAAATAGAACAACAACATCCAATAGGCATATAAATGCCTTCAGTAAATAATATCATGACATTTCAGTTTTTGGCAATGGCTGACTTAACAATTTCCTACCAATTGAATAATCTGGAGTGTGTGTGTGTGTCTACTGTTTGGACTTTAGACAGTCACATGACAACAATAATTATGAACTAAAAAAACCTAAAAATGTTCATTGTTAGAACCATTACAGAAATGAGGTCTCAAAGAAATGCATGTACTAAAATGCAGAGAAATAACAAACCTGCTTCACACTAAAGAGACCGATGTCCTTGATGCAGCTGTGGGAAGAGCAACTGCGGTAATTATAGGGTAAGAAGGAAGCAGCTGAACTTCTAATAGATTTTTTTAAAGTTTGAGCATATGTTCCAAGCATGGTCGCTTAGAATTACTAGAAGCCCTGGATACAAGTTTAGTATGTACATTCTCACCAACTTTTCTGTGTGGGCTTTTGGAAGACAGAACAGGTGTAAGTTAAGAGCAAAGAAATATGGGTCACTTGAGCCTGAAAAAAAATTCTAAGATAGGTTAGGAGTGCCTCTAAGCCCTCCAGGCCTTCTGCAGCTCTGACAGATAGAATAGTAAGAAGCTGGGAAATGTTTTTGGCACAAAGAATAGGAAAACTGGGGCTGATAGCTGAACACAGAGGCTGAACAACTTCCAGCAAGGTACAGATAGTCACCAGGGTAGAACAACCTGAATACCTGGAAGAGGATGAAACTGGAAAAAAAAGTACCTTGGCCCCAGGGTAACTTCTTCTCCCCTGGCCTCTCTTCCTTGGAGATAACAACTAGGAGAACATGTCTATGCCTCAGTTATGTTTCAGCTCCAGACCCAGAAAAGCCGCAAAACCAGGTGGGTGAGGATGCCAGAACCACCTGCAATGACTGAAGACTTCCTGCCCTATTGGTGTAGACCATGAACCAGAAAGGGCACACCTGGAGAACTTACGGATATGCTACTGAAGCCCACCCCTGAGATCTCCCCTAAAATTCCCACCTTCAAGAGAGAGACAAAAACCTCAAAACAAAAGATCCAATGCAGGCACTGTCCTTCTGGGAACTACATCATATCATTTCCTTGTCCTTCTTCCTCCACTCCTTTCCCCACAGGCACAAGTCTCTTAAACCCTAAGACAGTGGGCAACAGGCAGCTCGTTCTAGGCTATTCCCCTGAACTTGTCCCTAAAACCCCCTTTTCTGATTTGCCAGTGAGCCAACAACCCCACTTGGACTCTTCTGTTGCTTGTCTTTGCTAAGCCCTTCATGGTATCACTGTCCTCAGCTTTAATAAATGTATCCTCATGGTCACATGGACTCAAGCTATAAAATCTTTCCTACACGAAGTCAAGCACCCAGACACTATGACTGGCCCTAGGCAGAGCCACTCAGGGTCAGGCCCCTGTCCAGTAACATGACTGGAGGCACAGGTTATTTGAGAGAAGTGACCCAACGCACAAGAACAAGCAAGGAACAGGGAGCTGAATATACAAACACTGGGGTATTCGCATAGAGTATAAGGCAAAAGCTGCCTGTAGATGCATGAGGTAGGGAAATGTCAAGAAAAAAGAAACATATCCTAAGGTTCAGGTGTACCAGGATGCTAAGGCTGAGGTCAGGACAGGAGAACAGAGACAAACCTTTCTGGCTTCTCAGATCAACTATCAACTATTAACTTCAAATTCAATAGCAAGCAAAATTATCATCCCACAATCAATGAGGCATGAAGACATTTTCAAACAGATTTAATACTGAAAGGTTCATTCCTAAGAAATATTCAAAGATTATTTTGGACTGAAGTGAAAAGGATGGCTGAGAGAAAAATGTAGAGATAAGGAACATGAGGCATTGTAATATATCAGTAGATATAAAAGGCTTTTTAATATTGAGATGTTAAGTCTCTGAAAATATAATTTAGTTTATAATATAATAACAATAATGCAATGTGGTTCCATAGTACATGTGAAAGTAAAATAGTCTACAAATAGAGTACAATGTAAGTCAGGAATAATTGGAAGCATATTTTGTAACATTCTTATATTTTGTGTGAAATACCAATACATTCTTGAAGAGAGCTGGGTCAAGTTTAAGATACATATTGTGACATTGAAAAAGCACTAAAAGGGATAGAAGTGAGCATAACTAAATTAATACATGAAAATAAAATGAGTGTTGACTCATGGGAAAAATGAATTGAAGAAAAAGTAAACAGAGTAAGAGGGAAAAAATATAAAACAAGCACAAGAAAGATAGACTTGAACTCAAATGCTTCAAAAAATATGAGGTTTGCCCTGGCTGGTGTAGCTCAGTGGATTGAACGTAGACCTGTGAACCAAAGGGTCACAGGTTCAATTCTCAGCCAGGGCCCATGCCTGGGTTGTGGGCCAGCTCCAGTAGAGGGGTGCATGAGAGGCAATCATACTTTGGTGTTTTTCCTCCCTCTTTCTCCTTCCCTTCCCCTCTCTGTAAAAATAAATAAATAAAATCTTTAAAAAATGAGATCTGTCTGGAAAAAGTTTAGCCATTGTTAATACGATGAGAACAAGTTGTACAACATTGATGTAACCTGGCAGGCAAAGAGAGTGGACTAGAATATACATGCATGAATGATGATGACTTCACTAAATTAGTCAGTCGGGGTGGTAGTCGCCATTAAGCGAACATGTGTACTGTGTGGCCTCATTCACAAAGGCTAAGTAAGTAGAGCGATGAGTGTGCATCACATTTTGCATTAAGTTTGAACATCCCTCCACAGAAACTATTCAGATAATTCAGAAGGCCTTAGCTATGGACAGCTGGTGATTGGCAGCTTCATCAAGACAATACAGCCACTCATGCATCACATCTCCTGTATAATTTTTTCTGTGAAACATCAAATCATCCAGGTGCCTCACACCACCTACAGGCCAAAATTGACACCTTGTGACCTCTGGCTTTTCCCAAAACTAAAATCGCTTTTGAAAGGGAAGATATTTAAATTGTTGATGAGGTTGAGGAAAATATAAAGGGTCACCTGATAGTGATTCGGAGAACTGTATGAGGTCTTAAGGTCCCTACTTTGGAGGGGACTGAGGCATCTTTGTCTTATGTACAGTGTTTCTTGTATCTTGTATCTTCTTTAATAAATGCCTTTGTTTTTCATATTATATGTATGGGTGTCTTCTGGACACATTAAGTGAAATTATATTAAACACCCTAATCAAAGGGCAGATATTGTTAAAAGTCACTAGGCAGTAATAAAAAAACAATTTGAAAATATGATTAAACTAAATAAGTCAGACAGAAAAAGCCAAGAACTGTATTATTTCACTCATATATTTCACATAAATCACTTGGTAATTGTCAGAACACAACTCTATAAAATTCTAATAAGGAAAGATACTTGGCGATTAACTAAGTATATGTTAATATAGGCTATGTGAAGTTAAAATTTTTATAGTAGGTCATGCCCAATAGTCTCAAAATCTTATGTTAGAACAGCTTGATATGCCAATTTAGGAGTAGAAGTTATAAGAGACACATAGAAAGAGGATGAGGAGGAGGAGCCCTAGGTCATATCTTTATACAAGAGTCCTCTAAAGAAACACTGGTCCTTGAGATAGAAAATCTTGTTTATTTGTTTTCAAGTGATCGTGTGATTGCTGTCCTGTGTTAAAAACAAAACTAACAAACAAGAAAATAGGTAGCTTGCTGTGAAGATTGATCACCAGATTCGTGGGAACATGGGGATCAAACCTCTCTGGATGAATAAAAGAGTTTGAATAGCTACCCAGTGAACTCACCGAACAGATTTTTATTTACATTTTTTAAAGATTTTATTTATTTATCTTTAGAGGGGAAGGGAAAGAGAGAGGGAGAGAAACATCAATGTATGATTTCCTCTCATGCATCCCCTACTGGGAACTGGCCTGCAACCCAGGCATGTGCCCTGACTGGGAATCGAACTTTGCTCCTCTGAATTGCAAGCCCGTGCTCAATCCACTGAGCTACACCAGCCAGGGCTTTATTTATATTTTCGCTTTTTGATTGTTCAAATACAATGCCTGTATTTTCCCCCATCACTCCCTGCAACCCCAGCCAGCCACACCTCCCTCCCCTAATCCTGCCCCACCTTTGTTTTCTCCATGTCCTTTATAGTTCCTGGAAACCCTCCCCCCCCTCTTCCCCCCATTGTCCTCCCTCCACCTCCCCTCTGGTTACTGGCAGATTGTTTTTAATTTCAATATTTCTGGTTCTATTTTTCTTCCTTGTTTGTTTGTTTTATTGATTAGGTTGCACTTCTAGGTGAGATCATATGGCATGTATGTGTCTGTCACTGCCTGGCTTATTTCAATCAGCACAATGTAATTCAGATTCACCCATGCTATGGAATGCCACCCAAGAGATTTTTGAAACCAATAGGCAATGCGTCTTCACCACCCTACTTTGAGCTGTTTTCAAAACGTGGGCATTTGTGTACCTTCCCTAAAACAAAATACTAAATTTTCATTTTACCTAGGGATTTTTGAACAAAGGTTCATTTTAATCCCTTTTAAACATACTTTCTTTCTTTCTTTTTTAATTTTCACAAAGCAATTTATTATTTTTACAATATTTTTTATTTTAATTGTTGTTCAAGTACATCCTCCTTCCCCTACTCCCATACCAGCTCACCCACCCAACCCTCCCCACCTCCCTCCCACCCCCAAATCCTCCAGGGTCTGTCCATGCATCCCCCACACTTCCTCCTGTGGAAAGTATGTTTGCAGGGGTAAACATACTTTCTTAAATAGATGGCGGTAGCTTCAGTAANTCATTTTAATCCCTTTTAAACATACTTTCTTTCTTTCTTTTTTAATTTTCACAAAGCAATTTATTATTTTTACAATATTTTTTATTTTAATTGTTGTTCAAGTACATCCTCCTTCCCCTACTCCCATACCAGCTCACCCACCCAACCCTCCCCACCTCCCTCCCACCCCCAAATCCTCCAGGGTCTGTCCATGCATCCCCCACACTTCCTCCTGTGGAAAGTATGTTTGCAGGAGTAAACATACTTTCTTAAATAGATGGCAGTAGCTTCAGTGATTACTTCTTTTTTGTTAAACAAAATTTTAAGTTTATTTCATTTGAAGAGGTAGATTTTTTATTGAAAAATAAACCATCTCTGAGAAACATCCATAAATGTTTATCAAAATGACATGCCATTATTGATAGTAGTGGTGACTTCAGGGGTGTATACATTTGCTAAAACTTAACAAATTTTATTGTACACCTGATTTCCTACTAAGAAACATTCTCTCAAATATATATAGATATATACTTAATTTTTTATTGTTCTTCTATTACAATTGTCCCAGTTTTTCTCCCTTCCCCCCTTTTCACTCACCCCACACACCCCCATATGCAATCTCCACACTGGTGTCTATGTCCATGGATCACTATTCATACATATTTTATGACTAGTTCCTTCCCCTTATTTTCACACTCACCCCTCTCCCGTGTGCCCCTCTTGTTTCTGTCAGTCTGTTCCACATTTTCATGCCTCTGGTTCTATTTTTCTCATTAGTTTATTTTTGTTCTTTGGGTTCCTCTTATAGGTAGGATCATATGGTATTTGTCTTTCACTAACTGGTTTATTTTGATTAGCATAATATTATCCAGTTTCATCCATGCTGTTGTGAAGGGCAGGAGGTCCTTCTTTCTTTCTGCTGCATAATATTCCATTGCATTAATATACAACACTTTTTTATCCATTCATTTGCTAATGGGCACTTAAGCTGTTTCTAGCACTTGGCTATTGTAAACAGTGTTGCCGTGAACTTAGAGAGGTGCCTAAGTTTGTTGAATCGGTGTTATAGAGTTCTTAGGGTATATTCCCAGCAGTGGAGTTGCTGGGTCAAAAGACAATTTTATTTTTAGTTTTTTGAGAAAATTCCATACTCTTTTCCACAGTGGTTGCAACAGTCTGCATTCCCAACAAGAGTGCAATAGGGCCCTGTTACCAGCACTTGTTTGTTGGTTTATTAATGATGGTCACTTTGACCAGTGTGAGGTGGTATCTATTTGTGGTTTTAATTTGCAACTCTCTGATGGTTAATGATGTTGAACATCTTTTCATATGTCTGTAGATCATCTGTATGTTAAAAGCAAGGATCACATGGATCACCCTCCATGTGATCTCCATTTTTGTGGTTCTGTTCCTGTTCTAGTTGTTTCCTTAGTTTGTTTTTATTTTAGGTGTGTTTGTTAGTAATTGTGAGTTTGCTGTCATTTTAGTATACATGTTTTTTATCTTCTTTTTCTTAGATAAGTCCTTCTAACATTTCGTAAAATAAGGGCTTGGTGATGATGAACTCCTTGAACTTGACCCTATCTGAGAAGCACCTTATCTGTCCTTCCATTCTAAATGAAAGATTTGCTGGGTAGAGCAATCTTGGATGTACGTCCTTGCCTTTCATGACTCGGAATACTTCTTTCCAGCTCTTTCTTACCTGTAATGTCTCTTGAGAAATCAGCTGACAGTCTGATGGGAACTCCTTTGTAGGTGACTGTCCCCTTATCTCTTGCTGCTTCTGGGATTCTCTCCTTCATTTTTATCTTGTAATTATGTAATTACGATGTGCCTTGGTGTGTTCCTCCTTGTTTGTTTGTTGTTTTGCATGTACCAGTCAAGTTCTACCGACATCATTTACTGAAGAGGCTACTTTTACTCCTTTGTATACTCATTGCAACTCTATCAAATATTAATTAATCTTAGAGACATGGGTTCATTTCTGGGTTTGCTATTCCATTCTATCAATCTCTGTGTCTGTTCTTATGCCAGTACCAGAATGTTTTGATTACAGTGGCCTTGTATTATACCTTGGTATCAGGTACTATGATCCCTTATACTTTGTTATTCTTCCTCAAGATTTCTGAGGCTATCTGAGGTCTTTTTTGATTCCGTATAAATTTTTGAAGTATTTTTCCTAGGTCAGTGAAATATAATCATTGATATTTTAATAGATATCGAATCTATTCCCACAATCTATTTTTTCTCGCTTTACTGATTGTTTTTTGTCACAAATGGGTGCTGGACTTTTTCAAATAGTTTTTCTGTATCTATTAATAAGATTATGCGACTTTTGTTCATCATTTTGTTGATATGGTTCATTATGTGTATCGATTTGTGAATATCATACCATCCTTTTGTCCCTGGGATTAATCTCACTTGATCATGTTGTATGTTTTTTTTAAGTTATTGCCGAATCCAGTTTGTCAATATTATATTAAGTATTTTATTTTATTATTTTTAATATTTTATTCACTTGTTTTTAGAGAGAGAGGAAGGGAGGGAGAAAGAGAGGGAGAGAAACATCAATGTGTGGTTGCCTCTTGCACACCCTCAGTGGGGGACCTGGCCTGCAACTCAGGCATGCTCCCCAACTGGGAATTGAACCTATGCACCCACAGCTCTCAGGCTGGCACCCAATCCACTGAGCTACAACAGCCAGGGCTATGTTGAGTATTTTAGCATCTATGATCTTCAAAGTTATTGGCTTATAGTTTTATTTCTTTGCTGTATCGTTACCTGGTTTTGGAATTTGGATGGTACTGGCCTCATAAAAAGAGTTTGTGAGTCTCCCCTCCTCTTGATTTTTTAAAAAAATAGTTTGAGAAGGATAGGAGTTAGTTCTTCTTTAAATGTTTGATAAAATTCACTTGTGAAGCCATCCAGTACAGGACTTTTGTGTGCTGCAAGTTTTTTGGTTATTGCTTCAATTCAATTTGTTATTATTGGTCTATTCAGCCTTTCTGCTTCTTGATTCCATTTTGAAGATTGTATGTTTCTAGAGATTTGTCCATTTCTCCTGATTTATAGGTATACAGTTGTACATAATAATGTCTTCCAACCCTCTGTATTTCTGTCATATAGGTTGTAACTTCTCTTTTGTTCTGATTTTATTTATTTGGTTCCTCTCTCTTTTTTTTTTCCTTGATGAGTCTGCTTAAAGGTTTGCTAATTGTGTTTGTCTTTACAAAGAATCATCTCCAGAAAAAACATGATTCTTTGAATTGTGTTTTTAATTTCTATGTCTTTATATCTGCTCTTATATTATTTCTTTCTTTCTACTCACTTTGGGGTTTTTTGTTGTTGTTCCTCTGTTGTTCCTCTAGTTAAGGTAGATGTAGGGTTACATCATTTATGTGAGATTTATCTGTCTTCTCTAGGTAGGCTCTATTGTTATAAACTTCCTTCTCAGGACTGCTTTCGCTGTATCCTGTAGGTTTTGAAGGCATTCCATGAAGTCATATTAAGGCATAGGTATAGATAAAAAGGAAAGTGTAATTTCTGATTGACAAAATAAATATGGAAATGTGTTCCCTTTCAAATGGAACTTTAAGGGCATCTTAGACTGTATCAAGAAATAAATAAGCGGCTTCTGAAGAAAATAAATGTTCTCATGAAGTGCTAACAAAGTCTATCAGCAAAGCGATATTTACTTTTTATAAATGAACCATTGTTTAGCAAAGAAGGCAAAAGAAATATTGATATTAAAATGCAAATTAACAGCTGGCCTACCAACATTGACATTTCCCCAAATTCTTTCTCTGGATTATTTTTGCCCATTTTAAGGCTTAAAGTTATTTGAGGAGACTTTCAATATCACTTATTGAAGTTATTTTAATATTTAAAAGTAATTTTCCAGCAAAACAAATATTTAAAAGAAAAAGTACAGTGATTATTTTCCTAGTTCAATATTTTGTAATTTGAAAAGTGCGGCTATGTTAAACCATTATTTATTATTTACAGAAAAATACTAATAATGAGATTCTGAATTATTTTCACTTGCCTCAATTTTTAAATATAATACAGAAATGAAAAAATATGTAGTGGATTTGTTAAAAAACAGTGTATAGCTTTTATAAATAGTAGGTGTCGAGCACCATTTATTTTTATGTTTCTGATGTTGCAACTTTTATACAAATTGTAGTTCATAAACAGAATATCTGATATGAAGTCTACAAATCACATATATTGTCATGTAAATTAAATTAGTGTGCATCACTTGTTAAATTAGTTAAATCAAAAACAGAACTTCATGTACAATGAAAATAACTCATTTTAATGTTTAAATAAATACTATAATAACAGTTAATAATATGCTGCTAAAGTTATTTTTATTTACAATGTTTTTTTGTAATATACAATAATGATGAAATATTTCTAAGTAGTTCATAAATTTATACATTTCTGTGAAAATTGTTCATAGATAAAAATAATTGGAAAAAGTTGATCTATGACAACTGTATTGTGGTAACACAATATCACAGGGGTATCAATGAAAGTATAATGCTTTCATTTACATTGAGGATTACTAGTAATCACACAATATATTTCCTGCTGTTATGAAGGCAGAAATTGAAACAAATGGAATAACTGCCACTGTTAGAGGATTAACCAATGAGATGCAATAGGTTCTTTCTTGTTAGTACAAATTCAGAAGGAAAAGATAAAATCATTGCATGGAAATTGTAGTAAAATTGACTATTTTTTCTCACTTAAATTATGCTCTCTAGCACATAGGAATACATTTTATTTCAGTATTCTGCCTCCCTAACTTTCTTACAATGCAAAAATACAACTTTGAACAATACTCTTGCTTTTCATATATTATCCTGCAAAAGTAGCATTGTTTTGCTATTCTGACCCTTCCATGATTTATCATGGATAACTGAGAGGTTTGAGAGCTAGTTAGATTCTCAGTAAAAAGGGTTTAATGAAGGTTGAAGATGGGTAATTTGCATGGAAATTACATTTTTAAGCCTGAGAAATGTGACAAAAAGGAAAATGAAACAACTTATTTTCATCCTGAAGACAATGTTATGATAAGTCTAAAATATAGTAAAAAATTTAACCAGTTCTTGCTATATTATAATCTGCTTCTGATTTTTTTTTTATTCCTTTGGATTTCCGAGGAAGCTTTTCAAATAGACATGGCTTTCACAAAATCAATTTTATTTGAAACACCGGTTAAACTAAGGATTGATAGAAAAACAGTTAATTTATGTTAACTATGCACATGATCATTATAAATGATGCAAATCTATTGATACCTTCATATTTCACAATCAAATTAAGGCTAGTTAATGTTGCTTTAGATGATTCACATATTCTCAATCTACACATGTAGGTAAATGTGTATTATTTTTACACTGATAGATGTGCAAGTAGGCAGATATAATATAATACTTCATAGAGACAGTGGTGTTAAGAGACTGGAGAGGCTAATTCATAAAAACTAACTGCCAGTAATAAATATATATAATATTTCAAGCATTTTCAAAATTAAAGTCTGGGGGATTTCAAGATGGTTGAAGAATAGGTAGAAGCTAAACTCACCTACTCCTAGCCCCAAACCAGGTTTACAGATGAATTGTGGAACAATCATCCTGAATAACCAACTGAATGCTAGGTGAACAGAAATATTATAACTGAGGATTTACAGCAGAAGCCATATAGAAACTGGTAAGAAGGGAAGAGACTTGAAAAAGGTTGGCCCCCCACACCCACGTGCCTTAGCTGGAAAGCTGGAAGGACAGATAGCTCAGCTGCAAAAGTCTCTCCTACCAGTAGCATGAGTTCTCAACTCCCTATGGGCATCCCCAGCCCAGACCAACAGAAATGGAAAAAGACCGCATAGCATCTAGTGGTAAAAACCAGTGGAAATTCAGTCTGACTGGAAGAGAAAAGAGTCCGCCATAGACCCAGATGCCACCTTCCCAAATCCAAGCACTCCTTTTATTACCGTGCCAGCCTGGGGAGTGCACTGCCCTGTCTCACTGGTGACACCACTCTGCCATGCATGAGTACTACAGAAAGATATGCTGGTTGCACCCAGCAGGAACATTTAGGTTGCTCTTTTTCTGGAAAATTTCTTGTCAGATACTCAGACAATGATTGGACTGTGTAGCTTTGGAAAGGACCCCATGCTTCCCCAACTTGAGTGCACGGCTGGTAGCCTTCTCCCCACCTATCGAATTACTTGGCCTGCCCTGCCACTGTGTAGCCCTGTCCTGCTGGGTCAGCCATAGAGGGGGATCAGAGTACTATGCAGAGCTGGGACTTTCAAACATCATCTCCCGGGGAAACTTTTGTCAGGGAAGCAGATGGGCAGGTACTTGTGTGGCTACATATGGCATGGCACTCTTATCTCTCCTGTGAGTTCAGCCTGTGCTATCCCAGGAAGGGGATAAAGTACCTGACCCTACCAACAGGCTTGCCAGCACAATTCTCAATAGCAGTTTTTTTTTTTATCTACCCTCCCAGTTCCCTAAGGTGCCACCCTGCTGAGCTCAGTTAGGGGGGAGAAGGGTGTGCTGCTCCAAGCTGGGAAAACTGGAGTGTGTCTCTTTCAGAGTTTATTGTCTAGGACTGGGACTAAGTGCTTGGCACCCTTCTGTGGGCTGAGCATGCACCCCCACCAACCACTATTTTGATTTGTCCTCCCCACCCACAGTGGCTACACCTGTAAAGACTCCTTCTGTTAGACGGGCTGGCTGACTACACCCAATGTGAATTAATAGCATGTTTCAGCTGGTGGAGCTACAGTTGAAACTCTGGTGGAGACTTAGTGGTTTGGCTCTAGAGAGGAGGCCACATTCTTCTCACTGAGCACTGCATAACAAGTCAAAAGGCCAAATGGCCTCCAGGTAGGGGAGCCACTAGCCCCGTCCTCCTGACCCAGTTCAACCCACCATACTGAACTTGTGACCGGTGGAAAGGTCTGTGGGTCAAGGCCAGCCTGGACCCAATCTACATTCTTTCTTTGGAAAGCTCTGAAAGAAGACATGGAAACCTAAGGAGGAAGCGTAGTAGTTAAAAGGTAGAGGTGGGCCTCAGGGAATCTCAGACCTTTTATTGATATGCCCTCACCTCCAGGCTAGAAGAAATCAACCCTTATACACAGATTGACCCCTCTAAAGCACCCCAAGGCTCAGTAGACTGAGCCATAAACAGTAAATAGCATGGTAGTTCCACATAGGTAGCTCAAGGCCAGTTAAACTGTCTGACATCAACCAGTACCCAAACCCTGGCCAAGTGGACTCAGAACCAACACAACCAGTGTTGGGCTTCAGACCACACCAGAGTCTGACCCAACTAACCACACAAGTGGCACACCCAAAGGGAGATTGCAGCAGGCACCAGACCCTGCTAAGAAAGACTATGGCTTTGGGAGAAGCCCTGTGTAGCATCTAATACATGATGATTGAGTTTATTCTTCTAGTCTGCCAGTTGTTAACTCCTCTCTCAAATGAGCCAACAGCCTTTAAGACTCAACTACAAAAAGAAAGTATATAACCAACAAGAAATATTCCTAGAACACCAAACTTACATGATCTGGAAGGCTGTGCAACAAAGCCTAATAAGACACTTACATCCTAAAACCATCATAACAAGTGGGGAGTCATAGTAGATCAAATACACATAGGTGAAATAGGGAGACAAAGAAATATGCCTCAAGTAAAAGGTATGACTAGAGAGAGCAGACTGACAATTATCACAGGGGAGGAGGGTTGTGGGACTGGATGAAAGATGGTGAAAGAACTATGAAAAAATATGTAATACATAGACACAGACAACAGTACTGTAATAGGCAGAGGGAGAGAGGGTAGGTGGCAGGTGGAGGTAGGCAAAAAGGAGAAAATGGGACAGAGAGAGACTCATCCTCACACATGATATTCTGCCCAACCCAGTGTGCAGATGATGTCCTGTTGGCTTGTGTACTTGAAACCTGTATGATTTTGTGAATCAATGTCACCCCAATCAATTATTTTTTAAAGTTAAAATGAAGCATTGTCATGCATCCCAGAACATTATTAATAATTATTAGTGGGGATTAAGAATCCTGTGATATGCTAAATTTTTAAATAAGTCTTTTTGTCCAAGAAGAGATTTTCCTGAGGCTTCTAAATTTCAAACCTAAGTTTTTGTCTTATTGTTGATATATTTTTTAGCTATTATGTAATATAATGGGCAAACTAAATATATTAATTTGTGTACAAATTAAAAGATCTTTGTTGATTTAACTGAATTATTCGAACCAGCTTTATCCACTAATTATCATCTTTCAATGGATATCATGTCTGTACTATGTGCAAATATTTATATACATAATGGTTTTTATAGCTATTCAAAGAAGAAATGAATCATTTATCTTACACCTAAAAATAAATTTCTGTCATAAAAATCTGTATTTCAGTGTTTAAGGCATCACCTCTTGTGCTAAACATCTGTTATAAACTTTTACTTATTGATAGGCTTCATGAGGTTTGAAAAGCCCAAGAGAAAAGATCAATCAACGTGATATTTGTCTTGCAACAAGCAGGGCAGCACTTGGCAGCATTAGTCATCATTATGCTCATGACACTCAGCACAACATTGCTTTTTATCTGACCCAGATGGTGTTTTGCAGCTTTTTCTTGTGTCTTGCTGTTAGGGACATGGATTAAAACCAACTGATCAAGTTACAGTCCAACAAGAAAGAACCCTGATAGGCAGGAGAAGCCATCTGGAGCATGTACAAAGAAGAGTCTTTTTCCTTCTTTTTTTGTCATTTCCACAGAAGCCTCTAGTCTAAGACTTCTTTGATCCACAGTACTTATCAGTTAACACCAGTGGTTGATATCCAGTTGTATATTATTTATAATTTTCATGTCTATTTGAAAGAAAACCCAGAGGAGGAAATCTATGGATGCTGTTCTCTTCCAATAATGAAAGCAAAACAAACAAGCAAATAAAAAACATCAAAAACTCTACTGAGAAAATCAATAACCTAAACATTAAATATGCAAGGGAACCATGGGAGTACACTGCTGGGTTTTTTTTTTCTATAAGAGCAAATTAAAAAATGTATAAAATGATGAGCCTTTTGACTTTTTATGCAGTTCGATGATAAAGAGTAAACTATGTTATGAATCTGTACTGGAGTATTCTTAAATATCGTATGTTCTAGGATCTAATTCTCTCTTTCACCACCCCCCATTTGGATCACGTGGTACAACACATTATTTATTTCCTCCATTTCCTCTCTTATTCCTAAGGTGCAAACATGATAATGGTAACTGCAAATTCAAAGTAATCTTCTTTGGTTCTTTGTTTTTTCAAGATTCAAGTTCTAAGTCCATCACAGCTAGTACTATAATAGTGCCTTGGAGTGGACTATTTAAGTTTAAAAACATGCTGCTGGGATGTGGAGAAAAAGGGATGCCTTGTGCACTGTCGGTAGGAATGCAGACTGGAGAAACCACTGTGGAAATCAGCATGGGGATACCTTAAAAAATAAAAATGGATCTTCATTTTGTCTCAACTATCCCACTTCTTGGAATATATTAAAAAAAAACCAAAACACTAATTCAAAGGAACATAAGTATGTCTATGTTCATTGCTGTGTTATTTACAATAACCAGGATATGGAAGCAGCCCAAGTGTCCATCAATGGATGAGTGGGTAAAACAGCAATGGGACATCTACACAGTGGAACACTACTTGGCCATAAAAAGTAGATTTTATCCTTTGTGACAACATGGATGGACCTAGAGAACATTACACTAAGTGCCAGTGAGTTTTAGACAGTTGTCTTCCTGATTGAGACACCGACCTTATTTTTCTTAGAACGTTTACTTTAGAGAACTTGCAATTGTAAATTATTTCTCTGTCCTTTTGAAATGTAGCTGAATCTTTTCCCATTCCCTTCCTTGTCAATTTTACAACCCAGGAAATGTGTTTCTCAGGGACCTGGAAACCACCTCTTTGAAATGTGAGATAGTAACACTATCTCTTGTTTTTGTGGGAGAGTAGAACCTTAAATTTTGTGGACACCAATTAGGAGACACAAGATGGCCAAATCACAGAGAAGAGTAACTGCATACTCACGAATAACTCAATGTTCTTTACATAGCTCATTGACTAAACTTCTCCCTCGAGTTCTCTACTACTTTTCCATTAGTTCACTCTAATGCTTAACCACCTACTTTCACTTTTGCTTCAACTCACTTGAGTTCAATCTCTTTCCTATTGCAGAATCTTGAATAAAAGTTCTTGTCAATTTCAGTTTGCCTGGTACAATATTTGCTTTGACATTCTTCATCTTATGTGATTATTTTTGCTAGTCGCAGGGGTAAAAATATTCTTATTTTCTGAGTTATTCCCTTAAGATCCTGTAATCAAGTTTCTTGCTACCTTTCTTTTTAATGCACCCTATACACATGTTCCCCAATTTTGACCACATTTTTTCTATTATCCATCTTTTTTTAAAAGATTTTATTTATTTATCTTTAGAGGGGAAGGGGAGGAGAGAGGGAGAAAAACACATGGTTGCCTCTCATGGATCCCCTGCTGGGAACTGGCCCACAACCCAGGCATGTGCCTTGACTGGGAATCGAACTTTGATCCTCTGGTTCACAGGCCTGCACTCAATCCACTGAAACACACCAGCCAGGGCTGTTATCCATCTTTATTAGACAAAATTCTGTTACTTCAAGACTTTCAAAGTCTTATACAAATGATGCCTACCTCATGAAATATTTTCACACTTATTTGTTTATTCAAATCTTTCTTGATTTAAATTTCTGTTACATATTTTATACCTCTCTCATAATTTAGGAGTACATATACTGTATAGAATATATAATTATGTACACTACATATTATTTGGTAACTTTAATAAATGACCATGTTCTTGGTTTATGTATTTATTATACTATGCATTTTATATGCTGTACTCTTTCTGTGACAGGGTACAGCCAGGGCCTCCGCCAGGACTTGGGGTGTCCAGGAAATATTAAAAAATTATAGGATGTCGCCCTGGCTGGTGTAGCTCAGTGGATTGAGCGTGGGCCTGCGAACCAGAGAAGTGCGGTTTGATTCCCAGTCAGGGCACATGCCTGGGTTGCAGGCCGGTTCCCTGTAGGCCAACTCCCTGCAGGGGACGAATGAAAGGCAACCATACATTGATATTTCTCTCCCTCTCTCCTTCTCCTCTAACTTCCGCCAAGATGGAGGCATAGGTGGAAACACTGTGCCTTCTCCCACAACCAAGTTTGAATACAACAAAGGTTTGGAGAAACAAAGACACAACCAAAGGACAGAAAATTGAATTATACAGAAGTCCGACTACATCTAACCGTTCAACGGGGACGGTAAGAGGGGCAGAGCCAGCAGCGAGCAGGGTCGGGCAGGACAGGGCCCCCGATCCAGGCGCGCAGACAGACGGGAACCAGTTGGGGTGCGGGGCAGACCTCGGGCGCATATTCGAGCACAGTGAGACAGACCACGCAGGCCCCAGGGGGCGAGGGCTGACGGCGGTGGCACATTCTTGTGCAGTGGGACGAAACGCGTGGGCCCGGTGAAGGCAGCAACTGGGGCACCGGTGAGGGCCGTGGCGGCAGGCGGCAGACAGGACGCCATAGTCCCTCTTTGACCCTGCCCCCACATACAATGTCACAACCCAGCGACTGAGTTGCCCTGCTTTAGTGAACACTTTAGGGCTCTGATCCTGCTATGGAACAGGCACGAACAACCCGAAAGATGGTGCAAGAAGAACTCAAAGTCCCAGAGCCAATAACTCTAAGCGACCAAGAAATTGCCAGCCTCTCAGAAGCACAATTCAGGACACTATTTATCAGGATGCTCACAGAACTGGTAGATTATAGTCACAAATTAGAGGAACATAGTCACAAATTAGAGGAACATATGAAGGCTAAACTAATTGAAATGAAGGGAGATGCACAGGAAACCAATAGTGATGGAAAGGAAACTGGGACTCAAATCAATGGAATGGACCAGAAGGAAGAACAAAACATCCCACCAGAAAGGAATGAAGAAATGAGAATTCAAAAAAATGAGGAGAGGCTTAGGAACCTCCAGGACATCTTTAAACGTTCCAACATCCGAATTATAGGGGTACCAGAAGGGGGAAAGAAACAGCCACGAGTGGAAAACGTATTTGAACAAATAATAAAGGAGAACTTCCCCAGTCTGGCAAAGGAAATAGACTTCCAGGAAATCCAGGAAGCTCAGAGAGTGCCAAAGAAGTTGGACCCAAGAAGGAACACACCAAGGCACATCATAATTACATTAGCCAAGACCAAAATGAAGGAGAGAATCCTAGAAGCAGCAAGGGATAAGGGGACAGTCACCTACAAAGGAGTACCCATCAGACTGTCAGCGGATTTCTCAAAAGAGACCTTACAGGCAAGAAGGGGCTGGAAAGAAGTATTCCAAGTCATGAAATCCAAAGACCTACAGCCAAGATTGCTTTATCCAGCAAAACTTTCATTTAGAATGGAAGGACAGATAAAGTGCTTCTCAGATAAGGTCAAGTTCAAGGAGTTCATCATCACCAAGCCCTTATTATATGAAATGCTAAAGGGACTTATATAAGGAAAAGATGATGAAAAATATGAACAGTGAAAGGACGGCAAACACACAGTTATTAACAACCACACCTAAAACAAAAGCAAACCAAGAGGACAGCTAGATCAGGAATGGAACCATAGAAATGAAGAACACATGGAGGGTTAGAAACAGGGGGGTGGGAGGGGGAGAAGGGGGGAGAAGGCACAGAAAATAGCATAGATGGTAGGTAGAAAATAGATAGGGGGGAGGGTGAGAATAGTGGGGGAAATATAGAATCCAAAGAACTTGAGACACGTGGTTATAAACTAAGGGGGGGAGAATGGTGGGGGAGGGAGGGTGCGGGTGGAGGGGAATGAAGGGGGGTAATAGAACAACTGTAATGGTATAATCAATAAAATATATTTAAAAAAAAGAAAAAGAAAAAAAACAGCCTAGTGCAATGGCACTTGTGCCTCTCATTGCCCTCCACGGCAGTCTGGCTTCTGTATCTTCTTGGAAACCAGAAGGCCGCACTAGCAGACCACCTTCTGATAAAATAAATAAATAAATAAATAATAAAAATAAGTAAATAAATAAAATCTTAAAAAATTATATAGGATGTCCTTATCCCCACAAATCTGAACTAGAGGGTAGGGAAGTAGGAACAGGACCATTGTGAATTATTTTGCATATCGACAAATTTTCAAATAACCAAAAAAATTGTTATTTAACATGTCTATAACTTTTGGCTGGTTTCATAGATATGTCAAGTAGCTGTGGCTATACTTTGAGCCAGGGAGACAGGGGAGTGACTCCAATCCTTGATGTAACTGGGAGGCAACTCCTCCTGATTGCAGCACTTGTGTGACACCTTGGAGATAGTTGGCTCCATGCCATGGGGGCCACATCTGCCCATACTTACTATGGCAGCCCAGAAAAGCTGGAAAAATATGGGAATGCTGGCAGGTATAGCCAATTGTTGGAGGAGTCAGAAATGGGGTTGCAGAAGAAGATTGGCACTGAGGTTTAAACTCAGGTGTGGCAGTCATGCAAGAGGGGTGCCATGTGGCTTTTGGCGATGTTTGGAACCACACGGCTTTGGGTTCTCCCTTTGCCACGAAGCTTAGGAAACTAGAAAGCAAGATGTAGCAGCAATGCAGAGCTCTCTTGGCAGTTTGGAAGAATGCAGGAAAGATGATTCAGGAAGGAAAGGGGTTAAAGGCCTCTTGCTGGTGGGCTGTAAGAAGGTGCCATGTGGATTTGGATTAAAAACTGGAGACTGCAGTGACTGCACAGCATCAGCTGTGAACCATGGGAACCATGGGAGGACTGCCATCCTAGCATGGATTATTGCGAAGAACCAGCAGCTACCTGGGCCACAGACAGCTATTTATTTTCCTGAGACACAGTACCCTCGACTGGGCAAAGGGGGTAAAAGAGAGCTGCATGTGTCTGTGGGTATTTAGGGGACTTTGGGATTTTAACAAAGACATTAAGTCATTACTCTAAGTCTGTATAACGTTTGAATAAATAGTTCCTTTCCCTTTCACCAAACTCTCCCATTGAGAGCCATAATTCCCTGGCAGCGGGCAATGCAAACCCAGTACAAGGGGGCTCTGAAAGAGCAGTATCCATTTGATATCTTGTCCTCCCCAGGGGTCTGTTCTGTAACATTTATACTTATGAAAGCAAAAGTTTTCTGAAAAATACTATGCCATGGTTTACCAGCAGCAACTTCATATCACTCTTGTTTATCACATCCTTTGATTGTACAATTTCCTTCTGTGCTTGATTTAATCTTGTGTTGTTTTATACAATAATATGTTGTACATGTTGTGTTCTAGCAGCAATAGGCTATGCTATATGGCCTAGGGATGTAGTAGGCCACGTCATCTACGTTTGTGTAAGTGCACTTTACAGTGTTCACATGGTAGCAAAATTGACCAATGGAGCATTTCACAGACTATATCTCCATTGTCATGGAGCACATAATTGTGTGTTATTTTAAAATGAAGGCTAAAAACATTCACTACTGCAAACAATAATTTTTGTTGAAGTATATGAGTATATTTTTATATTTATTTATTTATTTATAAAATATATGAGGAAACATAATATGTAGAGCATTGATTTCATAAGCCTCATTGACACCATGGGGCATCTAATATCATCTTGGAGTAATATGTGCTACAGAAATAAGTTAAACATTTTTAATTTAGCAGAAAGTCTCTTGTTTTTTCTTTCAAAGAAAATGATTAGTAAGATAAAAATACATTAAAAAGGCAAAATCAGAGCTATTACAGTGAAAGGAGATAAAGATTAGTTTAGTATTCGCATTAGCATTAGCAATACCATTAGTATTGCTTAGTCTTGGCCCTTAACTCCCATGAGACACTAAAATCTTAGATATGATTGGAAAACACTTGTAAATTGTTATATATATATATTATCAGTTATATTGTTATATATATTGTTTTATATATATATAAATTATCAAATATATATATTGTTATATATATTTATATATAAAAATCATCAGACTGATAATTTACAAAATATCAGTCTCTTAAATGATAATTCAAATGTATGTGTGTGTGTGTGTATACATACATTTGAAAAATGTTTGCTCACAGTGTATATATACACAGTGTATATATACACACACACACACACATACATTTGAATTATCATTTAAGAGACTGATAATTTTTAAATTGTCATATAATTTAATGGAGAATATCCCACTTCTCTTATTTGTTATATTTTTTCAACTTGATTAAAAAATCTGTATATGTTTATAAATTACCTGGAATTGGCAGAAATACTTAAGTCATTAGTGACAGAATCACTATAAAATTTCTTTTCAGCCCACAACAACAGTTGGAAACCAATATTTTATATATAAAGTTTTATTGCATTATAATCACATTCATTCAATCATGCACAGCCTATGGTCGCTTTTTCACCAGAATTATAGAAATACAGAAAAAAGGTTTGTTAACACCTGTTCTTAACTAGAAAAAAGCAAAACATATACAGTAAATAGAGAATTTTAGTTATGCCCATTTTGACAGTTTCTGTGGATTTATGATGTCAAACATGCACAGTATTTAATGTGAAACGAATCTGTGATTTTTAACTATCCATAAACTCAACGTGACTTAGGGTTTATGGTGCCCTCACTCAACATGCAAGTACAATGTTAAGGTTGCAACACTTTGATTAATTTTCTTAAACAGAAAAGCCTCTTTTGGTGGATTACCCCAGGGAATGGCAAACTATTGCCTCCAGGCCAAAACCAGCTTGAACCTTCTTTTTGTATAGCCTTGGGGCCATACATAATATTTTTAATTACTTATTTAAACATACACAACAAAGAGTATATTACAGAGACCATATGTAGCCAGCAAAACCTAACATATTTAGTATAAATCCCTCTACAGAAAAATGTTTGCTCACCTCAGGATAAGACTATCTTTAGCAATGTATTTAAGTGGAAACAAACAAAGTAAATAGCACAAATAATAAAAGTTTTCATTAAAACAGGCGTGAAACCATAGAACAGACTGGCAGTGACCAGACTTAAGTGGGGAGGGGGATAAAGTAAAAAGAAGGGGAAGGGAGTAGTCAAAGAACATGTATGAATGGCTCCTGGACATGGACAACACTGTGGGAATTGACTGTGAGAAGGGGAAGGAGGATGGGCAGAAGCAGGCAAAAGTGGAAAAATTAGTACAACTCTAATAAAATAACAATGAAAGTGATAAGAAGGAAATACCTTAAAGATAAAAAATTTAATGGCACTAAAGATACTTATTTTGGAGACCATTTGGGGTAATGTATTTAAAGACCTCCTGAATTTGAAGATCTTGCAGACAAGAGTCCCTATTAGTTTGCTGTTCTACAGAGTGAAATTAAGCGCAAAGGCAAAAGTGTGGAAGTCACAAATATGCAGACATCACTAAAGTGTAAGAAAAAATAGTTAAATTTACTTAGTCTCATTTATAAATTAGAAAGTCTTCTATTAGGAGGATGGTTAAATGGGGTGAAATAGTATAATAGTGAAAAATAGTCTATTAACAGTAAAATACGATTAAGGATCCTAATGTACTTTTATTATATATTTAATTTCCAGGAACACTGTACATTTTCTGAATGTTGTTTTATAATTACATCCTTTTACTGTTTTAGAAATGCATTAGCATCATTACAGTGCTAATGTCAATATAGCTAATAAATGTTAAAATTTTTATACTATTTTGCATCTGTATGATTTGAATTCTGGCTCCTATTTGAGAAGCTTTATCTGAAATTTCTTTTTTTTAAGATTTTAGTTTTTTATCTTTACATGGTAAGGGAAGGAGAGAGGGAGAGAAACATCAATGTATGGTTGCCTCTCATGCATCCCCCTCTGGGAACTGGCCTGCAACCCAAGCATGTGCCTTGCTTGGGAATCGAACCTCTATCCTTTGGTTCACAGACCCACGTTCAATCCACTGAGCTACACCAGCCAGGGCCTGAAATGTGTATTAATTCTTGCCTTTTCCTCATATTTGGTCATTGATCAATAAAAAGTTTATGGGGAGCCTTGTGCATAGAGACAGAACTTGTCTTCCCTGGACTGTGATAAGTTGGGATTCTTTCTTTGAAATCATGAATGTTGGTATTTTTATAGGTTGTCCCTTGTGTTCTTCAGGTATCTCCAGAAAACTCTTTCAGTACTGAGCATTGAAAGTCTAGGTCTGTCTTCCTGAAATCTCTGAGATGATTATCCAGTGAAGGCTAGAGTTTTCAATGTTTAATGTTGAATTGATGGTTCCACAGATGACTTAGCTCTTCTCTAGTCTCAGGGATGCCTTAGAGTTTAGCTTTCAGTTAACACTCCTGCAACATGAATTCAAGGATGGTATGGAACACTAAACACAAGGTAAAGGAATGTGCTCCACAGTTGTTATATAGCTATCCAAGCACATATGCCTGGTCACAGGTAGTGTTTACTGAGGACCATGTAATTGATAAGTAATTTATGACTGATGAATGGTATATAATTGGTGAGATGCAGCTCCACTTAGGAATGAGAGCTCATCAGTACCTCTTATGGAGTACATGACTGGCAAGGTATAAACAAAGGACTCTAATGCTGATGACCACTCAGAAAACAGGCACTCTGCTTTGTCTCTCATCTGGGGCCTAGTGCAATGTGATTGAGACATTTGGATGACCTATCTGGGAGGTTCAAGAATCCTCCCATGCTGTTGCAGTGTATGCTGTGTTGCTGCATCTCCTGTGTCCTTCTTATCACTAAATAAGAACTTTAGCAATGCCTTTGTCGCCCTATGAGTTTGACTGTCACTTCAAACCCAGGAACCCTGCTGTTGGAGCAGTGTGAACATTGTTGGATGTAAACTTTGGTCTATTTCTTTCAAGTACAGTGTGACCATATGTCACTCCTGCCTTAAAGTTGGCCCTTTATTATGTTATCCCACTGTCCCTCTCTTTTGCCTTTTTCAGAAATTACATCATCAAGCCAGTTTGCTATGAAGGAAGGGTCCTCAGTACCAAAGAGTGGCAGACGAGATAGAGAGGTCCAATTTCTACTTAGATTACTTACCCTATTATTTTCAAGCCCACGTTTACTACACTTTCAGGAGTAGCTATCATTGCCAATATTTGAATCTCTGGGTTAACTCATTACCTCAATTGTGTTCCTTTTTGACTTTTCATTCTGCTGGTTTGGCATTCATATTTATTATGTCTTCTAAGCTACCACTTGTCCATATGGCCAAGTGGTAGCTTAGAGGCCATAATAAAAACAATTTCTTGAAATACACTCTAAATGCTGATGATAATTTAGTCACTGTGTGTGATGTTTCCTATCCTTATAAAGAAAAAATGCCCTGGCTGGTGTAGCTCAGTGGATTGAGCACAGGCCTGTGAACCAGAGGATCGCAGTTCGATTCCCAGTCAGGGCACATGCCTGGGTTGTAGGCCAGTTCCTGGCAGGGGACAGACAATACATTTGTGTGTTCCCGGCAACCATACATTGATATTTATCTCCCTCTCTCCTTCCCTTCCCCTCTAAAGATAAATAAATTAAAAATCTAAAAAATGCATATATAAATATATTTATTTCATGGGTAATATGTTTTATTTTGAATGTGTTTGTGCAGGCAGAAGGCTACCAGAATAAAGATGCAGTGCTGATATTTTAAAAGAATTGAAATATATTCATGTTATTAAAAAGGGTCATGCTCCAGTTGTTGAGGTAAGTGGGATGAGAAACGAAAACATGTTTTGAGGTTGTTATTATTCACATTGTAGAACTTCTAATGTAATACATGAGAAGGCATGAAGTAGAATTTACTGGTGCATGAGCATTTCCAAGTAAGTGGGAAAAATAGCTGCTCTGAACATTTAGCCATAATCTTTTTGGTTTGGGGAATAGAATCTTTCTGAGCTGACATACTAGAGCACAGTATTTTTTCTTGGTCCTTTACACTATTTACACTATATATATATATATATATATATATATATATATATATATATATATATACTTTACATTTACAAACTATATGTGTGTGTCTAAAATCCACTATTAAAATATATAATTTTAGAAAGTATAAAATATATATAGGAATTTATGCTTTAGTCAAAAGTTTAAAGGCATGTTAAATAGAGATTAAAACAATATGATCAATAGTAATCTACTCATTTCCTCAGAAATTCTAATATCTAAAATAGATCATAAATGACAACCACAACAAAGTCTTGAACAGATTAATTCTTAATAAAAAGCATTATAAAGACTACAGAGAATACTATCTCATTGTCCTTGCTTTTAAGAAGTTTTGTGGTAAATTAAAGCAATATTAACTTATATGACTGGAACAGATACCCCCAAATCAAAGCATGTCTTGATTGATTAGTCTATTTGTTATTTGAATTGTTTTGTTTGTCTTTCAGTGTGGTTGTCTGACAGTAACATTAATCCACAGCTAGTTACTTTTGGTGAGTTAAGTATTACAGGGATTAGCTATGTAATATCTGACACGCAGGCTGCCAAGGAGGAAATAGGACTGAAGAATCTAAAGAGGAAGAAAGGAACGATAGGAATAGAGAGTCTTATCCTGGATCAAACAGACAAACAATCCTTATACCCAAAGGCTTTTAGTTAGTCAGTCATTGGAAGTGAGTCAGTCTGTTCTACAGCACACCTTTTTGGCACATTTTTAGCTTATCTTCATCTAAAAATATCTTCATTTCACTGTCATTAATGATATGTTCGCAAGGTATACAATGAATGGTTGACAATACTTGTCATTCAACATTTGAAATAAATTGTGCTGCTTCCTACTGCCTCTTCCATTTCAAGTAGGAAATCTGTTTTCAGATTGATGGTCCCATATAAGCAATATGCCATATCCTTATGACTGCTTTCCATTTTTTTTATTTGTTGTTAGCTTTCACAATTTAATCATGATATGCCTCAGTAGGAGTACTTTCAGGATCATCTGTTTTGGGATTTGCTGAGATTTTTACATTTGTTGTTTATTTATTTCTTATAATGTGGTTGTTTTTGGCCAGTTTTCTTCAAATACTCTTTCACGTTCATTCATATTATTTTAATCAATTTTAACATGTTTTAAAATTACTGCAAGATAAAAGAAAATCAGAAAAAATTGGTGGTTCATGGACCACCAATAGTTTAGTTTTCTTTTTTTAATCCTAATATTTTGTTCCAGTTACTTTATTTTTTAAAGATTTTATTTATTTATTTTTAGAGAGAGAGTAACAGAGGAGAAAGAGAGGAAGACAAACATCAATATGTTGTTGCCTCTCTTGTGCATCCTCTCCTGGGGACCTGGCATGTAACTTAGGCATGTGCCCTGACTAGGAATCAAACCAGTGACACTTTGGTTCATAGGCCAGAGCTCAATTCACTGAGCCATACCAGCCAGGTAGTTTTCTTATATACCTAATAGATATTAGAATAGCACATGTCACATAAATTTGCTTAATAATAATTATTATTATAACAATTAATTACATAACTCTTACCATGCACCACAATCTAATCTATGTGGCTTACACATATGAATTAATTTAATTACTCAATACACCTATTTGATAAATAATAAATCTGTGCCATCACAAAAATAAATAAATTGAAAAATATATACTTTATTCAGTATTAGTTAACAGCTATAACATTCAAGTCCAAAATCTACATGAAATAATAAAATGAAAGTTTTGTTTTATTTAGATGAAATCTAGTAGGAATGTTTCTGGTCAGGTAGTTCCTCTAAGAAGCCCTCCTTCAAGCTGAAGCTAGGGTCACCAGCTGACACCCTGTTGAAATTCTGCCATCTTTGGGCTTCAACTTTACTCTAAAAACTTTGAATTTGCAGTCAGGGTGGAGAAAAATAAATAAAGCAGAAAATACAGAACGCTAGGATCTTGAATGGACACATTCTACATTAGACAGATGTAATTCCATGGCCCCATGTATAAGATATAAGATATTAAAACATTCTAATATATGTTTTAGTATGGCAGCCAATTGCCAGCAAAAAGTTTCTTAGTATGGAAGGAAAATGAGGGGTTCTGGTCAAGATGGTGTCGTAAGAAACACACTACTTGAATCTCACACAACCATATCAAAATTACAACTAAACTACAGAACAGCCATCATTCAGAACCACATGGAATCTATTTGAACAGAATTGAATTTAGGATATGAAGAAGAAGCCACATCAAGATGGTAGGAGGGGTGGAGATATAAAAAGAGCTTGTCCAACACCTATGTGTAGTGGATAAAAAGATTGGGAGGTATATCTCATTTGTGAATGTCCTCCTGAGAAATAAGGGGTCCCAGCCCCATACCAGACCCCTCAGCTTAGGGTTCTAGTGCTACGAAGCAATAGCCTCATAACTTCTGACTATAAAAAACAGTGAGGATTGTGGCTGAGTGAGAGAGGGAGGCCCTGGAGTCCCAAATGTTCTTCTTAAAGGGCTTAAACATGAATTTACTCAAACTCTGTTACTCTGAGCTTCAGTGCTGGGACAGCTGCTTTGAAGACATCTGAGACATACAAAGAACTGAATTGTCAGGCATCAGGATGAGAACTAAAGGGACATCAATCTCCCAGACAGAAGTGCAGGGGGAGGCCATTGCTCCTTTTCTGAACCTTCTCCCCATGGACCCAGCAAGTGGATACCATATCTGAGTCTGCCTCTCTCTGGCTAACACTGTTGGCCTCACCTAGCTGATTCCCTGAGACCCTGCCCCACCAAATTTGGGGCCCCACCCAAGCTGTTCCTAGTGGTTTTTCTATACAAAGCTCTGCCTGGGCCCAGGCTTCACACTTTGGTAAAACCTTTCAAACAACATCTGACCTCTGAGTGACCAGTACCTCTCATTACGTGGCCCCAGGCCTGGCACAAGTGGCAGCTGGACTTGGTTCACAGCTTAGCCTCTCTTGGACACTTCCAAACAGAGAAAAATTAGCAGACACCCACAGATAACTTTATAGAGCATTCTGGGTAGCCCCTGGCAAAACACAGGTGTTTTGTGTGCTTTGATGGTCTGTGTGTTTTGTGGCCTGCACCCCCCTGGGAGGTGAAAAAGCAATCTCCATGAGTGGCACACTCAAGGGGCAGACACAGTGGACACCAGAACCCCCTGAAGTAGGTTCTGCTCCATGGGATGTGCCTCTGCACAGATGACCTTCCATGGAGTTGGCAGCCATTCCTCACAGCCAATCGGCCAAGGGTAAATCCCTTTCATTGACCTGCCAAGAACAATCAAAACTCAACTAAAAGGAGAGTGCACACAGTTCAGAAAGTGTGCACATCAGGTGTACCCAGCTTGGGTGAATGGGAGGTTGTATCACTGATTCCCACAGAACACCTACAATCTAATGCCACTCTACCAAACTAGGGAAAAGTAGAAGCTCTACCTAATACATAGAAACCAACATAGGTTGGCTGCCAAAATAAGAAAGCAAAGAAAAATATCTTAAATGAATGAACAGAAAAAAAGTCTAGATCAGGGGTGTCAAACTCATTTTCACTGCAGGGCACATCAACCTTGCCTTCAAAGGGATGGATATAATTTCAACTCCTTAACAGTTAAGGAGTAGTTACATTTATATAGTCCTGAAATTATTTCGAATGATATAGAAGTAGAAAACATCCATTTAGAATGGCAAAAATAAAAAAGAATCCAAAATATGAGAATAGTATAAGGAGCCACTGGGACAACTTCAAGCATAGTAATATTCACATCATGGGCATGCCAGAAAGAAAAGAAAAAGAGCAAAGAATTAAAAATCTATATGTAAAAATATTAAAAGAAAAACATTAAAATTCACTTCTTGCCCTGGCTGGTGTAGCTCAGTGGATTGAGCGCAGGCCTGTGAACCAGACGATCGCGGTTCCATTCCGGGTCAGGGCACATGCTTGGGTTGCAGGCCAGTTTCCGGCAGGGGCCAGTCCCCTGCAGGGGATGCACGAGAGGCAACCATACATTGATGTTTCTTTCCTCTGTCCTTCCCTTCCCCTCTAAGAAGATAAATAAATAAAATATTTTTAAAAAATTCACTTCTTTAACCTGGTGAATAAAAAAGACATACAAATGTAGCAAGGGCAGAATCCCAAAAAGATGAACCTCAAAATGTCAACACCAAGAGAAATCATAACTGAAATTCTAAAGGTTAAAGACAAAGAGAGAATTTAAAGCAGCAGGAGAAAAGCAGTTATTTATCTACAAGGGAACTCCCATAAGACTGTCAGCTGATTTCTCAATGGAAATTTTATAGGCCAGAAGTGATTGGCAAGAAATAGTCAAAGTGATAAAAAGCAAGGACATATAGTAAAGATTCCTCTACTTACCAAAGCTATAATTTAGAATAGAAGGACATATAAAGAACTTCCTAGACAAGAAACAGTAGAAGAAGTTCATCCCCACCAAAGCAGTATTATAAGAAATGTTAAAAGGTCTTATGTAAGATGGGAGGAGGATTGTGGGAGTGGGTAAAAAATGGTGAAGGGATTAAAATGTACAAATTGGTTGTTACACAATAGTCATGGGATGTAAAGTACAGCTAAGATATTTGGTCAATAATATTTTAATATGTAAGTATGGAGTCAGAGGAGTACTAGATGTATCTTCAAGAGAACTTAGCAAGTTATATGATGTCTAAACATTTTGTTGTACATCTGAACCTAATATAATGTTGTATATTAATTGTAATTAAATATAGAGTTATTTAAAGTAAAAAATAAGAAAAAAAGGGAGGTAAATCTTTAGTAGTCATTCCAGTCATCTATGACACAGTGGATGAATCAGGATATGAATTAAGAAATCTGGCTATCAAGACTATGTTACATAACTTTGTTATACACCAAAATGCATACTTCATATTTTATAGTGTAGTATATCTCATTATGTATACACACTGTACACAGCCATAATGTAGTATTATGTAATAGTACTTGGTATCTGTTAGACATCCAATAAAGGTATGCCATTATTTTATTATTTAATAAAGAATTAGTAACAAAGCTTATCTAAGTAAATTTTTTTAATGTGAAAAACAACATTTTAAGTAATCTTTTAAAAAAAATTTATTTATTTATCTTTAGAGGGGAAGGAGAGAGGGAGAGAAATATCAATGTATGGTTGCCTTTAGTGCGTCCCCTGCTGGGAGTTGGCCTGAAGGGAACTGGCCTGCAACCCAGGCATGTGCCCTGACTGGGAATCGAACCGCGATCCTCTGGTTCGCAGGCCCGCGCTCAATCCACTGAGCTACACCAGCCAGGGCCTAAATTTTTTTAAATTAAAAAAATGATTCAGTACAAGGATACAATGTTATAGGATGCAAATATGATGGTGAAATATGCTTAAGATGAATGAAAAGATAGAATATCTCAGGAAAAAAGTAGAAACTGTAATGAAGAACCAAATATAATTTTAAAAACTGAATAAAATATATCTGAATTAAAAAATTATTCCCTGGAAAAGTTTAACAACAAAATATATGTGAGAGAAAGCAAAAATGAAATTTTAAAATAGATCTATACGATGTTAGATGTCATAACTGTTAACTTGGTTTGAGAGTATGGGGTTATTAAAGGGAATCCTAATTGTGAGAAAACAGCAGCTAATACTTAGTTGGAAAATGTCTAAAAAATCAGTCTATAATCAAATACTTTAAAATGTTAACATGCATATATGTGTTACGTTTAATTTGTCTTGTAAAGTCATATAACAATCTTCAATAACTGGACATATCTTTCTCTGTAATATCTTTTAATAAACATGTGGAAAATAAAATTTACTATTGTCTCAAATTTGCATTGGTTAATTCAATACCACAAGGTCAATTTTAAAATAGAAAACTCAAAAGTATCTAGTAAGAAAAATCACTTGACTACAATGAATAAATAATCTGAGACATACCCAGGGAAAAGATATTTTGCTGTGATGTACTTTACACATACAGTATAATGATGAAGATTATAGCAAGGAAGAACAACAACATGACCTCAGTATGGTTTGTCCTTAGTAGAATTCTGGGGATCTGTATGTGCAATTACATATCTAGTTTGGAGCAGGATTCAAGAAGAAAGCACACACACACATACCTAAACACACATGTACACAAATTAAGTACACAAGATGCAGCAAAGTAGTATATATATATATTTTGATTTTTTTGTATAAATCCCCAAATCCCATACAAATACAGAAAATTTCGACTGAAAATCTAGATAATGATATTAAACATGCCAAATTAGGGTTTTGGATGAAAATTTTTACTTTTATCTAGTTGCTTGGAATGACTTCAGTATAAGTTAACTGTACATTAAAACTAAAAAAATTATGATTATATACGTGTATATATATATGTGCCTGTGTATATGTGTGTGTTATGTATATGTGTATGTGTATGTATGTGCCTACACATACATATGTATACACATAACACACACATATATACACCTCAAAGTTAGGATTTAATACAATTAAAGAATACTGATCATGGTACTGTTATAATGAGATAATTCAAAAATGTATATTTCTCAAAAATTATATTTAAATTACATATTTACATTTAATTACTATATAATTTTATTTAATTAGAAGAATTCCTAGGCCATATAGACCAAATTTTCTGTTTACATATAACTTTTTCTCTAACCAAAACCAAGATGATAATAAATGTTTAAAACTGAAGGCAAATAAGTCATCTTCTCAGTAAACAATTGAGAAAATTCATATTTCTAAGCACAGAAGTATATATTTGAAATTCAATTGCAAGATGAATGTCAAATATTTAAAACCACTTTATTGAGGGATGATTGATTTAACACACATAATTTGATGAGTTTGTAGATAATTGTACACTCATCAAACCATCACCCCAATCTCTGTCATAATCACCTCCATCACCTCCAAAAGTTTCCTCCCAACCTCTTTATTTATTATTACTAAGTTTTTTGAATAACAGTTAATATAAGATCTACCCTCTTTGAAAATTTTTAAGTATATAATACAGTAGTGCTATTTATAGACACTATTCTGTACAGTAAATATCTAGGACTCATTCAATTTGTATGACTGAGACTCGGTCCTGTTTGACTACACCTCTCTCTATGCCTTGAAAGCCACCGTGCTACTGTTTGGTTCTATGAGTCTGATTATTTTGAATGCTTCATGTAAGTGGTATCATGAAATATTTTTCCTCTGTGTCTAGCTTATTTCACTTAGCCTAATGTTCTCCAGCCTCATCTATGTGATCACAAATGCACAATTTATTTTTAAAGGCAAGTAATAAACCAATGTATGTATATACTGCATTTTCTTTATTCATACATCAATCAGTGGACATTTATGTTGCTCCCATATCCTGGCTATTGTAAATGTTGCTGTAATGAAAATGGAAATGCATCATTTGTTATCATGCTTCTCTTTTCCCTACTGTTGAACATATTTTTAAAATTTATTTTATTTTTTATTTTTTATTTATTTTTTTTTGCAGGGGGGAGCCCAGTCGATGCATTTATTATACAGGTTGAACAGCCTCTGAGGCCCAAAGGCTCCCACATGAGGGTTTTTCCTTTTTCTATTTTGCAGCAAACAGGTTCTTCCAAGAGCCTGCTTACAAGGAAGACAAAAACAAAGTAATCCTCAATAAAATAAAACAGAAAAAGCTAAACAGTCTATATATGAAAAACAAAGGTTAAAAGACTTACCAGATAAAAACCACACCAAACACTCATCCCATNGACCAAATTTTCTGTTTACATATAACTTTTTCTCTAACCAAAACCAAGATGATAATAAATGTTTAAAACTGAAGGCAAATAAGTCATCTTCTCAGTAAACAATTGAGAAAATTCATATTTCTAAGCACAGAAGTATATATTTGAAATTCAATTGCAAGATGAATGTCAAATATTTAAAACCACTTTATTGAGGGATGATTGATTTAACACACATAATTTGATGAGTTTGTAGATAATTGTACACTCATCAAACCATCACCCCAATCTCTGTCATAATCACCTCCATCACCTCCAAAAGTTTCCTCCCAACCTCTTTATTTATTATTACTAAGTTTTCTGAATAACAGTTAATATAAGATCTACCCTCTTTGAAAAATTTTAAGTATATAATACACTAGTGCTATTTATAGACACTATTCTGTACAGTAAATATCTAGGACTCATTCAATTTGTATGACTGAGACTCGGTCCTGTTTGACTACACCTCTCTCTACGCCTTGAAAGCCACCGTGCTACTGTTTGGTTCTCTGAGTCTGATTATTTTGAATGCTTCATGTAAGTGGTATCATGAAATATTTTTCCTCTGTGTCTAGCTTATTTCACTTAGCCTAATGTTCTCCAGCCTCGTCTATGTGATCACAAATGCACAATTTATTTTTAAAGGCAAGTAATAAACCAATGTATGTATATACTGCATTTTCTTTATTCATACATCAATCAGTGGACATTTATGTTGCTCCCATCTCCTGGCTATTGTAAATGTTGCTGTAATGAAAATGGAAATGCATCATTTGTTATCATGCTTCTCTTTTCCCTATTGTTGAGCATATTTTTAAAATTTATTTTATTTTTTATTTATTTTTTTTGGGGGGGGAGCCCAGTTGATGCATTTATTATACAGGTTGAACAGCCTCTGAGGCCCAAAGGCTCCCACATGAGGGTTTTTTCCTTTTTCTATTTTGCAGCAAACAGGTTCTTCCAAGAGCCTGCTTACAAGGAAGACAAAAACAAAGTAATCCTCAATAAAATAAAACAGAANTATATGCTGAGTCCCAGTTTAGCATCTGCTGTGTTCTTCCGCAGATCAGCCAGGTCCTTCTCCGGCGCGTGGAGAGAAGCGAAATCCTTTGTCCTACTCCGCCGCCATCTTCTCCCCACTCATCCCATTTAATTTCCTGTGACATGCACTGAGGAAACCAAGAACGTCGGGACCCACGGCAGCAATGCTCTGAGGTTCTAGTTCAGGCTCCCTCTATGTGACAGATTTTTAAAATTGTTGTTCAGGTACAGTTGTCTCCATTTTCACCCTGATATCAGTTCTTTTGACTAGATGCCCAGAACTGCGATTGCTGAATTATATTGGTCTTTCTATCTTTTTTTTTTGAAGAAAGGAAACCCCATACTGTTTTCCATAGTTACTTCACTAATTGACCTTCCTATAAACAGTGTATAAGACTTTTCTGTTCTCTACCTTCTTATCAATACAGTATTATTATTATTATCATCATCATCATCTGATAATGGCTATTCTAAGAGTTATGAGATGAAACCACCTTGTGGTTTTGATTTGCATTTCCCTGGTGATTAGTGATATTGAGCACTTTCTATATGTCTTTGGGTCAATTGTATATATATTTTTGGACCAATGTCTATGCAGGTCTTATACTTATTTTTTAAATTGTTTTTTGTATATTTTTTATTAATTTCTCTTATATTTTTAATATTAACCCTTATCAGATGTATCATTTGAAAATATTTTCTACCATTCCATAGGTTGCCCTTTATATATTTTTTATTTGTTGATTTCAGAATAAAGGGAAGGAAGAAAAAGAGGGAGAAAACATCTATGTGAGAGAAACATCAATAGGTTGCTTCTTGCATGTCCAGCTGAGGACCTGTCCTGCAACCCAGATGTGCCCTGACTTGGAACTGAACCCTTGACTTTTCAGTTTGCAGGATGATGACAGCCAACTGAGCCACACCAGCCCTTAAGTTTTCTTTGATGGGTTTCTTTGTAGTTTTATGTTATTCCACTTGTCTATTTTTGTTGTTATTTCTATGGTTTGAGTGTTCATTTTTAAATTATTTTAATAAATATTACCTAAAAATAGATGCCAACATTAAAGGGAATACGAAAAGAAATAAAAGATATTTTGATAGAAAATTTAAATAAAGAAAAGATGAAGTGACAGCTGCAAAGTAGAAGCAATATAATATTAACAAAAATTCTTGTTTCAGGGGAAAAAATAAAGATGCTCTGGAACATGCTGCATACCTTGAAGATTTTGTGGACATTTGGTGGTAGGTAGGAGAGAGTAGGCGACTCTCCATGTTCCTCTGCTATGAAGTTGTAAAGGTGGAATATTTTTGGAATCTGTGAGAAAATTTTCTTCTTAGCTGTACTGTTCATACTGTTAATCTTCTGAAGAAATCCAACTGTTATTTCTCTTACGGCCAACATAATTATTGTTGTGTAGAGGAAAACAACTATAAGATCTGAACAAAACAGATGGCCCAGCATTGCCAGCAAACTTGCATTTTATCATGAATTTTCATAAGATACAAGAGAAAAAACAATTTTGCTTAAAATGGCCAAGCCAAATCAGTATACTTTTATAATACTTACATGCATGTTAATAATTAATATACCTTAACATCATTTGATATCTCTTCAATGATACTCTTCTAAGTACTTCATAAAAGCACAATCATTTTAAAAGATGACATAACTGCATGTAATTCTTTGTTCATAGGTATACCCATCTCAACTAATAAAGATCCTTTGTATTGTTGCATGTCTTTTTGAAAATCAACCTGTGAGCTAGAACCTTAATTTAATTAACTTAGTTTTTAAAATTGGATTGTTCTAGCCCTGGCTGATGTAGCTCAGTGGATTGAGCGCAGGCCTGTGAAGCAAAGGGTTGCCAGTTCTATTCCCAGTCAGGGCACCTGCCTGGGTGGCAGACCAGGTCCCCAGTGGGGGACACACGAGAGGCAACCACACATTGATGTTTCTCTCCCACTCTTTCTCCTTCCTGTCCCCTCTGTCTAAAAATAAATAAATAAAATATTTAAAAAAATTGGATTGTTCTTTAAGTATATTAAATGTATTTGCTATGTTAATTTCTAAGTAACACATTAAATGGAAATAATTATTGTGTTCATAATCATTTATAGACAATGTGGTCTAACCAGTAATAAATAGATTGATGAGAAAAAAATCTTGTTCTTTGGAGAATTTGCACTCATTATGGGAGTTTGACATATATTGACAATGGAAATTTTATTAAATTATTAGGTAAGAATAAAGTTATCAGTAAGATTCAAGGAGTAAAAAGGTTGGAACACTGAAATAAAAATTATCAGGCCATAGAAGACTTTGTTGTATATATGATAATATTTATAATTTACAAAGAAATAAAAGTTGTATCAAGGCAAATGCTGATAGAAATTTTCAAGTCAGTGAGAAGAGCATGAGATAAAGCACCACCAACACATTGTAATGTGTAACATAGGCAACCAGACACAACATGTAGTATTTAACTAAGAGAAAGTTGAGGGAAAGCTGAAGGACTAAGTAATGTTGTATCATCTTGGGGCCTTTTTGACATGTAAGATATTAAATTTTATTTTGTTAATGATAGAGAGCAAAAACATGCACAGAGTAATAAAGGAACCATTTGGCTGTACTATTAAAGAAGAGTTTAAGATACCTATCTGATTTCAGATAACATTGAAATCAGAATCAATCAAAGTTATGTCAATAGTGATATATACATGCTTGGATGGTTAATACAAAAATAAATGAATGAATTAAAGCCATTTATCAATTGATCTATATTGATATATGTATATGTGGGCTAGCTAAAACATTGTTAACTAAATGGAAATGTACATCTCAATTTTGTTTAGTTATTTCTTTTAATTTTCAAAATTTTTATTTTTAAAGGGATAAGAAGCATATTCACTATTCACATGAGAAACGTGAAATGCCAAAATCTTAGATGACTTTTCTGAGAACACAGGAAACAAAGTCAGATCCTTTATTTCCACACAATTTGTTTTCTCCTCTACTATTTGATTTTCTCCATCAAATTATAAAGAATACAACTAAAATTAACTTTATAAGAAATACATTTTTTTCACATTGGTGTAGTCATTCTAGATTCTTTATATGTACATTGAAGGTGATTTAAATTACTTCATCTGTAAAAGAGGTTATTAGATTGATAGATAGGAATTTTATATTTAATGAAATAAGACATCTATATAATGTTTTAATTACTTTTAAAAGCATATGATGATAACCTTTATTCTAAAATTATCTTCAATAATTTAACAATCGAATCACTTCTTATGCAAATACAATTATCAGATTTTTCTATATTTAGTTGAAAACCTTACAATCAAAATAGTGTACATAACTTTCAATTCACAGGCCAATGATAAATCCACTGAGCCACACCAGCCAGGGCCAAAGTGATATACATAAGTTAAAACTATGCATTTTATATGCTGTACTTAAAACATATGTTTTAAGTCTACTCCTAAAATACATGCAGCAGGCTGATAAATTAATTTTAATATATATTTAAATGTTTATAATTTTATTTAGGTATTTATGTTAAAATAATAGGAAACACTAAGCATAGAAATACATTACTAATTATTTTAAATCTTAGCATAAAGCTCTCACTCATTTTTTCACAAACATTTTTAATAAAACTACTATGTGCTAATATTTTAGAAATAGTGTTGAAATTCATCCTACCCTTCATTCAAAACACATTTTCATCTGTGAAAAAGCACCATACAGTTTTATTTTACTCTTTATTTGTTGCTTCCTCCTGTCATCACTTCCACTAGGGAAATTTCCCATAGATGCCCATTCCAGTGTGCTTATTAACATTGGCCATCATACTTGAAAACATGAGTAGTGTGGTTTGTATACATATGTATATATAATTTGTATTGATGCTATTGTGAGAGTAATTGCATTTTATTTGATAATTATTTTATATTATACACATTTCAAGAACTATGCATATATTAACAGCCTAGTCTAATTCAGGATTTGTATCTGTACTTCATACTGTGTGGTTGGCCATAGACATCCAACATATTGCTCTTATTCATTTCCTTGGTGATGGATATCTGAATTGCCACTATGCCACTGCTACCATAATAAGGTTTAATAAAGACACAAATATACATCTATTTGAGAAATTGTGTGAGTGCTTTGCTATAGTGAACACTGAGTAGAATTTTTCTCTTGTAGGAATGAGTATTTTTAACTTCATTAAATACTGCCCAATTGGTCTCCAGATTGCTGTGTGACTTCAAGCATGAGGTCCCCCCAACCCCCACACACCTTTATGTAAACTTACTTTTACATCAAACATTAGAACATTAGAACATTAGATTGTTCAAACAATCTAATATTTACTGGATCTTATGGTTATAAAAAATTCATTTTCCAAACACTAGTGAAGTTGTGCATAGGTACCTTGTAGGTGAAAATATCTTTAAAAAGCCAACAATCAGTATTTTGGTATTGAACTTCTGTTAATACATAGAAATACTTACATTGCTTTGATGGTTTAAGATTTTATTTATACCTTCTCCAGAATGTGATCTGCCTGTTAACTCCATCTGTAGTATTCTACATTAAGAACATATAATTCTCTTTAATGATTTTAGATCTATAGAATTTACTTTTTTTCAAATTATTCCCCTTAAGGAGCAAAGTTAATTTCTTAAATATATTCCATTACATTAAAATTTTTCCTTTCCTTTTTAACTCTTTTATTGTATGGAGGATAGTTTGTATATGGTACAAAAACTCCTTTATTTTAGTTCATGCGGTGGGTCATTTTTATAACAATAATGTCCACACTGATTTGCAATGCTTCTTTGACATCATATTGTGTTCTCACTCACAATATGATTCTATATACATGTATATATGGACATATATAAGGAGATTTTATATAAATATAAAATCTAATATATATATGAACATACATAGATTTTATGTTTAAATAAAATTTAAAATCTCCTTTGCTGGGCACTCAGTTGTGTCTGGTATCTATTGTTCTATTTTTATTACATGGTATCACTTCTCTGCCTATATATTTTGTTTATACATTCATTCTTTTACTTTTTTACTCATTTATATTACGATGAGTTGGTAAAATTTTTAACATCTGTAGAACAAATTTTTCTATTTGGCTTTGTTTCATTCTAGCACGTCCACAAATATTTGTGAACTTTCCCCTCAAAAATTTGTTTGTAAAATATCTTTAATTAAAAATCTTTTGGGAATCTCATTAATATGAAATTCAGTTTCTAGATGCTTTGAGAAGGCATTTTACCATTTTAATCCATACCATAAAATGAAGACCTGGTATGTCTTTATTTATATTGTCCTTTTAACTTTTTAGTGACATTTTAAAATTGTTTTTACATATACTCTTCATGTTTAAATAATTACCGATCCAAGAACATTACATTTATAAATGTAAAAGGTAACACATTTAATTTCCTTCTCCAGATATCAATCATAAGAACATTCAAGATTTTAGCTATTAGCCCTGGCTGGCATAGCTCAATGGATTGAGCGCGGGCCTGCGAACCAGACAATCGCGGTTCGATTCCCAGTCAGGGCACATGCCTGGGTTGCAGGCTGGTTCCTTGCAGGCTAAGTACCAGCAGGGGATGCACAAAAGGCAACCGTACATTGATGTTTCTCTCCCTCTCCCCTTCCCCTCTAAATATAAATAATAAATAAAATCTTTAAAAAAAAAGATTTTAGCTATTATACTAGTGCTCTGTATTATGGCATACTCTTTGTATATGATCTATCACATTTCTTTTTACTAGATCATATATGCATGGAATGTATTTTTAATGAATCCATGAATCATTTTTAGAGATGTTATTTATTTATTTTTAGATAGGGGAATGGAGTGAGAAAGAGTGGGAGAGAAACATCAATGTGTGGTTGCATCTTGAGTGCCCCCTACTGGGGACCCAGGCATGTGTCCTGACCAGGAATCTAACTGGTGAGCCTTTGGTTCACAGGCCAGCACTCAGTCCATTGAGACACAGCAGCCAGGGCTGATATGTATTTTCCATCCTGTTATTTTAAACTTTTATTAAAATCCTTATGTATAAGCTAACTAGGGGGACTCAAAAAAATCTGGAGGGCAGGCCCCTTGTAGAATAGGATTCCCAGGTTAGGTGAGTGTTCTAGGAACCCATCTATCAGTGCACCCACTGGTATTGTTGTGAGAGGCTGTGCTTGGCTTCAGTGAAACTTTTTTCAAGATTCTTTTAATGTGATTGTCCATTTCATGATGGGCATCTGCCCACACCACAGTTAAGTGTTCAGCAGTTTTTTACAAAAGAAAAGAAAAACAAAACAAAACCCAGCATGCCCTGCATGTTCCACCCTCTTTATTCAACTGATCATGCACCAAGCAACTTTTTTTGCTCATTTGTTTGTGTTCCTGGATGAAAAAAGTCCTCAAAGGGAAACATTTTGTTGATGTGGAAGAGGTGAAACAAAAAATAACAGAAGCACTAAAAGGTATCAAAATTGATGAGGTTGAAAACTGTTTTGAACAGTGGAAAAAGTGTCTCGATAGGTATATTGCATCAAATGGAGAGCACTTTGAAGGTTACTGAAGTTTAAACATTTAAGAATAAATACACAATTTTTATAAATACATTTTGTCTTTTAGGGACCCTCCTCATATTTCTTTGGGATAATTAGCATTTTGGGGGTCTGGCTGAACTTTTTTTCCATGGTGTTTATTTTCCCATATCTTTTATTTCTCATATTTGGTTTTATTTTAAATATTGTAACAAGAATTTTATTAATTTATCTGTTTCTTTTTGATTAATAGTTTATTCAGTTACAATTCTGAAATTAATCATTATATCAGAACTCATTTATATTATTTTATATTTTCTATTAATCAACTTTTATATATTATTTTTCTCTATTTTAATCCTCCTCTTTTTATTTTTTATTTTTTAAATATTTTTTTAAAATTTATTTATCTTTAGAGGAGATGTGGAAGAGAGAAGGAGAGAAATATCAATGTATGGTTGTATCTCATGGGTCCCCTGCTGGGAACCTGCCCAGAAATGTGCCCTGACTGGGAATTGAACCATGATCCTTTGCTTCACAGGGCTGCTCTCAATCCACTGAGCTACACCAGCCAGGGCTTAATCCTCCTCTTTTTAGATAAAATTTTTCATGCTGATTCACCTGTTATATTTTATTCTTTGAGTAGCTATTCCTATCATACTATGCCTATATTGTATCTCCTCCTTTTACTTAAATATCTCTACTTCACTTTTATATTACTTCCAGAATGACAAATTAAAGTGTTTTTACTTCTCCTTCCTCTTTCCTTCTGCTTTCTCTTCCAATTTAGTAAAATATTAAGTCTCAGGATACAAAGATATAGGTGATTTTGTTACTGCTTTTTTAGGCAAATATTTATTACTCTCTTCTGCTTTCCATACATCTGCTGAAGCTTTGTTTCAGTCAGTGTTTAATCAGAAAAGCAGAAACCTATTATCAGGCTTTAAACTGATGAATTTTAAACTGGAAATTAGGTACAAATGTGATCAAAGTGCAGGCAGAAAACAATCAAGCCAGTATCTTCAGTAATTGCAGGAAGCAGAGATTACTTTAGGAAAATTGTATTGCAAAATTGTATCGCTGGGTTCCCTAAGTGCTTGCATTGCGGAAGCTGCTGAAGCACTCAAGGTTGTCAGTGTGTTTGCAAGGAAGCTGCAAGCATGAGTTCCAAACCAGGACCCTGGCAAGGAAGCTAGAAAATGTCATTTCTAACTTCCAAACCCAGTGATCTAGAGCGGATTACAAAAGTAAAAAGTGGCACTGAGACAAGAGTCACCATTTAGTTCAAGTATATTCTTCAAGTGATCTTTTTGTGACCAATATTCTGATGACTTAAATGTTTAATACAATTATGTTTGTTTTTCTAGTGTATGTTCATAGCATTATGCTAGATAGAAAATCTTATAAGCAGTTTTCCTGGAAATATGAACCTATTTTCTTAACCTTTGAATGTTGCTGTTAAACAATTTGATACCAGTACACTTCTTTGTCTCCCTGTTGTTAGAGTGTTTCTATGGAAACTATAACATTTTTGTATTTTGATGCAATGTAACTTCTCCGTAATGTGTTCAGATTTTTGTTTCCTCTTGTATCATTTGGTTATCTCGTTCTTTTAATCTGAGATAATCTACTCAAACTACATTTAATCTACATTTTAATCTACTCAAACCATCCTAGGTTTTACCTTCAAATTATTCTGAAATTCTTTTGTTTTAATTGTGGTAAAAACATTTGACATGAGACCTACCTTCGATAATTTTTTAAGTGTACAGGACAACGTTGTTAACTACAGGTGCTTATTCATTTTACCTAACTAAAACTTGACTCTTGTCGAACATCAATTCCCCATTTCGCCTTCTTCCCAGCCTCTAGCAAACATGATTTTACCCTCTGTTTCTATGAGCTTGACTACTTAGATGCCTCACATAACTAGAGTTATGCAATATTTGCCTTCTGCGATTTTTCTTTATTCTTTGCTCTAACTCTGGTATTATAGTAGCTTGCACCATTTTTTTTTGCATCTACATTTCAAATCTTGCAACTTTTTTCCCCTTAAATTCCATCTTTCTTAACCTCTCTGAAAATGTCTGGTTGAATTCCTTCCAGGTCAGTGATTTATTCTTTAGTAGAATCTGTTTTAGTAATGAACACATATTGGTGATTTTTGTCACTGTGTTAGTAGTTGTTATTTGCCTACTCTAAGTCTTACACCCAGTATTTGCAGCCCATTCTTTCTTCATTACAACTTCTCATCTTGTCCCAGCTTTATGTTCCCAGGGTGCTCTCTTCTCCTTAATATTTTTATACTCATCAAAATTATTCTTTGTCTAGGTCATTTAATCCTGTTTCTCCCTTTGCTTTATCATGTTTGCATTTTAGCTTTGTTTTACTTTACAAAAATTGTGCTCTTTCTATATTTTACCGTGTCTTCTCATTTTTTACATTGAGAGCATAAGCTTCTCTGACTCAGTGCTACTTGGCTAAGGTTGTTAGCAAACAAACGAACAAACACAAAAAGCAGGAATTTGGCTTTTGTCACCACAAAAGCCAAACTTATGAGACAAGTGCTGGTGTAATAGGGGAAAGGTGTTATTTGGATGCTGTGCCATCTTGGAGAATAGGGGACTCCTCACCTCAAAGCTCAACTCTTTTGCAAAATCCAAACAAAACTCAGTTGTCTGCAGCAAGACCAGTAAAACAGACAGTGCCCAGAGTTTCTGCTCCATTTTTTTTCTCTTGACCTTTTTTCCTGCTCATTTTAAAGTACTGTCCATTTGAGTACAAGCGTCTGCTAAGCAGTCCTCTAGCTAGCTTAGCTTATTTCTAGCTTCTATCCAGCTTCAAACTCCCTCCTGAAGCCTCATGGGTTATGAAACTTGTGTGGCCATGGTCATGCAGCAGCTATGGTCACAACGTCTCCATTGCTGAGTTTAAGGAGAGAGAGAGTGAAGCTGGAAAACGGATACTTTGGGGTCAAGAGCCAATGATGTTAAAAGCTGGAATCACCTGGACCCTGCTTGCACAGTCCCAAATTCGTTACCCCAGGCTATTGGGAATTATCCTTCTACCCCTAATTTAAAAATTTTTTTCCCCAAGCACTGCTTCTTGGAAAGTTTGGGAGGGGACTTTCCGAAATGACTCTGTAATTCCCACGGTTGTTATAGGCTCCCACACCCGCTCACCATGGAGTGATACTGTGATGTCACTGTCTCTTGGAACTTTAGTTTAACTGCTCCACTGTAGAGACAGAGCATGCAATGTGCTCCATTCATTTTCTATATTAGATCATTCTCATTACTATAAAGCTCTCCATCACTAGTTGAGTTATCTTTGCTACTTTTCTTCAACTTAATTTTATAATTTTAAAGTCCAGCAGGCCAAATCTAAAAATAGTAGCAAGGAAGCACACAAGCAAAGACAAAAAAGATAAAACCAAACACTTCAGTGAAAGGCCCATTAATGCCTGGTGTTGTGAATGGATTGTTGAACTATTTAATATTTATTTTTAATGAACAAAGCCCTTGAGTTTCCGAAACATTAGGTTAATTCAAATTATTTTTTAATTTAAATTCAAATTGGATGAACTAATAGAGCTCTGCCATGAACATCTGTTAAAAAATAAAGTGTTCTCTCTTAAAATGAGAGCAGACTCCATTTAGCTGGGATGTTTTATTATTATTGATTTAAAAATTTAAATATGATTTTATCTTATTTTTCTTGACTTTTTGTCCTCAGAGTTATTTTCACTGAAAACAAACAAACTTGGTTTGGTGTTGCATCTAGGAAACACATGTAAACATTTTAGCTTGTTAATGGTACAAGTAAGTAGATAAGAGCACAACAGCTCTGATATATATTCTTGAACAATAATACAAAAATGAAAAGCAAATGAAGGGTGGAAAAGAGAAAAAATTGACTCTGTTTTTACCATTTCTAGAAGAAGATCACAAGTAAAGAAACTTTCTTTTCCTTACAACTGGTGGGGTTCCTCAGTGTGATGGATGTCTCCAATTCCAAGCAATATTATAGCAAGTAGCTCAGCACCACTCTGCTCAGCAGTGGAGGCAAAGCAATGTATTTTCTACAACACTGCAGGGAAGCTGAGATTTTTCTTTTTATATATCATTTATAAATTGATACTGTAACTCTACCAAGCAGCAGCTTTTAAAACTTAATGAGGATGAAAAATTGTGTGTATGTTCATGTGTACATACATCTGTGTGTGTGTTTAACATTCGATGCTTCTGAGAAGTGATGAGAGCAACAATTCAAGCACTTGAATATGTTCAATTTTTTTCTTACTTCTTTGCAAAATCAACTTATTTCTATTAACAATAAAAATATACAGAACAAATGATAACACAATTCTCTTGTTTAAAATTGTAAGATACCACTGCACTATAAATATATAATATTTCAAGTACTCTGTCTATTGCCTAGGGTTGCCAGTTTAGCAGATAAAAATAGAAGACTCAGAGTTAAATTTTAATTTCAGGTAAATAATGAATTTGTTTTAATATAAATGTTTCTCCAATTATTGCATGAGCATATTTATGCCATGAAAATATTCCTTTTTAACTGAAATTCAAATATAACCGATTATTTTATATTATATTTGGCAACCATAATATAATCTATCCCATATTTCATTCTCATAAAAAGTCATTTTGAGGAATATGTGACTTGTTTCAATGTTATGTATGACTACAGAACAAATACTTAGATGGATTAAATTGATCCTTGACAATGGGAAAGCTAACTTCTTTCCCTGCTTCTTTATTTCAGTAAAGTCAAGCATGGAACAATGTTCTATAAAGGTCATTTGGTAACTATACCATCTGCTCCGGGTCCCTAGAATAAATCTCCTGCTGAGGCCCCGATACACATGAGCACATGTTGTTTTCACAAAGACCAAAATCCTGTATTATATTCTTGCTTGACCCCTGCAATGGTGCTGTTGGCTTAACAGCATCAGAAACAATGATTATGGCTGAATTGTAAACTTTATTATGCTGATTGCTGCCAATTCCAGGAATAAAGATACTAGTAGGTTAAAACAACATGAAATGAAATGCTGAACTCCATGTGTTGAGCATGGACAGGTAATACACCCAAAGTATTTTTATCAGTCCTCTTTACCCATACTGAGGCTTCTGTGAGTGTTGGCTGTTGGAGTCTCCCAGCTGCCCCTTTCTGTAGGCACAGGTGGCAAACACAAGGCCCAAGGGCCAAATCCAGCCCTCCATCTTGTTTTATCTGGCCTGGCACCTTGTTTCTCCCCGGTGGCAGTGCTGAGTTCCTTACCCCTAGTTAAGGAGTAATTACATTTATACAGTCCTAAAATTACATTCGGCCCCTTGAGGGCAATTGTGAGGCTGAGGCTGAGGCTGAGGCTGAGGTTGATGTGGCCCCTGGTGAACTGAGTTTGACACCCTTACTGTAGAAAATTGCCCCAGAAAAACAAAAATGTCTAGAAGGTTGTGGGTCTCCTAACACCTCCTGCTATGCATAACCAATGGATGCTTGATAAAAGCTCGCAAAATATCAAAAGATGAGACAAACTTGTGATGTAATTAATACTCCTGAGCACTCTGTGAAATTTGTCTGAGTCTAAATTTTAGTTAAGATTATAAATTTGCTAGACATTTTCCCCTTCTCTCTTCTCACAGATTTTATCAGAACATTATCTCAATAAATAATGTATACATAAATCTCCATCTCAAATTTTTGGTAATCTGAAAATAAGACATTATTTTATCACCAAAAAGGAAAGTATTTATTTAGAAAAAAAATGAAATAGGAATTTTAAAGGATTATGTGTTGAATGTATAATAAAGTCATATGAGCAAATTATAATCAATAATAACTAAACATTTTTGTTCCTCATGGCACAACACTGCTGCTTTTAGGGCCAGAATACTCACAGAATTGTTACCTCTGTGACTGACCTGATAGTGTGACCTGATAGTTATAAAGTGGCTTTTATAACTCTTTCATAAAGAGTTATAAAAGGCAAATCTGGACTTCTTTCTTATTTTAAGTTGTTTCCTCCTTTGCCATGTTTACTTACCAAAACAGTGCTAAACTTTCAAGTAGAGTTGGCATGAGTTGATTTCTATATTGATAGAACCCTTTAAAGTGAAATACCACAGTAGCAGCATGTTATTATTTGCAATCCAAGGGTAGAATAAGCCATGATCACAGAGTTAAATTAATTTGAGAAGTTACATGTTATAAGTGAATATAGTTTACTGGAGAGTATGTAGATGTTTATGAGAACTGATTTCCTACAAGGTAGGATAAGGTTAACATGCAGCATATTGCTTGCCACATACATGCACTTCCCTTCTCTGATATACATAAGAAATAACAACCTAAAATACAGATTGCAGTGAGGAAAATCCCAACTCAAACTCTAATGAATAATACAGTGTTGTTTCCTGTTGTGAGATGAATTTATAGAAATGACATTCGTTCTTTTTTACGATAATTTCATTAGTTATTTGGGGTCTCATAGTTCCATTAAAATTTGATTTTTATTCTATTTCTTTAAAAAGTGCCATTGACATTTTGATGGGGATTGCATTAAATTTGTGTATTGCTTTGAGTAATATGGCCATTTTAACTATGTTGATTCTTCCAGTTCATGAACACACAATATCTTTTCATTTCTTTATGTATTTTTAAATATCTTTTAATATTGATTTGTGGTATTCACTGTGTAAGTTCTCTAAAACTTTTGCTAAATGTCTTCCAACATATTTTATTTTTTTGTGCAATTGCAAAAGAATTTTTTTCATTTCCCTTTGAAAAATCATTGTTATATATATAAAGCAAAGGATTTTTGTACAATAATTTTGTACCCTATGATTTTATTGTATTTGTTTATTATTTCTAATAATTTTTAGTGGCATCTTCATGGTTTTATATACAGAGTCACATCATGTACAAAAGCTGACAATTTTACATCTTCATCCGCAATTTGGATGCCTTTTTTTTTTCTTGCCTGATTGTTCTGGCTAGGACTATGTTAAATAATAGTGGTGAGAGTGGACATTCTTGCCTTGTTCCTGATCTTAGAGAAATGGAGTGAAGCAGAAAGTGCTATACTCCTTGACTTCAAATTTTACTGCTAAGTGACAATAATCAAAACAGCATAGTATTGGCAGAAAAATAGACACACATCAATGAAACAGGATTGAGAGTCCAGAAATAAGATCGCATGTATATGGGCAAATAGTTTTGGACAAAGAAGCCAAAATATACAATGGAGGAAAAAACCTCTTCAATGATGATACTATGAACATTTGAAAGGCACATGCAAGAGAATCAAACTAGACTACCATTTGTCTTCATGTATATAAATTAATTCAAAATGGATCAAAACAAGCTGTGGCTGGTGTGGGTCAGTGGAATGAGTACTGCCTATAAACCAAAAGGTCACTGGTTCAATTCCCAGTACAGGCACATGCCTGGGCTATAGGCTGTGTCCAGATTTGGGGGTATGTGAGAGGTAACCACACATCAGTGTTTCTCTCCTTCTCTTTCTCACTACCTTCCCCCTCTCTAAAACTAAATAAATAAATAAAATACTAAAAGATCCAAAATGGATCAGAACCTATATATTAATATAAGAACTGAAACAATCAATTACATGGATGAAAACATAGTACTAAATTTATGGACTGCTTTTACAGAGGATTTTATAAATCTGACCTCAAAATAAGGGAAGTAAAAACAGATATAAATTAATGGGCCTATATCAAACCAACAACCAACCAACCAACAAAAAAACTTTTGAGACACTGAAAACAAAGACACTGAAATAGAAAACAGGCTGACAGGGACCAGAGGGGAGAGGGGAGGGAATTTCAGGGGAAATAGGGGAGGGATTTAGAGGAACATATATAAAGGACACATGGACAACAACTAAGGGGGGTGGAAATGGGAGGGAGGTGGGGAGCATGGGGGGTGCGCTGGGATGGGAGTAAAAGACAGAAAACTGTACTTGAAAAATAATTAAATAAATATAAATAAAGAATCAGACTTAATGGATAAAAAATAATAAAAAAAACCTTTTGTACAGCAAAGACAACCAACCTAATAAGAGAAGATATTTGCAAATGACAGGTCTTACAAGGGGTTAATATCCAAAATATATAAGAACTCACACAATTCAACACCAAACAATCCAATTAAAAATGGGCAGAGGAACTGAGCAGACATTTCTCTCAAGAAAACACACAAATGGCTAACAAAGTTAATAAAAAGATGCTCAACTTTACTAGCTACCAGGGAAATGCAAATCAAAACTATAATGTGACATCATCTCATACCTGTTTGAATGGCTATTGTCAATAAGACAAGTAATAACAAGCATTGAAGAGGTTGTGGAGAAAAAAGAACCTTCAATCACTGCTGGTGGAAACATAAACTAGTATAGCTACCATGAAAAACAGTGTGGAGTTTCCTCAAAAGTTTAAGAACAGTGTTACCATATGACCTAGCATTGCCTCTTCTCGGTATTTAGCCTCAAAATTTGCAATTTATTCACAAGGGCATATGCACCCCTATTTTTATGGCAACATTATTCACAGTGGCCAAGGCATGAAAACAGCTTAAGTGTCGATCAATAGATTATTAGATAAAGGTAATGGGGTGCATACATGTATATATGATGGAATACTACCCAGCCATAAGAAAAGATGAAATACTGTAATTTGCAACATGGAAAGGATCTTAAGAATATCACGCTAAATATAATAAATCAGACAGAAAAAAGCAAAAGTCATGTGATTTCACTTATATGTGGTATATAAAACTGAAAACAACAAAAGAAAAAGCAAGAAAACAAACAAAAACTCATAGACAACAGCACTGTGGTTACTAGAAGGAAGACAAATTGAGGTTTAGCGAAGGGTAAAAGAAATCAAATATATGGTGGCAGAAAATTAACATTGGGTGAGGGCACAATATGCAATATGCAGTTGATGTATCAGAAAAATGTACAACTGAAACCTACATAATTTTGTTAACCAATGTAACCCCAATAAATTTAAGTTAAAAAGAAACAATATAATGGCAAAGGAGGGAAATACCATGTACATGCACATTAGAATTTGACATAATGAAGACCAAAATTGTCGGATTAAACTTAGTTTAATCCGACAATTTTGAGAAAGAAGAACAAAGTTGGAGGGATCAAAATACCTGATGTCAAAATACATTACAAGGCTACTGAAATAAGAACAGTCTGATACTGACATAAGAACAGATACAAAGATCAATAGAATAGAATAGAAAGCCCAGAAATAAACCTACATCTCTATGGTCAATTAAAATCTGACAAAGGTAACAGAAGCATAAAATGGAGTAACAATAGCCTCTTCAACAATTGGTGTTAGAAGTTCTGGACAGCTACATGCAAAAAAATGAAACGTGATCACCAACTTACACCATACACAAGAATAAAATCAAAATGGATAAAAGACCTAAATATAACTCATGACACCATGAAGTCCTAGAGAAGTAAACAGGCAGGAAATCCTCATATTTTCCACACAACAATATTTTACTGATATGTCCCCTAAAGCAGGAGACATAAAGAAAAAGAATAGACAAATGAGACTTCATCAAAATAAAAAGCTTCTGCACAACTAAAGAAAATATCATCAAAATGTAAAGAGAACCAACCATATGGGAAAATATATTTGTAAATGATACCTGAGACAAGGGTTTGTTCTCCAAGATACATAAAGAACTCATATGACTCCACTCCAGGAAGACAAAGACTCCAATTAAAAATGGGCCAAGGGCCTGAACAGACACTTCTCCAAGGAGGACATACAGATGGTCCACAGGCATATAAAAAGATGTTCAGTATCGCTAGCTATCAGAGAGATGTAAATTAAAATTACAATGAGATACCACTTTACACCAGTCAGAATGGCCACCATAAACAAATCAACAAACAACAGGTGTTGGAGAGGTTGTGGAGAAAAATGAGCCACAGTGCACTGTTGGTGGGAATGTAAGCTGGTGCAGCCTCTATGGAAAACAGTATGTAATTTCCTCAGAAAACTAAAAATGAAATTGCCTTTTGACCAGGCATTTCCACTGCTAGGATTATACTCTAAGAATCCTGAAAGACTAATTTGAAAGAACCTATGCACCCCAATGTTCACTGCAGCACAACTTACAATAGCCAAAGTGCTGGAAGCAACCTAAGTGCCCACCAGTAAATGAATGGCTCAAAAAACTGTGGTACACTTACACAATGGAATACTATACAGCAAAAAGAAAGAAGAAGCTCCTACCTTTGGTGACAGCATGGATGGAACTGGAGAGCATTATGCTAAGTGAAATAAGCCAGATGGAGAAAAACAAATACCATCTGACCTCACCTGTAAGTGGAACCTAATCAACAAAACAAACAAGCAAGCAAAATATAACCAGAGACATTGAAATAAAGAACAAACTGACAGTAACCTGAGGAAGTGGGGGTATAACAGGGGAAAACAGAGGAAGGGTCAAATTAAGGAAGATACATAAAAGATCGATAGAGAAAGCCAAAAAAGGGTGAGATTGAGGGTGGGAAGTGGGGGTAGGTTGGGAAGGGGAAAGTGATAGCAGAAAAGTGGAGACAACTGTACTTGAACTACAATAAAAAAGGGAAACTAGTAACAAAAAAGAGATTTGACAATATATTGTTTCTTTCAATTGATACAGATGATATGTCTCATTTAATTTTTTATGATAATTTATAGAAGACATTGTTTTACTGAAATTTTATATTAGCATATGTGTTTTTATGGCTCACTTTTTGTTTTTGTTTTTAGTTTTTATATTTTTATTGTTTCTTCTGTTACAGTTGTTCCTGCTCTTTCTCACTTTCCCCACTTCTACCCATCCCCAGCCTCCCCGCTCCCAATATCAGTCTCCATATCATTGTTTGTGTCCATGGGTTGTGCATAAATATTCTTTGGTTAATCCCTTTACCATCTTTCATTTCATCCTCCCCACTCCTTTTCCACAGCTGTCAGTCTTTTATGTATCTAAACTTCTGTAACTATTTTTGTTTGTTAGTTTATTACATTCATTAAATTCCACATACAAGAGAGAATGTGGTATTTTTCCTTCACTGACTGGATTAATTCACATAGCATAATTTCTCCAGGTGCATGAGTACAATTGCAAAATGTGAGTTTCTTCTTCTTCTTTTTTTACCACTGCATAGTATTCCATTGTTTAAATGTACCATAGCTTTTTGATCCATCCATCTACTGATGGACACTCAAGCTGTTTCTAAATCCTGACTATTGAAAATAGTGCTGCTATGAACATAGCCATGCATAAAATTTTGTCTTGATATTTAGGGGTCTTTGGGGTCTTTTCCCAGAATGGGAGTTTCTGGGTCTAAAGGGAGTTCCATTTTTAATTTTTTAAGGATACTGAATATTGTTTTCACAGTGGCTGCACCAGTCTGCATTCTCACCAATAGTGCAATAGCATTCCCTTTTCTTCATATCCTTGTCAACACTTGTTAAAGCACATATTTTTATACTCAAAACTTATCCATATTTGCATCAATAAATAGTTTATTTTAGTGCTCACTTTTTAATAATTTAATATGGTACTCTGACAAAAAATGAAACCATCATAAATAAATTTATTTGAAGTATATTTTACTTTGCTGAAAAAGAATGTTTAGTTATTAACATATACAAGATATTGATATAATTTAAAGCCTATTTTGAGGATAGCTTTTTTGCCCATAAAAAGAAAACTACATGTGAGATAACATACTAAAAAAGGAAGTTTTTCTTGTTTGCTATTGGTTTTGTTTTGTTTTCATAATTAGCTAAGTTCTAAACATTCAGAAAGCCATCTTTTTCCAGATTTTTGTGTTTCTACACAGATATACAAGTTTTAAAATACAAAGTTACTGATTTCTTAGTTGGGTAAATATGACATATGAATGAGACTATAACTCCAAAAATATTTTTCTTCAATATTTTCTAAAAAGAATGTTGGAAATAAATTAAATTTTAATAATAAATTAACTTTTTTTCATTCATTTTTGTTAAAGACACCTTCTGCCTAAGAGAACACTGCAATATATAAGGGGAATAAAAGCTATACATTAACTCTATTCCATTGGTCTATGTGCCTGTTTTTGTGCCAGTACCAGGCTGTTTTGATTACAGTGGCCTTGTAATACAGTTTGATATCAGGTATTGTGATCCCTCCTACTTTGTTCTTCTTTCTCAAAATTGCAGCCACTCTTGGGAGTATATCCTAAGAACCCAGAAACACCAATCCAAAAGAACCTATGCACCCCGATGTTCATAGCAGCATAATTCACGATAGCCAAGAGTTGGAAGCAACCTAGATGCCCATCGGTAAATGACTGGATCAAAAAACTATGGCACATTTACACAATGGAATTCTATGCTGCAGAAAGGAAGAAGGAACTACTACCCTTTGCAACATCATGGATGGAACTGGAAAGCATTATGCTGAGCGAAATAAGCCAGGCGGTGAAAGACAAATATCATATGATCTCACCATTAACAGGAATCTAAACAAACCAAACAAGCAAGCAAAATACGACCAATGACACTCAAATACAGAACAGGCTGACAGGGTCCAGAGGGGAGAAGGGAGAGAATCATAGGGGAAAAGGGGATGGACTCACATGAACAAGTATAAAGGACACATGGACAATAACTAAGGGTGGGGGGCGGAAATGGGAGGGAGGTGGGGAGCACTGGACAGGGGGCGGGCAGGGCTGGGAATATAAGACAGAAACCTGTACTTGAACAAGAATTAAATAAAAATTATATTAAAAATAATAATAATTTTAAAAAAATAAAAAATTCAGGGAATGAAATATTGGGGGCTATGAGATATTAGAAATAAACTTTATAAAATTTTTTTTAAAAAGCTATACATTAACTCATAGCACCTTAGAGGAAACAGGGATAAAACACACACAAAAAACAGCAGTACCAAGAGATAACATGCATACTTAGTAATAGATGATTGGATTCTGAATTGTGTTTGTAAGCTCATTGTGATATGCTGCACAGATATATATTTGTATGGTGTATCTCAAATTTTATTCTTAGGCAGAAAAACTGTGAACCTCTGGAAACTGGCAATTCAGCAGGGCAATTAACTTGTGCCAATATAACTAACTGAACATAGCATAGTGCCAATATCCACTTCAGTTAATTCCTGCTGGCAAACTCACTTTGGCTAGACCATCACAAACCTGGACCAATGAGACACACAGAGCCTTACCAGGACCAAAGAGCCAGTCTTTTCAGATTAACAACAGAGAATGGAATACTGTATGTAGTGTTTCATCCTTCCCAGGTAAGTTAACCATGGATATTCCTCTCCTCTGACAAACACATTCCTGGCCTCGCCCAGTGTGCAAAAAAAAATTGTAGATAGGTTTTAGGGTTTGGAGACTGTGTGATGTGTTGCGTATGCATATTGTATGTGTCATGGAAAACACGATAACTACGGGGCTACCAAGGCTGATTCTTCCAAAGAAATCCTTCAGTACTAGAAGCTTGTTGGTGTTTAACAACAAGTGAAATCATCAAAAACTTATCCTGGCAGCCCTTCAAATCCGGTGCTCTTCAGATGAGTCCTCAAGTGTCTGGAGCACTCTAACAGAACAGTCCCCTCCTTAATCTCTCTCTCTCTCTGTCTCTCTGTCTCTCTGTCTCTCTGTCTCTCTCTCTCTCTCACACACACACACACACACACACACACACACACACACACAAATCTTTCTCTCTCTCTCTCTTCACCCAAGGATATTTATTGATTTTTTTTAGACAGAGAAGAAGAGGGGAGAGAGAGAGGGAGAGTAAAAAAAAACATTGATGTGAGAGAGAAACATTCATTGGTTGCCTCTCACAGTGCCCCAACTGGGGATCAAACCCACAATCCTGCAACATTTTGGGGGTTACTGACAAGGCTCCAAGCAAATGAGCCAACAAACCAGGGTTTTAATGTATCTAGGTAAGATTTGCTTCAAACCACTCATTGTGCTAGGTAACTAAATGATTTTGAAAATAATTTTCAATCACCTCTTCAAAAATATGGGGAGTCCTACTATTTTTTAAGTTTTCTCTGGAGGAAAAATGCACATATTCAATCACTTTTGTGTCAACAACTCCTATAGTGCAAAAATAAATTGCATGACTGTACAATACTTCAGACCAAAGAACCAGAAATTCCAAATCTCCTATTTTCCTCAGACTATGACTTCACTCTCCAGATAAGATTTATGACTCCACTTGGAACTGGCATTACTGGCCAGTGAGGGGGGTTTCCTTGGGAGGGGGAACATGTATCTAAGTCACAACAGAGTTCTGACATATTTTCCTCTAGAAAGGATAGGAAGATGGAGAGTTACTTTAAATACCCTTAAGATTCCTTTGATGGGAAACAGTGCAGCAAGCTTAAGGTAGTGTCACTCTCTGCTGGTTTATCAGTGTGAAGATAAATTTCACCTTCTTATCTTCAGTATATCAACATTTTTAGTGATAGTGCAGCAAATCCTCTGAAACAGAAGCTTTTCACAGTGCTGTGCCAAAATTAATTGTTTTTCTGATCTTATGAGATCTATACAAGCTGTAAATTCTCTTAGTATGATTTAATTAATTCTATAAGAAGAAACAAACTTAAGGGGGTTCAGGTTGCTTGGTTTTTAACACATTCTGTAGCTGAAAGGCAGCTTCAAAGTGAATTTGGCACTGTCTGTTCTACAGCATCGTCAGAAAAGAGCACTTCATATGCTACTACTGAGTTCTTCCTGAATATGCTTCATGGTGATTACTTGTTTTAAATAAAAGATAGGAGTAGATGTCTTGGAAATAAAACTCAACAAAAGAAACAATCATTTTTTCTTTTTCTGAACTTATTTTCTTTTATCATGTGTCCTTATGATTCTGTTCCTTTCTTCTTTTTAACTGACTGTGACAATGGTGCAGAATGTTAAAAAGGCATATCTTGGTTCAATGTCAGGTAATAATAACCTTCTTGAGAATGATCAACATAAAAGCCATTAATATAAGCCATTTTCAAATTGTCTGTTTTGACTTTGCTGGTGATAGTCTAGTAAAATGTCACTGCAAAAGGTTCTTTTAATATTCATATACACAACCCTGGTTGGTGTGGCTCAGTGGATTAAGTGCTGGCCTGTGAACGAAGGGATCACTAGTTTGATTCCCTTTCAGGGCACATAGTTCTGGGCCTGGTCCCCAGTAGAGGACATGTTTGAGAGAACCACACATTGATGTTTCTCTCACTCTTTTGCCCTCCCTTCACCTCTTTCTAAAAATAAATAAATAAAATCTTTACAAATATTTAAAAATATTCATGTACATGAATATTGCAAAACTTCTGCTCCTAACACAGAACAAGAAATAATATAGAAAGAGTTTTATCTTATATTGCACCCTTATCTATTTTAAAGTGTGTGGGGATTTTAAAGTAGTGGGTTCTCTTGTGTATGCTATATCTAGCTCAGTTTCAAAATCTTTGACAATGGCTAAATGTGGTTGAATAAGGAATATATACTGCATTAACATTTGCTGTAAATGTTTTTGTTTTGTAACTTTAGTCATAATGTTTTTTTTCAAACACTGAATATCTCTAAATAGCAATTATTTTCCTTTACAGCCATTTAACTATATGCCTTTTGTTTCTCTTTTGTTTAAGCAAAAATTTGGTCACCATCATGTATTTTTAACCCCTCCTCCATTATATTTATGTTTGGTCTTTTTAAAAAAATTTCAGCAATGATATAACCTGTCTTTTTAAATGATTTTTATTTATTTTATTTTTTAGAGAGAGGAAAGGGAAGGAGAGAGAGAGAGAAACATCAATGTGTGGTTGCCTCTCTTAGGCCCTCAAATGGGGATCTGGCCTGCTTCCCAGGCACATGCCCTGAGTGGGAGGGAATCTAACCTGCCACCCTTTGGTTTGAAGGCCAACACTCAATCTAGTGAGCCATAGCAGCCAGGGCTATAAGCAGTCTTGAAGGTCTCAAAATGGGCCCAGTATCACAATTTATAATAACAAGTATTTTTTTCAAAGTAAAAGATTTGCTCTTCACACTTCACTTTGAAAGCCAGTCTTAACACTTTGTGGAATGATTTGACCAAAACTTCAATGGCAGACACAGACGATGGGGTTATAACACACTTCATAAAGCAAAATGTATTTTAAAATATAGATAAAATTATCCTTCTCTTGCCCACATATATCTTAAATTACTCTTGGCAACCAGACACTTCATCTCATTCTGATGTCTTTTTTTCATTAGTTTCCCCAGACATAATTAACAATAGGCTTTCTGTGTTTTGGAGCTCCCTCTTATTCAATTTTCAGTAAAATTTTCACAGAATCCCAAATTTTATAAGTTGGGATTCTGCTGGCACAACTCCTTGTAGGTAAATTAAAACAAAAGGAAACTTAGTTGGCACAGATAACTTTTAAGTCCAGGAAACAAACCTATATTCAGGAAGAGAGAGATTCTTCTATACAAAGAACGTTGTGGCTTCGCACCTTAGGGCTTGTTTTTCAGCTTCATTGGTCTGGTTGTTTGTTATAATAACCAGGATACTCTTTGTGTCAGGAAATACGACTTCTGGCAAGACAAACAAGCCAGGGGCATATTTATATATACAATTTAATATTTAGTACTATAATAAATTAGTTACCTACAAGGACAAAAATTTAATATTGAATAAAGTTTATTTAAAATTACTACATTTTAGTTTTCATTCTTAGGCTTTGAAAAACATCAGTTTATTAGATGTTGAGATGTGATTTCTATGATCATAGATAAATTATCCTCTTATTTTCTTTTCTCTTTAAATTATATTTTATTAACTATGCTATTCCAGTTGTCCCAATTTTTTCATCTTTGCTCCCTTCTGCCAGGTACCCCTTTCCCTCTAGCAGTTCCCCTCCTTCTCTCATGTCCATTGGTTGTACGTGTAAGTTATTGGCTTCTCTATTTCCTATGCTATTCTTAACTTCCCCCTATTTTGTTCTTACAAGTTATGCTTCTTAATCCCTGTATGATTTCCGAATTCTCTCCTTTTGATCTCCCAGCTGATAACCCTCCAAATGATCTCCATGTCTATGATTCTATTCCTGTTTTGGTTGTTTGCTTAGTTTTTTGTTTGCCCATTTGTTTATTTTTAGTTGTGATAGTTAAAAAGATCAAAACCATAAACATTAAAAAAGCAACAAATTCACTTTTCTTAAATTTTCTCTAATAGTGGCATGGTAGTGATGAAGTCATTTAAGTTTTCCTTGTCTGGGAAGCACTTTATTTGTCCTTCAATTCTAAATGATAGCTTGCTAAAGAGAATAATCTAGGTTGTAGGTGCTTGCTTTTCATCACTCTGAATACTTCTTACCAGTTCCTACTAGCCTGCAAAGTTTCTTTTCATAAATCTACTGATACTCTTATGGGAACTCCTTTGTAGGTAACTCTCTGCTTTTTTCTTGCTGCTTTTAAGATTCTATCTTTATTTTTAAACTTTTGCATTTTAATTACATTGTGTCTTGGTGTGTTTCTCTTTGAGTGCAAATTGTTTGGGACTCTGTGTGCTTTCTGGACTTGCATGTCTGTTTCTTTTAACAAATTAAGGAAGTTTTCTTCCATTAGTTTTTCAAATAAAATTTCAGTTTCTTGTTCTTCCTCCTTTCCTTCTGGTAGCCTTTTGATTCAGATGTTTGCATATTTGGAGATATTCTAAAGGTTCCTCATCCTATCCTTTTTTTTAATTTTATTTTTCTTCTTTTTGTTCTGCTTGAATGTTTGTATTTCCTATTTTTCAAATTATTGGTTTGAATACCAGCTTCCTTTTCTTCTTTTTTGATGGTTTTCTGTGGATTATTGTTTATTTGACTTAGTGTGACCTTCATTTCTTCCTCTACTTTTTTGCCATATCCAGGTAGTCCTCTGAGCATCCTGATAACCAGAATTTTGAACTCTGCATCTGATAGGTTGGCCATTTCCATTTAGCTTAGTTCTTTTTCTGGAATTTTGTTCTGTTCTTTTATTTGGATCTTTTTTTTGTCTTCTCAATTTAGCAACCTCCCTGTGTTTGTTTCTTTGTATTAGGCAGAACTTCTTTTACTCCTTCTCTTAGAAGTGTGGCCTATATAGAGAAGGCACCTGTGAATTCAGTGAGGCAGAGCCTTAGGTAATCACCAGGGCAGGGTAAGCCACTTCACTGCTTTGTGGCTGCGTGGGGAGGGGTTGGAGAGGAAACAATGCGGCCTGGTTTCTGGAGGTTCCCTCAGCTCTCACCCCATTTCCTGTCACTTCACCTGCTTCCTACGGGTGACTGGTGCCCTTCCAGCTGCTGCTCCAATAGTGAATCCAAGAGTGGGTGGATTTGTAAAATTTCTAAGACTGTGCTGGCCCATTAGGTGGTGAAAATCTGGCAGTTTCTTCTACTTCCCCACTCCCCACTGCTAATAAAGATGTATCTTCCAGGCACCAAACCCTTGGCTGGGGCTGGAATACCGTGCTTCCTAAGGAGGCCCTCCCATCCATTCTGCAGCTGCTGCCACCACCTTTCTGTACTACACTGCCTCTCTGCCCTTCTCCACGACTCCACCCCTCTTACCTGTCTGGGTCTATATGTCTTCTTTAATCCCTTTGTTGTTGGACTTCCATACAGTTCAATTTCCTCACAGTTCTGGGTGTTACTAATTTTGAGATCTGTTTGTAATTCTTTCTATGGTTGTGCAAAGAGGCCAAGCAGGTCTACCTATGCATCCATCTTGACTATATGTCTCTCATTTTCTTTTTTGTCTCCGTATTTTCAATAGTCATTAATTTGAAGAAGTGATTACTTAACAATTTTGTGATTCTAGGTAATAACAAGGTAATTAAAATTTTCCCAATGTGCATGTGAGCATGTATAAGGGGCCTGTTTTATACTGACATAGAGAGAGAGACACAACACCTCTCTTTTACAGTGTCCTCCCTCTGCTTCCATTATTCCCTAAACCATTTTTGATATTGTATGTAACTATTAATATGTTGTTATTTCATGTATTCATGTATATGAATTATATTACTTTTAATTCAAATGGATTATGCAAATTTCATTCAAATGAATTCTGAATTTCATTTTATCTTCTGTTTTCCATTTTCCTTCTTTTATTCTTTATTTGATAAAATAATATGCTCCACCATTTCTAAACCCATATGACTTAAATAATTTCAACATAAGATATTAATAATAATATAAATAGATTTTTAAAAGTCATGACTAGATTGGTAGATTCCCCAGCTACAAATATGATTCTCTTAAACAGATGGGGTAAATACTTACTGATTTAGCTTTAATTACCAATTTTTCTAATAACATGTGGTATCATAAGTACTTCAAGTAATGTAAATTAGTCATTTCTAATAATATTTGCTTAATATTTTAAATCAAGTAGAACCCTTTAATGCTATAATACGGCTATTTTGAATACTGTGAAGTTTGCTTTTGAGATCTTTGCAAGCTCCTTTAGTCTTAGTCTCTGAGTATGTCCTCATCATCTGGCACAGCAAGGTGCTGAAAGCTTACCTGGAGCTTTTATAGTTTAGTATTTGTCTAAAACATTTAATGTTGCAACCTTGGATCTTTCTTTTTTAAGATTTTTTAAATTTATTTATCTTTAGAGGGGAAGGGGAGGAGAGAAGGAGAGAAATATCAGTGTATGGTTGCCTCTCGTGAGTCCCCTGCTGGGAACTGGCCTGCAACCCAGGCATGTGCCCTGACTGGGAATCGAATCAGGATCGTGTTGGACTTCCTCCAAGATGGAGGCATAGGTGAAAACACTGTGCCTTCTTCCACAGCCAAGTTTGACTACAACAAAGGTTTGGAGAACAAAGACACAGCCAAAGAACAGAAAATTGAATTATACGGAAGTCCGACAACAACGAACCATTCAACCAGGACAGTAAGAGGGGCGGAGCCAGTAGCGGAGCAGGGTCGGGCAGGAAAGATCCCCAGACCTAGGCGCACAAGTAGCTGGGACCCAGTCAGGGTGTGGGGCAGACTGACTGCAGTCGCACATTCATGCACAGTGAGACGAACCATGCAGGCCCCAGCGGGTGAACCCAGTGGTGGAGGGCTGACGGCATGGAGTGGGACGAAACGCACGGGCCCGGTGACGGTGGCAGCTGCGGCCGCAGTGGCGGGAGGCAGCAGAGGGGACGCCATTGCTCCTCTTTGACCCCGTCCCCACATACAGTGTCACAACCCAGCCAATGAGTTGCCCTGCTCTGGTGAACACCTAGGGCTCCGATCCTGCTATGTAACAGGCATGAACAGCCCAAAAGACGGCACAAGAAGAACTCAAAGTCCCAGAGCCAGCCCATAACTCTAAGTGACCGAGAAATTGTTAGCCTCTCAGAAGCACAATTCAAGACACTGTTTATCAGGATGCTCACAGAACTGGTTGATTATAGTCACAAATTAGAGGAACATATGAAGGCTAAACTAATTGAAATGAAGGGAGATGCACAGGAAACCAATAGTGATGGAAAGGAAACTGGGACTCAAATCAATGGAATGGACGAGAAGGAAGAATGAAACATCCAACCAGAAACGAATGAAGAAATGAGAATTCAAAAAAATGAGGAGAGGCTTAGGAACCTCCAGGACATCTTTAAACGTTCCAACATCTGGATTATAGGGGCACCAGAAGAGGGAAAGAAACAGCCACGAGTGGAACACTTATTTGAACAAATAATAAAGGAGAACTTCCCCAGCTGGCAAAGGAAATATATTTCCAGGAAATCCAGGAAGCTCAGAGAGTCCCAAAGAAGTTGGACCCAAGAAGGAACACACCAAGGCACATCATAATTACATTAGCCAAGACTAAAATGAAGGAGAGAATCCTAGAAGCAGCAAGAGATAAGGGGACAGTCACCTACAAAGGAGTACCCATCAGACTGTCAGCGGATTTCTCAAAAGAGACCTTACAGGCAAGAAGGGTCTGGAAAGAAGTATTCCAAGTCATGAAATCCAAAAACCTACAGCCAAGATTGCTTTATCCAGAAAAGCTTTCATTTAGAATGGAAGGACAGATAAAGTGCTTCTCAGATAAGGTCAAGTCAAAGGAGTTCATCATCACCAAGCCTTTATTATATGAAATGCTAAAGGGACTTATATAAGAAAAAGAAGATGAAAAATATTAACAGTGAAAGGACAGCAAACGCACAGTTATTGACAACCACACCTAAAACAAAAGCAACCTAAGAGGACAGCTACATCAGGAGTGGAACCATAGAAATGAAGAACACATGGAGGGTTAGCAACAGGGAAGTGGGAGGAGGAGAAGGGGAGAGAAGGTACAGAAAATTGCATAGACAGTAGGTAGAAAATAGATAGGGGGGAGGGCAAGAATAGTGGGGGAAATATAGAATCTAAAGAACTTCAGACATGTGGTTATAAACTAAGGGGGGGAGAATGGTGGGGGAGGGAGTGTGCAGGTGGAGGGGAATGAAGGGGGGATAGAACAACTGTAATGGTATAATCAATAAAATATATTAAAAAAAAAGAACCATGATCATGTTGTTCACAGGCCCGTGTCAATCCACTGAGCTACACCAGCCAGGGCAACCTTGGATCTTTTTAATGGAAAATTATATAAGGAACCAACATCCGGGAACTACATATGTTTATTGCTAATGGGATTTTTCCTGACCTTATAAATTAAAAAAAAATGTTTATAGAACATATAACATTGGTAAATTTACACATAGATGATAGATAGATACAAAAAATGCTATACAAAGTAAAACTAAATGGAATATGCTTAAATTATTTGATTTGTCATGGTTTTAGTATCAGGGAAATGCTGTACTTCAAAAATTCTACAAGGAAAATAGACTTTACTGAGTCTACTGAAATTATTAAATAAACAAAGAAGAAAATAACAATAAGACAGTTTTCAATAAAAAATCATGCAATACATACATTAAAAAATAGAAATGTGTGGCTGTACAGAAAAAAAATGAAGGAAACAAAAACTGCCTTTGAAGTGGTCTAAACATGATAGTAAAAAGCTAAAATCTTTCCATTTTGATGACATGTTTAATCTACATACACAATAAATTCAACCAACCCCATGTAGAATACCTTTAAACATATCACAGCCAAGCATTTTATTGTAGACCGATTGGAAGACAAAGAAAATGAACAATCTTAAAAGAACACATACAACAGAAACCAAAATTTATGATTATTAAAAGCATTAATACATTTACTTAATGTGTCACTCAACATTATTCAAAATGTATTTTAAATTACATTCTGAATAGTAATTGAAAAACTATAACGTCTTTAAAACTTTTTTCCCTAATAACATACTTAATAGAGATATATAGAAAATTGGTACTATTCTAAAGCCACTAGAAAAGATTTTTATGATTCTCTGTATTGTTAGGTTACTAATTTGAACACATAAATCAAATGTTAGCTTTCATTGCCACTCACTAAACACTCTAGAGAGCATTTAAGTTTCCTAAGTATTCTAGAAAAATTCTAATTACTGCAAATATATCTTTTTTAGAAGTTGCTACTTTGCAAAATTAAAGAAACTTATCAAGATTATCATACTTTGGGGTTTAAATTTTATTATGCTTATTAAATAATTTCTGATTTAATAGTAACATAAATTCATACTTATTAAGTGATGCTACAGTTTCTTTTTGTAAGAGAGTGTTTTATTCAACACGATAGAAGTTCAGTCACAATTTTTTTTCTTTTTCTGGCCAATGAACCAAATATGCTGTGTGCTTTCCTCAGTGTGCCAATCTGTTTTCTTTCTTTCTTTGTGGTTATACTTCCTTTAACACATTTTCCACTTATAATAATGGCTTTTAATTTACAAATATCTTCAAAACACATTTTTAAAGGGTAGAGTAGGTAGTAGGTGTCAAATTACAAATATACTATTGCTCCATACAGGTGGCTCAAAGGAGCGTTGGGCTGAAGCAAGCACAAAGTTTATAACTTATTTTCACATAGGAAAAATTAGAAACTATGAAAAAGCTGAAATATTGCTCAATAAAATTCTAATTGACTTTTGATCATCTATTCAGAATAAATGGAAGTGGATCTCTTCTAAAACATAAGCATATATGCACACTTTAAATATTTTGGAAAGTAAATAAGAAAAATTACAGAAAAATATGCTGAAAAGGAATAAGGAAAATGTTACTACTGTCTGTATCTAGGTATAGGATTTACTCTCACTATTTAAAGTTCTATTTATAATTATTTGTTTTTTGTAAATTTTTTAATGAGAATATATTGCTTTATAATAAGGAAGGGCTATTAACTGATTATGATGAAGTCACTTTGCCAGCAATGTTAAAATGCAAGGGTAATGAATGATTAATATGATTATGATAACTGCCTATGCTAATTTAACAAAGGTTATTATAATAGCAATTTAGAAGACAGGAATAATGCAGAGTAGCCCAGTATGATTACAAAAGGGAATTACAAAGGGCAATAATTACTTTTTTCTACCTAATATTTCTAGCATTATTTTATTATAAGCATATGTTCCAAATACTGAGGCCAAACCAATTTTTCTTATAAGTACTGTATGATTTCTTCTAAAATGTATCATCTTATCTTTCCTTTTAATCACAAACTGAATATATGTCCAGTATCATATTTGCTATTAGAATCAGAGAACAATAAAATATCTTACATTTTTTGAAATAATAACCATTTGAATGAAAAATTTTAATTGTTCACTACAAAGGCAAGTTTATTTTTGTTTTTTGATATCTGAAAGTATGATTTACAAAGTTATCTAGAAGAAGGGTTGATGTGAAAGATATATAAATGATAGACTCTACACTGATCTTAAAGTCAACTCCCTTGTATATCTTATGAGGAATATACTATGTGCATATTTAGTAGGCTCATATAATAGGCAAACAAAGTAGCAACTCATACTGGTCACATATATTTTAGAACATATGAAAAGAGGAACATATTTACCATTAAAAAAAAAGATTTTACTTACTTATTTTTAGAGAGGGGAAAGGGAGGGAGAAAGAGAGGAAAACATCAATGTGTGGTTGCCTCTCACATGCCCCCTACTGGTATCCTGGCCCACAACCCAGCTGTGTTCCCTGACTGGGATTTGAACCAGTGGTCCTTTGGTTTGCAGGCCAGCACTCAATCTACTGAGCCACACCAGTCAGGGACATATTTACCATTTTTTAATGAATAAAACATTAGAATCAGAGAGATAGGAAAGGCACCCTAAAGTGATCTGTTAATCTACATGAGTTTAAAACAAACAAACAGGGTCTTTTGATATTTCCATACAATAAGAGAAATACAACAAAATTCTTGTTTTCTGTTTATCACATAAAGTGATTATCAGCTAAATATTTATACCCTTCTGGAGAAATTTATCTTTGGAACTTGTCATCAGACTTAAATATGAGTAAATAGTATAAACATTCCTGATAGTCTACGGTTCAAAAGAAGTAGCTTAATTAGACTTCCTATATGTGGGACATTCCACTCATGTAGCAGAGACCCTTATCAGATCAATTCCTCTGTACAAAGGCCCAAAGTTTCATTGATTTTGTATTATGAGAAAACAGCCACTATCTTTATCATGTATAGAAAAGAATTTAAAACAAAATGTAGAGATAAATAATGTGCTTTTTCTTATATTTGTAGTTTTCTTTCAGTCATCTTTGAAGTTATATTATTATTCTACCCATAGTTATTTTGTTCACTCAATTGAGATTATGTATCCATTTGTCTACCTATCAACCTACTTAGCTAATATCTGCCTCTTCCCAATCCTTCCCCATCATACCTTAGTTTAATTATTTTGGAGATTATCACAATCACTATTATTGGATGGTTCCAGTTTATTTTTTTCTTAACAACTTTGAATAATATACTACATATAATAAATACATTTAAAGTGTTCAAGTAAATGTTTTCTAAATGGATTCACGAAGGTCTGAAGCCATCAACACTGTGTAATTTGAGAATACTTTTGAAACACACACACAAATCTTGTTCCTTTTAACAGTCACTCCTCATTCTACCCAATGCCAGCATTAGGTATCCATTCACTTACTGTCCAATTCTACAGATTTGTTGATTCCAGATGTTCTATATAAACATAATCCTATGATGTATTATATTTTGACTGGCTTCTTTCACTTAGTACAGTGTTTTCAAAAGCTTATCCTTGTGGTTCCATTTATCAGTACTTTATTCCATTTTATTAGTAAATAAAATGCCATTGTATGGATATAGCACATTCATTAAATTTTTTATTATTTGACAGACATATATATTTCTTCAACTTTAAGATATTTATTTATATAGCTGTTTTGCTTATATCTATTCAGATTTTTGCAATTTTAAGTGATAATTTACTTTTTATGATTTGTGTTATTTTTAAAAAGATTTTATTTATTTATCTTTAGAGGGGAAGGGAAGGAGAGAAGGAGAGAAGGAGGAGAGAAGGAGAGAAGGAGAGAAATATTAATGTGTGGTTGCCTTTTATGAGTACCCTGCTGGGAACTGGCCTGCAACCTAGGCATGTGCCCTGACTGGGAATCAAACCACGATCCTGTGGTTTTCAGGCCCCGCTCAATCCACTGAGCTACACCAGCCAGGGCTGATTTGTGTTATTTTTAACAAACTCCTTTCAATAATGGAACTTTAGTAATTCTGTCTATATTCTAGATAAAATTCTCTTGCCAGGTAAATGTTTCCTTCCATTTTGGTGCTTGCTTTTTTTATTTTTTGGGGTGAGTTCTTTGAAACACAGATATTTTAAGCATGAATAAAATAAACTTCATCCCTTATAGCTTGTGCTTTTATTATTGAATTTAACAATAAAGTTTTGTCTATTCCAAAAATTGGCACATTTTCTTTGACAATTTTATAGTTTTAGCATTTACCCTGTTGTTGATCCATTTTGCATTGATTTTTCTGTTATGATATAAGGGAGAAGTAGAGCCTTATTATTTTGTAGGTGGATATCCCATTGTTCCAGCGATATTTACTGAAAATACTGGAGGTTTTCTTCTGCCCAGAATTTCTTGATGCCCTTTTCAATTATCAACTGATCATTCAGGTAATGGTTATGTTCTGGACTCTGAATTCTATCCTGTGAAACTATGTATCTATCTTTATGCCAATACTGCACCACTTTGATTATTGTAGCTTTGCAGAAATTTTGAAATCAGGAAGGTTGAATGCTCCGACTCTCAACCTTCCTTTCCTCTAGTAAATCAGCTTCATTGTTTTATTTCAATCACTTGAAATTTAAACTGAAAAAAAGTTTTTGACAATAATTATCTTATATTTTATATAATGTAATATATAATATACTTGTTTTTTAGAGAAATAAGCACATTGTTATAACTCTGAATTTATATAATTAACCCATAAAATTCTAAATAAAATCTTAACTAGGAACAATCATGTTTATATTTTATTTTAATAATCATCATGCTTCATTCATAACTAAACAGAAGTGGCAAAATCTTCCTGATTCCTCCACTATCCTACCAACAGCAGAGCACTATGGCAATCTCACCCTAATGAAGTACAGTGTATTAAAAAATAAATATTTAACACTAAAATATAGGTTGTCACACAGAATGAACTCCTGATGCCATTTATGAGGAACAGGAGGATATTTATTCAGGCATGTTTGGTGTACAACAGGATTTATTTCAGTTAAATATCAAAGTCATTGCCATTAGAGAAGACTAAACAAGCACAGAAAATGCATACACATGTGTGCATGCACACACACAACACAGAAATTTAAGGATCTGAACTGAGCCATATTTGCAGGAAGATGGGTTCCATCTGTCTGAATTACCTAAAATAAGAGAAAGGAGCCTTGGAAGTAGACCAAGACAGTCTGACCTTTATTGTTACAATGAAATGTGCAATTTCTGCAGATGCCCTTATTCTTTAGCATTTTTCTCTGGGTGAATGAAAGATATATCTTTTTTTGAAGGAGGAGGATTAGAGAATAAAATGTACTAAAATATATGTGTTTGAACTACTAATAGTGTTTTGAACTAACACTTTAGATTGGTAATTTTAATGGAGGAAATTATATAGATAAATATTTAGTGTAAACACAAATATAAATATTCACAATTAGAGAGGGAGAGAGAGAATATGAATAACCTATTTAAATATATTTTATTTTAAAAACATTCCAGGATATTAGGATTTGTGAATATGGATATGTGTTTTACAAAAATTCGAGCAACTTAATGTAGTCAAAATTAAGACGTTTCTTACTACTAAAACCCCACTCAACAACCAAGTACATTAGCAACTGTTCACACTGAATAGTCTAGATAATCCAATTTTCGCTCTACTTCATTTTGTGTACTGTTAGTTTTCTTATTCAAACTTTCTAGTCACAAATCTAATTTAAAACCTCTTAACTACTCTAATACACAATATGTTCTATCCACGTTCAGAGTCTAGCAGTGATCAGTTAAGATAAAATACTAACCCTTGAAATGTGATCATAAATTTACAAAACAGATAAAAGAAGAATAAAATGATAAATAAAAGGGATAAAAACTTTGCTAAGCAGAATCATATATCCAATATCCTGGATCTCTATTCAAAACGGTCTTTATTCAAGATAACAAGACATTAAAATTAACAAAACAAATTCTGATTAACTTCACTTAACAATGTTGCCTATTTAGTATTGCCTCCTCTCTACACTGTCTTTCACTTTCACCTTATCAACCCACGCATGTGCTCACACGGACAGAAGTAATTACCATCATTTATATTTAATATTTGAAATTATTTTCCATAGTCTCTTTGTAAAAGTTTATGCTGTTTTTTAATGGAAAGAGGGGCATTTTTCCCTTTCCCTTCCTGCTATGCTCACATCCCCTTTAGTAAAATAAAGTTTATTTTAACATATAATCTCTTAAACTCAAAGTATATTTTAAAAGCCAAACATTTCACAAAATGAAAAAATAAGATATGTCAGAAAAATTAACTATGTACTGAGTGATTAAACTATTTTGTGTAAGAATGTCATTTCTATTTTGTTTAAATGTAATGCAATTTACCAGACCATAAAGAACTCCTTAGATGAAATGGCTGCTTTCCAGGCAATGCTACTCGGCTGCTGATTACAATATATTCTGACATCGATGACAGTTTTATAATTCTTCTATTCTGTGATCTGAAGTGTCCTCATTTTGCTGAAGGCTTTCCCTTGGGAAAAGACACTAAAATTTTGTGGACTGCAGAAAGATAAGCATTATGATGGGAAAACAATGTCATTTTCTGCTGCAATCTTGTTGCTAATTTGTTTTATGTTAATTTAGAAAATTATTTCAAAAGTCCTTACGTCAGGTTTTAGAATAGGTTTTTTTACACATGTGTATATGTTAGATGAAATGTAGGGAAGATAATTATGAAAAAAAGGATTCACCAATCTTTGATTTCTTCTTATGTTCAAGGTAAAATATGTTATATAAAATAAGATAGATTATACAAGCTGTTCTGAATTAATATTATATGTCAAATATTACAATAGATGTGAGTATAATAAACTTTAAAATAGTTTATTTTAGGCTAAACAATGAAACAATATGCTTTGGATAGTAGTTTATCATAGTTAGTAACCAAGCATTTTCACTGCTTATAAAATTCTCTTACAATACATTTAGTAAAAATACATTGAATAAAATTTTAGGAAAGCATGAGTTGCATGTTTTAAGTACTATATTTTTCTTCCCATTTAAAATAAATATAACAATAATGTTCCATTTAGAATGCGTTATATTAAATAGGTATAAGGAAACATACACAGAGGAGTGAAATGTGGCTTACATTTCCAAAAGACAGAATTATGAGAGAAGAGTTTGTAATGCTCAGAGTCAGAAACAATAACCACAACAAAAAATGAGTGAGTGTGTGCATGCTCTTACTGAAATAAGTTGTGGAACATATTGGCAGATGCAAATACAACATATTCTTATGACCTTCATGTATAGACCAATGGGAAGGATTTTAGATTCAATTGTATTCAATTTGGTGACAGCCATCTCAAACAAAAATTTTAAATTAAAAATTATTTCATAAGGGAGAGAGAAAATGGCGGCGGAGTAGGACGGAGCGACTGCAGTTCTCCTACACTTGGGGGAAAATCCTGGCAGATTTACAGAACAGCGCAATCAATTCCCCAACCAACAATTCCCCAGCATTTATGAAAATAAAAGACCAGAGATAGTGACTAACCAGACCTCTGGAGGTCGTTGGGGTCTCAGGGACGCGAGTAAGGACGGAGGCGGCCAGACCGGCGGGAGCCATTAGCCGGCGCGTAAAGACCTCGGAGCCGCGGCTGCCGCAGCAGTTGGAGCCCAGAGGCTTCCTTCCGTCTGTGCCCAGCGACAAGGGCGTCTGCCACGGAGAACTCATCGGGAGCCCGGCAATGCTGAGAAAAGTCAAGGGCAGCGGCAGCGGTGGCGGCGGCGGCAGGACGGCAGCCATTGGCCTGCGCATAAAGACCTTGGAGCCTTGGCTGCCTCAGCGGTCGGGACCCAGAGGCTTCCCCCTGCACCCAGCGACAGGGGCGTCTGACACAGAGGACTCATCGGGACCCCAGCACCTGTGAGTAAAGACAAAAGCGGCAGCGGCAGGGCCGGCTGCCCTCGGAAGCCAGGCACCCCAGAGTAAAGTCAAAAGCAGCAGCGGCGAGACCAGCAGCCATTGGCTGGCGCGTAAAGACCTCAGAGCTGCTGCTTCCGCAGCTTCCAGGGCCCAGAGGCTTCTGTCTACAGCCAGCGTCGGGGCGTCTGCCACAGAGGACTCAGCGGGAGCCCAGCAACTGTGAGTAAAGACAAAAGCGGCAGTGGTAGGACCGGCTGCCCTGGGCCAGCCCAAAACGCCTCAGAGCCACCACTGCTGCTGTGTTAGGGGTGTAGAGGCTTCTGTCTGTGGCCAGTGCCACGGAGGACTCGTAGGGAGACCAGCACCCAGTGGAGCATTGGGCCGGCTGCGGGGTCCCTGGAAGAGCTGGCTCCCTCCCTCACCATCTAGGCGGGGCTGGGTGGCAGAGACCTGTCTGCCTAGGTGTGCAGGGAGGGTGGCAAGGACAGGGGGCCGTGTTCAGTTGCGATCTCTGTGGTCGCCAGCCCACCAGCCTGCCAGCCCAGGAAATTTGAGAGGAGCATTGTCCTAACCAGTCAGGTTGGGGATTGGGCTGGGCTGAGAGGCACGCTTTCTGGAGAAGTTTTTACTGGAAAGTGGACTGAGGTGTTCTGTGAAGGCAGCTTGACTTGCTTCTCACCCAGCCACAGGACAGTACCAGATCCCGTGGGACCAAGGCAGCCTGTCAGGTGGGCGGGCGCCTGCACCCCAGTCTGGTAGCCTGGCTGGTGGGCGGGTGTGCGCCTGGGCCTACAACCCAGTCCACAGAGGGGTCCCACCGAAACCAGAAAAACCGGATTGGACAGTTTGAAACCAACAAGGAAGGAGTTTTTGTTGTTGGGTTTTTTTTTTTTTTTTTGTTTTTGTTTTTTACTTTTATTTTTAAACTTTTTTCAGTAATCGTATATATTTTTTAATTTTATTGTTGCTGTATCTTTCAGTACTCTGTTCCTCTCCTTTCTTTTTTCCTGTTTTAGTCCCTCTTCATTTCACCCCAAACTTATTGCTTTTTCCTCACTTCTCTTGCCCTTTTTTTGTGTGTTTGTTTGTTTGTTTGTTGCTTTCTATAGCACTGTAAATACTTCACAACACATCTCTCCAGTCTTAGCCCACTTTACAGGTTCCTGAATTCTATTACTGTAGTGATTAACTCTACTTGCTCACACGCTACGTCTATTTACTATTCTTTACTCTCACCTTACCTCAAAATCTGACCACCCGCAACCTCACTGCTTTCTAGATACAACTCACAAGCCTTCCCTCCCCAACAAGAGGCTTATCTTTGGTCTATCCTTTCCTAGAGGTGGCAAATTGGGTTGAAGATTACAGTTAACACTATATAGAGCCTAAAGATCTTCTATCTCTTCTCTGCCAGCTGTGACTGTAAATATCATAAAGTACTCTCCTGCTGTCATAAACCATTTTGCCTCCCCCTCCAGCTGATCACACACACACAAAGAAAGGAGTAGGTGGAAGCAGAGAACATCAAGATACCTGCAGGAGACTGTACCACTGAATTTCACAGGAATTCTACCACAGAAGTTCACACCATAAACCTAGGGAGTCAGAACAGATCAATTTAAGAAGCTGAAGCTAACAAGAAGAGTCTCATAAGCAATGGGAAGACAAAGAAACAATGCCCAAATGAAAGAAAAGGTGGAAGTCTCAGAAATAATGTTAGATGAAAGAGAGGCAAGTCAGCTATCAGATATTGAATTCAAAGCACTAGTTATCAGGAAATTCAAAGAGCTCACAATGAGCTACCAGAAACTAGAGGGGAGCTACCATGAGCTCTCCGCAAACTATATCAACATGAAAAAGGAAATAGAAACTATCACCAAAGGACAAGAGGAAATGAAGAATACAATTTCGGAACTGAAGAACACAGTAGAAGGAATGAAAAGCAGGATCGATGAGGCAGAAGATCGGATCAGTGAGTTGGAGGACACAGTAGAAAGAATCTCCCAGAAAGAGCAAGAAAGGGAAAAGAGGCTCAAAAAGAATGAAGATGGACTAAGAGAAATGCAAGATAATATGAAACGTAATAATATCCGAATAATAGGAATACCAGAAGGAGAAGAAGAAGAACAAGGGATAGAAAACCTATTTGAAAGAGTAATGATGGAAAATTTTCCTAATTTGATGAGAGAAAAAGTTACACGAATCCAGGAATCACAGAGAGTCCCATTCAAGAGGAACCCAAAGAGGCCCACTTCAAGACACATCATCATTAAAATGGCAAAATTTCAAGACAAAGAGAGAATCCTAAAGGCAGCAAGGGAGAAAAAGGAAGTAACATACAAGGGAGCCCCAATAAGGTTAGCTACTGACTTCTCAATGGAAACACTCCAAGCAAGAAGAGAATGGCAAGAAATATTTCAAGTAATGAGAACCAGAGGCCTACAACCAAGGCTACTTTACCCAGCAAGGCTCTCAATCAAGATAGAAGGCCAAATAAAGAGCTTCCAAGACAAAAGAAGTCTAAAAGAATATGCCTCCACCAAACCAGCTCTACAAGAAATACTAAAAGGGCTGCTTTAAGGAAAGGAAGGAAAAGAGAGAGACAGAGAGGAACTGTGGTACAAAAATGGCAATGAATAAGTCCCTATCAATAATAACCTTGAATGTAAATGGATTAAATGCTCCAATCAAAAGACATAGAATAGCTGAATGGATAAGAAAGCATGACCCACACATATGCTGCCTACAGGAGACCCACCTCAGGACAAAAGACCATCACAGACTAAAAGTGAAAGGCTGGAAACAAATTTTCCAAGCAAATGGACAAGAAAAAAAAGCCGGGGTAGCAATTCTAATATCAGACAAAATAGACTTCAAAAAAAGGGCCATAAAGAGAGACCCAGAAGGTCACTTCATATTGCTCAAGGGAAGAATCCAGCACGAAGACATTAACATCATAAATATATATGCACCCAACATAGGAGCACCCAAATATATAAGAAAAATCCTAGAAGACTTCAAGAAAGATATTGACAGCAACACAATTATAGTAGGGGATTTTAACACCCCACTGTCAAAAATGGACAGATCTTCCAAACAAAATATCAACAAAGATATAGCAGCATTAAATGAAACTCTAGAAGAAATGGACTTGACTGATATATATAGAGCGCTTCATCCCAAAGAAGCTAAATACACATTCTTTTCAAATGCACATGGAACATTTTCAAAGATAGACCACATGGTAGGACACAAAATGAACCTCAACAAATTCAAGAAAATTGAAATCATACCAAGCATTTTCTCTGACCACAAGGGACTGAAATTAGAAACCAACCCCACAGGAAAAAACCCCAAACATCCAAAATCATGGAGACTGAATGGTATGCTATTAAACAACGAATGGGTCAAGATTGAAATTAGGGAAGAAATCAAAAAGTTTCTGGAAACAAATGAAAATGAACTCACAACAACCCAAAACTTATGGGACACGGCCAAGGCAGTCCTGAGAGGGAAGTTCATAGCAATACAGGCTTACCTAAAGAAAATAGAAACATTTCAAACAAACAACCTAACCCGACGCCTGCAAGAACTCGAAGAACAACAACAAAGACAGCCCAGAGCAAGTACAAGGAAGGAAATAACCAAGATCAGAGCAGAATTAAATGACATAGAGACCAAAAGCACAATTATAAGGATCAATGAATCCAAGAGTTGGTTTTTTGAAAAGATAAACAAAATAGACAAGCCTTTAAGTAGGCTCATTAAGAAAAGAAGAGAGAGGACACAAATAAACACAATCAGAAATGAAAGAGGAGAGATTACAACTGATACCACAGAAATAGAAGGGATTGTAAGGAATTACTATGAAGAACTGTATGCCAAGAAATTTGAAAACCTAGGTGAAATGGACAAATTTCTAGAAAAATATAATCTTCCAAAACTCAATGAAGAAGAAGTAGAAAGCCTGAACAGACCAATAACAGCAAATGAAATTGAAGCAGTAATCAAAAAACTCCCATCACACAAAAGCCCCGGACCAGATGGTTTCACAGGAGAATTCTACAAAGCGTTTAAGGAAGAGCTAACCCCTATTCTTCACAGACTATTCCAAAAAATCCAAAATGATGGGAAACTCCCAAACTCTTTTTATGAAGCGAGCATTATCCTAATTCCAAAACCAGATAGAGACACAACAAAGAAAGAAAACTTTAGGCCAATATCACTGATGAACATAGATGCTAAAATCCTCAACAAAATATTGGCAAATCGCATCCAACAATACATCAAAAAGATCATACACCATGACCAAGTGGGATTCATCCCAGGGATGCAAGGATGGTTCAATATCCGCAAATCAGTAAATGTAATACACCACATAAACAAAAGCAAGGACAAAAACCACATGGTCATATCAATAGACGCGGAAAAAGCTTTTGATAAGGTACAACACCCATTTATGATAAAGGTACTCAGCAAAGTGGGAATAGAGGGAGCATTCCTCAATATAATAAAGGCCATATATGAAAGACCTACAGCCAACATCATACTGAATGGGCAAAAACTGAAAGCTTTTCCACTAAGATCAGGAACAAGACAAGGTTGTCCACTTTCACCACTTCTATTTAATATAGTATTGGAAGTTCTAGCCACAGCAATCAGACAAGAAAAGGAAATAAAAGGCATCCAAATCGGAAAGGAGGAAACAAAACTGTCACTGTTTGCAGATGACATGATAGTGTACATGGAAAATCCTATAGACTCTACCAAAAAACTGCTGGAACTAATAAATGAATTTGGCAAAACAGCGGGATACAAAGTCAATATCCAGAAATCAAAGGCATTTCTGTATACTAACAATGAATCAGCAGAAGCAGAAATCAAGAAAAAAATCCCATTCGATATAGCAAAAAGAAAAATAAAATATCTGGGAATAAATCTAACCAAGGAGGTTAAAGACCTGTATGCAGAAAATTACACAACACTGAAGACAGAAATCAAGGAAGACACAAACAAATGGAGACGTATACCGTGTTCATGGATTGGAAGAATTAACATCATCAAAATGTCCATACTACCCAAAGCAATTTACAGATTCAATGCAATACCTATTAAAGTACCAATGGCATATTTCACAGACATAGAACAAACACTTCAAAAATTTATATGGAACCATAAAAGACCCCGAATAGCAGCTGCAATGTTAAGAAAGAAGAACAAAGTAGGAGGGATCACAATACCTGATATCAAACTGTATTACAAGGCCACTGTAATCAAAACAGCCTGGTACTGGCATAAAAACAGGCACATAGACCAATGGAACAGAATAGAGAGCCCAGAAATAAACCCAAATCTCTACAGTCAATTAATATTCGACAAAGGGGGCAGTATCATAAAATGGGGTAAAGATAGCCTCTTCAACAAATGGTGTTGGGAGAACTGGACAGCTACATGCAAAAAAATGAAACTCGAGCACCAACTTACATCATACACCAAAATAAATTCAAGGTGGATAAAAGACTTAAATATAAGCCATGACACCATTAAAGTCCTAGAGGAGAACATTGGCAGGAAAATCTCAGATATTTCACGCAGCAACATTTTTACTGATATGTCCCCTAGAGCAAGGACTATAAAGGAAAGAATAAACAAATGGGATCTCATCAAAATAAAAAGCTTCTGCGCAGCTAAAGAAAACAGCATTAAAATAAAAAGACAACCAACTGTATGGGAAAACATATTTGCCAATGATACCTCAGACAAAGGTTTAATCTCCAAAATATACAAAGAACTCACACGACTTCACTCTAAGAAGACAACTAACCCAATTAAAAAATGGGGAAAGGACTTGAACAGACACTTCTGCAAGGAGGACATACAGAGGATCCAGAGACACATGAAAAGATGCTCAATATCACTAGCTATCAGAGAGATGCAAATTAAAACTACAATGAGATACCACTTTACACCGGTGAGAATGGCTATCATAAACAAAGCAATAAACAACAAATGTTGGAGAGGGTGTGGGGAAAAGGGGACTCTGGTCCACTGTTGGTGGGATTGCAGACTGGTACAACCATTATGGAAAACAGTATGGAATTTTCTCAGAAAACTAAAATTGGACTTGCCTTTTGACCCAGCAATTCCACTGCTGGGATTGTATCCTAAGAACCCTAAAACACCAATCCCAAAGAACCTATGCACCCCAATGTTCATAGCAGCACAATTTACAATAGCCAAGAGTTGGAAGCAACCTAGGTGCCCGTCAGTAAATGAATGGATCAAAAAACTATGGTACATATACACAATGGAATTTTATGCTGCAGAAAGAAAGAAGGAGCTCCTACCTTTTGCAACAACATGGATGGAACTGGAAAGCATTATGCTGAGTGAAATAAGCCAGGTGTTGAAGGACAAATACCATATGATCTCACCTCTAACAGGAAGCTAAACAACAAAGCAAACAAGCAAGCAAAATATAACCAAAGACACTGAAATAGAGAACAGGCTGACAGTGACCGGAGGGGAGAGGGGAGGGAATTTCAGGGGAAATAAGGGAGGGATTTAGAGGAACCTATATAAAGGATACATGGACAACAACTGAGAAGGGTGGAAATGGGAGGGAGGGGGGAGGATGGAGGGTGGGACGGGATGGGAGTAATAGACAGAAAACTGTACTTGAAAAATAATTAAATAAAAAAATTGGAAAAAAAATTATTTCATAAGTATTTAAAATTATAGTGAAGGGATAATATGGTATTTTTTATGAATATGGAATATTATGTCATTAACACTTTAATTATAGAATTATGATTTAATATGGAAAAAAGTGTTTGGAAATAAAGAGCAACCCCAATCAAGTATTTGAATCAAGCGTTATTTTAATGAAGAATAAATATACTGCATGAATCCAGAATACAGAGAAATATTAATATAATTATCATTTATCTAATGACCTATAACTTGAAATTTTATGTTTACTATTACAACCTAGATAACATAGAATATTTATATTAATAAATTTGTAGAGTAACAATATGATACTTTCTGATGAATAGCACATATAAATCGAAAAAGAAAGAATCCATTTTACAGTAAAGTCACAAATATGGTAACTAACTGGATCTTCCTGTTTTATTACATCTTCAAATTGAAGCCTTTTCTTTTAGGTTTTTTGATTGGACTGAAAAAATGTTTAGCACCAAGACTGTTTCCAGGACTGAGTACTTTCAAGGTCCAAGGTTGGGAAATGATAGCATAGCTATAAGTTTCAGTAAAAATCTTTGTAGGGTTAAAATGTTCTTATTTGCTTAATTTATAATTCTATTATTTACATTACTTCTGAGTCTGTTTTAATTTATTCTTTTTTATTTGTTTTTCTTGGTTATGTGTTATATTCTGCTTATTTGCATGTGCAGTAAGTTTGATTAGACATTATGAATGTTAATGGTTTCAAGTGCCTAGATTTTCTTTTAATGAGTGTGGAGCATTATCTCTACAGTAAGTTAAGATACTTGGAAAAGAACTTTAATCTTGTTAAAAATGGGATTTAAACATAGATTTTGTTGTATTATAGAAGGTCAAGAAAGTCTTTAAAGTATGTGCTTCTCAGGGTGTCTGCTGAGTGCTGCAAGTGTTTAAGCAAGGGTTATCTACTTATGAACCCTTAACATTTCACTCATCAATTCAACTTTTAGGTAGTACCCAAGAAAAATAAAAATATTAGTCCACAAAGAAACTTCTATGTGGATGCTCATAACAGCTTTATTCCCATTAGTCAAAATCTGGAAACAAAATATCCACTAATTCATTAACAGATAAAAATATGGTATATCCATATTGTTGAATACTGAGCAATAAAAGCTAACTTATTTGTATTAAGCATAAGAATATAAACAAATTTCAAATATCTTATGTTGAATAAAATAAACTGGACACAAATTGTATATAGTGTATGTCTTTTTACATGCAGTTCTAGAAGAGGTAAAACTTACTAAACATAAGAGAAAACAAATTAGTGGGTGTTTAGGGCTGAGATTTGGGGTTTGACTTAGTAGAGACAGAAGGATATATTTCCAAGAATGAAAATATCCTGTATCTTGGTTAATGTGGTGGATACATTTGTCTTAATTTAAAAATAGCCTTTCAAGATAGGTGCATCTTACTATACTTGAACTACATCTAAATCAAGTTAATTTAGAAAGAAAAAAACATGTATATGTATATATAAAGTTCAAAAGTGTGTATATATATGTATATGCATACACACACACACACACACACACACACACATATATATATATATATATATATATATATATATATATATATATGTACTTCTGAACTTTAATTAACTCACTCAGGAAGGCAAAATAGCATGCCTTCCTGGCTTTGAAGAACCCAGAAGAACCCAGGCTTTGAAGTCCTATGTAATTGGGTCAAATTGATCGTTACATTGTAATAGTCAGCAAGTTAATCGCTCTCTCTCTGAGTCTTAGTTACACCATCTATAAAATGGGGAATGGTGGAATACATCTCAAGACTGACAAAGAATAAAAATCCCATGTAGCAACCTTCTCACTTTGATACATGCAAAAAAAATAGCCCCCTTCTCTATCTTGTGATATGCAGATTCTAGGGTATGATTTAAGTGATATTGATTATCCAATGATGACATTGTAAACTAATCAAAATGCTGTCTCTTTGTAAGTGTAGAGTTATTTTTAAAGTACATTTTAATTAGCATAGTTAATATTTACATATACTAAAGCTAAGGTACAAAGAACCCCCTCCGCAAACACACACAACTCTAATAAGTTATGTTTGACATTGACCTCTCCGATAGAATTGGCTGTGACCCATAAGGTAATCTGATTTCAGGGATTTAGATAAGTTATTTAATGACTGAGATTTTATTGGCCAAAACTAATTCAGCTTCTGGTTATTTATTAGTGATTATAAACAAACTTGTGGTTTATGCATTAAAATTACATATCAAAGTGATGATTAACTTTTTTACCTTTAAAACATTAAAATTAGTTGAGATGTGAAATATAGGTAAACTTTGAGGCAAAAATATATACATGTGAGAATATATGATGGAGGCTTACATGAAGTTTTTATTAAAATGTGCGATTGCTACAGTCTTTAACATTTAAACAAAGTTTAAGTCATTTAGCTCTTCCATATAAATTACATAGATTTAGATTTTCATTTTCTTAGGCTATCTCATTTTCCAATAAAATCATCACTGTGACCTATCTTGCATCATTAAATGACATCTAAAATGTATCTGCTGGTGCTATGATAAATAGCCTAGGGAAAAACTACATGAGTGTGCATAGCACATTAAGCAAGCTTTCGAACACAGAGAACGAATAATCTTATACTTTCTTAGAGAACAAATTGTTTAAAGTAAATAAACAAGTTGGAGGGAGGTAAAGAAAACTATATCTGGAAAAGAACATACTAGTGAATATATTTTAACAAATTTATTCTGTAACATTTCTACCTCCCTAACCATGATTCTCTAAATTATTTCTCCAAATATGAAGAATAAAGGAACAGATATGCTAAATAAAATAAGCACACTTATTTTATTTTTTGCCTCTCACAAATTTGCAAAGTTTATTGCAAATAATATATTTTTCATTTTCTACCTTTTTTTAAGGAACCTTGCAAATAACCACTGGACTAGGAGTAGAATTAATAGAAATGATTTATGAAAGTTGAAATGAAACTCTGCTATTTTCTTTTACATGTTTATCAATCAATGGGACAACACATTTTGGAAACATAGAAGGCATTATTACTACTAAAGATAAAACATATTTCTCATTTAACTACTTAAATATGTAATAACTACTAAGGACACTCAGTGAAATGGTCAACATGCTAAGTACCTTTTTATTCATTAAAATATTTTTGTCCTGGTCAAGATGGTGGCATAGGTAAAAAGAGATTACCTCCTCACACAACCACCTCAAAATTACAACTAAATTATAGAACTTATAACTCAAAACTGTCATAAATTGAGTCGAATGGAAGTCTGACATCTATGGAGTTAAAGAAACTACATCCATTCAGACTGATAGGAGGTGTGAAGATGTGGAATGGGCTGGTCCCTTATCCTCAAATGGTAGATAAAATTCGGGAGGGATATCTAGAGACTCCTCAGTCTCCAGACTCCTCGAGGACTCTGACCCCACAGTAGGCCCTCCAGTCCAGGGTTCCAGTGCCAGGAAGATAAGTTCCCATAACTTCTGGATGCTATAACCAGTGAGGATTGAGTCAGTGGAAGAAGCTGCTGGAATTCCAAGCAGCTCTTCTTGAAATACACACACCGACCTACTCAGACTCACTCTCCCTGAGTAAGTCAGTGTGTGTGCCAGGATAGCAGCTTGAAAGGCACCAGTGACATACAGGGAGGAACTGAAGTATCTGGCATCAAGGTAAGAGCTGAGGGACAGCTTTCTACCAGACAGAAAGATGGACAGAGGCCATTGTTCCTTTTCTAAACCCACACTTGAAAGAGCCACAGAACTGACAGGAGGTTGCCATATCTGAGAGTCCACCAGTGGCTAACACTCTTTACCATGCCCTGGAGATCCCCTGAGGCTCCATTCCATCCTATTATAGGCCCACTCAAGTTGTTTATAGTGACTTTTGCATATGATGGCTGGTCTTGGCTCATGCTACACAGCTTTCTAAATCTTCTCAAACATGCAGCAGCCAGTTCAGTCAGCTCCCAGTCCTCTGAAGCTCTTGCTAAGTGGGCCCAGGCCTGGCATTAACAGAAGCTAGCCTTGATTTACTGCTTGGCTTCACCTCACAATCTTCAAGCCAAGCACAAATAGCAGCCATCTCAGATGGCTTTATAGCTCATTCAGGGTGGCCTAGGGCAGAACACAGGTGAGGGTTGATCTTGCCACACACCACTTGGGAAACCCCGGGGCCTGCACAAGTGGACTACTATAGTTGATGATGGAGCAACAACATTCCATCTGTGCATAGCTAATTCTCCACTGAGAGTGGAGATTCCTAGTCAGTGCTCACAGCCAGTCCATGCAACTGACTGGCCTGGGTAAATTTCTCCCATTGACTTTTCAAAAATAATCAAGTCTCAACTACAAGAGGAGGGTGTACTCAGCCCACATGAAGGGCACACTTTGAGTACACAGCTTGGGTGAGAGAGGAGGATGTGCCACTGGACACTACAGGACACCTGCTACATTAAGCCACACTACCAAGACAGGGTGTCATAGCAGCTCTATTTAATACACAGAAACAAACACGGGCAGGCTGCCAAAATGAGGAGACAAAGAAACATGGCCCAAGCAAAAGAACAGATCAAAACTCCAGAAAAAGAGCTAAATACAATGGAAATAAGCAATCTATCAGGTGCAGAGTTCAAAACACTGGTTATAAGGATGCTCAAGGAACTTAGTGAGGACTTCAACAGCATAAAAGAGATCCATCCAAAATGAAGGATATACTAACTGAAATAAAGAACAACTTACAAGTGAACAACAGTACAGTGGATGAAGCTGAGAAATCAATTATTTGAAACATAAGGAAGCAAAAAACAACCAATCAGAACAACAACAAAAGTAATAAAAAGATAAGAATAGTAACCCTGGCTGGTGTAGCTCAATGGATTGAGTGCGGGCCCTTGAGGCAAAGGGTTTCAGGTTTGATTCCCAGTCAGGGCACATGCCTGGGTTGCAGGCTAGTCCCCAGTAGAGAACATGTGAGAGGTAATCACACATTGATGTTTAATTCCCTTTCTTTCTCTCTCTTTCCCCCTCTCTCTAAAAATAAATAAATAAACTCTTTAAAAAATGAGAATAATGTAAGCATCTTCTGGGACAACTTCAATAGGTCCAATATTCACTTCTTAGGGGTGGCAGAAGAAGAGAAAGAGCGAGAGATTAGAAATCTATTTCAAAAAATAATGAAAGAAAGTTCCTAATTTGGTGAAGGAAATAGACATGCAAGTTCAGGAAGCACAGAGAGTCTCAGTCAAGTTGGACCCAAAGAGGTCCACACCAAGATACATTGCAACTGAAGCACCAAAGGTTAAAGAAAAAAATAGAATCTTACAAGCAGCAAGACAAAGGCAAACAGTCACCTACAAAGTTCCCATAAGACTGTCAGCTGACTCCTCAAAAGAAACTTTGTAGGCAAGAAGGGACTGGCAAGAAGTATTCAAAGTGATGAAAAGCAATGACTTACAACCTAGATTATGCTATTCATCAGAACTATCATTTAGATGGAAGGACAAACAAAGTGGTTCCCAGACAAGATGAAGCTAAAGGAGCCCTGGCTGGTGTGGCTCAGTGGATTGAGTGCGGGCCTGTGAACCACACTATCGAGGTTCGATTCCCAGTCAGGGCACATGCCTGAGTTGCAGGCCAGTTCCCAGCAGGGGACTCACGAGAGGCAACCATACACTGATATTTCTCTCCTTCTCTCCTTCCCTTCCCCTCTAAAGGTAAATAAATAAAATCTTAAAAAAAAAGATGAAGCTAAAGGACTTCATCATCACCAAACCATTATTACATGAAATATTAAAGGGGTTTATTCAATAAAAAGAAGATAAAAACTACAAACATTAAAATGACAAGAAACTCAACTACCAACAGCCGAATCTAAAAATAAAAACAAACTACGCTACAACCAGAACAGGAACAGCATCCTAGGTATGGGGATCATTTGGAGGGTTATATCAGCTTGGAGGTGGCAAGGGGAAAAGAGAAGAAATGGTGCATGGGTCAAGAAGCATAATTGATAGGAACAAAATAGGCAGGGGGGTGTTAAGAACACTAAAGGAAAGGGAGAAATCAAAGAACTTATATGTATGACCCACGGACATGAAATAAGGAGAAGGTGTGGCTTACAGGGAAGGAGGCAGAGGGCAGAGGAAGGCAAAGGGAAGAAAAATTGGGACAACTGTAACAGCGTAATCAATAAAACACACTTTAAAAAGAAAACAAAAGAGAGATTTCCAATGACTTCCTCAGATGTGTCAAATATAATCTCTCTCCCTACTAATTGAGTTAAACAATCTCAGTATGACCTTCTAAAGAGAGGTTATTGATGAAGGAATTTAATTATATAAAAATTTCTTCCCTTTTGTTGTATGATGTAAGTAACCTGTCACAGAAGTAAAATATATCAGAACCTGCCTACACTGAAATTGAGTGTATTACAAAAAGCCTCTACACAGGGTGTGAAAACTTTGGGCCTCATCATGGAATTCTGTGTACTCTCTTTACATTCTCCAGTATGTAAAGATCTACACAGTATGTCAAGAGATGAACCATTGAACAAAGATGGTTCAATGTTCAAGGTTATCAAACTCATCAATGTAATTATATCATAAGCTTAAAAGAGAAAAATTATAAATTTTATTATTTTTTAAAATTTAATATTTTTCAAAATAAAAGGAGTCTTTCCTAACTTGAAAGATTAATAATATCAATGATTTCTTTAAATATCAATGTAAGTAAAGGAAAATTTATAACTCTTAATCTTATTTCTTTGTATATATTTTTTCTAAATTCTCAAACCAATACATAATGGGATATAAACAATGATGCTTAGTAGAAAAATATTTTTTGGTCATAGCAAAGAGTTGAAAGTTATTTCATCATCTATGGTAAGGATAATAGGTAAGAATAATGGTATATAAATATAACATTTAGAAGTAGTAACAGAAAACAAAAAATATGGTAAAATTATCAGTGATAAAAGTAAATAAAAAATACATACATTAAAATGTAGTTTATACAATTTAAAAATTTACCTATTCTAATCAGCAGTTCATATTTTATAATGATCCATACAAATAAGAATAAACAATGACTCCTAAATTTCACAAACAAAAACATTAGATAGACATAATTACTAAATTTAATTTGATAAGCTGAATGAGATCAGGAACTACAAAAGTCTACTAGGTACAAACTAAGGTAATGTATGTAAAGTTTGTGTGTTAGTTAAAAATAGTGTATAAATATGGTTCATTAACTCAGACAAATGCAACATACTAATGAAAGCTGTTAATACTAGGAATACTAGACATGATATTGTGTATATTGGAACTCTATGCTATCTTTTCACCTTTTCTGTAAATCTATTTTGACATAAAATATTATTTAAAAGTGAAAAAATACAACCTCATTATATCTTGTTTTTAAAAGTAATCCAGGCAATTTTTTTCCACCTCTGTACTTGCTTTATTTATTTTTTCTTCCAATTTTTTATTTAATTATTTTTCAAATACAGTTTTCTATTATTTCCATCCCATCCCACCCCGGTGCTTCCCCTCTCCCTCCCATTTCCACCCTTCTCAGTTGTTGTCCGTGCATCCTTTATATATGTTCCTCTAAATTCCTCCCCTATTTCCCCTGATATTCCCTCCCCTCTCCCCTCTGGTCACTGTCAACCTGTTCTCTATTTCAGTGTCTTTGGTTATATTTTGCTTGCTTGTTTTGTTTTGTTGTTTAGCTTCCTATTAAAGGTGAGATCATATGTTATTTATAGAAGATATTCTTGATAACACTAACATATTAGTAACAATAATAGCTGGCTGCAATGTTTAGTTCTATAATGGTCTTAATTATTTTGAATCAATAACTAATAGTTTTTATATTTATGCTCCTAAAATAGAGATATACTAATATATTTTTATAATCCCATTTTATCAATCAGGAAGAGGAGTCCTTAGAGATTAAGTGATTCACACAAGGTAAACAGTTTCCCAAATGCAATGCTGTGAATGGTGACAGGTAAGCCAAGATGTTGATTAGCTTTGGGCATTGGGACATCTGGGCTAAATCAGGAGCAGCAATAGCAGCCTTGGCAGACTACCCCAATGTAATACCATTATTTTTATTTACTATGTGTAATGTTGAAAATAATTACACTGCCAATTTGCCTTCATGCTCAAATATGACATTAAAATAAAAAAAACAAGCATAACTGCTCTTTGAGTCAGATGTTTATAAATGTATAACTCCTTGTAAAAATATCTGTTGACATAAAATAGAAACACTTTAAAATTGGTTTACAGTTGAGATATTCTTGGTGTAATGGCTGCATGGAATCTGAACTGTCTATGAATCAGCAATCCCCTGCATTTGGGGCAGACATTGAATTCCATTCTACAAGCTGAATTGAGGGTGTCAAGTTTCCCTTGTAGGTAGGGCATGGACATGGATGAAGGTTTGGGTAATCAGATGCCCCCATGAGAGAATTAGAAGCCAGTACAACAATGCAACATTTTCCAGAGTCAAGATGTGTATTTGCATTGTATTGGGTTCAGTGCCAGAAATGCCTATAGGGCAATATGTAGCTTTTGTCACCAGAGAAGAAGGCAGCCCTGTTTTTATTAACAAAAGTTTTACAAGATGTACAAGAAGAACTTTCACCATTAGTAGCCCTTTTTACTGGGCTTGGGGATGTCAAGGGAAGGAAGGTAACGAGTGTGATTAGAGATGGGATAAGATATTGCACAATGAAAGTCTCTCCCTTGGTAAGGTGGAAGTTATGCAGTCAGGAATATCTGTTTCTCTTTTTTTATGGTTTAATGGTGTCTGCCTCACTCATGCTGCCTTTGAAGCCTAAGAGGCCAGGGCAATTAGAGATAGCACCTTCAATCTTACCATATCGTTTTTATTCTTTCATTATGAAAAATGTTGTACTTTTATATGTATCTGAATAAAATCTATAATAATGAAGACATGTTTTAATAATAAAATATTTCAAGCTAGTTGATAATTGAAATGCTGACTGTTCTTGTCAGCCTTCCAGAATGTCTTAAAAAATGAAAGTACATTTCAGATCATTATAGAAGAGATTTTAGTTTGATGGAATGATATTTTATCTTGAAATGGAGAAAATGCCCAAGAGTAAGCAATTTTCAAAATGTATAGCCCAACAAAGATAGGAACATATGAAAGAATTGTTATACTGAACTATGATGAATAGTTTCTAGCTTTTCTGATTAATGGACTGTTCAGAAGATGTGCATCTGGGAGCACTGAGTTTAAAATTAAGTGTGAGAAATCCTTGAGTTTTAATTTCATGTCTTCAAATAGTATGGCTCTTTAATTTATGCAAGCCATGATAAATTTTTTTAAACAGCATTGAAAATGAACAGTGTCAATTTCACAGGAGAATAATAGTGAATTTACTATATGTTCTCTACTTCAAAGGAACAATTGAAAAGAGAAAATGAAGTCAAGTACTTGGTGGCATCTTACAAATGCAGCATTTTAAAAATATGAAATGTTTTTGTCCACTATAAATGTTTCTCATATATGAGCAGTATTTCAAGATAATACACATTGCATATTTCTTGTCAAAACACCTTTAATTTTGCATAACTAATTACTCTTTTAAACTTATTAACTGACTTCAATATTATTTGAATTTCTCATTAAAACAATAAGTTACAGTCATGTAGCCCTGGCTGGTGTAGCTCAGTGGATTGAGCGCGGGCCTGCGACTCAGACGATCGCGGTTCGATTCTCAGTCCGGGCACATGCCTGGGTTGCAGGCCAGTTCCCTGCAGGCCAACTCCCAGCAGGGGATGCACGAAAGGCAACCATACATTGATGTTTCTCTCCCTCTCTCCTTCCCTTCCCCTCTAAAGATAAATAAATAAAATCTTTAAAAAAAAGTTACAGTCATGTGCCACAGAACCATGTTTCAGTGCACAGTGGACCATGACACAAGGTATTATCATAACAAAAATAAAAAATTTGAATAACCTAGTGATGCAACCATCTTAATGTCATAGCTCAATGCATTATTTCATTTTAAACAAATCTATTTTTCTGCCAAACACATAAAACTACAGCACATTCAATTATGTACATCACATAATAATTAATTCTGACAATAAATGGCTATGTATTACTTTATGTATTTACTGTACTATACTTTTATTTTTGTTATACACTGCACTCTTTCTGCTTATAAGCACAAGTGTTTGCTGTAAAACAGCATGCTGAGTATTCCCATAGCAGCCTCACAGATCTGCTGTTTATTACTTCTATTGATTGCATCATTTTCTCTTGTGCTGGAGTCATGTTGTTTTGTTCATACAGACCTTAAGTGTAAAAATTTACTCTCCCTGTTGCCATTAAGAGACCACATGGAATCCCACCAACAATGAACTAGGGTCCCCTTTTCCCCACAACCTCTCCAGCACTTGTTGTTTGCTTCTTTGTTTATGATAGCCATTCTGACTGGTGTAAAGTGGTATCTCATTGTGGTTTTGATTTGCATCTCTCTGATAGCTAGCTATATCGAGTATCTTTTCATGTGTCTCTGGATCCTCTGTATGTCCTCCTTTGAGAAATGTCTGTTCAAGTCCTTTGCCCATTTTTAATTGGGTTGCTCATCTTCTTTGAGTGGAGTCGAGTGAGTTCTTTGTATATTTTGGAGATTAAAACAACCACTATGGAAAACAGTATGGAATTTTCGAAGAAAACTAAAAATGAACGTGCCTTTTGACCCAGCAATTCCACTATTAGGAGCATATCCTAAGAACCCTGAAACACCAATCCGAAAGAATCTATGCACCCTAATATTCATAGCAGCACAATTTACCATAGCCAAGAGTTGGAAGCAACCTAGATGCCCATTGGTAAATGACTGGATCAAAAAGCTATGGTACATTCACACAATGGAATTGTACGCTGCAGAAAGGAAGAAGGAACTACTACCCTTTGCAACATCATGGGTGGAACTGGAAAGCATTATGCTTAGTGAAATAAGCTAGGTGGTGAAAGACAAATACTATATGATGTCACCGTTAACAGGAATCTAAACAACAAAACAAACAAGCAAGCAAAATATGACCAATGACACTCAAATACAGAACAGGCTGACAGGGTCCAGAGGGGAGAGGAGAGAGAATCATAGGGGAAAAGGGGATGGACTCACATGAACAAGTATAAAGGACACATGGACAATAACTAAGGGTGGGGGTGGAAATGGGAGGGAGGTGGGGAGCACTGAACGGGGAGCAGGCAGGGCTGAGAATATAAGACAGAAAACTGTACTTGAACAAGAATTAAATGAAAAAAATGAAATAAATAAAAACAAAAAAATTTAAAAAAGAGGCCACATAGAGTGGATGACCTAGAAGCAAAATTAGAGGTGATTAAGGACCAAAGAGGTGGAAAAATCAGTGATTGTGACTGCTTGCCAGTCAGGCATGTCCCATACCATCATACCTACAATCTTGAAGGACAAGAATGAAGTGATGGAAGTTGTTAAAGAATCTGTTTCTTACAAAGCAATGAGAGAAAAAAATTGAAAACGGCCTATGTCATCATAAGGAAACTTCTAGTGATCTGAAATGAAGACCAGACACAGAAGCAAATCATTCTCAGGGTCATGATGATCATGCCAAGACAGAAGATTGTTTGGAATGTTGAAAGAAAGGGCAGGCATGGCCTGATTGTGATGTTGAATTTACTACTAGCTCTTGGAGTTAAGAGAGAGCCTGGCAGACCAGAGAACTGGGGATCCCAAACTTCTGGGTGGGAGGTGGCTTTGCCCTTTCAAATAGAAACTGACAGTCAAGTTTGCAACAGGGACTAATGGAGTTAAAACATTCTAGCTTCTGTAATCTTGTGAAACTGAGTTGTCAGAAACATGTTCTAGCAGACAACCCATAGTAAAGGAAAAGTGTTGGGCCATAAACAAAATGAAATATTACAGGCAAAACAGAAACATATGAGTGGGAAACACCAGAAAGGAAGTGGAGGATGGTCATAGAGCCGGGAAATCTGAAAAGCCAAGCTACTATATTTTGACACATTACAGTAACAAATGACAGAAAAGGGGACTCTGTGAAATCAGAATAGCTATCCAGAAAAGATTTCATTTCAAAAAACCAAGGAAACTATCACACACATACAAGGCGCAACATGAAAACACTGAGGTAAAAGCTCACAGACTTTTTTAAGATTTCATTTATTCATTTATTTATTTTCAGAGAGAGGGGAAAGGAGGAGGAAAGAAAGGGAAAGAAACATCAACGTGTGGTTGTCACTCATGCACCTCCCAACAGGGACCTGGCCTGCAACCTGAGCATGTGTCCTGTGAATTGAACCAATGACCCTTCGGTTCCCGGGTTGGCACTCAATTTGCTGAGGCACACCAGCCAAGGCACAACATTTTTTTGAAGATTTTATTTATTTACTTTTAGGAGGGGAAGGGAGGTAGAAAAAGATCAATGTGTGATTGCCTCTCATACTCCCCCACCTGGGGATCTGGCGTATAACCCAGGCGTGTGAACTGACTGGGAATGGAACTGGCAACTCTTTGGTTTGCAGGCCTGTACTCAGTCCACTGAGCCACACCACCCAGGGCAGTATTTCTTTTAATGCACTGACTTTAAAGAGACTGGAAAGGGGAGGAAGAGAGAGAGAGAGAGAGACAGAGAGGGAGAGAGGGAGAGAGAGAGAGAGAGAGTGAGAGAAACATGAATTTGTTGTTTCATTTAGTTATGGATCCATTGGTTGAATCTTTTATGTGCCCTGACCAGAGATTAGACCCTCAGTTTTAGCACACTGGGACACCACTCTAACCAACTGAGCTACCTGGCCAGGGCTCATAAAATGGTTTTGTAACAAAGAATATAACAGAATTACTTCACTAAGGATATGAAGACATGCTAAAAATATATGTGCTCACAGAATAAATTGAAAACCATTATCTTCTATTACAAATGTTAATAAAATTATAAAAAGCATAAATTAATATAGGAAATGAAATGAGAAAAAACTCAGGAATGAGACAACTCGGAAAATAAAACATAGTATAGTTAGAAAAAAATCGTGACTGAAGTTTCATTCTTTATTATTGATGTGCAGAATATAATTTATAATTGCATTTGTCTCATACATGGTCTATTTTCTGGCAAATTGATTATTGAGGTGAATAATGAAGCTGTGGCCCATTAAAACTTTATGGATTAATTTGATATTTACTCTTCATTGCTATAAGTATTTCTGGTATTAACTAGTTTCTTTTCATTGCTTCACAGTGTTCTTAGTAGAAATAAAGAAAAGAATGTGGGAATATTAACTTTTCTGCAATCTAAATAAAATATCAGCAGCATAGCATTTTTTCCAAGATTTCTCACTACAATTTTTATTATACACATTGAGCTAGGTATTTCTAATTCTATACTTTTGGTGAGTTATAAAAAAACATATGCATCCATCTTTGGATGACCAAATATAAAGGATATTTTGATTCAATTTTTTGTTTAAAGTTTAATATCAAATACTCTACTTTATTTGGACAGTTTGATTGCATAATTATGATTTACATATATATAAAGATAAAATTCATAAAGAATAGTTTTTATAGGTGTTTGTAGTAATTTCTGAGTCATGGCATATATAAATATAGAAAATTAATTATTTCCAAAACAGTCATGTAAATGGATGGAAGAGTATTCAATGACTGTGAACTTATAAGTGATTATCAAAGGGTGATATTTAGATATCAACATTGATATTGAAATATCAAAAAGCTCAATCATTGCATTGTATTTCAAATGTGCACTATTGGTGTGATATATTTTCAAGTAAAATCTGAATAGGAATTGTGTTACTTCCCATTAGTATAATTCAGGAACATCATCTTTATACTAGCAGAATTCTTCACTTACAAATATCTATTATAGAAGGTCAATAGTATACACCTTGCACTAAGCTTGTCTGTACAATTTAAGAAATTGTGATTTGCTTGTGTCTGATTCCTTGGCCCCATTACATTTCTTTTCTAATCAACTTGTGAGTATATTTGTACTAAAAAAAAGGAAAAGAAACATTGCATGAGACAGGACTGGTGGTGTTAACATTTTGATGTGTAATGGTTTATTACATTTTATTTATTTTTTGATGTGAGGGAAACAGACAGTGTACATATTCAGTACATATATTTTGTTTTAAATCTGTTGCTTATGTGTAACTTTGGAGAACAGGAATATTTATTATAAAACAACTAAGTTACTCTTCATACTATGAAGTGTGTGCTATTGATAACATGAATAAAAATCTCTTTTATTCAAGCTAAGTAGACATACATTATAACATAAAACTGTGTATTTGCATTATTTTAAAAATATTTTATTTATTTATTTTTAGAGATAAAGGGAAGTAGGGGAGAAAGAGAGGCAGAGAAACATCAGTCTGTGGTTGACTCTCATGTGCCCCGAACTGGGTACCTGGCACACAACCCAGGCATGTGCCCTGACTGGGAATTGAACCTCTAACCCTTTGGTTCGCTGGACAACACTCAATCCACTGAGCCACACCAGCCAGGGCAAAATTGTGTATTTACATTATTAACTCTTCTTGATATGTTAAAAATATGATGAAGTTAAAGTGAAAAATATTTTGGTTTTAACTACAGTTTTTTGTTTTATTGACTGAAATCACCTTGGAACATGGCACAATTTTTTGTAAAAATAAAAATTTAGGTTAGACATTATTTTTCAACCATATTTCTCATAAAAGCTAAAGTAAGTACACAGCATTTCTTGCCAATCACAAGACATGAACTTTTGTATAGAATTATGTAAGGAAAAATGGCTACATAATTCACATTCTTGTTTTGTTTTGTTAGTTATAACTCATTATAACAGTTGAGAAGTTAAACAAGGTCAGAAACTTTTCTGATACTCTAATGTATATTAAGATTTTAGTTTTCATTATCAAAAACACTCTAAAAGTACAGATTTAGGGCATCTTGAATGGCTTCAATTACTAAAGCGTTTGCAATTGACCTTTTATAAGAAATTGTGTGAGATTGCCTTTCACTCTGGAACATTTATAATAAAAGATAAAGTGTTGGGTTAAATCCTTTTAACTATGGAGGTAGATAATTTGATTAGCTCTCTCATCCTCTTCTACTAGGAAATACCAGAAACCAATTTTCTCAGAATCTGTCATAGCTGAATGAAGTTACACCAATTAGAAGTGGTTGTACAAGATCTAGTGGCAGAAAATGTACAAAAGAAATCTTCCTTGTCCATGGCACTGGACACATAGATCTTCAAGGTAACTGTGTAGCAGCTAAGCGATGCATTCACGGGGGCTACAGATGTGAAGCAGTGTAGGCAGTGGTTGTGGCAGGAGAAATAACATTGGCCCCCTAACCTCTGGGGAACAAGTGCAGAGAAGACTTCTAGAAAATAAATGTCCAGTGCCTGCCCCCTTACTTCTGACCCATCCTTTCACAAGATTTTATAGTCACTGTACATAATTCTCCATAGCTTAAAGCACAGAAACCTTTTTTTTTCTTGTATTAAACCTTGACCAACATAAGCACCGATTCTTAGTTTTGGCATTTCTTTGCATTTATGTATGTATGGTATTATGTCATAAAAATGGAAAAGAATAAGCTCCTTAAATAGTATTCTTTTTTTAAAGATTTTATTTATTTATTTTTAGAGGGGAAGGAAAGGAGAGAGGGAGAGAAATATCAATGTGTGGTTGCCTCTCCTGCATCCCCTGCTGGAAACTGGCCTGCAACCCATGCATGTGCCCTGACTGAGAATAAAACCACGGTTGTTTGGTCCACAGGCCCGTGTTCAATCCACTGAGCTATACCAGCCTGGGCAATAGTATTCTTTAATGTTATTAGAACATACCCACAATTTCATAATTTGTTCATTATAAATATATTTTCTAATGCTATAATACTTTCTTAAAATGAAGTTATATGTAGACACACATCATACACATATTTAATTTGCATTCTCTTTCTGTATATGGAAATAAACAGAAAATAAATGAGGTAAATTATTGTAATAAAATAATGAAAAGTTAGATGTGTGAGAAAAGGAAAGGGAGATAAAAATAATAATTTACATTTAAGCAGAAGCTTGTATTTATGTACAATAAACAAGATATTCTCCCTTTTGGTAAAATGTTAAATTTTATTTTTTATTTTTTTATTTTATTTATTTTTTTAAAGATTTTATTTATTTATTTATCTTTACAGGGGAAGGGAAGGAGAGAGGGAGAGAAACATCAATGTATGGTTGCTTTTCATGCATCCCCTGCTGGGAGTCGGCCTGCAGGGAACTGGCCTGCAACCCAGGCATGTGCCCTGACTGGGAATCAAACCTCGATCCTCTGGTTCGAAGGCCTGTGCTCAATCCACTGAACTACACCAGCCAGGGCAAAATGTTAAATTTTAAATATCAACTTTGTAATCAATATGAAGTAATATATCCTTATATATGTTCGTGTAACATATCTTTATAATGAATTAAAAAACTATCCATATTATACAAAAAAACTTACTTTTTTTGCCTTACCAGGAGGTATGCATTATAACAATATTATAAACAACTGAAAATCATATTTCTCAAAAATTATCCTGTAACAATAGCAAGAAGTATGATATGTGAAGATCCTTTATAACTGTGGGTTATGGAGATCTCATTTGCCCATACACAATAGATGAATAGGCTGAATATATTCAGGACTTACATGTAACAGAATTAGATAAAATTAAAAAACAAACAAGCTAATGATAGAGAAAATTACATATCCTTCTATAAAAATATATTTTAGTTATTTTATTTGTTATAAATAAATTATATTTAGGTGCTTTTAGACTTTTATAATGCTTTTTAAAACTGCATAGAAGAGATGCATTATTATAAATTTGAAAGTCAATAAATCTATACATTCATATATTATATATCTAAATATATACAGAGTTGGACAAAAGTAGGTTAATAGTTTTTCATATGAAAATAATATAATAAATAATACATAATATACAAGAATAAATTCTGTGTTTTGTGTACTCACAACTACAAGCCAAATTTTGCCTCACTGTGCATAACATATTATGTGCATTTTTAAAATTTTTCTCTTTTCTCAATATGTATTATGGAAATTAATTATTTCAGCAATATTTAGACCTCGTTTATACCTTTTAAGTGCTTCATAGTAGTCTCTGATATAAATCTGCACAACTGGTCACAAACTTTTATACAAATGATTAGCTAGTAAATATTTTAGACTTTGTGAATTAAATGCACATGTATTTTGCACAACTTCTCAGTAAAGCCACTGCAGCCTAAAAACAGTCATATACAGATGTAAGTGAGTGGATGTGGTTTATGTGGTTTAATACAATGTCGTGCACAAAAACAGGCAGGCCCTCGTTTTCCAAAGATGATCTATACGCTGGTTTAAAAATCTCTCCTCGAGAGTTGGTTTGTCCCTTTCTGAACAATTTGTGATTATAAACACACCTACAATGTTTTATGTACACATCTCATTTTCACATGAATTTACACCACAGGTATTACGATAATTTCAGATTTCATTTTCTGTTTTATAGCAGACCATTAATATATACTCCAAGCAACAAAACATGAAGGCCTTTTCTCTGGTAAAAATAAAAAATTGCATTTGAAAAATGTTTTCCTTTTTATCAGTATAATTGAACATTGTTTCATTGATTGGTGTCATTATCTTTTTTATCTTAGACAATAAATATGTATTCTTTGCTTATTTTTCCAATCATAAGTGAACATATCTCATCTTGTTACAAAAATATCTTGTTAGAAGTTTTATCAAAAATTAATTTAACTTAGTTTATGAAAAAGATATCTTAAAAATTATTTTAAGGGGACTCTGGTCCACTGTTGGTAGGATGGCAGACTGGAACAACCATTATGGAAAACAGTATGGAATTCTCTCAGAAAAGTAAAATTTGACCTGCCTTTTGACCCAGCAATTCCACTGCTAGGATTGTATCCTAAGAACCCTAAAACACCAATTCCAAAGAACATATGCACCCCAATGTTCATAGCAGCACAATTTACAATAGCCAAGAGTTGGAAGCAACCTAGGTGCCTGCCAGTAAATGAATGGATCCAAACACTATGGTACATATACACAATGGAATTATATGCAGCAGAAAGAAAGAAGGAGCCCCTACCTTTTGCAACAGCATGGATGGAACTGGAAAGCATTATGCTGAGTGAGATAAGCCAGGTGTTGAAGGACAAATACCATATGATATCACCTTTAACAGGAAGCTAAACAACAAAACAAACAAGCAAGCAAAATAAAAACAAAGACACTGAAATAGAGAACAAAGGTACAGTGACCAGAGGGGAGAGGGAAGGGAATTCCAGGGGAAAAAGGGAGGGATCTAGAGGAACTAGTACAAAGGACACATGGTCAAAACTAAGGGGGGTGGAAATGGGAGGGAGCAGGGGAGCATGGGCGTGGGATGGGATGAGAGTAATAGACAGAAAACTGTACTTGAAAAATAATTAAATAAATTAAAAAATTCTTTTAATGGGTAGCCTGAAGGGGCTAGTTAATTCTAACAGTAGATAGAGATCAAATAGCTCTTCTTTGCCTGCAAAGAAAGACAGTGATCAGATGTACACATTTAAACTGCTACTAATAGTTTTATTAGATTCTTAGGAAATTGCAAATTACTGATTGGTTGAAAAGAAGCAGCTGGCTTTATAAAAGAGTGGAAAAGCCTACTGAATACTCTGTGATGATACCAGCTAAAATTCAATAACTTGTGTGATAGGACAGTTATATAGCAAGATGTGGTATATTCTCTGAACTAGGGGCTATCGTGGTGCTCATTCTCACTAAATTTTAAGTAAGTGAATCTATAATTAAATGTAGGAATATCTTTTTTCACCAAGACACAATTATAATTTCACAATATGTTCCCAGAACATGGACTTTCCTTCTTTGGAGGACTTAGTGCACAAGGGACCAATATTTCTGTATGTGAACAGTATTTCTTTTAAACATGAAATTTTGACAGGCCCTGTTAATTTTTTGGTCTTTTTGCCCTACCACAGTAGTGAAACTAGAAAGTTAATAAGCTGATTATAGTGATAGATTTTTTTACAACCAAATGGAAATAGATTTCATGGCATTTTTTTGTGTTTGTCTTTTTTTCACAAGTAAAGAAACAAAGTCACACATCTTTGTTACTGGCAAATGCTGAATTGTCATCCTGAATATTTGTACTACAGCTTACAATAGTTGGCCAAAACCAACATACTAACCCTAACCAGTGTGATTGATTGCTAAAATAAAATATTTAAATAAGATCTAGAGTCCCCTAATAAATAAAAAAATAAACAGAATGCACTAAAACCTCCCATTATATCAAGAACCAAGAAAATTAAATATGAATTAAAAAATAGTTGACGGATTCAAGCAAGATGAATGAGATGTTAAAGTTATCTTAGAAGGATTTTATAGCAAATATAAAACTGTTTCTACAGTCAGTTACAGATTCTAATGCAACAAATGAGAAAAAAATAAAATCTGAGTAAGGAATTTGCTGTTCTGAAAATATAGAATTGAAAAATATAATAGAAAAAAGTCTCACTGAATATAACAGAAGATAGAACTGTTGAATTACAAATCAATATTTACCCAATATAAACTGCATAGAGAAAATATTTGACTGAAAAAAATGGTAAACAGAACCTCAGAAGGCTTTGAGCAATGATAAAACATCTGATATTGTATAATTTTAGTTCAAAGAGAAGAGAAAGAGGGTGGGGACACTGAAAGAATGTTGTATGTAATAATGGCAGACAATTTCTCAAATTTGGCAGAAGACATAATCTTAACATATGTTTGGAGTGAATCACAAACAGAATAAATGCAAAGAAATCCACGTTATGATACATCTTAATTAAGTATTCGAAAATGAAAGGGAGAGAAATTTTCTTGAAAGCAACCAGATAGAAATGACACATTACCTATACAGGGAAAACCTATATGGGGAAAACCAACAGCAGATTTCTTATCTGAAACCATAGTGGCAAGTAGGAAGCAGCATAACATTCTTCATAGGCTGAAAGAATATTTCTATCAATAATGAATGCTGTACTTGGTAAAATTCTCTTTCAAGTATGAAAGAAATAAAGACATTCCCAAGCAAAGGAAAAATTTATCAGTAGCAGATACTCCCTTAAAGATTGAGATAGTTTCACTAAAGAAGGAAGTTCTTTAAACAGAAATGATATGATTTTAAAAAAGAAAACAATTGTGCTGTTTTAGGAAGAAAGAAAGAAGACCATATTAGTATGACAATTTTTGCTTAACCATCAAACATAATTTAGAAAACAGAGGTGTATTAATGCCTATTTATTTGCTCATTTTGATTATGTTCTTTTTTTCATTTCTGATGCTTCAAGATTTCTTCTTTTAGAATTTCTGCTTTATGTAAAGAAATTGTTTTCACCCTCCTTTTATGGTACGTATGTTGGCAATAAATTCTTTGTTTCCCTTCATTTGAGAACCTCTTGATTTTCCCTTCATTACTGAAGGATATTTTTAGTGGGCATAGTCTGAGTAGAATGTGCTTTTTTTGTGTCACATGAAAAAAAATATTGTCTTGTTTCTTTCTTTCTTTCTTTCTTTCTAGAAGGAGAGAGAGGAAGGGAGGGAGAAAGGGCAAAAAACATCAGTGTGTGGTTGCCTCTCACGTGGCCCCCACTAGGGGACTTGGCCTGCAACCCAGGCATGTGCCCTGATTGGGGATCGAACTGGTGACCCTTTGGTTCACAGCCCATGCTCAATCCGCACTGAGCTATGCCAGCCAGGGCTTGTGTTTCTATTATTCTGACATTCATGGTTTTTGATGCAGAATATATATTATATAAATTATTTGACTCTATAGGTAAACTATTATTTTTGTGTAGCTGATTTTGAGATATTCTTTGTTTTTCATTTTCAAAAAGTAAGTATGATATATTTTGGTGTGGATTTATTTGTTTTTGTTTTTGTACTGGTTGGAGTTAACTTCTCAAATCAGTAGGTTTATTTCTGTTGTAAAAATTGGAGAGTTTTTTGTCATTGTTTCTTCAAGTGCTTATAAAGCTTCTTTTTTGTTTTTATCTCTCCTTCCAGAAAAACCTTAATTACATGAATTTTAAATCTATTGTTATTGTCACAAAGGCTCCAAAAGTTTTGTTCACTTTCTTTTTCAGCCTATTTTCTGTGTGTTGTTTAGATTGCATAATTTCTATTGCTCTATCTTCAAGTTCACTGGTTTTCATTATTGTTGCTGTTCTCTCACTACATTGCTCCATTCTACTACTGAGATCATCCCTGAGCTTCCTATTTTAGTTGTTGTACTTTCTGTTATGATATTTATGAGGTTTGTCTAGAAGTTATCCAGTCATGTAATATAAAAAACACAGACATTTAGTGAAGAAGATACAAGACACAAGAAACATTGTACATAGGGCAATGATGCCTCAGTTCTCCTCAAAGTGGGCACCTTGAGATCTCATACAGTTTTCCCAATTGTGATCAGCTGCCCCATCATATTTTCATGAATTTCATGTACAATCTGAAATCTCTTCCCTCTAAAGGTGATTTTATTTTGGGGAAAAGACAGCAGTTGCAGGGCACCAAATCTGGGCTATAAAGGAGTAGAGTCACCTTGGTGATTTTGCCAAAAAACTCTGCAGGAAATGTGCTGTATGAGTGAGCACATTGTCATGATGAAGCTACCAATCACCATTTACTCACAGCTGCAGCCTTTTGAATCATCTAAGTAGTTTCCATGGAGGAATGTCCAAGTTTAATGCAAAATTTGATCCAGATTTGTTGCTCTACTCACTCAGTCATTTTGAATGTGATGGCCATACAGTACACATGCTCAATCAGCGGTGTCTTATCACCCCCTCTGACCAGTAGAGGGACGTCATCCTTGCTCACCCATGCACATTCCAGTCCATTCTCCTTGGGTGCCAGGTTACACTGATGTCAAGCAAACCATTCTTGTTATGTTAATAATAGTTGGGCTTTTCCCCAACAAACCTTGTATATATAATCCTTCATATATTCAATTCTTTGAAGAGTCTCTCTGTATTTTCATTTATTTTAATCATGTTAATTTCTTTTTAATCATGATAAAGTTTGGTTTAAAAATATGTCAGATAATTCTAACAGGTCGGTCTTCTCAGTGGTGTCATCAATCAATTTTCTATTTTTGTGTTCAGTTTGAAATATCCCTGATTCTTGGTGTGATGACTGATTTTCAGTAGAAATCTGGACATTTGTGTATTGTTATTAAAGTCTGGAACTTATTTAAAGGTCCTATTTTATCTGATCTTTTCTGACACTGTTCTTGCAAGAGAGGGCATTGCCTCGTTACTGCCAGTTGGTGAGACAAGTCCAGGTCATCCACTAAATCTCTACTGAAACTAGTGGTGAGGAGGGGGAAGGCTTGTTGCTATTGATGGGTACAAGTGAAGTGATACTTCAGCTTCTAGAATATATTGTGACTTTTCAATGAGCATGTGGGCTTTTTATTTTTGAAGTTTTCTAAGTTTTTTTTTAGCAAGTCTCTTGTCTGTTCCAACTAGTATCTCCATCTCAAGCACCTGTGATGTCATACACTTGCCACTGAATGCTTTCTATGAAAGCCTTGGGAAGAGTGAGAGAGCTCTGAATGTAATTTTTTTTCAGGAAACTATGAAACAGGTCTAATAATGAATATCTTTGATAATGGGAGTTTTTAGAAGCACAAAAGCCATTTTGCCACCTCTAATGGCTGTCAGGATGCTGTTTTTGATGACTATTGTTGTTTCAAGGCTCCTGAATCTGAAGCCACAGTGGGGCTGATTTGGAGAGAATGGCTAAGGCAAGTTAAAATGCCATGAAGCTTGTTGTCACTGTGATTCACACGTCTGTCTTGAAGAAACACTTTTTAAAATTAAACTTTGGTTGATTGCTAGAGTGTTGAAAAAAGTTTATTTTGACCTTTTTTTGTCAGTATTCTCATTTTTCTGTGGAGAAGCCTATTTTCTTAGGTCCTTACCTTCTAAAGTGTTTTTTGAGTTTACTTTATTAAGCCACTGAGTTTTGGAGACATTTGTTTTGTAGCCATAGGTAATTAGAAAACTTTTAAGTAGTAGGAAAAATGCAGATAAATGGAGAACAGTACATTTTAAAGCCTACATATATTAATGATTTAAAAAAATATCTAGTGTCACTACCATCTTTTTCTAAATTCTCATCACTGGGAATTGATTTAATATTTTACTGGCACAATATACATATTTTTTATTTTTATTTTCTTTTTCTGGTCAGTACACTTTTTAAAAAATATTTTATTTATTTATCTTTAGAGGGGAAGGGAAGGAGAGAGGAAGGAAACATCAATGTATGTTTGCTTCTCGTGCATCCCCTGCAGGGAACTGGCCCCTGCCGGAAACTGGCCTGCAACACAAGCATGTGCCTTGACTGGGAATCGAACTGTGATCGTCTGGTTCGCAGGCCCGCGCTCAATCCACTGAGCTACCCAGCCAGGGCTCAGTACACTTTATTAATCAAAATTCTCCACCATACATTTAGCAAAATATTTATATATATACATATACCTTTGATTATTATGAAATTAAAAGATGTTACATGGTTGATTAAATTTATCTTTGGTTTTAATCTGCTTTTCACCTTAAGTCAAAAAACATGTTAAATTATTTTAGCTAGGAGCATGACTATAATGTTTTACCATAAGTATACAGGTGTATAACAAATGTTATCGAAAGCTCATTAAAGCTGAGATATTTATATTTAAGACATAGCTCTATAACATATATAGCATTATCTTCTCTAATTTAACTTATTGTGTGAGGTAGAACTCTAAAAATGGCCAATAGCAATAATAATTCATTATTCAACAATTATACAAATCTATAAAGTAGACTAGGTTTAGAAGCATATATTATTATAGATAATATAATCTGTTGCTTTATGGTTTTTCTTCCATACAGTGATAAAATAATATACTTATTTTATGGGCTCTTTTTCACATCTCTTTTGCAGTGGAGGACATACAAATGCTAGGAGCTAAATCAAAGGTTTTAGGAGCTAAAACCTCAATCAATTGAGGTTTTAAGGTCAACACGTTTTATTTTGAGAAGGTTTACATATATTTTTGTTAATAAAACCACTGCTAAAGAGTAGAACTTGGGATCAGATTTCCACTGCTTCTTTGTATTTCAATTGTTCTTAACCACAGTCTAAGTCTATCACTGCAAGGTACAATAAAAACAAAGCTGGCTAAGTTTTTTATAATTTTAATTCAGCTGAAAACTTTTGTGATCCTAGAAATTATCAAATTTTTATCATGTACACATGTAGCTTCTACAATTGACTTATTGAAACATAGAATGATTTATATTAGAGTGAAGAATTTATAGACAACTCTGGAAAAAGAGTTCAATAGACCCTATCTATGGAACTGTATAACCTAAGCTAATGAGTACATTCTCTGAAGTACTAAATTTTAGAAATTGATTAAATCAATTGATTAAAAATCTTTCATATAAAGTTTATATATCATTGAACTCAATAACATGATTTTTCAATATTATTAAAATATATACACTATTTTTTTGTGATTTTGAACATGCTAAATGATTGTTTTTCATTTATTTCAGGCATTTGTTCTTTCCTTTGGAAGGCTAAAGTTTTAAAAATAAGGATTCTCAAGTACAAATCATGACAAATTATGATTTGTTATCATAATTGTAAACCCTGAGTAATAAAACTGTACCAGATTTGATTTTAGAGTACCTTAAGAATAGACAGAAAAATTAAGTTATCTATTACTATATTTTAAATTGTGTTCCACAGGATTAAAAATATACTATTTTTCAGGATTCAAGATGGCACAAAATAGGTGGAAAGCTGTACTCACCTCCTCATAGGACCAAACTGGAAATACAAATACATTTTTAAACAATTATGCTAAATAAGCAACTGAAGATTAACTGAAGTCTTGGTTATAAGTCTTATAACCAAGTATTTGTAGAAGAAGCCACATCAAGACTGGGGGAAATGATGGAGACACAAAAAAGGTGGGCCCTATGCCCATAGGCAATGGCTGAGGATCCTTTGGGATAGCTCAACTGTGAGGATTTCCCCCTCAGAAGTGTGAGGTCTAAACCCAAGCTGGGGTCCCCAGTCTAAGGCACCAGGGATGGGAAGAGTTACCCATGGCACAATATTTATCAGTGGTGGAGAGACAGGAATCCACTAGAGATTCGGGTATCCTCTTAAGGAGCCAGCACACAAAATTTCATTTGCGGCAACTCAACCTGGGCTCCACTGGAAAAGAATAGAGTCATTTGAGGAGAGTCTGGGAGTTATGGCTCTGGGAAGAGAGATGAAGGGACAAAAACCAAGATCCCTATGGTGAGTCATTCTCCCACACCACTGTTTTGTATGGAGCACTATTTTGTACCATCTATTTTGTATGGAGCACTAGGCTTTGTATAGGCTTTCCTCACCAGAGGAAAAAGCAATAGCCCTTCTCCTGACTCACCCTTGCTCCAAACTTCAGAGCTTATGTTCTGTCAATGAGTCAATAGCCTTGGCCAGGATGTAGAGGTCTGGGTGGACTCAGGGGTGGTCAGTGACTGAGTTGTGTGGCTTTGGGCAGGGTCCATTCCCTATACTTTCCTGTAAATCTGACTGGTATATTCCGTTCACTGGAGATCCACTAAAACCACTGTCTAGGCTCCTGGACAACCCACCTTCCAGGTTCCAGAGGTTTTAACTGCGTGGCTCCTGGTGGCTCCAGCCTGCCGAGGTCCAGGAAAATTCCATGACAGACTGAGTTGTGTGGCTCTGGAACAGGAAGTCATGGCTCCTACCATCCCAAAACTTAACTAGCACCACCCCTTCATGGGAGATTGATCAGCTCCATTGTCCTGACTTTGGCAGCCCCACCTTGCTGAGTTCTATCTCCTCCCTGCAGGATCTGGTACAGACTGAGTTGTGTTGCTCTAGGATGGGGTCCATTTTTTCCCTCACACGCCCATATGGAACACAGCCTATCTATCACAGGGCCAAATCTTGACAGATTCAGGCTTGATGACATATGCTGACTTCACCCTGACAACTCCCTGAGACACTGCCTCACCACAAATGTTTGCAAGCACCCAGCAAGTGGCAGCTAGACTTGTTATAGCTGGGGATACTTTCTGAGAGGCCTCAATCCAAACACTGACACTGAAAGTGAACCTGTATCAGTCTGGTGAATACCACTCTCCCCTATCTGGCGACTCACTCTGAATCTACCTTATGCAGTAGGAGAACCACCAGAATTCTTCAGTGACTAGCCCTAACAGAGGTCAGTGGAGGGGTCACTGGCTAGCAGACATAGGTGGAGGTGGATCTTGTGTGCACTCAGACTGTGGCTGACTTGCCCCCAGACCTGGGGCTGGTAAGAACAAAAATAAAAAATTAAAAAAAAAGAAAAGCCTTGGTGTAAAGCTTAGTCTATTCCACACATACCCAGGTTTAACAGAAGCAGCTTCAAACTGAGAATCAATTGTAGCTCTAAACAGGATGCCCAGGGCCAGTCATAGGTGGTATCTGACACTGGTCTACACCAGAGTCCCTGCCAAGAGGCCCATAACAAACACACCCAGTGACCAGATTCAGATAATATCAGAGAAGGACCCAATAAGCTTCACAAGCAGTATATCTAAAGAAAGATACTGGCAGGCACTGAACCTTGACAAATTCTGCATCATGTTGTCAGCATCTGGACAGCAGCTTGCATGCCATGGTCAAGGTTGGGCCTTGCAGTCAGCTAGCCTGAGGGTTGATCCCACACAGAAACAGGCTAACAAGAATCAAGACTCATTAAAACAGGAGGTGCTGCATAACTAACACGAGGACATTCTTGGAACACCCACATCGGGTGATCAAGCAGACTATACCACTGGGCACCACAGGACATCTATTACATAAGGCCATACTACCAGGACTGTGAATCACAGCAGATCTATCTAATACAAAGAAAAACACAAAAAGAGGCAATGAAATGGGAAGACAAAGAAACAGACTTCAAATGAAAGAATAAGAAAAACTTCCTGAAAAATATACTGAATGAAATAGAGACAATTTATCAGATATAGAGCTCAAAGTAATAGTTTTAAGAATACTCAACAGAATAAAAAAATGACATAAAAACCATAAAAAGGACCAGTCAGAAATGAAGCATAATCAACAAAAATGAACAATATACTGGACAAAAAAGACAGTAAGCTGAATAAAACTGAGGACTGAATCAGTGATTTGGAAGACAAGGTAGAAAAAAATAAACCAAGCAGAGCAGGAAAAATAAAGAATAAAAAAAGTGAGGACAGTTTTAAGGACCTTAGGGACAACATGAAGAGTAATAACATCTGTATCATAGAGGATCAGAAAGAGTAGAGCAAGCAATTGAGAACCTATTTGAGGAAATAATGACCAAAAACTTCCCTATCCTGGTGAAGGAATAAGATACACAATTCCAGAAAGTAAAGAGTCCCAAACAAGATGGACCCAAAGGTGACCAAACTAAGATACATCATAATTAAAATGGCAAATATTAAATACAAAGAATCTTAAAAGCCATAAGAGAAAGACTGTCAATTACCTGCAAGGAAGCTCCCATAAGTCTGTCAGTTGATTCCTTAACAGAAACATTTCAGGACAAATCAGGCTGGTATAAAATGTTTCAAGTGATAAAAAACAAACACCTACAACCAATACTGCTTTAACCAGCAAGGATATGATTTAAAATTGAAGTAAAAGTAAAGAGCTTCTCCGATAAGAAAGAACTAAAGGAGTTTGTTACCACCAAACAGCATTATAAGAAACATTAATGGACCTGCTTTAAGAAGAGAAGGAAGGAAAAACAAAACAGAAGAACATAGTTAACAGAACACATATGTACACACAAATAATCTCTTTAAATGTAAATGGCTTACATTTACATAGTGTAGCTGGAAGGATAAGAATACAAGACCCATATGTAAGTTACTTATAAGAGAAAAACTTCAGAATGAATGTTACACACAGACTAAAAGTAAAGGGATAGAAAAATATTTTATGCAAATAGAAATCAAATAAAAGCTTGGGTGGCAATACTTACATCTGACAAACTAGTCTTTAAAATAAAGCCTATACTGAGAGACAAAGAAGGACATTGCATAGTGACAAAGGGAGCAAACCAACAAGAGGCTCTAAATCTTGTAAACATTTATGCACCAAACATTGGGACCCATAAATATGTAAAAGAGACCTCCATAGGCCTACAGGGAAACCTGAAACCTAACCCGAAACCTATGGGACACTGAAAGCAGTCCTAAGAAGAAAATCCATAGCATTACAGGCCTATCTTGAGAAACACAAAAAATCTCAAATAAGCAATTAAAATTTACACTTAAAGGAGCTTAAAGAAAAAAACAAGCACAGCCCAAAATGCATAGAAGAAAAAAGAATCAAAGCAGAAATAAAGTCTAAATCAAATGAAATAAAGTCTAAAAAAATCACAAAAGAATGATGACACCAAGAGCCTGATTATTTTAATAGATAAAACAATTGATAAAATCTTTAACTTGACTCATCAAAAAAAGTACAGGACACAAATAAGTAAAATAAAAAATGAAAGAGGACAAGTAACACCTGACATCAAAGAAATACAAAGAGTTATAAATAAATACTTTGAATAATTACATATCGACAAATTAAACAAATTACAAGAAATGGATAAATTATTAGAAACAAAAAAAGTGTCCAAAAGTGCATCAGAATCAGAAAATTCGAATAGGTAGGTTACACCTAGTAAAATTGAAGGGGTAATAAAACAAAACAACACAAACAAACAAACAACAAATAAAAGCCCTGGACTGGATGCCTTTACAGGTGAAGTTTACCACATATTTAAAGAACTAACACCTATCCTTTCCAAACTATCCAAAAAATCCAAGCAGGTAGAAGACTCCCAAGCTCTTTTTCCCCCCCACAAAACAGCATTATCCTAATTAAAAACTAGATAGATATTACAAAGAAAGAAGATTATTGGCCAATATTTCTGATGATGATTTTTGCTAAAAGTGCAAACAAAATACTAACAAACCAAATCCAGCAATAGATTAAAAAGATTATACATACAAGATCGAGTGGGATTTATTCTGATGATTCAAGTTTGGTACAACATTTGCAAATCAATAAACCACATAAAAATGAAAGATGATCATAGTAATAGATGCAGAAAAATTGATAAAAGCCAGCACCATTTATAATAAAATTTCTCAGCAAAGTGGAAATAGGGGAAAAATATCTCAATGTAATAAAGACCATATATGACAAACCCCAAACCAACATTATACTCAATAGGCAAAAACTATAAGCATATACCTTAAGAAAGAGAACAAGACAGAAATGTCTGCTTCCTCCCTCTTAATCAACATAATACTAGAAGTCCTAGGCACAGTAATCAGATAATAAAAATAAATAAAATGCATTTGTATTTAGAGCCATTTGCATTTATAGTAATTATTGATTTTAAGCTTTGCAGGGTTTGAGCCCAATATAGATGAGCCTCAAATGACATCAAATTAAAACCCCAAAGAATCATTTTACTCTACTTTTAGAGATGTGGCCAAAATGCAGGCTGGCAAAATTCCAATTATAAAAATATAGTCAATTATGTACTAAATGTGTTATATTTTAGTATTTATTATAACTTTATGAATAAATACAAAATTAATATGATTTTAATATATATTTATAAAGAAAGTCTTGAAAGAAGTTTATCTTTAATAAGTGCCACCTAATAAAATAATTAAGTAGAAATTTATCTGGGATATATTCAGTACAATCAGCAAATATTACTATCAATTCTGTTGATTGTTCAATATTTATATTGCATATGTTTTCTTTCCTTCTTCTCCTCCTCCACTTCATCTCCACATTCTCTTCTCCTTATCTTTCTTTTTTTTCACTCTTGCTCCTGCTTCTTCTGCTTCAGATTTATACACCCAATTTGAAATTTAGACCCATGGAGATCCCTCACTGGGGACTTCAAAGTAAATATATTCTTTTATGGATTAATATATACACATATATATAAGATTTTATCAGGCTGTTTTCTCAACACTTAAACATATTTCAGTGAATTTTCAGCACATATGGAGGCTATGCTTGGCAAATAGGATTTTAAAATATAAGCTCTTTGTTATAGGATGATTTAAGAATTATTTTATTATATCTTTAATTGTACCCTTGAAGAACTGCAAATAAAATACAAGCAAATGATAACTACCATTATGAAAGACATGCCATATATATCATGGCACCTATATAAAAAAATAAACAAAAATTGAACGTGCACTCCAAACTGAGTATCACAAAGATAAGTTCTCCAGATTGCAAGCAGCTTCTATTTACAAAGTCAATTGCAGACATTGTCTTTCAGTGTAAGTAGTTACAGAAATTTTTATAAATTTATTGAGAACTATTGATTCATTTAAGTAACATTAGAAAGACAATTAAGATTTATAGGCCCTGGCTGGTGTAGCTCAGTGGATTGAGCATGGGCCTGCGAACCAGACGATCACGGTTCGATTCCCAGTCAGGGCACATGCCTGGGTTGCAGGCCAGTTTCCGGCAGGGGCCAGTTCCCTGCAGGGGATGCATGAGAAGCAACCATACATTTATGTTTCCTTTCTCTCTCCTTCCCTTCCCCTCTAAAGATAAATAAATAAAATAAATAAAAAGATTTATTATACTATATTCTCCAATTATGTATCACTTCATTCAACAAATATTTATTACACTCCTATTTGTTCCAGAGATTCTTGAAAAGAAGGAATAACAATAAGAGCTAATAAAGAAAATTTATCCTGTCTCATAAAACTTACATTTCAGTGAATACCTTTGGTATATATCTGATTTTTATTTTATTCTAAAACTTTCAAATGTTATTAGACATTTCAGTATTTATTAATAAAAATATAAAATTAAATGTAACTATATCCTTATTTTATATATCTGACCAAAGTCTATCTTCATGATTTCTTCTCTCATGTCACAGTTTCATAAATTCCTCCTCTCATTAATTCATTTATTAAAGAAATATTCATCATGTGCAGGATATTCCTTGCTTGACACTATAAAAATAAGGTTTGGTCTTGTCTTCTAAAAATTTACAGTCTAACAGAATAAGTCCAAAATGCCAAATAGATGTATGCAAAATGTGGTTATCTTTTTTTAAGATTGTATTTATTTATCTTTAGAGGGGAAGAGAAGGAGAGAGGGGGAGAAATATTAATGTATGGTCGCTCCACTTGTGTCCCCTACTGGGAACTGGCCTGCAACCCAAGCATGTGCCCTGACTGGGAATTGAACCACCATGGTTGTTTGGTTCGTAGGTCCACACTCAAGCCACTGAGCTACACCAGCCAGGGCTGGTTGTCTTTTAAGGCACTATTTCCTCCTGATTTGCTTTCAGATTCTAATATGCATACCCTTTAAGAAGTAAGAAGCAGGAGAATGTTGGGATTGAAAATGAAGTTTTACCTCCAGGTTTACCAATAAATAAAGTTTGTCTCAGGTAACTTTTTTTCTTGTTTCTTGTATCCACAGAAAATTAAATGCATTGAAAACAAACTTCTCTCTGACAAATTAAAATATCCCAGTTTCCCAATCATGAATTCTTGAAGATATCTTTCATATATTGACTAATAAAGAATACTTCTAAGGTAGAACCTGCAAGTATATATCACAGTTTGCCTTCATCCTATATTTATCTGCATCTAATAGATTATTTTATAAGGGTCATTGTTAATATAAGTGTATTAAATATATTATATAGATTAGAGGCTGAAGAAGCTGGCCCCAGAAATTTAAGTATAGTAAAATGTCACTAGAAGTTTTACTATTTTAATTTTTTTAAAAGATTTTATTTATTTATCTTAGAGAGGAAGGGAAGGAGAGAGAGAGAAATATCAATTTATGGTTGCCTCTCATTCGTCCCCTGCCGGGAACCTGGAACCGGGAACTGGCCTGCAACCCAGGCATGTGACTTGACTGGGAATCAAACCTTGATCGTGTGGTTCGCAGGCCTGTGCTCAATCCACTGAGCTACACCAGCCAGGGCTATTTTAAAATTTTTAAGAATTGGCAAGTTTCTCCTCCATCTCAGAACAATGAAAAGATCCACTTGGGATTCTCCTTCAGTTTTATTTTTATTTTTTTAAAAATTATTGGAGGAAATATTTTTTCTGGGTTTTAAATTCCTCATCTTACAATTTGTCAAGTCTGAATTAATGGCTGAATAACTCAATTAAAACATTTTTCTTTCAGTTTCTCTCCCATTGCTTGAATATTATATAAATGATTCCTATAAATGTATGAACAAAGTGAAATGACTTTGCAAGAAAGGAACATTTGGTAGCTACAGATTAACTTTTCTGTGTTTGCACATGCAGGTCTTTTTTTCATTCTTTGTAAGTTGGTTCTAATGATATAGAAACTCCATTTATCATGGTACATTAATTAGATGTGCTATTCTCCCTAAGATAAAATGCATAATAAAAATGTAAAGCCAGATGGAACAACCTTTCCTCTTAAGAATGTCAGGATCCAGGTAATTCAAACACAGACAGCATTTTTAATTTTATTTTTTCTTAACTATAATAAGCAATTTTTACCTTTTAGCAGGAGCATTACTTCTTTTTCTATTAACCAGATTTACGCTACCCACTTAATTTTTTGGATTCTTTAGTCAAATATGACATATACTTACACTGAGTTTTTGAGAATTTCCATATCTTTTCTCTTTCTGCCCTTCTTGTGTTATATAATGACGATGAGAATAAGCTGGCCTCAATGAAAATCCCTGCATCTGACCACTGACCATGATTTGGTCAGTTCACTGATTACAATCAATTCATTCTATCTTCTCCTTGATAGTTACACTGGATACAGGGTCACTGTTTTTTCTCTAACATGTTCTTATTCAGAGAACACAGATATAAGGACAGATACCCAGGTTTTGCTATTACTTACATTTTCACCTGTTTCCTTTAACTTTTTTATGTATTTGGAGAGAAGACTCCTGAGTTAGAACTTGGAATAAGCAGATTTTAAATATAGTTTTGCCATAAACATAGTATTAGATCTATTTTTACATTTTCTGATCCATACTGTGAGTGTGATAAATGATTTCAAATTACTGACAGGCTTTGACATATTACCATGTTATTTTTATATATAAATAAAACTATTTCCAATGGATAATCTTATTAATCCCTCTTAATTTTTGTGGAGGCATTCAGAAATTTAGATTAGAAGATTGTAGGAAAATAAATAAAAAAGACACAATATTTTTTATTTTTCTAATTTTTTTAAAGATTTTATTTATTCATCTTAGAGGGGAAGGGAAGAAGGGAAGGAGAGAAATATCAATGTATGGTTGCCTCTCGTGAGTCCCCTGCTGGGAACCGGCCTGTAACCCAGGCATGTGCCCTGACTGGGAATCGAACCGCGAATGTGTGGTTCGCAGGCCCGCGCTCAATCCATTGAGCTACACCAGCCAGGGCATATTTTTCTAAATTTTTATTGATTTAAAAGATAACAGAGCATTCACAATTAGAGACAATATATTTGTTAAATATAGCATATGGACAAGTGGCATGGACAATAGTGATATTTAAGGGGATGCAAGGAAAGAACTGGGAATATTGTAAGTTCCTACTCATACTACTTGTGAAGCGGTATACAGTTGACCCTTGAACAAGGCAGACATTAAGGAATTCTATGCTCTGAGCAATTGGAAATGTGCGTATAACTTTTCTTCCCCCAAATCTTCAGTTGCTCTTTGGTACCTGTGGGGGATTGGTTCTAGAACACCCTGCGTATACTAAAATCTACATATGCTCAAATACCTTGTATAAAATGGTACAGAAAGAACAATGCATACAGTTGGCTCTCTATATCTGTGGATCCCCAACTATGGATGAGAAGAAATACTGTTTCTATCTATGGTTGGTTTAATCTTCAGATGCAAAACCCAGGGCTATGGAGGGCTCACTTTATATTTTCTGAAAAAAAATCTGCTTATAAGTGAATCCATGTTGCTCAAAAGTGGGTTGTTTGGGAGTCAACTGCAATGTCATTTGAAAGTTGATTTTAATCAGTTACAAATGTGTTTTGCAAACTCTAAAGTAACCCCAATGAAAGTTAAAAAATAAATGTAATGTATATGCTAAGAGAACAGAATTATACCAAATGTTGATTGAAAACAGGAAAGATAAAAAAGGGAAAGAAGCCCTGTGTTTTGCAACTGATTATGGCCCAGCAGATCCATCCACACTTGCCTCCAGGGGACAGAAGAAAATGCCATAGGGATGCTCGACATCCCTATGCCTTTATTCATGGGTGGGCGAGCCACGCACTCTGCAAGCTGTGTGTTTAATTACTGAGAAGCTCCTACTTGTTTAAGTATGAGAAGGGAACAAAGCCAGAAAACTGCGAGAACATTATAGAACATAGCATGATTCTAGGCATGTGAGCTTGTTTCATGTTATGGGAACAGTTTTCAGACCCAGTCTCAAGGTTATGAGAACATTTGAGAAGCGGTGAACTAGTTACCAGGCCCCTCCAAGGCTATGGGAACACTCTTCCCCTTAGTTACCCAAACACCTGGGCCAGAAAACCAGACTGCCTCCACTTACCCTACACCCTGGCTGGTATTGTAACAGGGTGCAGCCAGGGCACCCCCAAAGAGGGATTTTAATGGGTCTGGAACTTGGGGTGCCCAGGAAATATAAAAATATAGGATATGCTTACCCCCACAGGTCTGAACTGGGGGATGGGACACATGGAGCAGGGCCTTTGAGGGTTATTTTACATATCAACAGTTGGCCAGCTTCATACCTGATATGCAAAAATGGTTAGTTTGTATATCTATAATAGGTGGGTAGCTTCATAGAAATGTTAAGTAGCCGTGGACATGCTTCTTTATTTTCTGTTTTTAATTTGGTACTAGTTAATGATAGTAATACAAATGGATGTGAAATGGTATCTCATGGTGGTTTTCTTTTTTAATTAAATTTATTGGGGTGATAGTGATTAATAAGATCATACAGGTTTCAAGTGTACATTTCTATGATACACAATATGTATATTGCATTATGCGTCCACTACCCAAAGTCACCATTTTTGGCCCCCTTTACCCCTGACTGCTCCCCACCCCCTTCCTTCTAGTAACCACCGTACTATTGTCTGTGCCTATTGGTTTCAGTTTTATATCTCACATATAAGTTAAATCATATGGTTCTTAGCTTTCTCTGACATATCATTTAGCATAATATTCTCAAGGCCCATCCATGTTGTCACAACTGGTAGTATTTCATCTTTTCTTATGGCCAAGTAGTATTCCATAGCGGGTATGTACTGCCTCTTTTTAATCCAATCCTCTACCAAAGGACACTTTGGTTGTCACCGTGTCTTGGCCACCATGAATAATGCTGCAATAAACACAGGGGTGCATATATTTTTACAAATAAATGACTTGAAGTTTTTCTTTTTTCCCCAAAAGTATTTTTAATTTAATTATTGTTCAAGTACAGTTTTCTGTCTTTTACTCCTATCCTAGCTCACCCCTCCCCAGTGCTGCCCACCTCCCTCCCATCCCCTGCCTTAGTTTTTGTCCATGTGTCATTTATACTTGTTCCTGTCAATCCTTCCCCTTTTGTGGATATGCTTTAAGCCAAGGAGATGGCGTGACTTTAACCCATCCTATAACTGGGAAGCAGCTTCCCTTTACAGCACCTGTGTGAGAGCTTAGAGGTGGTTACTCCACCCAAGGGGCCTCACTTCCACAGGGACTAACTATAGCAGCCAAAAAAAGCTGGAATAATCCCGGAGTGCTGACACATGTAGCCAAGTGTAGGAAGAGTCAGAAATGGGGTCACAGAGGCAGATTCCTGCCGGGATTTAAACCTACGTGCAGCAGCCATGAGTGCTCTAACCACACAGGCTTAGAAAGCAGGAAAGCAGGATGTAGTAGACGTGGAGAGCTCTCTCAGCTGTTCAGAAGAACGCGGGAGAGACATTGGGGGAAGAAAGGAGTGAGAGCACTCTCGCTGGTGGCCCATGAGAAGGTTCTGTGTGGGTTTGGATTAAGAGCTGGAGATTGTGGAGACACAGCTGATGGCGCTGGGAACCACAAGAGGCCTGTTAGCTGGGCACCAATTACTGGGAAGAACCAGGAGCTAGCTGAGCCACGGACTTCTATTTTTTTTTTTTCTGCGCTGTGGTACCCCTGACTGGGTGAAGGGGTGGAGAGAAAAGAGTGTGTGTTTGTGGGTGTTTTAAGGGAAGTTGATATTTTAATGAAGACATTAAGTCATTACTCTAAGTTCATATAATTTTTGAATAAATAGATCCTTTCCTTTTCACCAAACTCTGGCACTGAGAATTATAATTCCAATCCCATGGTGGTAGACAAAGAATCCACAGTGACAGAGGGACCCTATAATCCTTAGGTCCGTTCTGTAACAGTATTGCTCAGTGCATTGAACAGCAGCCTGTGAACCAAAGGGTTGCTGGTTCAAATCCCAGTCAGGTCACATGCCTGGGTTGTAGGCTAGGTCCCCAGTAGGGAGTGTGCAAGAGGCTACCACAGAGTGATGTTTCTCTCTCTTTCTCCCTCCCTTCCCCTCTCTCTAAAAATAAATAAATAAAATACTTATTTATTTAATTTATCTTTAAAAATGAAATAAAAAGGTAATAGAAACAGTTACAAATATGGCAGATGGTAAGTTAATTACACAAATAACCACTTTAAAGTTTATTGGTGTAAATAGATTGATTAAAAGGCTGAAATTGTCTGGAAAGATAAAAAAGTAATGGGTACAATTTATTGCTTCTGAAAGTCTATTTTAAATATGTAGATACAAGGAGAATAAAGTTAATGATTAGGAAAGATAAACCATGCTAACACTAATCAAAAGAAAGTTACAGTAGGTATATTAATTTCAAGTAAAGCAAACTTTATTTTTATTTTTTATTGTTGTTCAAGTAGAGTTGTCTCCATTTTAGGAAAAAAATCTTCATCTCTTTTTTCTCTTTCTCCTCCTCCTCTTACTCCTTCACCTTAGAATTTTATATAACCTATATTAATTAACAGATAGCAGAAGAATGTATTTATATTCACAACCCAACTTCACTACAGATTTTAACCTCAGTTTATTATTCTGTGATCAATTGATTTAAATAGGTAAAGTAGTTTATAAATCTCTTTTCTAAACACTTGAAAGAGTTTAATGACACATATGGAGGTTATAGTAGGGGCTTACAATTTTAAAATACAACATGTTCAGGAAATGTAAAAATCATTATGGGAAAAAGAGGGGAATTACATCATAATAAATCAATTCTCAAAGATGATATATGATATTAATGTGTATACACATAATTCTGCATCAAAATACATAAAGTAAAAGGTGATAGAACTGTAAGAAAAAAACAAAAAAAATTTACTCTTACAGTTGAAGACTTCAACAACCCTGTAATATTAATTCACAGAACCAGCAGGCAGAAAATCACTAAGGATATAGTTAAACTGAACTATCTCATAAATCAAATATCTCTAATTGACATATATAGAATAATTTATCCAATAACATCATAATACACACTCTTCTCAAGCCCACATTAAGTATTTAATAAGCTGGACCACTTTCTAGGCCATAAAACACATCTTAACACATTTGAAAGAATTCAAAGTATGATATCAGACTTCACAGAATTAAAGCAGAAATTAATAATAGGAAGATAGTTAGATAATCCCAAAGTTTTTAAATTGATATTATACTTATAAATAACACATGGGTCAAAAATATCTTAAGAGGAATTTTAAAATATTTAAGCTAAATTAATATGAACATACAAGCTATTGATATTTTTATTATGCAACAAAAGCAATTCTTAGGGGGAAATTTATAGCATAGAATGCATAAACTAGAAAAAATCTAAAGCAATCATCTAAGCTTCACATTATGGAACTAAATGTAAAGAGCAAATTAAACCCCAAGTAAGCCAAAAGAAATAAATAATAAAAAATCAAGGCGGAGATTTATGAAATTAAAAGCAGGGAAATAATAAAAAATTGACAATACCAAAAGCTAATTTGTTATGAATTTGTTGAATTAATACCTGTTAGGTTCTAGATGGTGGTTTAACAACTGACCACAAGAGAAATTGAAATGGCAAAGTTTATTAATCATAGGTTCTGGAGGAAGTACCAAGAATGCCTTGAGGGTCTACATGGGGAAGTCAGGGCAGAAGGCAGAAAAAGAGAGCTAGAACTGGGTGCACGTCCCTTTATTGGAGTCCAGTGGTAGTGTTTCAAAGTCTAAGGGTAAGACTAATTGGTCAATCAAAACCAAAAGAGTAAGGTTCATAAAGCCCTTGCGATTTTTATCTGTGAGGTGTATGCAAGGAAAGTGCTAGGAGATGAGGAAGACATGATCAGAAAGCTGTTGGAAAAGTCATATTGAAAACACATTTACTTGCAAACTTGTGGGGAATTGTCAAGGGCACGGGTTTGCATGAGAGGTAAGTAAGTGACAATTTAAAATTAATGCAGGCCACTTGGCCAAACAAAATGATGTTGAAGCAGAAATACCATGGAGTAACAAAGCTAGACTCTGGACATGGTTCTTTGAAAACGAATTTGGTAAACCCCTAACCAGTTAAACCAAGCAAAAAAGAGAAAACACATTTTAAAAAATAGTATTAGAAATTAAAGAGAAGCTATCACTTCTAATCTCATGGGCATTAAATAGGTAATAAGAACAGTAATACTATGACTGCCTCTATGGCCACAAACTGAATAATTTAGATGAAATGTACCAATTCGTTCAAACACACAGTTTTGCATACATCACATGGGACAAATAGATAATTTAAATAAGTGTCTATTTAAAAAAACTCCATGAGTAAAAACTTTATTTTTTCTTAAAGATCATATTTATTTGTTTTTAGAAAGGAGGGAAAGAAAAAGGAAAGGAACATCAATGTGTGGTTTTCTCTCATGCACCCCCTACCAGGGACCTGGTCTGCAACCCAGGCATGTGCCCTGACTGGGAATCAAACCAGCGACCCTTTGGTTCAGAGGCCGGCACTCAATCCACTAAGCCACACCAGCCAGGGCTAAAAACTTTCTAAATCAGAAAGCACTAGGCCAAATTGTTTCACTGGTGAATTTTACCCAGCGTTAAAAGAATTTTCTACACTCTGTTTCAAAAAACGAAAGCTGAAGGAATATTTTCTAACTCATTGTATGCATTCAATATTACTTTAATACCAAAACAAATATTGCAAAAAAGAAAAATTGCACACCAATATCCCAGAAGCATAGCTGCAAAATTACAAAATAAAATTATAATAAATCAAATCTAACATTTCATCAAATGATTTCTTTGCAGCTACCGATGTGATTATGTATTTTGCTTCTTTAGCCTCTTGATATGATGGATTACATATATTGATACCTGAATGTTGAACCAGCCTTAAATATTGAGGAAAATACCACTTGGTTGCAGTATGCAACTATTTATATTATATAAGTATGATATCAGAGAAAGGTAAAACTATAGACAGTAAAAAAATAAATGTCTGCCAGGAGTTATTGTGGGAAGGGTGGAGGGGCTATGAATAGGTAAAACATAAGGACTTTTTAGGGCAGTGAATTTATACTGTGCAATGTTTTAATAGTAGATACATGACATTATGCTTTTGGTAAAACCCATATGTCTACATGACATCAAGCAGAGGTGGCAAACACAAGGCCCACGGGACCAATCCAGCCCTCCATCTTGTTTTATCCAGCCTGGCACCTTGTTTCTACCTGGTGACAGCGCCGAGCTCTCACTTAACTGTTAAGGAGCAGTTACATTTATACAGTCCTAAAGTTATATTCAACCCTCTGAAGGCACCCATGAGGCTGATGTGGCCCCCAGTGAAAATGAGTTTGACACCCCTGACATAAAGAGTAAACTCTAATTGAATCCATGTGTTTTATGTAATAAGATATCAGTAGTGCTGCATCAGTCATAACAAATATACCATAACAATACAAGATGTTAGTAACAGAGGAACAGAGCTTGGAGGGAGAGAATGTATGTGTGAACTGCTCAATTTTAATGTACTGCAAGCTGCTATAAAAATACAGTCTACTAATTAAAAAGTGGTAAAAGATCGGTCTAAAGATTTATTGAATATCTATTATAATCATAAATTTAATTGGTTATTATAATTCATAAATAGTATAATTTATAATTAACTGAGCAGTACCCTGAAGTAAATAAAATGGTTTACTCATTATGTGTTCTTCTTCTGAAGAAACACTGAAAAAAGGCATAAAATTTATTTTTAGCTACATTTTACAGATTAGGAAAATGAGTGGTATACTAGCCTAGTTCTGATTAGAAATCAGGTGTAGAGCAAAACTTTTTAACTTCACCCCCCAGCTAGAATGTAGCAATAGATTCATATTCTTCTTAGGACAATGGAGTTGTTCCTCACATACTAAAAGGCTAGGATGGCAGGCAAGAGTCAAACAATTGTATATATAAGTCATTTAAATTAGATTTGAAGAAAGGGATGCTTAATTAAGAGAGTGTAATTTGAAGTTTTATCTTTAATATACAGTTTTAACATGTATTTCAGTCATAACAACTCAAGGAAAATGACTTGAAGTGATTTGAAGTGGGTCAATTTCTCATACTTGGTGATTTTTTTATTTTCTATATTATTTATTGGAAATATTTAATTTATAAATATGTTTTAATTTGAGAATTTTGAAAAACTCTAATCAACCAAAATCAGAATGCCCAAAATCAAGTGTCAAAATGAACAAAATAATTTATCAAATGTCACTCTTGTTAATAGCACAGTAGTTTCTTGTACAATAATAGAGTTTTTATGAAGCTTTACATACTTTACTAGCACTCTGTGTAAATTAAAATTTTTAATTTAATTTGCCCTGGCTGGTGTAGCTCAGTGGATTGAGCACGAACCTGTGGACCAAACAACCGTGGTTCGGTTCCCAGTCAGGGCACATGCCTGGGTTGCAGGCCAGTTCCCAGCAAGGGACCCACGAGAGGCACCCATACATTGATGTTTCTCTCCCTTTCTCCTTCTCTTCTCCTCTAAAGATAAATAAATAAAATCTTTTAAAAAAAATTGAATTTAATTTATTGGGGTGACATTTCTGGCTTCATAAGTTTGTATCATTTTAAACCAGTTCCTCCACATTTATCCCTCATTTCCTTCCTTCCACTTTCCTTCCCTCCCTTCCCTTCCTTCTACCTCCCTCTCTTTCTTTTTTCTTTCTTTCCTTCCATCTTTCTTTCTTTTTTGTACTTTTCTTTATTCAATGTGAAGAAGAAAACTAATAACATAACAAAATTCTCCAAAAATATCAACTGAACAAAGATATATCAAGTCAAAATAAGATTACAGTAATAATGTCATATTAGCATACTATTTTACATATGCCAGGCACTCTCCTAAGCATATTTACATAAACTAGTTTATTTAATCCTTATCTTAGGTTTTATTTCTGGGTTTGGAACCTGTCAAAAACACAGAGAGAATGCTGGGATCCAAACCGACATGGTTTGTTTTTGGATTCTTTATTCTCAGCCACTAAAATATATTCTCAAATGAAGACATTTTTCCAGAAACAGAAAAAAATATACATACATACATATATATGAAAGAACATGTAGCTTATATTTTATATAATGTACATTACTACCTTCTTTTTTATAAGTAGTAATTTTTATTGTTGTTCTATTAAAGTTGTCCCAATTTTCCGTTTCTCCCCTTTGCCCCACCCACCCCCTTTCCCACAGTCAATTGTCACCCTGTTGTCCATGTCCATGGGTCATTCATATGTTCTCCTTGATTCACCTTTCCCCTTCTTTCCTTCCTATCCCCCTCCTCCTCCCCTCTGGTTACTGTCAGTCTGTTCATTGTCTCCATGCCTCTGGTTCTATTTTGCTCATTTGTTTGTTTTGTTCATAAGGTTCTTGTTATAGGTGAGATCATATCATATCAATGTCCTCTTAGTAATTAAAATAGAAATACTTATAGTGAAATCTTAAAATATTAAAATACAAAATAATATTCAAAAGTTATTTCTTAGTAAAAAAAGTTTATGTTGCTGCTGTTTGCTTAGAGTGCATGTGTAAGGGAGGAGGTGGAGGAGTTAGAATTACAAAAGAAATCAAGAACCATTGTCCTTACATGTTTACAAAAAGTATATATAATTAATATGAAAAATTATACATATTATTGGAAAAGTCATAACTGTTTCATACTAAGATATCTAAGTACCAATTTAGCAATTGCGAAATCAAAAATTAATAATTGTTTTCATTTTGCCATATATTTTTCAAGTAAAGTTGTAAATATGAATGTAACTATTGTGCTAGCAATTTTAAATAAAGGCAAAAGTCTAAGAAGAAGTACCCGGAGTAGTTTAGATTAGCCAGGTAGGAAATTACAACAAATAACTTCATGTCAAGGCTCCAATGCTATAATGATTTTAAATTAGAACACAACATTTCTAAGATAGGTTGCTCATTTAACATTTTTAGGATCTGTCAATAAGATCACATTTAGTATGAAACAGCCTATTTATTTTGATTACAACCTAAATTCCCCAACGAAATGCTGAAACAGAGGCCAGCAATAACACTTGACTAACTAAATGCCTGACAAGCTATTGTGTATCATTGAGGATTCAAATGGCAAAAAAACAAAGACTTGGAAATGTCAATGTCACTTACTTAATTCCATATGTGCACTTTAAAAATAACTTTTCTAAAGAGGTTAGGGAGTTTTAGATATCACCAACTGATAGGGACTCTTTTTGTAGTTTTTATATGTATCTGTTAGATGGAAATCACAGTTACCACACTTATCATGCAATAAACTTTCTAAATCAACCTTCTGCATTGGTTAAATATCTGATAAAGTTTGAATGAAACAAATCTTGTTTGTCATTAGAGAAAAGTGGATACTTATAATAAATTATTGACTCTAAATTCAAGTTCCTTAATAAGATGTACATAGTCAATTTCAGGCAAACATTTTAAATATATTTGTTGTTTTCTTTCCTGAAATCCATAAATTTTGTAGTTGTCTACTTAAACAAGAATAATTCTCTAATAAAGTTGGACCTTCTTGAAAAATTGTTCACTCTATAATTTAACTTAACCATTTAATTCAAAAGAAAATGTATCAGATGAATGTCAGATTGGCTAGAGAATAAGTAAGTAATCATGAATTCTGTGGTGAATGTAACAAAATGATTAGTGAACAAATAAATAAATAAAAGATAAATAAAATCAGACTCTCAAGAATATCACATTATTTTATTAAGAAGAAAAGCTTGAGACCAAATTATTGTAAAAACTCCTATCTCTCTATTGCCACCAGTGTCACGGTCCTGAAATGTAGAAGTTCAACCCTTCAGGTACTATAAACAGACGGGAAATGTCTTGATGCAAGAGACTGTATATTTAGCAATTACATAATAAGTTTATTTAGAAACAGACCCCATTTTGGTCTTGTGGCATGTTGACCTAAAAGTATTTTCTGTTTCCCAACAAGCTACAAAGATTTCTTGTTCCTTAATTATAACTCATTGTGTCCTTTGAGTATTTGTCTACATGCACTGATTTTGAGAATGATAGGTATTTGAGATTTTTACAGTACAGAATCCCTAACTCCAGGCCTGAGTTCATTGTAAATACAAAGGAAAAGAAAGGAGGCTAGATACGGTTAAAATTGGATTTTCTCTTTCCTAAATATACTAGGTATAATCCTCACTAAATAAGGTCCTAATTATTTCTAAAATTTTGCTTTCTGGAGACACTTGAATATATGTAATGAAGGTAGAAATGAGTGGGCATTGCTTGAGAGTCTTCTGTCTGAGTCTCTGCAATTATGACAGGGTAATTTAAGGAATTAGGAAGTGAGAATAACTCAAAGCCCAAAGGACAAATTTTACAAATAATTTTTACTTAATCAAAAGTATATATTTATGCTTTAAAAACATACCATAAAATGACCAAAAAGGAAATCCACAAAATGGAAGAAAATACCTGATAATGGACAGGTATTTATAATAGAATATATAAATAACTCATAGAACTGAAAAATAAAAATATAAAAACTGTATTAAAATGAATAAAAATATTGAGTAAGCTTATATCCCAGAATGTATACAAATAATAAATAAACACAATAAAATATGCATAACATTATTAATCTCTAGAGAAATGAAAATCAAAACCTAAATGAGATACCACTTTGAACCCACTAAGTGGCTCTAATAAAAAATATAATAATAATTGTGGAGGATGTGGATAAATTGGAACTCTCGCACATTGCTGGTAGAGCTGTAAAATGGTACAGGAACACTGGCAAAAATAGTTTGGCAGTTCATCAGATTGTTGAATATACTGTTACCAGAAAACCCAGTGACTTATTTTCTACCAATATACCAAGAAAAATGAAAATATATTCATAAGAATATTTGTACATAAATTACATAGTAGCTGTATTAAAAATGGGGGTACAATTCAATTGTCCACCAAATGCTGAACTAATAAACAATATTTAATTGTGGAGCCAGCCACTGAAACATCACTTGGCAACAACAATTGAATACGATACTGATACTACAACATGTATGAATCTTAAAAGCATTATGCTAAGTTCAAAAAGCCACTCACAAAATACCACATTTCACATTATTATATGCTAGAAAATGGTCAGTACAAGAGAATCCACAGAAACACAAATGTATTAGTTGTTGCTAGAGGCTACAGGTAGAAGGGGTAGAGTGAGTGATTATAAGCAGAGTGGAGCAACTACCAAAGATGATGAAAATTTTCTAAAATTGGATAGCAGTGATGTTTGTACAAGTGTATTAACATCCTAAAAGTCACTTCATTGTATACATTTAAAATGGAAATTACTATGGTAAAGCTGTTATAGAACATAATTATTATTATTACAGCTTAGAGGCTGTGTTTGGAAATATCTTTACCAGGAGACAGAGGAAAGAGGGATGCTTTGGGAGTGAGCTACACTTCCAAAGCATATGGACAAAGTCCCTTTGTTTCTGAGCGAAACAGGGTAGCCAAATGATGAAGAGCATCTACTCCTAAATCAAACAGCTCTGGTTAAAATCCCAACCTTTCTATTCATTAGATTCATAAACTTGATCATTTCCCCATTTTTAATGTGAGAATATAATAGATTGTTGTGAATAATGAATGAACTAGAAAATGTATGGTTTACTTCAGCAATGGCTGACACACAGTTATTGTTAGCTATTATTATTATTTTAGCAGACAGGTTGTGGCTCAATAGAAACCACAGTGCCTTCCAGTATACCACTTAGCATGAAGTTATCAGGTCTTCCTCATTGGCCCTGGTCTCTGACAAATTCTCAGGCTTATTTTTACAAGCATGAATGCTTTGATGATTACAGGTCAGATATTTAAAAAGATTCTCTCAATCTTGTTTTTTCACATTTTTCTCTCATGATTAGACTAGAGAATTCCACAGAAATGAAATGTCTTCTCAACATACCATATCAGGAGCATGTGATATAAATATTAGTTATAACTAGTGAGGTTAAATGTGACCACTTTGCTAAAGTAGTGTTTGACAGGTTTCTCCACTTTATGGTTACTACATTCCCCTATGTATATTTTATTCTTCAGAAATAAGTCATTAAGTAGCGTTCACTGCAAAACTCTACCTGCTAGAGAGGGAAGTATTGACATATATTATTTGCAATTCTTTCATAAGAAAGGTATGTCCACTCTCCCCTGTTTATTTTTATAGTTAAATATTTATTCATATCAGCATGGAATTCTGATATACATTTTATATCTTATGTTTATGATAGGCAGGATAATGGCTCCCCAAGTATGTCCACACTCTAATTCCAGAATGCGTAAATGTTTCTTTACATGGCAACAGGGATTTTGCAGATGTGATTAAGGTTAAGGATATTGAATCGGAGTGATGATCCCGGATTATCTTGGTGAGTTCATTCTTCTCACACAAGTCATTAAAAATGGAGTACTTTTTCCTGACTATAGTCAGAGAAAGAAGAGTTAGGAAGAATAGTCAGAAGAATGCAACATTGCTGGTTTTAAAAACAGAGAAAAGGGGAAACTGTTCAAGTTAAGTGAATAGACTGTAGGAATTGGAAATGGCAAGGGAACAGATTCCTCCCTACAGTATCTAAAAAGTATACAACCTTCTAAGACCTTGAATATCAGCCAGTGTGCTGCTTGCTGGACTTCTAACCTACAGAATTCTAAGGTATTTGTGTTGTTGTAAGCCTCTAAGTTTGTGTTAAGTTTTCATGGCAATAAAATTAAACTTATTGAGTGTTAATTCAATACCAAGTAATTTATTTTATTGCACATATTAAGAGCTCTTTCAGGTTGGTTCCTATATTCTCCTGACTTGCCGTCTCCTTGCTTACTGAGAAATTTCTTGCCTCTGGCATGATAACCTGATCTAGGTTTGTACTGCAGTTTCTGTACATCAGCCCTAGCATAAGCCATTTTCCAAAAACAGTTTCTGTTTATCACAGAATTGCATTTAGAAACCAGATCTGAATGCTGGGTATTTTGGTTCTTGGTTCTTGCTGCTGTGTCACTGTTTCTAGGCCCTCTTAACAGACAGAAGTAGAAAATATATCTAAATGTAAAAACCATATACATACATACATATATATAATTATTACTGAATCTCTGTATGTAAGGTACACTCTCTGAGTGTACATTAAACTAAACCTGCATACATAATGTCTCAGTCTTTGATTCATTTTGACCCAGTTCAGTCTAGTCTTCCTGTCTTGCTTATTCCTTATGTCTTTTTTTTCCAATTTTTTTATTTAATTATTTTTCAAGTACAGTTTTCTGTCTATTACTCTCATCCCATCCCACCCCCCACCCTCCCCCCTCCCTCCCATTTCCCCCCTTCTCAGTTGTTGTCCATGTATCCTTTATATCCTTATGTCTTTTTCTGACAATGAGAAATCTGGCTCCCATGTGTCCCATTTTTCCCCCATGCCCTTTTTAAAGCATTAATAGTCACATACACTATCTTCAGACTTATTAACTGTATTCATGTGAGGAAAAAAAATTACCAATAGACTACAATTCTGTTTGCTTTTAGCCTTAGAATTTGCTGTAAAATCAACATTGTTCCAAAGTTAAATAGATCAGTTTATTCTGCCCTAATACTTTTCAGTGAGGCCATGTCATAAATATATGAGACAGATTACTCTTTTACAGTATATATTATATAATTTAATCTACATTGTTTTACAAGTGTAATTTTTATACTTTAAACTACATTTTTTATGATAGACAGTTGTATGGGTTTTATAAATGTATAGAATTATATATTCATTACTCTAAAAATCACCTGTGCATTGCCTTTGTAGAAAACCAACTTCTCTCCTAATCCCTGGGAACTTCTGATGTTTTTTCTTATAAATTCCTTTCTATAATTTTACCTTATCTAAAATATAATGAATTATATTCATTATATAATGTGAATTAAAACATAGAGTATGCAGCCTTTTGTATTTGGCTTCTTTTCCTTAGCAAATTGCCTTTAAATTCATTCATGTGGTTCTGTGAATTAATAGCTCAGTCCTTTTATTTTTTGAATACCGTTCCTCTGTACAGATGCATTTTTAATTCACTTACTTGTTGAAGAAGATCTTGTTTGCTTCTAGTTTATCATAATTATGAATAAAGTTTCTATAAAAAGTGATTTACAGAATTTTCTGTGAGGATAATTTCAGCTCACTCCAGTTACGTGAGTGCAATAGCTGGGTCATCTGAAGATGTTTCTACTTATAAGATACTGTCTGCAAAGGGTGCACACGATTTTGCATTCCTACAGCTATTACTGAGAATTTAGTTGCTCTGCCTACTCACTAGCTTTTGCTCTTATCCATGTTTTGGATTTTGGCCATTCAAACAGATGAAGAGTGGTGTCACATTGTGCTTGAATTTGTATTTGCAAACTGGTAAGTGATGTTGAATATCTTTTTAGGTACTAATTTGCCAATATCATATATCTTTGATAAATGGTCTGTTTAGATATTTTTCCTATGTTTTTATTAATTATTTTTAAAGAATCTTCATACATTGTGAACAAGTATTTTATCAGACATGTGATTTCAATCATTTTGTGCATGTTGTGTGGCTTGGTTTCATTTCTTTTAATAGTGACTTTTACTAAGCCTAGATTTTGTTTTAGTTTTGATAAAATCCACTTTTATGATTTTTTATAACACTTGATTTTTTAATGGACTGGGCTTTTGGTGTTATAAAGCTGTATCACTGGAGTCATGATCACACATATTTTTTTCTTTTGTTTTCTTCTAGAAGTTGTATAGTATTATATTTTATAATTTAGTCTATGATTTATATTGAGTTAATTTTTCTACATAGTTTGAGTTATCAATGAAGGTTTATAATTTTGTAAATATCCATGATCTTGAAAACAGTGTGTTTTCCACATTGAATCACCTTTGCACATTTGTCTAACTCAGTAATCATAGTACTTTTTAATACTAAAAATTGAACTGAAAATACTATGGGTGCGGCAAAAATAGTATCTTGAGCATGGAAATATTTGATGTTCTCAGGGAAAGCTTAATGATTCTTGTCATATTACTGACTTTCTGTTTATATATTCAGTAATCATCTCAATTTAACAACCTAGTTGTATGTGCCACCTCATTTTATTTTCACAACTCGAAGAAAAGATTGGTTTCATTTTGTATGTTCTTCTCTCAGAATTTTTATGCCAGGCCTTCTTGTATGTAATGAATATATACAATTATGTGTATTAAAATTTATTTGAAACTAATATCAATAATATTATATCAACATATTAATTAATGATTTATTTATTATAGTGTCTATATATTATATAGTTAAGGATTTTGTGCCATAGACTCTCAATATAAATAACATATACACATTTTCTATAATTGCAGTTGTTTCCTTTTTAGGGTTGTGTTTTGGGCAGTCTCTAGGTTGACTCCTACTCTCAGTAATTCTTACTTTCTAGGTGCCACAGTTTTGTGTCTATCCCATTGACTATGGGTCGAACCTGGGAGTTCCTCCTTACCAATATGAAATGGAGAAAGTCACTAATTGATTAGGATAAAGTTTATGTGTAAATTGATTGAATGTCACTCCTGTGGATATGTTTTATGACTCCCAAAGTATAATGCTTCTCTTTGCCAGCTTAAGAAGTAAATTCCCTGTTGTAAGAGGACTTCTGGAGATACAAAATGGCAATGAACTGTGGTGGCCTCTTGGAACTGGGAGTGAACCACAGTTAACAGTCTGAAAAGAAAAGGAGACCTCAGTTCTACAAACGCAATGAAATGGTTTTTGCTAAGGAACTGATGGAGCGTGAAAGAAGATTTTTTTCTCAGTTGAAATTTTGGTGGAACCACTGTCCAGGTAGTATCTTGACTACAGCCTTCTAATTAACCCTGAGGTAGAGGACTCACCTTGGCCAAGCCTGGACTTCTGAGCCAGGAAGTATGAGACAATAAACATGTTGCTTTAAGCTGCTAAGTTTACAGTAATTTGTTATACAGCAGCAGAAAGCTGATGTAGACTGGTTTATAAAATTATTGAGGTTATATAATGCAAATATATATATATATATATACATACATACATACATATATATATACACACATGCTATACAAATATAAAGAATCTAATTTATATCACAGTCTGGCTTCATATAATGTACAACTTGCACAATTATATGGCAGCTTTGTTTCTCCATATATTAAATTTATTGTGAAAGTACTCATATTTTTCCTTGACATATCCATAATATCATATATACTTACCTATATATAAATATATAGCATGTATATATAGCACAAATAGATGATGTATATATATATATGTATATATATATACAGATACAGATAGATATATAAATATGTAGATATATAGATATATACAGAGAGACATATATACAAAATATATTCTTACTGACTTGAAATAAAGCAGATTATATTAGGGGAAAACAGCAAACTCTTTGTAAACTTTAACCATACTTTATAGTTTTAATTACCTCTTTGATGTTAAAAGATCTTTAGATATTGTCTAATCCGTTTTTCATGTTGTAGAGGCAAATAAAATAAAACACAGTTGTATACTGTGATTTGTCAAAGGGCACATTCTTAGCTAATATTTGAGCTGGTCAATATTTAATGTATTCTCACACCCAAACTGATGATCAGCTTAGTATTTTATTTATACTGAAAACTTTCTAACATATATATCTTATAAAATGTTATTATATTCACAGTGCACATATATGTAAAATATAAAATATATTTACTTATTAAATATAAATATAATATTCCATTTTGAATACAATTAAATCAGAACAAATATGTATATTTTGCTCAAATTGTAATGATCTCCCCTAAATGGTAGTCTCACACCTAATGAATTTCATTGCATGATAAGAAATCTTATTATTAATATTTTTAAACTTATAGAAGTTAGTAAGCAATATTTCATGAGTTAGTACTCTTGATAGTTAGAGGTACTGATTATTACTGTGAATTATAAGGATATTTTTATAGTATACTGCTTGGAAGATGGAGGTAACATCTACCTCCAACATGAAAGGAAGGCATACTTACTGTTCAGTGTGAAAATGCTGTGTTCCCTTAGATTAGGGCTCCCCCCCACAGTGCCATGACTTACTGAGTGTGCAGTAGTCACTTTCACCTCAGCCTCTTCATGTCACTACATAGGAAGTGAGGCTCCAGAAACTGGCACCAAAAAATACAAAAACTGTATTTAATACTTCTATTTCTGATAGCAATTGTGTTCTTTTTCTTTAATCAAGGAGTTTTCTGACTTCTGTCAGCATCCATGAAATGGTTTACTAACTTGTTAAATTGCTAATAGAAGAAATTATAGATCCTTCATAGTGGTTCATGGGAAAAATAACTATATTTATCCAAATGATAAACTTTCTCATATTTTTCAAGGAAATTATTGAAATAATTATATATTGAGCTCAAAACAATGGTTCTGAGGAAGCTCAAGTTGCTCACTGATAATTATCAAAAACTACAGGGAAAGTATGAGGAACTTAGGGCAAACTATATCAACATGAAAAAGGAAATAGAAACTATCAACAAGAGCCAAGAGAAAATGAAGAATATAATTTCTGAATTGAAGAACACACTAGAAGGAATCAAAAGCAGGCTAGATTAAGCAGTGGAGTGAATCAGTGAGCTGGAGGTCATGGTAGAAATAAACTCCCATAAAGAGCAAGAAAAAGAAAGAAGACAAAAAAAGATTGAAGGGAACTGCAGAACAACATGAAAGGTAATAATATTCATATAATAAAGACTCTGGTAGAAGAAGAAAAAAACATTAAGGGATAGAAAGACTATATGAAAAAGTGATGATGGAAAACTTCCCTAAATGGTGATAGAAAAAGTCACACAAATCCAAGAAGCACAGAGGGTCCCAATCAGGAGACACATAAGAGGCCCAGTCTAAAACACATCACAATTAAAATGGCAAAATTCAAAGACAAAGAAGAATTTTAAAGGCAGCAAGGGAGAAACAGGAAGTTACTTACAAGGGAGCCCTGATAAGGCTAGCAGCTAACTACTCAATGGAAACACTATAAGACAGAAGGAAATGTCAAGAAATATATCAAGTAATGAAAACCAAAGGCCTCTAACTAAGACTACTCTACCCAGTAAGACTCTCAATTAAAATAAGAGGTGAAATAAGTACTTTCCCAGGAAAAGGTGTCTGGAAGAATATACCTCCACCAAACCAACACTGCAAGATATGCTAACGGGACTGCTTTAAGAAAAGAAAAAACAAGAAAGAGAGAGAAACAGAACTATGAGGTGAGTATCATTGCAATGAGTAAGTACCTATCAATAATAACCATAAATGTATATGGATTAAATGTCTCAATCAAAAGACATAGAGTGGCTTAATGGATAGGAAAGCATGACCCACACATATGCTGCCTACAAGAGAACCACCTCAGAACAAAATACCAGACTTCTGGCCAAGATGGAGGCATAGGTAGATACACTTTGCCTCCTGGTACAACCAAAAGATGGACAATGACAAATTTAAAAACAAAAATAACCAGGCCTGGCAGAAAATTGAATGGTATGGCAGTCTGACAACCAATCAATCAAATGGAAACATTCATCTAGGCCAGTAGGAAGTATGGAGATGGGCAGCCAAGGTAGAGAGGGCTCATGGCTAGGCAGCAGCTGGAGGACTGTGGTGGGAAAGGTGGCAGCTGGCAGACTGGGCAAGGTGGTGACTTGCAGAGCATGTGGGCCCAAATTTGCATGTGAATAAACCTGGAGGAATAACAGAGGGGCAGGACAGACTGAACAACCCAGGATTCCAGTGCAGGAAAATAAAGCCTCAAAACCTCTGACTGAAAAAACCTGTGGTGGTTGAGGCTGTGGAAGAAATTCCCAGCCTCCCAATAGAGTTCATTGGAGAGACTGATAGGGTCCTAGAATGTATACAAAATCATCTACCTGGGAATTAGCTCCAGAAGAGCCCAGCTTGCTTTTGGGAAGCAGAGCAAGTGACTGAAAGCTGGCCAAGAGCTCAGCAAGTGGCATTATTCAGCATTATTCCCTCTCAGACTTCCCCTCCCCACATACAGCATCACAATGCAGCAACATAGGTTGCCCTGACTTGGTGAATACCTAAGGCTCCCCCCTTACTAAGTAACAGACAAAAAAATGGCCCAAATGAGCAGATCAAAGCTCCAGAAAGAATACAATGAGCAAGATAGCCAACATATCAGGAGTAGAGTTCAAAACACTGGTAATCAGGATGCTCACAGAAATGGTTGAGTATGATCACAAAATAGGCATAAAACTGAAGGCTATGAAAAGTGAAATAAAGAAAAACGCACCCTGGCTGGTGTAGCTCAGTGGATTGAGCTCGAGCTGTGAACCAAAGAGTCGCTAGTTTGATTCCCAGTCAGGGCACGTGCCTGGGTTGCAGGCCAGGTCCCCAGTGTGGGCCACGTGAGAGGCAACCATACATTGATGTTTCTCTCCCTCTCTTTCTCCCTCCCTTCCCCTCTCTCTAAATAAATAAATAAAAAGTTTAAAAACATATTTAAAAAAAGAAAAATGTACAGGGAACCAAGAGTAATGGGAAGGAAACAAAAACTCAAATCAACAGTTTGGAGCCGAAGGAAGAAATAAACATTCAACCAGAACAGAATGAAGAAACAAGAATTCAAAAAAATCAGGAGAGGCTTAGGAACCTCCAGGACAACTTTAAATATTCCACCATCTGAATCATAGGGAGCCACAAGGAGAATAAAAAGAGCAATAAATTGAATACTTATTTGAAAACATGATGAAGAACTCCCCTAATCTGGCAAAGGAAACAGACTTCCAGAAAGTCCAGGAAGCTCAAAGAGTCCAAAAAAAAATTGAAACCAAGGAAGCACACACCAAGTCACATCATAATTACATTACCACAGATGAAAGATAAAAAGAGAATCTAAAAAGCAGCAAGAGAAAAGGAGGCAGTTACCTACAAAGGAATTTCCATAACAGTATCATCTGATTTCTCAAAAGAAACCTTACAGGAAAGCAAGGGCTAGGAAGAACTATTGAAAGTCATGAAAGGCAAGGACCTACATCCATGATTATTCTATCCACCAAAAGTATCGTTTAGAATGGAAGATCAGATCAAGTACTTCCCAGATAAGATCAAATTAAAGAAGTTTTCATCACCAAGACCTTATTATATGAAGTGATTAAGGGACTTATCTAAGACAAATAATATGAGCAAAACCTATGAAGAGTAAAATGACAATAAAGTCACAACTATCAACAACTGATCCTACAAAACAAAAACAAGAACAAACTAAGCAAAAAACCAGAACAGGAACAGAACCAAGGGAATGGAAATCAAATGGAGGGTTTTCAATGCTCAGGTGGAAGGGAAGAATGTGGGGGGAAAGTTATAGGAAATAAGAAGCATAATGGGTAGGCATAACATAGATGGGGAGAGGTTAAGAATGGCATAGGAAACAGAGAAGTCAAGGAACATATAGGTACAGTTGTACATATAAGTAACATGGACACTTAGTTCATGGATATGAAATAAGGGTGTGGATGCTGGAGGGTGTGGAGTGCAAGGAGGAGGGGAGGTAAAGGGGAGAAAAAGAATAGGAAACCTGTAATAGCAAAATCAATAGAATATACTTAAAATAAAAAGTAAATAAACAAAAGAGGCAATGTCCTTCACCATTTATTTATTTATCTCTATTGATCATTTATTATTTTATCTTATAATCCATTGTTGTTTTTCACTCTACCTAAAATAACCCTTACTAAATGTTTATATTTTTATTAGTATTTTAATTAATTTTATGTTCTCTTATAGAATGATCTCTCTTTAACATAATGCACACTTAATACATTTGCAAAAGATAGGGAAAGAACACACTTTGTCCTTTAAATTACTTTCTTGCATAGTTTTAGAAATTCTAACCACTGCAGTTTATGTTTTTACTGGCATATACATTCTACAAAGTAAAGTTTCTATGAAAATCCACATGCTAATCACATTTTATGAAACTTAAAAGAATAGTTGTATAATTCAATAAATGTTTTATATTAACAAAGCTTCACAAGTACCTATTTAGGTTAAACACTGGCAAATAATACATTCCTTACTGTAATGCTAAAATATTTATCCCAGTTTTTGGACTGTGCATTCCTTTCCAGTAAAATACTGCTTGTTTTTTCTCAGAAATTTCCTCAAGAGATAAAATTCTTAAACTATACTAAATTAACATCACTGCTGTTCTACAGAAGCCATGTTTATTCATAATATACTCATTTGTCTGCTTGTAGTCTATTGGGAAAAATAATGTTCACTTTAGAAAGACTTTCTGCAACATTACTGTGTCCTGTTGTGAGATTTATAATGTGTGTGATTCTACAATATTTGTGAAAATAATCACACTGTTCACGTGTAGTAATGATGTTAATGAAACAAGGTCATCATATTTAAACAAATGTTTAACCCAAACAGCAAAATATTCACTGTTCTGCTATTCACTGTTGAAATAATTTGGTAATATTTTCTCTGATTCAGATAGTAGTTGGCATTTGATCTTTTATTCATTGTATACATTGTTTAATTCAAATTCAATAATATTTCATATTTATATAATATCTAATCTTATCATGAGTTTTATTAAAATGATAGCATTTAAGGCCAAACATGCTGGATATCCAGGGTTAAACAACAAAAATATTTTGATATATTTCTGAATATAAATACGTGAGTAGGATTAAATTTATATATTGTACTTTACTGTTTACTTAAGTAGGATATTTAAAGTTATCTGATATGTCATGAGCATTTTTCTAAATTCTTCATTAAAACAATTTTTAGAATTATATTAAATTTTGTCTTATATAAAAAAATGAAGGCATTTGGGATATCCAAAAGCAAGAGTTTTGTTGTTTTATGAATTCTGGATGTCCTTTTGATTCTAGCACCTATAATTTCAGCATATAATTTAACTTTCTTTTTAAAAACTATTTGTTTTTCTGTAATATAAAAATGATTGTAACTACCTATATACTAATTATTCTAATTAGTACAACTTTATATGTATACAGAGAGAGAGACACATACACATCAGAGTGTACAGGGGCCAATGCCTATGAAATAAAAAAGAAAGAAAGAAAGCATTTAAAATATCTAATACTTGCTATTTAAGATTTCTCATGACTTTAGATAATAATTTGACATATATTATGTTTAACATTTCTAACTATGGAATAAATAAAGTAATAGAAATAGAAATATTACACAGTTTAAAGCATACTTTTAATTATGACAGTTACTATCATTATCTATGACAATCTACACTTGTATTGACTGTATGAGAGTTTCTTCCATCTGATACAATTTAGAATATTCATATATTAAATACATTTTTAAAATTTGAGCAATATAGTGCTTCTTTATTTAAATGTGTATTTCTTTGATTTTCAATAAGCATGAGTTTTTATGAAACTATTTTTACATGTAAAATTTTGTGTTTTTGTATGAATGTTCTAGCTCCTGTACATAGCTCCTATTTAAATCATAATAAAAATACAATGTTTTGTTGCACATATTCAAATAGTTCCCCCATATTGTTATTTCTCATTGGCTAGTTTTCTATTGTGTTTTTTTTGTACTTTAAAAGATGTGCTAGTATGTGAAGTAGTTTATTTTTTTAATAGTAGGAAGATATGCTCTTCAAAATGATACATTACATACCCACATTGTTTATATAAATCTAAAAATCAATATGAAGAATTAAAAAATATTGAGGACAACATCTGGTAATCTTAAATAAAGAGAAGGTCAGGGGGAGTATTTGTTGATTATCCTGTGTTTAAAGTTAAAGTCACAGTACAACCTAGCTTTCTTCCTGAGAATACTTGGAAGGAAGCAGATGGACTGAGATAAAACTAATGATTTCTTAGGCCACAATACTAGTACTGCTTCTGAGCTATATTGGCCTGTTCTTAACTCCATGTGGGGGAGAAGGATGAATAAAGTCATATGTGAAATAGCAAAATGTGTGCTTCTAAAGTTACTACCCTGGTAATGACTTGGTCTTTTACTGTACTCCCACTTAGTTATTAAGTAAGTCATTGGTAGCTCTCTATGAAGACATTTGGAGATATGGTGTTTTAATCTCTCTCTCACACACAGATACAGTGTTTTAGTGTGCATAATACAGCCTTGACAGCAATCGTGTACCATGGTGTCAACATATTAAAACCAGTGCACAGTCTTTTTTGTACCCATTTTCTCCCCTTTGCCTGCCTTCACCTACCCCTTACCACCCTTTCCCTCTGGCTAACACCCCATTCACTTTCTTTCATCAAAAGTTTACTTTCATGGAATTCCCTTCTGTGAATATACTGTGATTTGCTTAGTTCATAATGTAATGACTGAAATTGTTTCTAAACCAAAAATATTGTGTTAAGCAATGTTATATAAATGTGGCATTATTTTAAAATATATTTCCATTTGTGTTAGTCTCTCCTTGGATAAGTTCTTAAATATTTTGGGTCACATGAAAGGTACATTAACAATTTAATATATGCTGATAAAGCAACTAGCAGTTGTAATACTAAATGTAAATACTAAATACCATCACTGAGTCCATCCTAAAACACTACTATCATTAAAACAATTCCCTTCAGGAAAATAGTAGGATGGAGCAACTCCAGTTCTCCTACCCCTGGGAGAAAATCCTGGCAGATCTACTGAGGAACAGCGCAATCAATTCTCCAACCAACAATTCACCAGCATTTATGAAAATTAGAGACCAGAGATAGTGATGGACCAGACAGCTACAGGTCGGTGGGGTCTCAGGGATGTGAGTAAAGATGGAGGTGGCCGGGCTGGCAGCCTTCCGCCGGTGCATAACTGCCCCGGAGCCGTGGCTGCCGCCATGTTAGGGGTGTAGAGGCTTCCATTTGCGGCCTGCATCCAGGGTGTCTGCCACGGAGGACTCATCGGGAGCCCAGTACCCAGTGGAGCCTTGGGCCGGCTGCAGGGTCCTTGGAAGAGAGCTGGCTCCCTCCCTCCCCATATAGGCGGGGCTGGGTGGCAGAGACCTGTCTGCCTAGGTATGCAGGGAGGGTGGTAAGGACAGGGGGCTGTGTTCAGTTGGGATTTCTGTGGTCGCCAGCCCACCAGCCTGCCAGCCCAGGAAATTTGAGAGGAGCATTGTCCTAACCCGTCTAGTTGGGGATTGGGCTGGGCTGAGAGGCAGGCTTTCTGGAGAAGTTTTTATTGAAAAGTAGACTGAGGTGTTCTGCTGCTAAGGCAGTTTGCCCTGCTTCTCACCCAGCCACAGGACTGGGAAGGACCAGTACCAGATTCCATGGGACCCAGGCAGCCTGTCGGGTGGGCAGGCGCCTGCACCCCAGTCCGGTAGCCTGGTTGGCACGTGGGTGTGTGCCTGGGCCTACAACCCAGCCTACAGAGGGGTCCTGCTGAAAACAGAAAAACCGAATTGGACAGTTTGAAACTAAAAAGGGAGGGTTTTTTAAAACTTTTTAAAAACTTTTTTTAAAACTTTGTTTTCAGTAACCGTATATTTTTTAAATTTTATTGTTGCTGTAGCTTTCAGTACTTTGTTCCTCTCCTTTCTTTTTTCCTGTTTTAGTCCTTATTCCTTTCATCCCAAACTTATTGCTTTTTCCTCACATCTCCTGCCCTTTTTTTGTGTTTGTTTGTTTGTTTGTTTGTTGCTTTCTATACCACTGTAAATACTTCACAACACATTTCTCGAGTCTTACCCCACTTTACAGGTTCCTGAATTCTATCACTGTAGTGATTAACTCTACTTGCTCACACGCTACGCCTATTTTCTATTCTTTACTCTAACCTTATCTCAAAATCTGACCACCCGCTACCTCACTGCTTTTTAGATACAACTCACAAGACTTCCCACCCCAACAAGAGACTTATCTTTGGTCTATGCTTTCTTAAAAGTGGCAAATTGGGTTGAAGATTACAGTTAACACTATATATAGCCTAAAGATCTTCTATCTCTCCTCTACCGGCTGTGACTGTAAATATCATAAAGTACTCTCCTGCTGTCATAAACCATTTTCCCTCCCCCTCCAACTGATCACACACACACAAAGAAAGCAGTAGGTAGAAGCGGAGAATATCAAGATACATGCAAGAGACTTGACCACTGAATTTCACAGGTATTCTACCACAGAAATTCACACCATAAACCCAGAGAGTCAGAACAGGTCAATTTAAGAAGCTGAGGCTAACAAGAAGAGTCTCATAAGCAATGGCAAGACAAAGAAACAAGGCCCAAATGAAAGAAAAGGTGGAAGACTCAGAAATAATGTTAGATGAAAGAGAGGCAAGTCAGCTATCAGATATTGAATTCAAAGCACTAGTTATCAGGAAATTCAAAGAGCTCACAATGAGCTACCAGAAACTAGAGGGGAGCTACCAGAAACTAGAGGGAAGCTACAAGGAGCTCTCCGCAAAATATATCAACATGAAAAAGGAAATAGAAACAATCAGCAAAGGCCAAGAGGAAATGAAAAATACAATTTCGAAACTGAAGAACACATTAGAAGGAATGAAAAGCAGGATCAATGAGGCAGAAGATCAGATCAGTGAGTTGGAGGACAGGGTAGAAAGAATCTCCCAGAAAGAGCAAGAAAGGAAAAAGAGGCTCAAAAAGAATGAAGAGGGATTAAGAGAAATGTAAGACAATAAGAAATGTAATAATATCCAAATAATAGGACTACCAGAAGGAGAAGAAGAAGAACAAGGGATAGAAAACCTATTTGAAAGAGTAATGACGGACAGCCCTGGCTGGTGTAGCTCAGTGGATTGAGCAAGGGCCTGCGAACCAGAGTATTGTGGTTCAATTCCCAGTCAGGGCACATGCCTGGGTTGCAGGGCAGTTCCCGGCAGGGGACACACCAGAGGCAACCATACATTGATATTTCTCTCCCTCTTCCCTTCCCCTCTAAAGATAAATAAATAAAATATATATTTTTTAAAAGAGTAATGATGGAAAATTTTCCTAATTTGATGAGAGAAAAAGTTACATGAATCCAGGAATCACAGAGAGTGATCCAGGAACCCAAAGAAGCCCATTTCAAGACAGATCATCATTAAAATGGCAAAATTTCAAGACAAAGAGATAATCTTAAAGGCAGCAAGGGAAAAATAGGAAGTAACATACAAGGGAGCCCCAATATGGTTAGCTACTGACTTCTCAATGGAAGCACTCCTAGCAAGAAGAGAATGGCAAGAAATATCCCAAGTAATGAGAACCAGAGGCCTACAACCAAGGCTACTTTACCTAGCAAGGCTCTCAATCAAGATAGAAGGCCAAATAAAGAGCTTCCAAGACAAAAGAAGTCTAAAAGAATATGCCTCCACCAAACGAGCTCTACAGGAATTACTAAAATGACTGCTTTAAGGAAATAAAGGAAAAGAGAGAGATAGAGAGGAACTGTGGTACAAAAATGGCAATGAATAAGTACCTATCAATAATAACCTTAAATGTAAATGGAATAAATGCTCCAATCAAAAGACATAGAATAGTTGAATGAATAAGAAAGCATGACCCACACATATGCTGCCTACAGGAGACCCATCTCAGGACAAAAGACCATCACAGACTAAAAGTGAAAGGCTTGAAACAAATTTTCCAAGAAAACAGACAAGAAAAAAAAAAGCCGGGTTAGCAATTCTAGTATCAGACAAAATAGACTTCAAAAAAAAGGGCCATAAAGAGAGACCATGAAGGTCACTTCATAATACTCAAGGGAAGAATGTTTCCACCAAGAAAACATTAACATAGTAAATATATATGCACCCAGCATAGGAGCACCCAAATATATAAAGAAAATCCTAGATGACTTCAAGAAAGATATTGACAGCAACACAATTATAGTAGGGGATTTTAACACCTCTCTGTCAAAAATGGACAGATCTTCCAAACAAAATATCAACAAAGATAGAGCTGCACTAAACAACACCCTAGATGAAATGGACTTGACTGATGTATATAGAGCCCTTCATCCCAAAGAAGCTAAATACACATTCTTTTCAAATGCACATGGGACATTTTCAAAGATAGACCACATGATAGGACACAAAACAAGACTCAACAAATTCAGGAAAATTGAAATCATACCAAGCATTTTCTCTGACCACAAGGGACTGACATTAGAATCTAACCCCAAAGAAAAAAACCCCGAACACCCAAAATCATGGAGACTGAATGGTATGCTATTAAACAAGGAATGGGTCAAGATTGAAATTAGGGAAGAAATCAAAAAGTTTCTGGAAACAAATGAAAATGAACTCACAACAACCCAAAACTTATGGGACATGGTGAAGGCAGTCCTGAGAGGGAAGTTCATAGCAGTACAGGCCTACCTAAAGAAGATAGAAACATTTCAAACAAACAACCTAACCCGACGCCTGCAAAAACTCAAAGAAAAACAAAAAAGACAGCCCGGAGCAAGTAGAAGGAAGGAAATAACCAAGATCAGAGCAGAATTAAATGACATAGAGACTAAAAGCACAATTCTAAGGATCAATGAATCCAAGAGTTGTTTTTTTTAAAAAAGATAAACAAAATAGACAAGCCTTTAAGTAGGCTCATTGAAAAAAGAAGAGAGAAGACTCAAATAAACACAATCAGAAATGAAAGAGGAGAGATTACAACTGATACCACAGAAATAGATGGGATTGTAAGAAATTACTATGAAGAACTATATGCCAAGACATTTGAAAACCTAGGTGAGATGGGCACATTTCTAGAAAAATATAATCTTTCAAAACTCAATGAAGAAGAAGTAGAAAGCCTGAACAGACCAATAACAGCAGATGAAATTGAAGCAGTAATCAAAAATCTCCAATCACACAAAAGCCCTGGACAGATGATTTCACAGGAGAATTCTACAAAGCATTTAATGAAGAGCTAACCCCTATTCTTCATAGACTATTCCAAAAAATCCAAAATGATGGGAAACTCCCAAACTCTTTTTATGAAGCCAGCATCATCCTAATTCCAAAGATAGACAGAGACACAACAAAGAAAGAAAACTTCAGGGCAATATTGCTGATGAACATAGACACTAAAATCCTCAACAAAATATTGGCAAATCGCATCCACAATACATCAAAGAGATCATACACCACGACCAAGTGGGATTCATCCCAGGGATGCAAGGATGGTTTAATATTCACAAATAAGTAAATGTAATACATCACATAAACAAAAGCAAAGACAAAAACCACATGGTCATATCAATAGATGTGGAAAAAGCTTTTTATAAGGTACAGCACCCATTTATGATAAAGGTAGTCAGAAAAATGGGAATAGAGGGAGCATTCCTCAATATAATAAAGGCCATATATGAAAGACCTACAGCCAACATCATTCTCAATGGACAAAAACTAAAAGCTTTTCCACTAAGATCAGGAACAAGACAAGGTTGTCCACTTTCACCACTTCTATTTAATATAGTATTGGAAGTTTTAGCCTCAGCTATCAGGCAAGAAAAGGAAATAAAAGGCATTCAAATGGGAAATGAGGAAACAAGACTGGCATTGTTTGCAGATGACATGATAGTGTACATGGAAAATCCTATAGCCTCTACCAAGAAACTGCTCGAACTAATAAATGAATTTGGCATAACAGCGGGTTACAAAGTCAATATCCAGAAATCAAAGGCATTTTTGTATATGAACAATGAAACAGCAGAAGCAGAAATCAAGAAAAAATCCCATTAGATATAGCAAAAACAAAAATAAAATACCTGGGAATAAACCTAACCAAGGAGGTAAAAGATCTGTATGCAGAAAACTACACAACACTGAAGAAAGAAATCAAGGAAGACACAAACAAATGGAAACATATACCGTGTTCATGGATTGGAAGAATTAACATCATCAAAATGTCCATACTACCCAAAGCAATTTACAGATTCAATGCAATACCTATTACAATAGCAATGGCATATTTCACAGACATACAACAAACACTTCAAAAATTTATATGAAACCATAAAAGACCCTGAACAGCAGCTGCAAGTTTGAGAAAAAAAAACAAAGTAGGAGGGATCACAATACCTGATATCAAACTGTATTTCAAGGCCACTGTAATCAAAACAGCCTGGTACTGGCACAAAAACAGGCACATAGACCAATGGAATAAAACAGAGAGCCCAGAAATAAACCCAACTCTCTACAGTCAATTAATATTCGACAAAAGGGGCAGTAACATAAAATGGGGTAAAGATAGCCTCTTCAACAAATGGTGTTGGGAGAACTGGACAGCTACATGCAAAAGAATGAAATTCGAGCACCAACTTACACCATACCCCAAAATAAATTCAAGGTGGATAAGAGACTTAAATATAAGCTGTGACACCATTAAAGTCCTAGAGGAGAACATTGGCAGGAAATTATCAGATATTTCATGCAGCAACATTTTTACTGATATGTCCCTTAGAGCAAGTAATTTAAAGGAAAGAATAAACAAATGGAGTCTCATCAAAATAAAAAGCTTCTGCATGGCTAAAGAAAACAGCATTAAAATAAAAAGACAACCAACTGTATGGGAAAACATATTTGCCAATGATACCTCAGACAAAGGTTTAATCTCCAAAATATGCAAAGAACTCACACGACTTCACTCTAAGAAGACAACTAACCCAATTTAAAAATGGGGAAAGGACTTGAACAGACACTTCTCCAAGGAGGACATACAGAGGATCCAGAGAGACATGAAGAGATGCTCAATCTGGATTGCTGTCAGAGAGATGCAAATTAAAACCACAATGAGATACCACTTTATACTGGTGAGAATGGCTATCATAAACAAAGCAATAAACAACAAATGTTGGAGAGAGTGTAGGGAAAAGGGGACTCTGGTCCACTGTTGGGTGGATTGCAGACTGGTACAACCATTATGGAAAACAGTATGAAATTCTCCCAGAAAAGTAAAATTTGACCTGCCTTTTGACCCAGCAATTCCACTGCTGGGATTGTATCCTAAGAACCCTAAAACACCAATCCCAAAGAACCTATGCACCCCAATGTTCATAGCAGCACAATTTACAATAGCCAAGAGTTGGAAGCATCCTAGGTGCCTGTCAGTAAATGAATGGATCAAAAAACTATGGTGCCTATACACAATGGAATTCTATGCCGCAGAAAGAAAGAAGGAGCTCCTACCTTTTGCAACAGCGTGGATGGAACTGGAAAGCATTATGCTGAGTGAAATAAGCCAGGTGTTGAAGGAAGAATACCATATGATCTCACCTTTAACAGGAAGCTAAACAACAAAAGAAACAAGCAATCAAAATATAACCAAAGACACTGAAATAGAGAACAGGCTGACTGTGACCAGTGGGGAAAGCGGGGGTAATTTCAGGGGAAATAGGGGAGGGATTTAGAGGAACATGTATAAAGGATACATGGACAACACCTGAGAAGGGTGGAACTGGGCGAGGGTGGGGGTGGAGCACCGAGGGTGGGATAGGATGGGTGTAATAGACAGAAAAGTGTACTTGAAAAATAATTAAATAAATTTTAAAAAAAGAAAAAATTCCTTCATACTCCATAAAATAAAATAAAAGTAAAGAAAGAAAATATTTTTTATAAACTCATTTCATAAAGCTGACCTAAAATATTATTATAAAGATTATGTTCTAGCTAATGGTTGTTTGCTGTTTATTTTTTCAATAACTTTTTAAATTGTTATTTAAGCATCATTGTCTCCAATTTCCCTCTCCTCTCCCCCCCACACCAGCCATTCTCCCCTCCCACACTTGATCCTACCCTCCTTTGATTTTGTCCATGGGTTCTTTATAGATATTCCTGAAAACCCTTACCCCTTTTTCCACCAGTATCTCCTCCACCTCACCTCTGGTTACTGTCAGCTTTTTCTTAACTTCAGTGTATCCAGATATATTTTGCTGGCTTGTTTGTTGATTAGGTTCCACTTATAGGTGAGATCATATGTTATTTGTCTTTCACCGCCTGTTCTATTTCACTTAGCATAATGTTCTCAAGTTCCAACCTTGTTGTCACAAAGGGTAGGAGCTCCTGCTTTCTTTCTGCTGTGTAGTATTCTATCATGAAAATGTACCATAATTTTTTTATCTATATCCATTTACTGATAGGCACTTAGGTTGCTTCCAGCACTTGACTATTGTAAATTGTGTTGCTATGAACATTGGTGTGCACAGATTCTTCTGAATTGGTGTTGCAGGGTTCTTAGGCTGTAATCCAAGCAGTAGAACTGCCAAGTCAAAAAGCAGTTCCATTTTTAGTTTTCTGAGGAAATTCCACACTATTTTCCACAGTGGCTGCATCAGTCTCTGTTCCCACCAACACCTCATTAGGGTTTCCTTTACTCCATTTCCTCTCCAACACTTGTTGTTTGTTCATTTGTTTATGATGGACATTCTGAACTGTGTGAAGTGATATCTCATTGTAGTTTCAATTTAGATCTCTCTAATGAATAGTGATGCTGAGCATCTTTTCATATGTCTCTGGGTCCTCTGTATGTCCTCACTGGAGAAGTGTCTGTTCAGATTCTTTGCTATTTTTTATATTAGGTTGTTTATTTTCCTGGAGTGCATTCATGTGAGTTCTTTATATATTTTGGAGATCAAACTCTTGTCTGAGGTATCAAAACATATGTCCAAGAATATATGTTTTCCCATATAGTTGGTTCTCTTTCCATTTTAATGCTGTTTTCTTTAGCCATGCAAAAGCTTTTAAAAAATATTTTATTTATTTATTTTTTTAGAGAGAGGGGAAGGTAAGGAGAAAGAGAGTTAGAGAAACATCAATGTGTGGTTGCCTCTCACGTGGCTCCCACTGGGAAACTGGCCTGCAACCTAGGCATGTACTCTGACTGGGAATCAAATCAGCAACCCTTTGGTTTGCAGCCTGAGCTCAATCCATTGAGCTACACCAGCCAGGGCTAGAAGCTTTTTATGTGAATGAGATCCCATTTGTTCATTCTTCCCTTTATCTCCCTTGCATTAGGGGACATATCAGTGAAAATATTGCTTTGTGGAATTTCTGACATTTTCTAGCCTATGTTCTCCTCTAGGACATTTATGGTGTCACAACTTATATTTAAGCCTTTTATCCACCTTGAGTTTATTTTTGCATATGGTGTAATTTGGTGGTCAAGTTTAATTTTTTTGCATAAAGCTGTCCAGATCGCCAAACACCATTTATTTAAGATGCTATTTTTACTTCATTTTATGCTTCTGCCTGCTTTGTCAAATATTAATTGATTATAGATACATGGGTTTATTTCTGGGAGCTCTATTATGTTTCATTAATTTGTGTGTCTGGTTTTATGCCAGTACTGTTTTGATTACAGTGGCCTTGTAATACAGTTGGAAGATTATTTATGTATTTTTAGAGGGAGGGAAAGGGGAAGAGAGAGGGAGATAAACATTAATATATGATTGCCTCTCCCATGCCCCCTACTGAGGACCTGGACAGCAACCCAGGAATGTGTCCTCACTTGGAATCAAACCTGTGACACTTTGTTTCACAGGCTGGTGCTTAATCTACTGAGCCACACCAGTCAGGGCATAATATACTTTGATGTCAGCTACATCCCTCTAACTTTGTTATTCTTTCTAAAAAATGCTATGGGAATTTGGGGCTGTTTATGGTTTCATATAAATTTCTGAAATGTTTGTTCTATATCTGTGAAAGATGTCATTGGTATTTTAATAGGGGTTGCATTAAATCTGTATGTTGTATTGAGTAGGAGGGACATTTTGATGATGTTAATTCTTCCAAGCAATGAGCATGCTACATGCTTCCATTTATTAGTCTTCTTTAATTTCTTTCTTCAGTGCTGTGCAGTTTTCTGAGTACAGGTGTTTCAACTCCTTGGTTATATTTATTCCTAGTACTTTATTTTTCTTGTTACTGTAGCAAATGGGACCTATCCTGACTTCTGTTTCTGATATTTCAATTCTGGTCCACAGTTATGCCTTCGATTTCTAAATATTGACTTTGTATCCCACTGTTTTTCAAAATTTACTTATTAGGTTGAGAAGATTTTGGTGGAGTCTATAGGGTTTTCTATGTACACTATCATGTCATCTGCAAACAGTAACAGTTTTACTTCCCCCTTTCTAATTTGGATGCATTTTATTTCTTTTTCTTTCCTGGTAGCTGTGGCTAGGACTTCCAATCCTATGCCAAATAGAAATGGTGAAAGCAGACATTCTTGTCTTGTTCCTAATCTTAGTGTGAAAGGTTTTAGTTTTTGCCTGTTGAGTATGATGCTGGTTGTAGTTTTCTTTTATATGGCCTTTATTATGTTGAGGTATGCTCCCTCTACTCCCACTTTGTTGAGTGTTTTTTATCATAAATGAACACTTTACTAAATGATTTTCTGCATCTATTGATATGATCATGTGATTTTTGTCTTTCCTTTTGTTCATGTAATGTATTACATTTATTGACTTGAGAATATTTTACCATATTCACCATATTTGAAGCCAGCATCATCCTAATCCCTGGAAAGAATCCCACTTGATCATAGTTTATGATCTTTTTCATGTATTGCTCGATGTGATTTTCCAATATTTTGGTGAAGATTTTAGCGTCTATGTTCAATAGCAATATTGGCCAATAATTTTCTTTCTTTCTTGTATCTTTATCTGGTTTTGGAATTAGGATGTTGCTGGCTTCACAAAAGGAGTTTGGGTGTCCTCCCTCTAGTATTTTTTGGAATAGTCTGTGAAGGATAGAGGTTAGCTCTTCCTTAAATGGTTTGTAAAATTCTCCTGTGAAACCGTTCAGTCCAGAACTTTTCTGTACCAGATTTTTTTTAATCACTGCTTCAATTTCACCAGCTGTTATTAGTCTGTCAGGCTTTCTGCTTGTTTTTATTCAGTTTTTGAAAATATATATTTGGCTAGAAATTTGTTCCTTTCAGCCAGGTTTTCAAATTTCTTGGCATATAGTTCTTCACAGTAGTTTCTTATTATCCTTTTTATCTCTGTGGCATCAGTTGAAATATCTCCTCTTTCACTTCTGGTTTTATTTATTTGGGTCCTGTTTTTTTTTTTTTCTTGATGAGTCTGCTTAAAGGCCTGTCATTTTTTTTATCTTTTCAAAGAACCAGCTCCTGGGTTTATTGATCCTTCAATTGTTCTTTTAGTCTCTATGTCATTTAATTCTCCTTTAATCTTTGTTATTTCCTCCTTTCACTAATGCTGGACTTTGTTATTGTTCCTCTAGTTCTTGTAGATTTAGGGTTAGGTTGTTTATTTGAAATGTTTCTATCTTCTTTCAGTAGGCCCATATTGCTATGAACTTCCCTCTCAGCACTGACTTTTCTGTGTCCAATATGTTTTGGAGTGTTGTGTGTTCATTTTGATTTGTTTCCAAATTTTTTTTTATTTCTTCCTTTATCTTATTATTAACCCATTCATTATTTAATAGCATGTTATTCAATCTTCATGAATTTGAGTGTTGTTTTTTTTTCTTTGCCAATAGTTTCTAGTTCCAGCCCCTTGTGGTCTGATAAAATTCTTGATATGATTTCAATTTTCTTGAATTTTTTAAGGCTTGTTTTATGCCTTATTAAGTGGTCTATCTTTGAAAATGTTCCATGTGTTTTTGAAATAGATGTTATTGGGGATGAAAGTTTCTCTCTCTCTCTCTGTCTCTCTCTCTCTCTCTCTCTGTCTCTGTCTCTCTCTCTCTCTCTCTCTCTCTCTCTCTATATATATATATATATATATATATTAGTTAAGTCCATTTGATAAAGAAAATTGTTCAATGACACAATATTTTTGTTGATATTTTGTTTGGAAGTTGTATTTATTTTTGGTCATGGGGTGTTAAAGTCTCCTAGTATAAATGTCTTTCTCTATATATCTTTCTTGAAATCTTCCAAGATTTTCCTTACATATTTGGGTGGTCCTATGTTGTGTTCATATATGTTTATGTTTATATTTATGTGTTCCTGATAAATTCTTCCCTTGCATATTATGAAGTGTCCCTTCTGTGTCTATTTTTATTTCTTTTATTTTGAAGTCAATTTTGTCAGGTATAAGTATTGCTATACCAGCTTTTCTTTCCTGCCATTTGCTTAAAATATTATTTTCTAATTCTTCACTTTGAGTCTGTGTAGGTCTTTTGTTCTGAAGTGTGTCTCTTATAGGCACAATATATGCGGGCCATGTTTTTTTTTTTTATTCATTCAGCTACCCTTTGTCTTAATTGTATTAAAATCAATGTATGTTTATACCTAATTACTTTTCAAAATATATTGTTTTAGCATGTTAACTATATATTTTTAATTCAGCCTCATTTCAAATTTTAAATATTTGTGTTATAGACTGAATGTATTTACCCCTACCAAATCATGAGGCCCTCCCTATACAGCAGTGTGCCCATATTTTGATTAGAAGTAATTATGTTTACATGAGGTTGTAAGAGTGGGTTCTTACTTTTATAGGACCAGTGTCTTCTGAGAGGAGATAAAAGCTCAATCTCATCCTCATACTCTCTCCGTTTCTTTCACTCTCTCTCTCTCCAAAGCAAAGGTCATGTGAATATAAAGTAAAAAGTTGACTCTACAACTTAGGAAGGAATCATAAGCACATAAAACTCTGTGCTGGATTTATCTTAGATTTCTAATTTCCAGAATTGTGAGATAAAAGTATGCTCTTTAACTTACCCATTCTTTGTTATTTTGTCAAAGCAGTCTGAGTAATGTAATTTATAAATTACTTTTTACGTATAGAAAACAATTTCATCAGTCATCAACTTATTCATTCTAGAAATTTAGATTTCTCTATTATCATTTTTTTCTAGTTAGGAAATACATTGTTAGATATTTCTTTATTCATCTGTACATAAAAAGGTTATGATAATAAATGAGTCAAAAATACAAATACACCAAAATGCATATAAATGATATGCAACTATGTTTTAATTTAGAAAAAAGTTTTTAGTTGATGAACAAAATAATATAATATTTGGGAAATATTTTTTTACATAAATTTGCTAAACAACACAAAGTACTTAGAACCCAACTTAGAAAAACAAGTCAAGAATGTTGACTTTGAGTTATTACGGAAAATTGAGAAAGTGTTTTTTGGTTGGTGGTTGGTAAATATGTTTTTACTTAAGTTAAAATCCCCAGAGGTGTAGATCAAGTTTATGTTGAATAAATCAAAGGAAGCACATAGCAGTTTATCCATAGCAGGATAAAAAATATAATGTCGATTTAAACATATATCAATGGTAAAATAATATTGGAATATGATAAAACCATAGATGAGATGAAGTGTGTGAAAGCTTGCCAATAGGAATCCTGGCAACAAAATAAAAAGGAAAAATATGTTGTATGTGTACAAGTATTGAACTTTTGTACTTTGTTAAGAAAGCACCTTTATAAACTGTTGTAAGTGGAAAATACTCTGTAGGGCTCAGTATAAAAGCACATTTATAAAAAGGTTAGAGATCACAAAAGTCTGACAAAACTATATGTATTTTATACAACTTAGGTCTATGTAAAAATATATTGCTGGCAATTATATTAAAAACGTTATTTTAAATGATTCTTTCTTCTAAAGGTCTGAAGAAAATTATAAAAAGGGGCTTCTATAACAGTAGATAAAATGTCCACTGTCTGGGACCATATATATTCTTTGAAGTATTTTTCTCTGTCACGTTGATCAGACAAGTGTTTTACATGATAGCTTGGAGAATGGGCTAACAGAAAGTCATTATTTTTGAACATATTGAATTCTTTAGCTATTGATATAAAAACTTATTTTGAAACATAAATATACCATTTTGCAGTGATATTTTATAAATTTACAAAAATTAATAAACTTTGTCAAAAATTCATCAAATTGTTTGTTTCTTTGTTTTATAAAATCCATAGATGCATGGCTTTATATAAATTATATATTGGTTAGTAAGCTTTATATTTACTTTTACAAATGAAAACTTGAAAAGAAAAATCTGAAAATAAAAACAAAAATATTATTTACATTTTCAAAAGAACATTCAAACTTTATTAGTTCTCATGTGTTTGTTTAATAATAAAGGTACAAATTTTAAATTTTTGAATTACTTATCCTTAAAATAAAACAATGGAGAATGAGATAAACTGCATATTTTAGGTATCTGAAAAGTTTGCTATTTGAGATATTTGCTATTTGAAATATTTGTTTGCAGCTATCTGAGTATAACTGAATAAAATTGGATTCACTCTAAAGGGAGTGCAAAAAAGTAACATTCTAGAGGCATTCTACAAGTACATTGGAGCCAAGACTTGAAAGACTGATAATGTATTTATTTTAAATTAAATATACATGCTTTTGCTTTCATATTCATTCTAATAGTTTTAGATGTTTTATACTACTTCTTAGAATACATTAAGAGGTAGTACTTAATTATGTTATAAGTGCCAAATGCCGGGTTTGTGTGTGCAAGTGATATAAGAACAGAGAACAGATTATAACTAAGGAGCTTAGAAAATGCTACCCTGATTTTACATCATTCAGCTTGGATTTCAAGAATTAAAAAAAATTATTTAACCATGAGCAGTGAAAGCTTTCCAACAAAGTATAGACTATGTTGCTCATGATCTTGGGCAATTTCAAAAAATATTTCTGACTCTATAAAATTAATATAAATGTGTCTTTTGCATCAATCACTTACTAAATATGAATCTTAATTTTTATAATATTTGCATAGTAAACAGTTGTTTGCTGATTCTTCATTCCCCCATTCTCAAAAGCATTATAGGTCACTCTATTTGGTCACACTTAAAGGTACAGGGCTTGTGGTAGACATTTCTAGTTCTGGGGAAGATTTCTCCTGTCATAAAAATGCTTTCCTTGATGTTAATAAGGCTATTTGATGATTTATGAAATGAAATATGAGTAGATGGAAGATGCAGTATTTCTTTGTAAAAAAAAAAATAAGCGCCTGCTCAGAATTTTGCATACTCTCTTGATCTGACAAGAGAAATCTGGAAGCCATATATGGCAATTTCACTGTTACAAGATGGGGAGTCTTCTGTGAGCATGTCTCCTGAATAAATAGAATGAAAAGAACATTGCTAATGCTCTTTGAACATAACATATAAGTGAGATGCATGCATTTTAAAATTAATCCACTGAGATTTCTAAAGTTGGTTTTTACTGCAATATTGTATAGCCTACCTTGACTTTCCAAGGTCCTGGTGGCCATTTTATCAAATCCTTCCTCTCACAATCAAGGCTTAGTCAACTACTAAGCCAGTAACATTGAAGACATTTAATTTTAATTTTGTGGTAAGTGAGAAGAAAATAGAACAAAAAATGAAATGTCTTCAATTTAGTGGATACATGTAGCCAAATTTCATGAATTATTTCTACTTCTAAGACCACATGGAACTGCCTGGGTCTTACTTTTTTCACAGAGAATTTTCAACCTTTCCTTTGATTTAATAAACTTCACATAGTTTTTCAATATATTATATCTTGTTTTATGTTTCCCTGAACCAGATAATTATAACTCTTACAGAGTATGATGTTGTGGATACCTTACATGTCTGCACTCAAATATATGATTATAATCAATACATCTAGTGGTATTCACATATAATGCTACCGTATTTCATTAACTTGTCTTGAAGGAATCTCTAAAACTATGGAGTTTTAAAATATTTTATTTTAAATATAGCTTATTTTGTAAGTGATTCAAAATTTAAATGCATTTGAAACCTGGTTTGCAACACTCTGTGATGATTCTCAATTATTCTTCCATATTTATTGAAGGTAACCCCTCTTTTTCCATAATTTCCCTTTCTCTTTTTGTTATTCCTGGTTTCACTTTTCCATGACTAGCTTATCTCCAATATATCTACAGTATTTCACATTAGCTATTTATTTTAGGGGAAGAAAACCTTATTAGATGTGCTATGTTTGATAGCTAGGTATGAAGTGTCTCATTTTCTACTTAAATTCTACCATTTACTTGATCTAGGAAGCACTCCATTCCACACAACTTTTAGTATCTTTCCTTTCCTTTCCATCTCTCAAACTGAATAAACCCATATATTTTTATAAGCTGTACTCTGTATCTTATGGGTAATGCTGGATTGATTACCCAGCATTAACACCTATCTGAGAATGGTGTTATTCTATGTGACCTTATACATTAAATTATTTTGTATCACATTTGATAGAATAATCATTATTTATTATTAATATGAATATTATCCATGTTGACACCAGAACCTGCACAAGTGATAGTAGCTTGGGTAAAACACACATTCATATTGTGTGATCTCTCCTAATCCATCACCAAAAATCTCTAATAGTAATTTGACATCGCTCAGCAATCCTATTCTTCCTTGTAAAGTTTAATCTTCCAACTCTACAAAATCTATTTTTACACTGTCCCTTTTCCCCTCAAACCTCTAATACTTTCATTTCTCTCTCTAAGTGACTGATGTTACTTTACATTTATCCAAAATAGAAATCACATGTAGATACTGATAACAAACATAATGTTTTTTAAAAAAAAATTTATTTATCTTTAGAGGGGAAGGGAAGGAGAGAAGGAGAGAACTATCAATGCATGATTGCCTCTCCTGAGTTTCCTGCTGGGAGCTGGCCTGCAACCCAGGTATGTGCCCTGACTGGGAATCGAACCGCGATCTTATGGTTCGCAGGCTCATGCTCAATCCACTGAGCTACGCCAGCCAGGGCTTGATAACAAATATAATATTAATTGCTTATAAATAACTTCATGTTCCATGCAACAAATTTGTCAAAATACTTGCCTTTCATCCACATCCTCTACCTTCCTTACCCTATCCCTTAATTAATGTCTGAGGCTCTCCTCATTTGTGAACTTTAGAATTATGTATTTACCATCTCAAGTGTATTTGATTCTATAAATAGTCTCCTTCTGAATTGCTCATTTATAAGATCAATGTTACCAACAAATTTCAAATATTGTACATGCTTCTAAACATGTGGATGTACAGTACATTTTAAATAGCCTCTTTGAATGTGTCCAACTTTCTAAAGATGTAATCAAGGTCTTAGAAGTCCTCTAATACAAACACTGAATTTGGTTTGAGCCAGGGAAAGGATTGGTCTGCCTTTATGTTTGTTGGGTAAATACTTTCTCATTTTAGCCCTGGCTGGTGTAGCTCAGTGGATTGAGTGCGGGCCTGCGAACCAGATGATCGTGGTTCAATTCCCAGTCAGGGCACATGCTTGGGTTGCAGGCTAGTTCCCAGCAGGGGACCCAAGACAGGCAACCATACATTGATATTTCTTTCCCTGTCTCCTTCCCTTCCCTTCTAAAGATAAATAAATAAGATCTTAAAAAAAAACTTTCTCACTTTAGTTTAGAGTGACACTTTGAAATTCTTTCTAATGTGTTTCAGCTTATGCTAGAAAACTGTGATAGCATTATAGTCCCTCTAAAATATGTTGAAAAAACATAAACACTAAAGAATATTTCAAGTTGATCAATCTCTGTGCTTTTAAGCCTCTGAGTCCTGCTGCTATGCTCCTTTGCTTCCCGTCCAGGTTTTCTTAGAATTTACTAATTAAAGACAATAGGACTCTTTGTGATGCTTTAGATTTAATTAAGTTAGAGAGCAGAAGATAATTAATATAGTGAGTTGGTTAGTATATCAAAATTACAACAGAAAGTAATCATAAATACTATCAAATATGCACATTAATACAGTAGTAGTGAAATTCTATCAAAAAGAATAATACTTTATTTTAAATAGAAGTAATTAAAAGCAATTCCTTTGAGGAGAGCATAATACTTAATGAAAACAATATTTTTTTCATTCTTCTCAAGCTTTCCACTAATTATACCAGAGGTTACAAACTGAAATATTAATAAAGTAAATAAAAGAACTTAAATAAATGAAGTGAGTTGGGGAAAGAAGCTATTTTTACAAATTGAGCATATTCTCTCTCTAGATTGGGCAAATACCATTGACATTAACTGATTATTACCATGGAGGAAAATAAGCTCAGTTTTGCTCCTTTATTATGGAGTTTAAATTCAAATATACTTATTTTTAAAATATTAGTTAATAATTTATTTTAAGTCAACAGTGTCATGGCTAAATGAAGCTCATAGCAGGACGATGTATGATCCCATATATTACTAGTTTCCTGAGTCTGCTAATACAGCTCACATATTAATCAATTACTCTCATGGGTTTTATATAACAGAAAATGTTAAGTCTGAAATAAATAAACAACATGACATCCCTATCTTAAGAACATTTTTAGTAAAAGAGAGACAGTTACAGGGATACAATTAATATGGAATGTGAATGCACTCCTTCAAGTAATATTTATAGGGGAACTGCTATGTACTTAAGATGGGTAGACAGCAGTGAGCCAAAGAAACAAAATTGTTATTTAGTATAATATCTAGAATAATAACCACAGTTTACTTGTTCAATAAGATAAAATTACATATCAAAGCACCTTGTTTGTTGATAATTCTTTTACTGTATATTTTTGCTAGGTTATGGAAGGTGGTGGTTATAACATTATGTTCTTTTGAGGCTGAACTTAATAAATGTCTGCAAAAATTAAGTAATGGCATTATCTTTCATGATTCAACCTGACAGTGTCACTGATAGTTACATTGCTTTTAACCTCTACAAGTAGTTCTACATATGGCACTACTAAAGCAAATGTGTATGTGAGATATACTCTAGGAAAATTTTCCTTTCTAATATAGAGACCAAGTTATGGGAGAACCCCTTTATTCTTTTCCTCCTGTAGATGTTTTGAATGAGGAACTGAATCTGAGAGATTCTGAAAGCATGTGTTTATAAGGAATCACACTTGGATACCCCAATGATGAGAGAGCCAAAAGATGAGTACTCAGGCTTATGCTTCAATTTATGACCTCCTGAACTAATACCTAACTTTCAACTTCTGATCAAGAGGTTGCATATTTTGATCGAAAGTTATTCTGATCAATATATGCATATGTGTATACACTTACATTTATATTCATATATATATGTATAAGTCTGCATTAAACTGTTGCCTTTTAAATCCATTATCTGATAACTGGCTTATTTCTAGTAATTTTAGTTTACGGTCTAAAGCTGCTGTGTACAAAAAGTAGCCACTGGCCAAATATGACTATTTAAAATTTAAAGTAAGTTAAATTCCATTAAAAATTCAGTTCTTTCAAACTAATCAAGTTCCAATTTCTCAATAGCAACATGTTCCTAGAAGCTATGATAATGCACAGCATAGATGCAGAGGAATTCTATCTGTTCATGTATGTGCAGCATGTAGTGCCTGACCAGTGATTTCTATGTCTTGAACTTTCAATCTTCTATTTGATGTCTATAGTCAAACAATCATCATAGGTTTCCATGTATGTGCATTATATCATATATCCAGATCAACTACAGTCTTGTCAGGAGACAGATTCTTCATGCGAAGTATAATTCCAGAAACATTTTTTCTGAAATGTGTATGTAACCGGAAGTGCTCAGGCTCTGTCAGCCAGTGAGGGACAATGTGTTGAATTTAAACTGATATTACAGTTTTTATATATTTGGCATGGGTATTCTGCATCAAAAAATACGTCATCACCTTATTTCAATGTATCCATATTGCCTACATTTTAACAAGTATGAGGTGCAGGTCTTCACTGTCAATGCCAGATAGGTATGCTTTGCTTCCTCACACAACCAAAAGAAGGAGAATGAGCAAATTAAAAAAAATGCTAGAAAAATTAAACTGTTTAGAAGTGTGACAACCAAGGAGGCAAAGAAACATTCATCCTGACTAGCTGGACGCAGGGAGATGGTCAGCTAGGGCAAAGAGGACATGCAGCAAGGTGGCAGCTAGTAGGCCCGGCAGGCTAGGTGGTGTCTGGCAGACCTGGAGTTCCCACATTTATGTACAGATAAACTGGGAAGAACAATGGGGAAGCAAGACAGACTGAGTGACCCTGGGTTACAACCAAAAAAAAAAAAAATAAAGCCTTAAACCCTCTGGCTGTAGCAATCTGTAGTGGTTGTGGCAGCAGGAAAAACACTCAATCTCATAGGAGAGTCCATTGGAGAGACCGATGGAGACTCAAAGCATACACACACTCACCCTCATGGGAATCAGCACCAGATGGGCACAATTGTCATGTGGATAGTGGGAGAAGTAACTGAAAATGGGGTGACAGCTGAGTAAGTGACATAGTGCCCCCTCTAATACAGTGTTACAACACAACATAGTGGGTTGCCCCACCCTGGTGAATACCTAAGGTTCAGCCCCTTACAATATAACAGGTACACCAAGACAAGGAAATGTGGCCCAAATGAAAGAACTGATCAAAGTTCCAAAAATAGAAATAAGTGATAAAAATATAGCCAACCTATCAGATAGAGGGTTCAAACACTGGTAATCAGTATGCTCATAGAAATGGTTGAGTATGGTTGCAAAATAGAGAGTAAAGTGAAAGCTATGAAAAATAACATAAAGGAAAATGTACAGGGGACCAACAATGACAGGAAGGAACTGCGACTCAAATCAATGGTTTGGAGCAGAAAGAAGAAATAAACATTCAACCAGAATGGAATAAAGAGGACGAGAATTCGAAAAAATGAGAAGAGGCTTAGGAACCTCAGTGACAACTTTAAATATTCCAATATCTGAATCATAGGGGTGCCAGAAGGAGGAGAAGAATAAGAACAAGAAATTGAAAACATATTTGAAAAAATTATGAAGGAAAACTTTTCCCAATCTGGCAAAGGAAATAGACATGCAAGTTCATAAATTTCAGAGTCCCAAAGAAGTTGGACACAAGGAGAAACACACCAAGACACATCATAATTAAATTACCCAATATTAAAGATAAGGAGAGAATCTTAAAAGCAACAAGAGAAAAGGAGACATTTACCTACAAAATTGTTCCTATAAGATTTGGAAGTGAAAAGAAACAATAGCACAAGTGATGAAGCCAAAGAAATTCATATTAGGCAAAGAGAATTCCAAATTTGGCACCACAGAAATGTTTCTTGAACAAATGAAGCAAAGCCCAGCCTATAGTTGAAAAATAATTAGACTATGTTGTTTATATGAATGACATATAGGCAATATAAAAGTTAAGATAACATAAAAATTTCTACAATGTCTGAAGATATGCCATAAGATAACTATTTCAGAATCAAAGGAAATTCCTAAAATGCAAAAGTTTGTTATTTATCCATTATACCTTATAAAAATTAATTAAGAGAAGACATATCCTCATCAATTTAAATAATTCCAGAGACAAAATAAATTCTAATGCTAGAAGAAGAAATAGGAAAACAAAGAAATATTACCCTGATATCAAAATACAAATTTTCAGAAAACGATAGAGTATTTTTAAGTATTTAGAGGAAAAGTTACAAATGAGAATTCCATACCATCAATGATGACATCCACACATAATTCCAATGGAGATATCTTTGAAATATTCAGACTTAATGTATTCTTCTTTAAAAATATGTCAAGATGACAATCCTATTAAAACCAAATAAAATGCCAAGCAAAACAACTAATCCATAAATAGAAATAAATAAATGAGCTTGGAATTTATAATAGCAAAAGAAAAGTTGGTAAGTACCAATTCAATTTATTCATAAAATAAAACATGAATAATTGTGCTTAAAAAGGAGATTTAAGTTCCTGGTGTAGCTCAGTGGATTGAGCACAGGCCTGGGAACCAAAGTATTGCCAGTTTGATTCCCAGTCAGGGCACATGCCTGGGTTGCAGGCCATATCCCCAGTATGGGATGTGCTACAGGCAACCATACATTGACGTTTTGCTCCCTCTCTTTCTCCCTCCCTTCCCCATCCCTCTAAAATAAATACATAAAATCTTTTTTAAAAAGCAGATTTAAGTTATTGAATTTTTAAATACAGATAATGTAAATTTTGAAGATACATGACCATAATAAGCAGGGACAAAAATATATAACTTTAGAAAAAATAAAAGTGGAAAAAAGTGATAGATTGTGAAAATTAGTGTATTATTTTTTTATTTTCATTGCTTGAGATCAGTAAATATTGTTTCATTTCTGAATTAGATTTGTTGAGAAAAGAGGAAATTTATTTGTAATTTAAAAGGTAGTAAAACAAATGAAATATATGTATAGAATTCAATTTTAAAAAGATATTTTTAATAAGAAAAATAAAATTCAAAGAAAGGAACCATAAAACAATACTACCAGCAGCAGCAACAAAACAATTAAAAAGAGTTAGACATAATTAACCTATTTAAATATTTACATAATAATATGTATTAAAAGAAGAGTCTTATCATATTGGATTATATAAGACAAAACAAAAGTAATATCTATTTTATATCCATAGGAGCAATATGTAAAACAAAAATATTTTAATTGATAAATGCATCACAATTTAAATTAAACAATATTTAACACCTTTTTCACAGAAAAGAATAAGTTGTAACTTAAAAGGTTTAATCACAAAACTTTTAATTTACTTGCAATTGTATAAGAAATACACACCAGTCAGAATGGCCAAGATAAATCAACAAACAAGTGTTGGAGAAGATGGGGAGAAAAGAGAACCCTAGTGCACACTATTGGTGGGAATGCAGACTGGTTCAGCCACTGGAAAATAGTATGTAATTTCCTCATAAAACTAAAAATGGAACTGCCTTTTGATCCAGTAAGTTCCCACTGCTGGAATTATACCCTAGGAGCCCGGAAACACAAATCCAAAATAACCTATGCATACCAATGTTCATAGTAGCACAATTTACAATAGCCAAATGCTGGAAGCGACCTAAGTGCCCCTCAGCAAATGAGTGGATCAAAAAGCAATGGTACATATACACAGTGAAATTCTATGCAGCAGAGAGAAAGAAGGAGCTTATACCCTTTGCAACATCATGGATGGAACTGGAGAGCACTATGCTAAGTGAAATAAGCCAGGGGGTAAGGGACAAATACCACATGAACTCATCTTTAACTGGAACACAATCAAGAAAAGAAAAAAACAAACAAAATATAACCAGAGACATTAAAGTTAAGAACAATCTAACAATAGCCAGATGTGGGGAGGGGACAGTGGGGAGAAGGGTTTTCAGGAACTACTGTAAAGGACACATGGACAAAACCAAGGAGGAGGGTAGAAGCAAGGGAGGGAGGTGAGTTTGGCTGGGATGGGAGTGGGGGGAGGAGAAAATGCAGACAATTGTAATTGAACAATAGTAAAGTAACTTTAAAAAAGTGAACCTCAAGCACAAAATAACTTGTCAAACACAGTCCTTCCTTGAAGTCCATATTGTGACTTACTTTATTCTGGTGTGATTTATAATAGAATAAAAGCTATTTAAAATTAAATAATAGACATTTTATGGTATTTTTTCTGAGTAACTTGCTTTGACATACTATATAATTTTTGCATGTATACCTGAATATGAAAAAGGAGGTACAAATTAATATGCACATAATTATCCAGTTTGTGTAGCATTATACAGATAACTATATATATGTATATATGGATATGTATGTAAAGTAGTATATTTATACTACTTTAAACCTGTGTAACAAGATGTTAACAAATTAAATTTTCTTTGAAATTAAACTTTAGTGTATGAGCATATTGTAAATTTATTTAGTCTTACCTTATGTGAACTTTTTATGAGAATAAGACATATTATTGTGAGAAAATTTAAGCTACAGTGCCTTTATAAATAAGAATATTGCTTTTTAAATTTATTCCGTTATAATCTTAATGACCATCAGCAAACTTTTCTAAAGCTTTGCATCAACTTAAAAATAGCATGAGTTAAATATTTTTATCTTTAATTACTTTATTTAGAGTACATTTCGTATAGAGTGGCATGAGTCAGAGAAATAAAGCTTGTGATTTAAATGTTAAGCACAACATTAAGTTTTAATCAAGTTCCAATTTTAGTTAAACACCTTTCATTTCTTATTTATTTATTTATCTAACATTTAATTAATTTATTTTTACAGCGAGGGAAGGTAAGGGGAAAGAGAAGGAGACATGGATTTATGGTTGTCTCTCACATGCCCCCTACTGGGGACATGTCTCCAATTCAGGGATGTGCCCTAGCTGGGAATCAAGCCCTTTGTTTCACAGGCTGGCATTCAATCCACTAAGCCACAACAGCCAGGGCTCATTTTATCAATTGTAGATTTTTTGCAAGTGCCATTACTTACTCTAATTTAAAAAAATCACATACATACCTACACATTCACATATAAACATTTAATAATAGCTAAGTTATAGTTCATAATTTTAATTGGTGTGACTTTCTTGTGGGGGTTGATTTCATCGACTCAGATGTTATGAGGAATTTAACTGAAATCATGCAATCATCTACAATATTCATGGGATAAAATATGACTGTTTCATGGATTTTACAACTTATTGCTGCTTTTCAGTATCCTCTCTATAAGCGCTTTTTTCCCCAAATAAAATCATAAAATGCTATTTGCTACAAAATAAAATGGGAAGTTTTAGTAAAATACTAAGCAAGTAACCAACTATTATTTTACAATATTTCAGAAGGTCCTGTATGAGAGCAATACCTACAATAATTATTGATTTTTAAATTAAAAAAATGGGGATTGTCAGTCAGATGTGTATTAAATAGAAAATTTATAGCTATCAAAGAAAATCAAAGATAGCCAAAAGGTTAAAAAGTCATTAGACATATGATTTAAAAGAGAGAGTTTATTATCTGAATACAAAAATCCATCAATTTGAATGTTCCATTTTCTCAGAGCAAGGAGCAGAGCATCAAGACCATGAAATCTGATGGAAAAAAATTAAGCAGGTAAGACCAGGGAAATAGGTAGTTTATTATTGTCAAACTGGAGTTTTGATGTAATGCTGATCTCTATTTTCATCTTACTAAAATTAACTAAGGAAAACCTATGACAAGCTAAATATCAAAGACTGGTGCAAAAAAAAGGTTGAATTACTTGACCTCTACCTTTGCTACATATAGAAACATATAACTTAGAGTTGCATTTATACAATGCCCACTTTTCCATGACAAGAACTGGGGAAGGACACACAGAGAACTAAAACTCAATTCCCCTTATTGTCCCTACACTCTTACAACCATGGAAATGTCTTATTTTTAAATAAACCTGGTTTTCATGAATATTTATTTTGACTGACTCTATGAAGGTTAACCAGAACTCCTAGTGAATACTAAAGGTTTCAAGTTTCCATGAGTGACATGAAACTAGCTAGGAAATTTCTGGAATAACTTTTGTCATTCTAAAGGAAAATATTTAATAACCTCTCTCATAATAAAAATATCTCCTTTACTTCAGATCTGTTGTGTGTTATTGCCATATCCCCAACAATTAAAAATATATATATTTCTTTCTTATTCACTATTGGCAATCTCTCAGAAACCCAAGCACAATTGTGAGGAGAATATGGAATGTTCCTGAAATATTCCTCAAAATATATTACACAATTTTAAAAAATGAATTTCATTAATACCCAGATAGAACTGCACATTTAGCTATCTAATTGATGCTGATAGAAAAGGTTAAATTATTTTATCAGTAAATCTATGCTATATTAATAAGTATATTTCATATTAAACTAAATACATCTTAAAACATCTTATAAATAAATATAAATATGTTCAGCTGTATAATTGCATACTCTAAAAATATAAAATGTGCAAAATTTTTCATGGTAACTGAAAACTAATATTAAGCAGTTATAAAATAAATGTTGGTTGTTATAATATAAAATCAAGCTAATTATTATTTTTTTAAATGGCAACACTCAAATAAAATAAAATAATTTTCTAAAATGAAAATAACTCATAGTTCTGATTCTTTAAGATGATATGACCTGAATACTCTCCAAATTTGAACCATGCAAAAGAGACTATAGTCTTAGCAAACTGCATCCACTTGATCACGAATTGGCACAGTTATGAATCCCAAATTCTGGGCATCTACTCATCTGTTCATTCTCCCTTCTCAGGCAATCTCATCAATTTCTGTGATTTCTAATGCCATTTTAACACTAACATTTTAAAAAATGTATTTATAAAAACTTTTCACATATATATATATCAGCTGCTTATTTTTAAATGTACTTGAATATCTAATTAAATCTAAGCACAAACAACCTGATTTTCTCACCCTTCAAACAAGTTTCATAAGTCAGAACTAAATTTTCATTTTTGTTTATAGCCTATACTTACTTTATTTCCAAATAGAATTCCTCCTACTAATAATAAAAAACCATTCACTTCTTCAAACTATATTGCCATTACCATAAACCATTAATTTTTCTATAATAGCCTATCATTTTATAATTATATACTAATATCAATAAATAATAATTTGAAGATATCATATATAAGTATATTGCCAATTATATGATGTATGTAGGGTAGATATCATACTATAGAATATTGTAGTTTAAACAAATTAGATATTACTGAAGTGTAAACATTATCATGGAAATGAGATGATCAGAGAGAGCACGTAATGATACTGGCCCCAAAGTCCCCTAAAGCTCCCTGTTTCTTTAAGGTAGAAGTGGGGACCAATTAGTGTGGACATACAAAAAAATGCTTCTGACAAAAGGCTACAACATAATATAAAAACGCCATTAAAAAGTACCGATGAAATAGACGAGGAATCATTGGAAAAATGGTAAATAATGCCTAACCTACAATGAAATTGGTTTTTCTCCTTCCCATCATAATTCTCTGACTTCAAAAAATTGAGTATGTGGCCTTTAGTGAATGAAGTAAAGGAATCACTGAGAGAAAGGTTTGCTTTTTTATTTCCTTTTCTCTTTCTATCTTATTTTGGCCTGGAGCTTTGTTTTCTCTGCATAAGTAGAGCTATTGATCCAAAAAGACGAAAGGGGTCCTCATGAGGCCCAGGGAGAGTCAGCAAGAACCAGGCTGCTGAGAGCTCTGGACTAGAATTTCCAATGAAAAGAGGTCCAGCTGGAATCACCAAGCAGGAGATGCATCATTATGTTAGAGAATAATTTCTCTTAAAAAAAAAGGATGTGGATCTTTCCCTAAATGATCTCTGGTTGAAATATGTCAAAATCTCTAGGTATAGTGATCTCCCGGAATAGTAACTACTGACTTCATCTGCGCAAGAACAGTTGTATATAAATTAATCATCTGAAGAAATTACTTTACCAACAAGAATCGAATGTGTGTGTTTTATGTATCGACTGCAATGATAATTCCTAAATGAGTAAATACAGTACCTCAGAACTTCTCAAAGTGGTTGTTATTTTCAAATATCCTCCACACAATACAATATAACCCATGGATACAGTACCTACTGGCGTCAGAGTTCCAGGAACTAACTTCGGGGAAGGAAGCTGGATCCAGCAACTGGGCATTCTGGCTCCAAGAGATTTGCTAACTCTCAACCGTGAAAATTAGATCTCCACTTGACCATTTTCCAAATAATCATTGGAGTGGGCTGTGCTGACTAATACATAGAGAACTTTCAACCTCCCTCCCCATGATTTATTTATTCTGCTTTCCCCTTCCCTCCTGATAAAAACCTCCGCCTGTGCTAAGATGTTAAAATGGGCTTTGGGATGAGAGTCTCCCATTTTCTCAGGTCACCAGTCCCTGAATAAATCACTTTCCTTCTCCCCCGTACCTGTCTCATGAGTTTAACTTTCACTGTGGCAGGCGGTTGGACTTGTGTTCAGTTATAGACACATATTATATCATCACATCCCACAAAGTACTTGGAGTTTTGCTGTCTTCTTTAGACTCTTCCACAGAACTAGGTTTTAAGTACTGCCTTTCTTTCCTTAGGATTTTTTTCCCCTCACCCACATCTCTCAACACTTCATAATGTCTTTAGAATACCACTTTTGTAGACTATTCAAAGTGAATTAGCTCTTATAAAGAGAAGCCAGGTCACTTCTCTAAACTTTCCCTCAGATAATTTGCTTGAATTAGTGCTATAAAATAAAGGATTAATGTTTTCTAGAAATATAATTTGCAAAAATTATTTTCTCCTATTCAGAACTTGAAAACAGTTTTTTTCACTTTTACTTAGCCTCACTTTTTTATAAATTCTCAAACATTATTTATAATAAATAGTTTTTTATTACTGTGCAAAATTAGATATTATTTATAAAGCATATTAGAATGAAATCTATTTTAGGACTCAGAAACTCTGGTGCTGAAAATTTAACTAAACAAAATATATATTTTTTAATTCTCACCCAAGGATTTGCTTACTGATTTTAGGTGGAAGGAGAGGGTGGGTAAAGAGAGAGAAAGAAAGAGGGACAGAGAAAATAGAAAAACACCAATGTGAGAGAGAAACGTTGATCAGTTGCCTCGTGTATGCACACCAACTAGGGATTAAACTCAGGCAACCTAGGTGTATATTCCCTGACCAAGAATCAAACCCACAATGTTTTGGTGTGTGGGATAATGCTCCACCCAACTGAACCACCTGGTCAGGACTCAAAGATTTTCTTGATTTCACATGCATTTTATACCACTAAAAGATATCTGTCTATTTTCCTACTTATCTATTATATATTTATGTAAAGAATGTTAATTATAGCTTTTGCTGAATAAGACACTTCACATAAACAGAGAACAAAATTCTACCTTTGAACAATTAGCTTGAATTCAATAGGTTTTCTGAGAAAGAATCAACTTATCAATGTAAATAATGTTTTCTATCACAATATTATTACTTATATTCTAGGACAGGTGATTCATTTAAGAAAGCAAACTGTATGGGTTAGAGATGTATTATACATTTTTATTTATATCAAGGGTTCTTTTTTAACAGAAAAATATTAAAGCTATAAATATTACTTAAAGGGTCACTTTTTAAAACATTGTAAAACTTTCCTTTGCCAATAAGCATTTTGTGACTAGGTAGGAAGGGATTTGCAGGGAATATTTTTTGGGGCTCTCCCTGTGTTGTTTTCTGTTCAACATAAAGACAAAATTAAATTTTATTTACTCTCTCCTTCTACCCATTTCTGAAACAATGTAGAGAAATGATATTAGGCACAACATTGTAACCTCTGAAATATCTATAGCACTCGGTGGAAGCATAAACATTAAGTGAGTCTCATTCCATATGTGCTTCTATTATACCGTTTCCTTTAAAGGAAAAAAAGGCTTTTTAATATATATACATATTTTTAAGTCAAATAGGTATATCAAGTGTCTATGTAGCATATTAACAATATATAGCTCTATTAAAAGAAACAGGTATTCATGAATGTTCTAAATATGGGAGCCAGTATATTAAGAGTCACTAATCAGAAGACTATAAATCAAATATTTCTTTCCATTCACTAAATTTAATTTGTCTCTGTCAAATCTCTATGTTTATTTTTAACTATATCTTGAGCTGGTTACACAATTCTCTGGTGATTACCAGTTTTAAAAATAAATTAGTTAAGGATGAATTGATTAAATAATTCCCCTTCTACAAGTCCATACCCCAGTTCGTGTTTTATCTGGGACTCTAAATAATTTTTTTACAGCATAATATTACATTGTGTATATGTACCATAGTTTTTTGGTCCATTCATTTACTGACGGGCACCTAGGTTGCTTCCAACTCTTGGCTATTGTAAATTGTGCTGCTATGAACATTGGGGTGCATAGGTTCTTTGGGATTGGTGTTTTTAGGGTTTGCTGGGTCAAAAGGCAAGTCCAATTTTAGTTTTCTGAGAAAATTCCATACTGTTTTCCAAAACGGTTGTACCAGTCTGCAATCCCACCAACAGTGGACCAGAGTCCCCTTTTCCCCACACCCTCTCCAACATTTGTTGTTTATCGCTTTGTTTATGATAGCCATTCTCACCAGCGTAAAGTAGTATCTCATTGTAGTTTTAATTTGCATCTCTCTGATAGCTAGCGATATTGAGCATCTTTTCATGTGTCTCTGGATCCTCTGTATGTCCTCCTTGGAGAAGTGTCTGTTCAAGTCCTTTCCCCATTTTTTAATTGGGTTAGTTGTCTTCTTAGAGTGAAGTCGTGTGAGTTCTTTGTATATTTTGGAGATTAAACCTTTGTCTGAGGTATCATTGGCAAATATGTTTTCCCATACAGTTGGTTGTCTTTTTATTTTAATGCTGTTTTCTTTAGCTGCGCAGAAGCTTTTTATTTTGATGAGATCCCATTTGTTTATTCTTTCCTTTATAGTCCTTGCTCTAGGGGACATATCAGTAAAAATGTTGCTGCGTGAAATATCTGAGATTTTCCTGCCAATGTTCTCCTCTAGGACTTTAATGGTGTCATGGCTTATATTTAAGTCTTTTATCCACCTTGAATTTATTTTGGTGTATGATGTAAGTTGGTGCTCGAGTTTCATTTTTTTGCATGTAGCTGTCCAGTTCTCCCAACACCATTTGTTGAAGAGGCTATCTTTACCCCATTTTATGATACTGCCCCCTTTGTCGAATATTAATTGACTGTAGAGATTTGGGTTTATTTCTGGGTTCTCTATTCTGTTTCATTGGTCTATGTGCCTGTTTTCATGCCAGTACTAGGCTGTTTTGATTACAGTGGCCTTGTAATAGAGTTTGATATCAGGAAAGCATTATGCTGAGTGAAATAAGCCAGGTGTTGAAGGACAAATACCATATGACCTCACCTTTAACAGGAACCTAAACAGCAAAACAAACAAGCAAGCAAAATATAACCAAAGACACTGAAATAGAGAACAGGCTGACAGTGACCAGAGGGGAGAGGGGAGGGAATTTCAGGGGAAATAAGGGAGGGATTTAGAGGGATAAAGGATACATGGACAACTGAGAAGGGTGGATATGGGAGGGAGGGGGGAGGATGGGGGGTGGGATGGGATGGGAGTAATAGACAGAAAACTGTACTTGAAAAATAATTAAATAAAAAATTGGAAAAAAGAAAAAAGAAAAAGCACAAACAGAAAAGGCAAAATAAATAAATAAATAAATAATTTTTTAAAGTTTATGGCTAGCGTTGATTTACTGTTTCCATTTTTCCTCTTTAAAGTTGGTTCTTCCACATTATTGAATAGAAATGACAAAGGTAGGAAGGAAGTATATTTTTTTACCCAACTGACACTTGTTTTATTTTACTTTGCTGTTTTGACACACTGGCTGACACTGATTAATCATTAATCTCCTCTGTGCAATACAAGTCCAAGGACTTGCTTTCCCAAAGGGTTTATGTGTGAGTTCTTCAGGGGGCCCTGGGATTCCACACTATGGAGAACTACTTAGTCCTTTTCTATGAATCCCCTTACTTCCCACTACCTGGTCCATCCACAAGCTCAAGCTGCTGGTGTTCATTATCTGGCAGGCAATCCTCTTGGGAGAAACAACAGCAGCTCAAGCTCTGGGGTGAATTTCTGGCATGTCCCCTTGCCCTGTGAAAATCTCACTTCTTCTCTCCAAAAAAGACAACCCGGGATGCTGGCTACTTCCTTAGTGTTTTTCCCCCTGCTCTATGATCTCTGTCCAGTTCTCTTCTCCATTGTGCAGAGATGCATAGGAGAAAATCAATAACCTCTTGCTTAAGCAGACATCAAGCTAGAAGTTTTTCTTTAAGAGAACACACACCCTCACTCAAAAACATATATTTGCCTAATGGAAGAGAAAACCACACTCCTCCCCAAATCTTGGGCTTTCATACCCTCACAGTTTGACTACACTGGTGATGCATTTGTGTCTTTTTATGCTTCTACACTCCTTTTCTCCTTCCTGGTAGTTGTATAGATCCTGGGAATTTAGGGAGTGTATCATGATCACCTCTTAGGCCTAGTCAAATTTCCTGAGTCCCATTGACTCTCTCTTCATAAATGTGGATGAGCTTAGGCATTTCACTGTCCCCAATTCTGTTTCATTGGGAACAGACTACTAAACATCCAGTTTCCTATAGACATCAATATGCATTCTGGCTTTTACCTTGGACTATTCTAATTTGAATTTATATTCAAACTTTCTAATATTCTTATATCCCAGTTAATTATATTGTTTTCTATTTAAGAAAGTTCGTGTTTTACATAACCATGGAAAATAATATAAAATCTATGAACGTATCATTGCCATAGCCACAGAATTCTGGATTAGCAGACTAAATTTATAATGCATAATTTAATATGCTGTAACTTTCTCTTACTCCCTGTCATGAGCATGGTTATACTATATAAATTGCTTAGTCTTCTCTTCTTTAAACTATATTTGATATCAACACAGATTTCTTTTTAGAAAATTTGATATAATTTCTCACTACTATGTAAAAGGTTATATTTTATTTTGATAAGAAATAGCTACATGAAGCCCTGGCTGGTGTAGCTCAGTGGATTGAGCACGGGCCTGCAAACCAGAGGATCTAGGTGTGATTCCCAGTCAGGGCACATGCCTGGGTTGCAGGCTGGTTCCCTGCAGGCCAACTCCCAGCAGGGGATGCACGAAAGGCAACCATACATTGATGTTTCTCTCCCTCTCCTTCCCCTCTAAAGATAAATAAATAAATAAAATATTTAAAAAAAGAAATAGCTACATGATATTTAGTTTCCAGAAATACTGTATGTAAATACTTTCTCTGCATATACAATTTTATTTTTTCAAATAACAACATTAAGAATCATATTTTCAGTATGTTGTTGTAAATGACTCAATATATATTTTATTAAAATAGACTGATTTAGCCCTGGCTGATGTAGCTCAGTGGATTGAGCGCAGGTTTGCAAACCAAACAATCGCGTTTGGATTCCCAGCCGGGTCACATGCCTGGGTTGCAGGCCAGTTCCCATCTGGGGACACATGAGAGGCAACCATACATTGATATTTCTCTTCCTCTCTCCTTCCCTTCCCCTCTAAAGATAAATAAATAAAATCTTTATAAAAATAGACTGATTTACTTCTGATAAGTAATAATACAATTTTAGAACCTTAATGTTTATATTAAAATGTAATGAGTTGATAAGCTATCAAAATAATCTAGTTATGCATATTTCTGATTACTTATTTTAGAATTATATCTTATTATGTCAAATTAATGCTGCTTAGATCAAATTTTACTTGAAGCTTTCTTACATGGAGATTTGAATTAAAACCATCACTCAGTGATACTTAAGCAAAAATCTTGTCAATGTTATGAATTTAGCAAATCAGGTCTAGGTTCTATATTCCTTTATTATACCAGTATCTTTAACAGAACAAAATGACAATTTTCTCTACAAGTTAAGATGCTGACACTGAAATGCTTAAAAGCCTCCTTTGATTTTTTTCTAGATTGAAATTTCCCCATATATAGAATATTTCAATGAAATTAGATTGATTATTATAGTATTATTCATAACAGGATGTTATATTTTCTAGGTATAAGAGACTGAGGTAGGCTACTTATGTATTCTAGGGAACTATTTCCAATTCAATTGCAAACTCAAAACCTGAGTAGAATATGTCTTTCTATAGTGATTGGCATGTTTATACATTCATATGTTGTTTGTGTTTTTATGATATAGCTCCTAATTTTCATTGTTCATTTTTAATAATTGAAATATCTTCGGAATCAATCATCTGCTTGTCTACAAGTTAAATTCCTTTGTAATTGGAAGTACTGGTTTTATAGCATAAGATAATTCTGAGTAATTTTTTTAGTATTGCTACTTTCTTAATCTTATAAATATAGACACACAATTTTATCATTATATTATAAAGTCAGCGCAAGCAGATTAGATATATAACCATATTTTTCCAATTTATTTTTTCTATGAAGTAATAATTTTCAATACACTTTAAGCATTCAGTTATTTTTTGCATTGAAAAAGTCACATTTTCTTAAGAAAGTCCTTTACATTCATTTTAAACATCATTGAAAAGATGATGTTTATATATGATACACTTAAATAACACTAAGTATATAATTTTTAAAATTCTTTACTATAGAAAGGGAAACAAATAACAATTATAGAGAAATAAGACATGAACTAAAACCAGTAATGTAGAAACAGAGAATATTTAGTGATCAGTACTTAGGGAAACATTTCTCTTTACTTCAATAAGGAAAATAAGTTATTGCTTAATACTGAAACTTTATAAGGTACTTAGCTCTATTCTCAGCTCTTCACATGTATTAATGTATTCAAACCTCATAATAATCAAGTGAAGTAGATATTAATATAATTTTATAAATGAGAAAAATGAAACATAGGCATATTATATAAATTGTCCAAGTAACATTGAGGGCTAAAAGCTGAGATTCTCATTAGGTAGTGTGTATCCTTAACTATTGCATTTCTTGACTTTTCATAAGATGCTCAAGCACACTTCATTCTTTTTTTGTTTCTACTGATTTTTAATTGTTTCTCAGAAAGTGAAAAAATGCATCATCAAGCTTAAACTTATACAGTTAGTTCAGCCACAATTCAACAGGTAAAGTCTGTTAATCTTTCAGACTTACAGAAAAATCTTATGGCCTTGACAGAAGAATTTTTAAAATAAATACATGTAAATGGAAAGAATCATTGTTATTGTGTCTCTTCTAACTTTTTGTGTTTACCTAATACTTCACTATCATTATTAGAGAAATAGTTAAATCTTATTTAATGTAAAAATAATTTATCAAATTGATGCTAAGTGTCAGTGAATCACTTAGTATTTATAATTCAATTTGTATGATTTCTTTGGCAGCTCATTGAGACCTTGTGTTGTTTTTATTTTTTTTTTTAATTTAGAAAATATTTTTATTATAATGACCTGGCTGGTGTAGCTCAGTGGATTGAGCGCGGGCCTGAGAACCAGACGATCACGGTTCGATTCCCAGTCAGGGCACATGCCTGGGTTGCAAGCCAGTTCCCTGCAGGCCAACTCCCAGCAGGGGACGCATGAAAGGCAACCATACATTGATGTTTCTCTCCCTCTCTCCTTCCCCTCTAAAAAGATAAATAAATAAATAAAATCTTTAAAAAAAAAGAAAATATTTTTATTATAATGAAAATAGAGGATCAAAGGACAACTGTGTCACAGGTATTTGATAACCTTTTTTGTTCATTTATTTGTTTATTTATTGTCTTGGGAAAAGCATTTTATCCTCACTGAAGTTTATGTACTTTGTGATGCATTAGGTCATTTTAACTTAAATCTATATGAAATGCAGGTGTTAGATGGCTCTCTGTTCTCAACAAGCAGGAAAATTTATCTATGACCTTTCCATAGGCCTTTATTAAATATCTCTGTTTTTCTTCCAGTACTCAGCTTATGTCAAAATGTTTTTTTAAAGATTTTATTTATTTACTTTTAGAGAGAGGGGAAGGGAGGGAGAAAGAAACATGGAGAGAAACATCAATGTGTTTTTCCTCTCGTGGGTCGCCCACCCTGGACCACAACCCAGGCATGTGCCGTGATTGTGAATCAAGCCAGCAATCCTTTGACTCACAGGCAGACACTCACTCCACTAACCCACACTAGCCAGGGCTCAAATTACATCAAAATTCTCTAGTCACATTTTCCACTCTAACAAAAAATAAAATAAATATTTTAAAATTTCCAATTTTATGTCTTCCACTCCTCAGATTTTATTATAATAGAAATTATGATTTTGTTTTCTAATATGAACAAAGAAAAAACAAATTTAAGCTAAAGAATGATGGTGTATATCTCTTGTTCTTGGTCAATAAATAAAAATGAAATCTGAGTCTGATTTTGTGTATGGTATATAGGCAGGATAATTCAGTAAACCATATTGATTGCTTCGCATGAAGCATTTTCTATCTCTTTTTAAAATTCTGCGTTTGTGGAATATTTTCTTAAGTACATAATATGGAAACTATTGCAGACCCCGACTCGCAGAGTCCGCCTGTTGTGACTGACTGACAACGAGAATCAATGCACAGGCAACAACAATCTTGTGTGGAAAAAGGGAACAGACACGACTACTCTCTCAAGGGGAGAGTGTCTATGGTGCCTCTGCCACTCCCTCAAGAGGGGAGCACACCGACCCTTGCCTAGACAGGCTTTTATTGTTTTCCTGGGGTCTTACATCATAGAAAGATTTATTATCTATCACATAGAATATTATTGTCTACATTCTAGGTACAATCAAGGAAATGAAAATAACACGCAGAGGGGAATGGTGATGAGCTCATTAGCTCTGTTCTTGGGAGAACTCATACAGACCTTGGATATTACCTTGAAGATAGACAATACACATATGTTGTTTTAGACCAGGGTGATGGAGTTTTAGCAAGAGCAAGCCATAACAATCTGTATGCATTTTCTAGGCCTGATTCCCACGGGAAAACTCGGTTTGAAGATCTGGCTCCTGCCCCCCACTTCACATCTGTAGGTTTTCCATACAGAGCTGAGTCACATTTGCCAGGCCAAGACAAACCGGTCCCCTACAGGAAACTAAAGCTAAAATGTTTTCAAAGTGCCATTTAAGAAAGAATTTTGGAAATTCATTAGTGCCTCTAAGTGTGTTTAACAGGGTGTATGTAATCAGAATAAGCATTGTGCATTTTTAACTCCTGATTAAAAGTTTTAACTTCTGTCTTTGAGACTCACAATAAACATCTCATTTCTTTTCATCCTCCTAGATTTTGCTCCTTGAACTCTTTTCTATAAACACCAATCACTTGAAATTGAATATCCAGAAGATGAGCCATTTCAAGTGTCATATGTCCTGCCTTAGTAAAATATGCTAATATAGAAAATTATAAGTGATGTAGTTTTTTAAAAAACATATTTTGCTCTCTTCCATTCAAGACAGATGTCACAACTAACCACTGAAGTATTATTGCAGGCATATTTTAAACATTGAAAACTGTGATTTAGTTGAATTTTTCTTAGATTCCAAGATTACTCCTAAAAAATCATATAAGACTAACTCACATTCATGACAGATTTATTAAGGACAAGTGAAATATTAAATCCTTGCAAGTTATATTTTACATTAAAGGTAAATTAAAACTATAAATTTAATTGTGCACAGACAAGCCCGGTGTTAGGAAACAGTAATCAGGTACTGTTTATTTTCCTGTACTGAGCAGATAGATTCATCAGGACCCACTGAGTCTCTCTAGTGATTTTCTGTGTCTTTTGTATGTCTGACATTTGCTTTATTAGAATCAGGTCTCCTTATAAACATGAGGCAGAGCTCATTTTTATATTAAGGAGAAAGGATGACATTGCCTTACCAATAGTTTAATCTGGAAAATATATTTCTGCTGTTCTCTATAATGATATACTGGAGAAGAAAAAAATTGAGATAGAATTTTACTATAATAAAATTGGTCTACTCATTAAATAGTTTAATAATGAATGAAGTCTTATGTGTGACTGTGCCTAAGTTTAAAATGTACAGAATTAAAAGAGCTATGTAAATTTGTCAACAAATGATATCTTGAACATTACTGAGGGAAGAAGTCATCAAAATAAAATGTCTTGTAAAATTAAAGGCACAATATTACAACAGATTATAGTCACACAAAATTATCGGTGTAGTTCAGGATGGTGGTAGTCAGGAAGGGAATTAATCTAAATTACAGCAAAGGAAGTCTTCCAACTGCCCTCCCAAAAGGGCTGCTGATTGTTCCTTTCATCTCTTCTTGTGACCATGACCTCCTTTGATAACATAACAGAGTAATGCAGTTGGTAACTTGCAGTGTGTTCTTCAGGCTGCACAAAGTATGGGGTAGCTAAGTTTCATGTGGATCCCATGTTATCCTTTCTGGCAGGATGATCTACTGGAAAGCATATTCTATTGCCACTCTAGTCAACTCCTTATAAGTTGTAATTTCCTCTTTACCTTCATTGTAAACACCTCTATAGCTACCCAACTCTCCTGCTGTCATGGCTGCCTCCAGCAATGTGACCTTGTGGCTGAGAAAGCAACGACTACTGAAGCTGGAATTGTTAGCATGCTACTATGTCCACAGCTTCTAGCACTAACTCCTCCACAGAACCTACTCTTCTTAGAATGTCTACATCTGCTATCGTTGTAGTGGTGTTCCTATGCCATATTTTAACCATGATGGCACTTTTTGTTTAGCTTTCACAAGAAGATCCAACAAATCCTTCATAATATTTATGTTCCCTTTGCTGAAAGAAAAGGAGGTAAGACCGAGATTTCCTACAAATCATGTATAGCCAGCTCCGGCTGGTGTAGCTCAATGGATTGAGTGCAGGCCTGATTAGCAAAGGGTCTCTGGTCTGATTCTCAGTGAGGGTACTTGCCTGGGTTCCAGGCCAGGTCCCTAATAGAGGGCATGAGAGAGGCAACCACACATTGATGTTTATCTACCTCTCTTTCTCCTTCCCTTCCCCTGTGTCTAAAAATAAATAATTGAAATCATTTTAGAAAGCATGTGCAGCCAAAGCAATATACATATTCTTCATTATTATTTGGTAAGTCAAATTGATAACTCATTTTATATTTGAAATCTCTAGTGTTCTTGCTCCTACTGCTAGGAACACTAGAAGTGTGCTTTTTCGTGAGAGAAACTGGGAAAGTGTGGGAGGCCATTCTGTGTGGGGTGGGCCCAGCTTCTGCTTGGAGATGCATAGGACCCACGCCCACAGATAGGTTCTCCCTGCAATGTGCCTAGGTCACTCTGAGTCTTGCTTTTTGCTAAAAACTTCCTCACCCGGATTTATGGCAAACATTTACTGCAAAATATCTTCCTAAAATCCATGCTAAACCTTCCAAGGACAAGTGTAATTGGTTCAAACACTTTTGCCCTTTTCATTTGCAAATATCCCTCTTCTGTGATGTGATTAGTGGCATTGGCTCCTTTGTTTTCTGTAAAGGTAACTACCTAAAACAACCTGTGCATAGTAAATGAGGACCATTATGTAATGTGCTGAGAAACCCAGTAAAGGTGGTTGTGGCAAAAGCCACGGCTTTTGGTTCCCCTTGAGAGAAAAGCCATGCTGTCCCTTTTCCCCCCACTGGTCTTGGGTAGTCTATGTGAATGTCTCATTTCATCCATAATGATGCAGACACTGCAGGCCAGTGTCTTAGTCAGGAAAGTTTTCTGCTCTTTTTTCTCTCAAGATTAGTCCTCATGGATATCAGTACAAGCATATAATTCATGGAATAAGAAGCCCTTCCGAGAATTTGCCCTCTTTTTGATCTCTACAAACACTAAGGTCAGTGAATCTTGCCTGTTGCACTTAGGAGGCCAAGCAGAAATTACTGACTTTTTAAATGTAATATTCTCAGAAGGTATGTCAAATATTCTATAACCATAAAAATATATTCATCCAAGAAATCATGAACAAGTATCCGTGTTTCCTTTGAAGCAGTCACTATCTTGTTGTAATGAACTGACTTTGTTGGCATAGTATCTTTTTTATGTATTCTACTTATTTGAGTTTCAAAGCCCATACCTAAATTTGGGTAAGCTTTGTGCAACACCAAGCATTTGTAGAAGTCTAATCCAATATTTTTCCTTTCCATCATATCAAACAGGTGTCTGGAAAAAGATAATAGCATGTGACACCTGCATTCTAAATCTCATGACCAACACCATAAGCAAATCAAGGACTGACTCTGGAGCTATATGACAAATTCCTGGCTTCTTTATAGATTAGTACTGCTAATTGTCTTGTTGGTAACATGAAAAAGATTGAGTATTATGTGTAATACCCATGCTTTCCTTTTTTCTTCATGGCTCTCAAAGTCTCACCTGGACCAAATGAATAAGTCTGACTCAAGATGAACAAGAAAAATGCTGCAAATTTTCCAGATGCTGTTTGGTCACAAGTTATCAAATGTCATTTCTGATTTTTATTTTTTTTATGTCTTTGATCATAGGAGTAGCATTCTTTTGTACTGGAAATGGGTGAGAATAACAAGTAAACTTAATGTTTCCCATCATAATTCTCCTATCTCAACATTACTAAAACTTTCAACAGATGGGTGACAGTTGTTGTCTATGGCTTCTATTGAAATGCCATATTTCTTCAAGCTATTCTCAATGTTATCTCCAGAAATACTTATCTGTGTTATCTCTCAGTGTTCCTGTGTCAACTGTTCATTTTATGGGTGTGACTTTGACCAATCATATTCATCTGATTTGCCACGCCAGTGACTGTTTTCATCACAAGCTCAAATTCACAAAGCTACTTCTCAACACACTGCCAATGCTGACAGAAACACTTCATCCATGATTATCAAATCCTCCCTTGATCCATTTCTACAATCTAGACATTCTCCCATGAATCACTATGAGACCCAAAACTGCTGTATACATCTTTGTATTTATTAGAATTCCACCCTGAACTGAATTTATTCTAGACTACTTTTGAACTTCTCTCTACCGTAAGTGAGAAGGAATAGTGCATCCTCTGCTGTCTATATGCCCTCTACTGTGAGCATCCTCAAGGGTTCATGTGTGCACCAGCAAACTGCAGGTCCAGCCTCAGCACCTTTCCCACTGCCATGGGACCATCCTGGAAAGGTACAGAGGAATCAGAATCTTCCATTGCAGGATGAGAGTGGTTGATTTACAGAGAGGTCTCTACCAGGGAAGTATGGCTTTCTAAAGTGCTTAGAATTTTGTCCAAACAGTGAGGTTCAAAATAAATATTTTAAACAATTTATGATTTAAAAAAGTTTTAGGGCATTATCTCCCACCAGTTATCAGGTATGGCTAAAGAAATTATTTCATATAGGCACAATGCAATGTTGTATACATTTCTAAATGGAGTCTAAATATTTAACTTTCAAATAATCTCTTTACATTTGTTTATTTGATACTTTCTAATTATTCTATCTTTTCAGATCAAATATTATTGCATACATTTTAGTCAAAAAGGCTTATTAAAATTTTACAACTTTGTTTTTTTGTTTATTCTATTCTGTGACTTAATAGTCTATGCTTTTTCTGTGATAAGAAGTTAACATAATTAAGTTTTGGGATGCTAAGCAAAGAACTGTGAATTTACTCAGTGGTTTGCAGTTAGCATAGTGACACAGTGTAATAGTGCAAAGACAAAGCTATAGTTTTAGGGAAAACTCTGAATTTCAATTCTGACCATAAATGGTTTTGTATCAAACATTATTGCAGTTTGAATCACTAAAACAAAATGTATCTGGGAATATATTACACAAACAGACAATCATTATAGCTAATATTTCTTGACATGGTCCAAGTTAAATGATGGCAAGTCCAATGAAAACTCTTCACTCTTGTGTGTAAAATACAACATTTGTAAATGTTATAAGTTAATAGATTTCCATGATCTTGATTTTATAAAGATCATTTTTAAGGTCTCAAGGTACAATGCAAATAAGTAATCAAACTCCCAATATAAAATATATTATTTTATTAGTGATCATTTCTGAACTATGCACAAATGGAGTATACTCAATAGTTTTTGTAGTTTTTTTTGTTTCTTTGCAGTTGATAAAGGATGATAAAATGTAAGTATTCAGTATGATATGATTGGAAAGCTATGAAAGATCTATGAAAGTACATATGCCTTCCATTACTTTACAGAGGAAGAAGTTAGCTGACTTGCCTATGTGAAGCTTGCCATCTAACAACAGGTGTGAGAGAACAAGTCAACATAACTGATTCCTATGTTAATGATGTTTTTCTGTGCAAGATGCAACCTTCCTTTTTTAACTAACACTAATGCATACTAAACGGCTGTTTCACATGGATACTATTACTCCTTTAATGAAGCCTTCCCTGCTTTACAATTATGCCTCCTGAATTAACTGGGAAAATAACTCAGATTTCTTCTCTTTGCTCTTAGTACACAGTTGTCTCAAACTCCACCCTATGTAATTTTCTTTTACCTCTACTAAAACCCATTGAGTAATAGAAAATAAATTTATCTCTCTAGATATTCAGAAATTTCCCAGAAATAAACAGTAAAAGGCCTAAGAAGAAGAAAAAACAGATGCTTAGAATTTTGTTTCTGGTGGGAATGTAAGCATTCTTGGTAAAGATTATTTAAATACATGAATGTTACACACTTTTTTCTCATATGGATTGCCTCTGAGAAGCACAACAAGAGAGGGAAATGATTAAGTGTTAGATCTACACATGATGTTTCTTCCTTTCTTACTTCCTCCTCTCTCTTTTCTCTGCCTCCTGCTTTCTTTCTCTTCCTTCTTTTGTTTCTGTCCTTGCTTTAAAACAATAACACAAAATAAATATGCTGGTACATACTGAAGGTCTGTTTATTTTTTATAAATTCCTGTAAGTTATACTATAGCCTAACTAAAAATAATAAAAAAAGTTTAAATAAGAAGAATATGCCCTAATTTGTAATCATTAAACTTGGCAGAAAAAATGTTTATATAATTTTAAGAGAGAAACTAATGAGAAAACATTCCACATGTACTTTAGCTTAAGTTTACATTCTGCACTCTAAACCTTGTAAGTGAAATATCAAAACATTCTTCCTTATGCTTATTTAACTAGGTAACAGATGTAGGGTGGGATTTCATTGGAAGAGATTAGTGGTTCCCTGGCCCCCTAAACTCACTAGTTTATTCAACTAAGAAAGATAAAAAACTAGGTGTTCAGGCTTATATTCCTCAAATTATAGATATTCCCCAAACAAGCATACTAGTTGTAAAATTAAAAAAATAAAAGCAGAAACAATAAAAGTCTACAAACTCTTCAAATACTTGCATATCAAATCCTATGGATAATTCAGCAATCAGCCCCCAGATCATCACTGAGTGAGGAGGGGTCAGTGAGTGAGTCGTCCTCAGATCTTTGTGTTGCCAAACTATTAAAATTGTTTTCTTTACAGCCTCAGGATTTAAAGCTATATCTTTAGGTGCATATACTTTCAATTTATGCTTCCTTAATCCTTGTAATTATTTCCTCTTAAGCAAAAGTGTCATTATTTGATGTCCTAGGTAATGATACACAGACTCATTTAGATTATTATTATATTAATATTATTAATATGTAGCAGATTAATCTATATTGATGAAAAACTCTATACCAGCTGCAATTCTAGGCAGATTCTTACTCAGGGCAAAGTCATATCCATGAGTCAACTCCCACTCTAAACTATTACATTCAGTTAGTTTCCCTAAGTGTAGTTGTCAAAAATAATAAAATAATTAAATTTTATCTTTTCATTTTTATTTCTCCTTGGTCTTATCTTCTTTTTTATGTTTTTCAGTTCTAGCTCTTTTGATGTTTAGTAATTTGTTATAAAGTAAATTATCAAGCATAGAAAGAGCCTTTATTGTATGCTGTGCAATGTGCCAATGACTTTTCAAACATTTCATTGTTTTCACCTCTGCAGTAGTTTTCATAGACTCATCACACATCTAGCATTTCAAATCAGGAATTTGAAGTATAGAAAAATAGAAATAATCAAAATCAAACAGAGCAAACTGTAGATGAAAATTTGGATTCAGATTTTTTGACTATAAAATTGTTATACCATAGACATCTCCCATAATATAGGTGCCTTTGTTAAATTTTTATTTACTTTTATATTTCTATATTGTGATGTATTCTGATATCACAGTATTTGGTCTCTTAGTTTCTTCTTTTCCTTCTTTATTCCCTTTCCCCTTTCTTTTCTTTTCTTTTTTTACCAGTCTTGATGTGACAATGTATTTGTGTTCAGAATGAAAATGTTTGACATGAGAGGTCTGGAGAGTATGTGCCTTTATAATAAATTTGTATAGGATATATGCCATAAAATCTCCATTCTTGATGAGAAAATATAACTCAGGATTTATTTCTACTACTTTTATGTGTTTTTTCTGTCTTCTGAGCATTTAACAGAAGTGTATTGGATGAATTATATAATCTGCATGGGGTATCAGTGTTAATATCCAGTTTATTATACAGTAAGTGGGCACACAAACACAGCATATTAATAATTTGCCTGAGGTTCAATAGAGAGCCTCAATGTCCACATAGCAAAGATGAAATTTCTTTTCTTTCTGTTAAACACTTACTTCCATTTAATATTGATACAAAATTGATTTATAGTGCCAAGATTCATGAATTATATCCAAGTCTTTAAAAAGCCATGTTATTAAAACAATTTACTTAAGTTTATACAAATTATCTTGTTACAGAACACGAGCACCAACCCCCCCCCAGGATGGTATAGTACTACCAAAAGGACCCCCTACTGGGCTCCATTGTCCATCACCAATAGGAAAAACCTCTCTCAATGCCAGAGATTTGTGAAAAGGAAAGGAAATGTTTATTTAATGCTATACAAACTTAAAATAGTGACCTAATGTCTTCATTAAAATATCTAAGTCCTTTAGGATACCCACAGATACCCACATTATTTCCTTCTCCCCCTGCCCTAATTTGGGGTACCATAACTCAGGAAAAAAAAACAAACATCTGAGATCCAGGCCACTGGCACCATCAGCTGCATTGCCATCCAGGCAGGATTTCTAATTAATCGAAAGCCATGTGTCACCTTCTCATGGCCTGCTGGCAAGAGTTCTTTGTACCCATTTTCCAGGCAAAGTCTTTTCTTCTTCCCAGGCCACATGGCCAAAGGGAGCACCCCAAAGCCACCTGGTCCTCTTCTACCAAAGCTGCAGGGATCGGGGAGGGGGGGCACTCCTCACTCTGCCAAAGCGAAGTGGAGAGTCTCTGCTAAAGCCTCATGATGGTTCCCCCTACTAAGGCTGCGGGGGTCCCCACTCTGTAAACTTCATGGCTCTCCCTCCAATGGCTGCTGTGTCTGGGTTTAAATCCCTGCACCAATCTTCCTCTGCAGCCTCATTCCGACTCCTCCTACAATCAGTTACACCTGCCAGCACTCCTGTATCCTTCCAGCTTTACTGGGCTGCCATTGTGAGTCTGGGCAGAGGTGGCCCCATGGCACGGAGTCAATCATCTCCAAGCTCTCACACAGGTGCTGTCACTTGGGGGACCTGCCCCCAGTTACATATTGGGGGAAGTCACTTCCGTACCCCTGGCTCAGAGCATGCCACAGCTATGTAACATATCTATGCAACCAGTTAAAAGTTATAGATATGTTAAATGACCATGCCAGAGGTTAGCTGCAAAGCCCTTGCTGTACAAAGTAGCTCTCAATGGCCCTGCTCCTTTTGTCCCTTCCTCCAAATCACACCTGTTGTGGGGGAAGGGGGAGGACATCTTATATGTCTTTCCAAAATTTCCTAGACACCTTGAGTTCTGGTCCCCACTCCAAATCTCTTTTTGGGCCCCCCTCTTGGCTGAATCCTGTTACATTCTATCCTTGTCTATCCAGGATGTTATAAAAAACACCACAGACTCATTAGTTTATGCAGTATAGATATTTATTTCTCATAGTTCCGAAGCCTCAAAATCAGATATCAGGAGGCCAGCATGATCAGGTGAGACCTCTTATTGCATTCTCACATAACATAAGGGGCTAAGGATGTCTCTGCAACCTTTTTTTATAAGGCACGATTCCCATTCATTGAGGCTCCACCATAATGACTTAGCACCTTCTAAATGTCCCATCTAGTAATATCACCACCTTAGGGGTTCGGTTTCAACATATTGATTTCGGAGGGAGACAAACATTTGTAGCATAGTGACAACATCTACTTATACTCAGAAAAGCTTGAAGCTTTGGGATTTGAGTTTTCATTTGCTTTATATTTGCTTTCTTATAGGGAATTACTTGAAGTTACTATGATTTGCTTCTCAGTATCATTTTTTAAACATTTTTAAATTATTTGTTTTTTAGGGAGAGGGAGGGAGAAAGAGAGAGAAAGAAACATCAATGTGTGGTTGCCTCTTGTACCCTCTACTCGGGACCTGTTCCTTAACCCAGGCACTTTTCTCCATTGGGAATGAAACCAGTGACCATTTGGTTCACAGGCTGGTGCTCAATCCACTGAGCTACACCAGCTAGGGCTGCTTCTCAGTATTTCAATCTAGTATACTACCTTTTTTTCCTGCCTAGGTTATTATGAGACCCATTAAATTATATAAAGAGCAAAATTCCAGCTATCTGGAAGGTATTCATCAATGCCAACATTAGGTTTCACCTCTCTTCAATCTATAAAATTAAGTCAGGTAGTATTAAGTGTCCTTTTAATTGCCTTTTGGTAAAGTATATGTATTTAGAAAAGAAATTATATCTCTATTATTTGCATTGAATCCCCTTATAGTAAATTATTGGCACACAGTACAATTTTAATGAACACCTACTAAATAAATAATAATTCTGATATTTCTGGTTCTGTACATAAGGAGCTTGAAAGTCACCACTCTGTCTGAACAAGTAAAAAGCTAAACAGGCTGAAATAATCAACTCTTCGAGAATCCCTAAGAAAGAGGAAGACATAAAACAAACCACTATCTTCATGAGACATCAGACCTGTAGACAAATAAAGAAAATAATACCTTACCAGAGCAGAGACATATTAGCCCAAACTTCTGTGAAAACCAGTGCCAAGGTAGGAAAACCTGGGCTATAATTACCAAAATTCTGTAGGCTCAATGTGGACAATTGCGAGAGTTAGAAATTCCATGGGGATTGGGTACTTAAAGGGGCCCTAGCAATGTAAGATTTACCTCAGAGGTCAGCCAGGTTTCCACCATTAAAGCCAGACGATCCCTCTTGCTTCAGACAGGAGAGAAGAAAAGGAACCATTCTGAAATGCACCAGCGCCCTATCTTCTTCTCACAAAGCCTGCCCTCTGAGGAGCTAGTTAAGCAGGGCCTAACCTGGGGTATTATCAAAATCTCACTGACCTAGAAGAAGGGATAAACCCAGTTCCAAACTACTGTAGTCAACCTCTCCCATCTAAGGGGTAGGGATAGAAAAAAATCAAAACACTTGTGAAGTTCACAGTCCAGAGGCAGAGGTTCACTAAAAGGCTGAGGCATAATCATAGGAGCATGAATGCTGCCCCTCCCCCTCCCCCAACATTACTAAAGCTCACCACCACATTACTAAAGGTCTGTTTATAGCCCTTCCTTTTACCCGGCCCATTGTGTCTGGATCTACAGAACATATAAGGCAAGTCAAAAAGTGCAAAAATATTCCAAAAGCAAAAGAAACACAATTTAGAGAGAACAGGTGTCAGATCCAGACGTGACAGGGCTGTTGGAATTACCAGAAAAATAATTCAAGACAACTATAGCTGCTATGCTTAGGGCTCTTATGGGTAAAATAGCATGCATAAACAGTTGAGCAATGTAAAAAGAGAGATGGAAACTCTAAGAGAGAACCAGAAAGAAATGCTAGATATAAAATCACTGTAACAGAAATAACAAAATTCCTTTCATGGGTTTGTTGGTAGATTTGGTATGCCTGAGGAAAAATTTCTAAGCTTAATTGTATCTCAGTAGAAACCCCCAAACTGGAATGCAAGAGAAGACAGACTGAACAAAATAGAACAAAGTATCCAAGTACTATGAGATGACAGTAAAATGTATCACTTATGAATAACAGAAATTCCAAAAAGAACAGGAAAGAGATAAAGTAACAGAAAAAATATTTTTAAAAATAATGACCAAGAATTTCTGCAAATTAATTTCAGATATCAAGCCACAGATTTAGGAATCCCACGGCATATCAAACAAGATAAATGCTCCCAAAATACAAATAAAATAAAACAAAAGAAAAAGAAATACACATAGGCAATCATTTTCAAATCACAGGAAGTCATAGATAATGAACTGGTACATGCAGAAAAGTGAAATTAGAATCCAAATTTACTCCATACACCAAAATAAACTTGCGATGGATTAATGATTTCAATGTAAAAATAAGTAAAAAATAAGTAAATACAATGTAAAAAAACCCCAGCTCTCTTTCATTGAAAGAGTATATACCTGATTATACTAACAGAATTATTTAGTATATTCATTGCAAAATAAATCTCATATAATAAATTCAAATATATTTTTCCTAAATGAATTTCCCTTCCTTCTAAATGAAATTTTAAAATTCACTGGCAAACTGTTTTTTGTCTTACATTTACTTGCAAACACACATGAAGGAGAAGTAATGGCTAGGGTACTAGATATATTCTTAAGAATATTCAGTTGATGTGAAAGAAAATTTTTATTTTCCCAGAAGATATTAATCAAAAACTGGTACCCAAAGTAGAGCAACTTTTGACAAGACAAATGAAATGTAGAATATACACTGAATCTAAGTTGTGCTTAAAACACATATGCCATACATTCTAGAAACTTCTGCCAAATATATTTTTATCCCAAAAATTGATTTTTGTGAGCTGGTTTTCTTTGCTGAGATTACTATAATTACTAGGACATAACAGCTATGAAATAAGAGAGAGCCACATGATGTCAAGACACAGAGTTCAGAAAACACTTGTACTATAAATAAGAGAGGTTTCCTACTGCCCGCTGTTTCAGAAAGTTGGTCCCGGGGATAGATAAACCATTAGTGTGTCTAAAGAATGTGCTCTCACCCCCATACCTGCTATATGTTTCATCTGGGTTACTTGAGCTGTGCAAATTAGCATGTGATCACAAACCAAGTCCAAAATAAATCCAAGCCATGAGCAAATAATATCAAACAGGGAGGATGAGAGAAAAGTAAAGAAGAACCCCTGTCTATTTTTCCATTTTCTTTTCTATTAGGTTTTCAAAGGCATCTGTGTTGGGTGAAAAAGATTTTTATTTTCAGATTTACAGATAGATTTTCTTATATATCTTGGAAACAGTGGGTGGTGGAAAAATACATAGACCCAAGACAGGAAGAGCAGGTCAACGGTAGCTGAAAAGATTCAATGAGTTAGAAAGAATTGTCTACTCTTAAACTGAACTATAAGGTTGCCTAATTAAAATGTATCTAAAAATAAAATATAATTCTTTCTCATTGGAGAATGTGTAATAACATAAAACATATTCAATTGTATATTATTTTGAACTAAACTAGATATTAAAACCCTTATTATAGTATCTCTGATTACCTGTTATGGTTCATTGTATTTTATTCTGTATTTACTTTAAATATATATAAATCAGACATACATATGCATATGGTTTGGATGTGGAAACTGATAACACCACACATGCACCGAGAAAGAATAAAAAGGTTAATTACTTTCACAAGAAGATGAGGTTTGACTCCCACGCAGGTACCAAACGATTTAATAAATCAGGAAAATGAGACCGACTGGGTATCTGCAGTGGTTAAAGGTAGGGCTTGCGCGATCTGAAATTCCCAGGAGTGCGGAAGGGGTGGAGGCCATAGCGCTTTATTTTCAGCTCGGCCAGTTAGTTCTGTTTACGGCCTGAACGTGGTCGGGTTGAGCAAATCTTTTTGCGTGCTTTAGAAAAAAGTGTCTTCTGTTGTTGAATGGATTCTTCTGTAAATGTTAATTCAAGGAAGCTGTTCAAATCAATGCTATCTTTACTGATTTTCTTCTTGCTAAATCTATCAATTTAAAATAAGTTTCAAATTCTGTTTTTCTTTTATGCTATTTCATATTTTCTCTTCGTGTATTATTTAAACTTCCCTTTTTTTAGAAAAATATTTCAGTGGTCCTATGATTTAATTTACAAGATGTGTTTAAATAAGGTATATGTACCATCACATTTTACTGTAACACTTTACGTGTGGTGGGGGAGCTCAGCCGAGAGGTGTGGGAGAAAGCTGAGCTGCCAGCTGACAGAGCCAATTCAAGCAACAAACAAGAAAACAAAAAGGGTTGGAGATTTTAAGTATTTAATTGTTTCCTGCAACTGGAGATCAGCAAGAGGCTAACACCAAGGATGCCAAGTCCCTTGTTTCCCATTTCCTCCATAGGACAGCACCCCAGTCAAGGGGAAGTTGCAGATATTGGGGTTACTTCATTGTTAAAGGAGACCAAACAAAAAGACTCTGGCACTTTTATGCACCCTGGTGTTGGGGAGGGCTAGAGGGATGAGAGTGGAAAAGGTAAGTACTGAGTCAGAACCAGGAAAAGCGTCTTCAGGGTTTCCCATTCCCTTCACTCCATATAAGGTGGACTGTTGGGGACCAGGCCCTGCCTGGTTTCAGGAATTGTAAACTGTCTCCCATGTCTAAGGCTGTGAGTGACCTCCAGAATGAGAGCCCCTGAGGAGACAAGGCTTGTCTGTGGTAGCAGATGCTGCCCCTGCTTCATCTCCCTGCCCCCAAAGTATGGTCAGATGGTCAGAGACAGGTGAGACCCCTCAGAGGAGGGGCAGCCTAGGCCAGACATGATCACTTGGGAGGCCATCATGGAAGGACGCAGGGGGCTGCAACAAAGAGGGAGTGATGGACTCTTGCCCTCCCCCCTACCAGCTTTGACAAAGCCTGAGTCCCCAGGTCCTCTGGGAGAAGCGCTTCCTGGCTCTAATCCACTTAAGCCAAAAAAACCTATGATGGGGAAGGCAGTGCAAGCTTTGCGCTGGGAAGTGTGGGCTCCCTGGGTAATTAGTTCTGAGAAGGAATATGTGAAACCCTGTGAAACCTGCTTTGTTTAAGAATGCTTTTAGTTAGATGATAAGGGCCTGAGTAGAAAGAGTTTATGTTCCCAAAGTTCTGTAGCCTTTTAGCTGACAGGCCCTGATTTAGAAGAAACCCTAATGGTTCTTTGTATACTATCTACCATTTACTGCGTGACAATGATTAATAAGCTATACCTGAACTCCTGTACAAAAATCCCAATAAAAGCCTGACTAGGCAAGGGTTGGCACTCTCTCTCCCCTGGTGAGAGAGTTGCCTGGCCACTGCAACAACTCTCTCTCCTTTTGAGAGAGTTGCTGGGCTGCTCCAAGCCGCTCTCCCCTTGAGAGGGTGGCGAGGCGGTTCTGAGACTCTCCCCTCTTGAGGGAGTAGCCTTGCCAGCCCTTTTCCTCCACAGGACTTAGTAGTCCTTGTGAATTTGTTTCATGTCTCATCCATGACACCGCAGGCACTGCTTGTCAGCGCATGTGTCACTGGACACAGCAGAAAAGTCTAAAGAAGACTTCAGCACAAGTGGAGGTCTTGTACCAAGATCTTGGAATGATGGTGCTGGGACTAGAAATCTAAATATATTAAGAGCATTTATATCCAGGGGACCATAGGCCTTGACTGCAACTCTCTTCAGAGGCTGCAAAGCAAGAGCTATTCACTAAGCCTAGTGTGGGGAGGGCAGCAAAACCCTGTAAATAATTGTCTTTATTTTTAAAAAGATTTTATTTATTTACTTTTAGAAAGAGGGGAAGGGAAGGAGAAAGAGAGTTAGAGAAACATCAATGTGTGGTTGCCTCTCATGTGGTCCCCACTGGGGACCTGGCCTGCAACCAAGGCATGTGCCCTGACTGGGAATCGAACCAGTGACCCCTTGGTTCACAGCCCACGCTCAATCCACTGAGCTACACTAGCCAGGGTCAATTATCTTTCATATGAACAAAAAATAAGAAACATAAGAAGACTTATTTTATTTTCATTTATACCTTTGTAATCCTCTGCTTTACTTTCTGCGGTTCCAGGTTTTTGACCTATACCATATTTTTCCTCCCTGAAGAATTTCTAAAATTTATTTCAGATCAAGTCTTCTAAAAATTACTTCACTGTTATTTCTCAATCTTTACTTTTTCTTCAATTTCAAAAGTTAATTTCACTGAATATAAATGGATATAGATTTGTAGGTGCTTTTTTCTTTCCTTTTAACATGTGAAATGTGTCAACCCAGCCCTTTTTTTGCATGGTTTTTGATGGTAAATCTGCTGAAATTTTATCTGTTTCTTTCTCTATATGTAAGGTTTCTTGATCAATCTTTAATATTTTTCTTTTTCCCCCCTGCAGTTTGCATATAAGCCTAGTTGTTGTTTTTTGTTTGTTTACTTGTTTGCTTGCTTTCTTTGTTGGATGTTGTTATTCTTGCTTGAGGTTCTCTGGGATTTTTGAATTTAGGTTTTAGTGCCTGTCATTAATTTAGTAAGGTAATTGGCCATAGTGTTTCATATATTTACCAACTTTTTTCTCTCTCTTCTCTTTCTAGTATACCAATTATTTGTTCTCAAATGTTCAATTCTTTTCATTCATATTTCTCATTTAGGAAGTTTCTAATGCTCTATTTTTCAAGTCCATAAATAAAATAAGCCTTCACTGTTAGGATTTATGTGAATCAGACTATGACTTGGGCTATGTTAGTTTTTGTTGTAGGTATAGGTACAATAGACATCAAATTTTTTATGGTTTTTATTTTTGTCATCTTATGTTTTAAGGCTTCCCATTACACAGATCATAAGAGAAAATGTGTTTGACATCTATTTTGGCTATAATTTGCATTTAGAATCCTGAAGGCTCATGTGGTACAGTGGCAGGAGGTGGGAAAGGGAATATTCTATAATTCTATGATTTTGTCTCAGTCTTGTCAGGAAACATTACTTGGTGTGTGCCTTTTACAAGTGCATGTGTCCCTCTCCCAATACAGGTTTTTGTCCCCCCAGACATCTATTCTATTTACTAAGAGCAGCATTTACAACCATTTTCTGAAACCTTGTCTTCTACTGACTTTTCACCACTTTGGTAACATAAGAAGGCTGAATCTGGGGAAGAATTTATTTATTTTCAAGTTAGAGTAAGACTTCAGAATTTCCTTCTGGGGAATTTATTTTTCTCAGGATTATAAGTTTTATAAAGAGAAAGGTTTGGACAGCTTTTCAGATTGTTACCTTCTGCCTCTCTACCACCCTGACCAGGGCCATAAAAGAATCTTTCTTGGGTCCTCACATGAGAAACTGATGAGAATCCCTATGCAAAATTCTGCATATATATATATATTAACCCACTTATGACAGTGGGACCTAGGAATTTCTCACTTTCACACTATTCTAACTTCAGCCTATAGAAAATATGGTAAATTACCATTTTAAAGGATAGTATTTATTTATTTATTTTTAGAGAGAGGGGAAGGGAAGGAGAAAGAGCGGGAGAGAAACATCAATGTGTGGTTGCCTGTCATGTGTCCCCCACTGGGGACCTGGCCCCCAACCCAGGCACGTGCCCTGCCTGGAAATCAAACTGGTGACCCTTTGGTTTGTAGGCATGCACTCAATCCATTGAGCTATACCAGCCAGGGCTAGTAAGTTACCATTTAAGTTTTCTTATCATTGTATTGGTTATAGTAGTTTCTGTTGCAGGTAATAAAATCTCAGAATCTGTATCTTTCTGAATGTGCCTATCTTTCAAGATGTTATAAATGGTTTGTCCAGGTATATCAATTACCTGATGGGTATTAGAAAGGCCACAGGGTTTCAGATTGATTACCTTTTCCTTGTCATAAGAACAGTGACATGTCAGATCTGATACTGGCAATCCTCTTAAGGAGCTGTTAACACAGATCTCCAAGCAGGTCCAACCAATGGTGACCCAATAAATATTGTATATCACACAGTACATACTTCACTACCTACACAGGAAAGTATACTTTTAGTCAATTTAATTAGAAGTCTTTTAGAATGAGTGACTTTCACACTACTTTGCCAGGAAAAATTTTTATTTCAATTTTAGTTTTTGTATTCTTTTCAATTTTAAATACAGTATTTTAATTATGTAATAGTAAATGAACATGGAAGTTAAGCTTAGAAAATTAGCCATTATATAACACCATTGTCTAGCTGGAAAAAATATGTTGCAGGCTTTTTATAAGTAATGATAAACAAGTCTTAGAATGCAACTAGGCTATAAATTATAGCCTGCCTTTAGAAGATAGATATATCTGAAATCTGAAGAAAGTGTTAGAGCTTAATCATAGTATGAAAACTTTCAAGATAAAAACATACTTACTTAAAGTCTTCTTTTACTATTTTGATACATTGTGTTAATCACCTGTGTTTTGTCTCTTAATATTAAATACTTATTATATAATTTATTCATTTTTGTAGAGACAGAATGTGAAGGTACATTAAATTGGAGTAAGTGTTGTTCTTGTCTGAGGTTTTAGGTATTTCAAAGAAATCAATAAAATTTACTGTATTTAAGGAGGAGAAAAAGAAGAAAACACAAATCTATTTTATCATCCAGATATGAATTTCTAAATCTAAGGGGAAAATAAGTACATATTCATATTCAGGAAAATGTAAAATATATTAACTCTAGGGACTTCCTTTACTCATAGATAAAATCTGATATCTACCTATATTTCACAATATAACAAATAACTCTCCATTTGAAATGAATTTCAGAGTTTTATAATATATCTTATGCTGAAGGGTAAACAGAAGATAATCCTAAAATATAAAGAAAAGCTTTCACCAGAATAGTTTTGGGCATAATATACATAATAGACCTAGGTGAATTTATGGTTTGATTGACATTATCATCACTGTCAAATTTTATGAAATAACACACATGACAAATTGCAAGCATAAACTATGTTATATTTTTTATTCCTGTATTCTGAGATGGAGCTGTTGTTTTTATTTATTATTAAATATTTTATTGTTGTTCTACTACAGTCACCCCAATTTTTCCACCTTTGCTCTTCTCTGCCCAGCCCATCCCCTTCTCTTACACTCAGTCCGAACCCTGTTGTCCATGTTCATAGGTCATTTACACAAGTTCCTTGATTAGTTCCTTCCTCTTCTTTTCACTCTTATCCCCCTCTCCCCTCCTCTGTAGTTGCTGTGGGTCTGCGTTCCTTTTTTCCGTGTCTCTGTCTCTAGTCCTTTGATGTTTGTTTGTTTATTTTATTCACTAGGTCCCTCTTATGAATGAGATCATATGAAATTTGTCTTTTACCACCTGGCTTATTTCACTTAGCATAATATTCTCCTGTTCCACACATGACATCAGGAAAGGTGGGAGTATCTTCTTTCTTTCCATTGCATGCTGCATAGTGTTCCATTGTGTAAATGTACCACAGTTTTTTGATCCACTCATTTACTGATGGGCACCTGGGTTGCTTCCAGCACTTGGCTCTTGTAAATTGTGCTGCTACGAACATAGAGGAATGCATAAGCTCTTTTGAATTGGTGTTTCAGGATTCTTAGTACAAACTGTGGACTTCCTGGGTCAAAAGGAAGTTCCACTTTTAGATTTTTTTAGGAATTTTCATACTGTTTTCCACAGAAGCTATTACCAGTCTGCATTCCTACCAAGAGTGCACTAGGGTTCCCTTTTCTCCACATCTTCACTGGTGCTTGCTGTTTGTTGATATGTTAATAATGGCCATTCTGACCCTGTCTGGTACGAGGTGGTATCTCACTGTGGTTTTAATTTGCATCTTGCTGATGGCTAATGATGTTGAGCATCCTTTCACATGTCTGTGGGCCACTCCTATGTCCTCCTTGGAGAAGTGTCTATTCAGGTCCTTTGCCTGTTTTTAATTTGATTGTTTGTCTTCCTGGTGTTGAATTGCATGATTTCATTATATATTTTGAGATCAAACCCTTGTCTGAGGTATAACTGGCAAGTATGTTTTCACATACAATTAGTTTCCTTTCCATTTTGATGATGGTCTCTTTAGCCGTATAAAAGCTTTTTATTTTGATGTAGTCTCATTTGTTTATTTTCTCCTTTGTTTCCCTTGCCCCAGGAGATATATTGTCAAAAATATTGTTTCTTGGGATATCTGAAATTTTACTGCCTATGTTTTCCTCTGGGACTTTTATAGTGTCATGATATATACTTAAGTCTTTTATCCATCTTGAGTTTCCTCTGGTGTATGGTGTAAGTTGGTGATCTAGTTACATTTTTTTTCATATACCTGTGCAGATCTCCCAACACCATTTGCCGAAGAGACTGTCTTTACTCCATTCTATGCTCTTGACCCCTTTGTGAAATATTAATGGCCATAGAGATTAGGGTTTGTTTCTGGGGTCTTTATTCTTTTCCATTGATTTACATGTCTGTTCTAATGCCAGTATCAGACTATTTTGATCACAGTAACCTTAGAGTATAGTTTCATATCAGGTATTGTAATTCCTCCTATTTGTTCTTCTTTCTCAAAATTGCTGAAGCTATTTGGGGTTATTTTTTATTCCAAATAAATTTTTGAAATATTTGCTCTAGATATGTAAAATGCATCATTGGTATTTTAATAAAAAGTGTTGGATATATAGATTACTTTGGGTAGTATGGACATTTTAATGATGTTAATTCTTTAAATCCATGAACACAGTATATGCTCCCATTTGTTTGTATATTCCTTTATTTCTTTTTTCAGTGTTCTGTAGTTTTCTTAGTACAGATTTTTTGCCTCCTTGGTTAAGTGGAGCTGTTGTTCTTAGTAATTTGTTCCCCATAAATTCTTCTAGTTCGTCCTGTTTTTCTTCATTAAGTTTAATAGTATCTAAGGAAACTAGCTTGCTAAATTCTGCAGCCTCTGAATCTGTGGGGATTCTATCTACCATTAGAGATTATCATAAAACTGTTTTATTTCCTCCTAACTCAAAGTTTCAGGAAGTGTACCCCAAATATGCCTGAGTCATACCTCCCAGAAAAGACTAGATTCTTAAATAAAGGCAGAAAAATGATAGTAACAGAGCTACCCTTAAAAATGAAACAGCCTATATGTCCTTATAAACTCCATAACTATTTAAAAAACTTTATTTCTTATAACTTTTAATTTTTGTTTTAAAAGTTTATTGATATATGATTTACAGACAAAAGGAATTACAGTTTTTAGGTATATGGTTTGGTGGGCCTTGGGAAATTTATTCAGTAAGGTAACCAATACCAATGTCAATGTGTAGAATTTTACCACAAACATGCACACACACACAAAGTCTGTTGTCTTTTCCCTTCCCTTTCCCATTATTATCAAATCAAATATCATTACTTTCTCAGTCCACATTTTTCAATCACACAATTTTTAAGATCCCTTCATTTGGTGTGGGCTATTCATCAATTTATAATTAATACTATTTTTATTAGATATACCACAATATGTTCATCATTATTTCAGTTGATTGGCTTTAGTGATATTTAAAGAATTTGGTAGACACGAAGAAAGCTGCTATACACATTTCCGTGCAAATGCCTTTGGAGTTATATTTAATTTTTTAAAGAACGATTTTATTTATTTATTTATTTATAGAGAGAGGGGGAAAGAGGGAGAAAGAGAAGGAGAGAAACATTAATGTGTGGTTGCTTTTCGTGCAACCCTTTTGGGGACCTGGCATACAACCCAGGCATATGCCCTGGATGGGAATCAAACCAGCGACTCCTTGGTTCACAGTCCAGCACTCAGTCCACTGAGCCACACCAGCCAGGCTATATTTTTATATTTATTGTGTAAATATTTGTGAGTAGAATTACTTGGTCACATTGAACATGTAAGGTTAATTTGGTAAGCAATTGTCAAACTATTTGGCAATGTGCTTGTGCAAAATTGAACTTCCACTGTTCATTGTTTATCTATCAATCCATCTAACTATTTATATTTATCATCTACCTATCATCTATCATATTCACTTTACCTATGATGGGATCTTTGTAGTGATATCTCTGTGGTTTCAATGCACCTTTCTCTAAAAACTGAGGACGTTGAGCATGTCTTCACATGCTTTTTTAAATGCATAGTAAATGTCTTTCTTTAGTCACTTATCTACTATAAATTTTTCCCTAGTTTAAAAATTAATTGTCTTCTTAAGTTGTACAAAAATTTTAACAGATATGTGGGCTTTCCAAATGCTTTAACCATATGTAGCATATCTTTAATATTTTTAGAATATTTCAATGAAATCCTTACCTATCCCAGAATGGCAAACATATTCTCTTATATTTGTGATTGAAAGTTATAATTTTAGCCCATAATTTTGGACCATGAATTACTTTGAATTAATTTTTACAGTATGAGATAAAGATAAGAGACCAGTTATTTTCATATGGATATCTAATTTTTCTAGTACTATTTGCAAAAAAAGATCTTCCTTTCTGTATTGTATTGCTAAAAAGATCTCTGTTTTTCTATTTATTAACTTGGCAAATTTATAAAAAATCAGGTGACCATATATATTTGCCTGTTGAGTTTCTCTCTCTTTCTATTTCTGGTCTCTTCATGCTATCACATTGATCTATATATCTATCTATAATTCTACACTTTGAGTAATGCCAGCTATATACTGTGTCTTAAATTCTGATGAAGTTTTCAAATTTTTATTTGTCCATTTTTGTATTATTTAAATTTTTATATAAATTTGTAGTATCAGGTTGTTAATTCTACAAAAAAATAACACTTCAGGGATATTAATGATGATGACATTGAATCTTTAAATCAAAGTCTTCAAATGCATGTACATGTTATAGCTCTCTCCATATATTTATTTCTGCTTTAATTACTATTACAAATATTTTGTAGTTATAATTAAACAACATTTGCCTTTTATGTTAAATTTATTAATTTGCTATATTAAATTGATTCCTAACATAAATGTACTTTTCTATTTTCTAATGTTTAAGCTTAGATAACTGATTTAAATATTTTTCTTGTGTTACACAAACATTTGATTCCATTAATTTCCAACTGAGAATAACTATAACTGTCTAACTCAAAAATAATTATATTTGGTGTTATTTTTCTTCATTTTAAATATTTTCTATTTTGCTTGTTATTTCTTTGGCTTAGGGAATTTAAAATTTTATTGCTGATTTCTAGGTTTTTTTTATTTTTGATTTCTAGTTTAATTTTTATATTTTCTAGTTTAAGTATATTATTATATAATTATAATTTTTTGAAGAGGATCATGTTTTTAAAGATTTTATTTTATTTCGTTTTAGAGAGAGAGGAAAGAAGGGAGGAAGAGAAGGAGAGAAACAACAATGTGTGGTTGCTTCTTGTGCACCCCACACCAGGAACCTGTCCCGCAACCCAGGCATGTGCCCTGACTGGGAAATTGCACTGGCGACCATTTAGTTTGCATTCTGGTACTCAATCCAAAGAGCCACACCAGCATGGGCTATATAATTACAATTTTACTTGTGGTGACATTTTTGATGGTTTATCTTTGTGGAGATCGTGCATGCTTGTGGAAAAAAATACATACTGTGCTGGTGCTACCATTGGATGGGGTGTTTAATTAAGTTAATAGTGTTCAGATCATCTGTATCTTTTTCTTCTGCATTATCTTCTGGAGGGTGGGCCTCTTGTAGTACAGGCTTCCCCCACTAGGTGAGTGTTCTAGGAACCCATCTGGTGGTGTTGTGAGAGGACTTGTTCAGCCTTAATGGATTTCTTTAGAAGACTCAGTGCTTTTTTCCACTTCATGATGGGCGATTTACAAGCATATTTGCCCATCGGGTGCTGAGTGTTTGGCAATTTTTGACCAAAAATGTCACAACCCTGTGTCCCACTCTCCCTATTCACCCGATATCACCCTGAGTGATTTTTTGTTTGTTTGTTTTTCTGGAAACAAAAAGTCCTCAAAGGGAAAAAAAAATGCCAACTGGGAAGAGGTGAAACAAGTAATGGAAGAAGCACTAAAAGTCATCAATTTGGTGAGTTTATAAATTTTTGAGAGGTGGAAAAAAGCAGCTTGACAAGTGTATTGCATTGAATGAAAAGTACTTCGAAGGTAACTGAAGTTTAAACATGTAAGAATAAGCATACAATGTTATAAATATGTTCCATTTTGGGGGATGTTTCCCGTCTTGTATTAAGACAGTATTTGGAAGTTTCCAATTATAAGTGTGAGTTTGTTCTGTCCATTCTAATTATTCTATGTGTTTTATAAAATAAAACACATATCCTGTGTTTTATTCTATTCTGTATATCCTAAAGCTCTCTTGTTATACCTTTTAGATTATCATTTCTTCCTGATCTAGTGACCCATTTTTCATTATATAATGCCCCTTGTTATCTCTTTTATAAAAGCATGCTCATTTGATATTAATATAGACTCTAGCTCTCTATTGGATAAGAATTTTGTTTTGTGCTTTTTCTATTTTACTATTATTTTCCCTTTTATTTTTAAGGTGGTTTTCTTGTAGACAACACAAAGCTGGACTTTACTTTTTTATCCAATATCACAACTTTAACTAGGGCAACTACATAAATTAAATTGATTTATATTAAAGTCATTTCTTGATTTCTGTTTGCTTTTTAAATGACTTATTTAGGGCCCTGGCTGGTGTAGCTCAGTGGATTGAGCACAGGCCTGTGAACCAAAGAACCACGGTTCAATTCCCAGTCAGGGCACATGCCTGGGTTGCAGGCCAGTTCCCATTAGGGGACGCACTAGAGGCAACCATACATTGATATTTCTCTTCCTTTCTCTTCCCCTGGCCCCTAAAGATAAATAAATAAAATCTTTTGAAAATAACTTATTTAGGATTAGTCCAAGATTTTTAAAAACAGTGTCATCCACCTGTACTGTTGGTATTGTATAATAGCTTTTAAAATTATTTTGTGATTTCTCCAACATTTATACTATGCATACATAACTTCTCATAGCTTATGTTTATATAATACATTATATAAATATAGCATTTCTGGTACAAGGTTCCTACAAAAATATAATTCCATTTTCTTTTTATGCTTAGTGCTAGTGTTATAATACATTATTACAATAATAAATATAAATAAACATTTTATGTATGTTTTCCATTCTAATGCATTGTTATTTCTTTCTCAGTTGTATTTTGAGTTGAGTTTTTAGAAAGTCTTTTACATTTATCTGAAGTTTTACTATTTCAACATTCTTTGTTTTTATCTTCAAACATGTAGATTTGCAACTGTTATTATATTCTCTCAACTGGGAGAATTTTCTTTAACATAATTTTGTTGGACATAACTTATTACAGCTTCTGCTTTTTTCGACTTCTCTTTTATTTTTCTGTTTCACTGGAAAGTATCTTAATAGATATACAGTTGTGATTTGGATGTTTTTCATTTCTTTTTCCTTTTGTTACTTTCAAATTACTACTTCATTGTCTGTGGGCTTACATGTTTTCTGAAGAAAAGACCATTGCAACTATTTTTGCTTTTCTCCATATTATAATTTTTATTTCTCTGGTTTCATTGAGGAATATTTTCACTTTATCTCTACTCACCTACAATTTAACTATGTTATTATTTGGATGCATTATATTATTTCTGTGTTTTATCTTCTCTAAGCATGTTAGATCTTGGTTTGTTTTTTTCTCCTTTTTAAAAACTTTTCTTTTTTCATTATTTAACTTTGCAACATTCATAGCTATTATCTCAGTTATTTTCTTTTGTCTTATTCCCATGAGGCAGTTTAATGATACTTGATATTCAATGTTTGACTTGTAACACTGTATTTTTCTTGTCAGATTTCAGGCTTAGTTTGGCCTATGTGCTTCAAAAAGATGAGGTCTTCTCCGGATTCTTATACCTCCTGTAGGAAGGAGTCCCTTATACGTCTGGCAGATCATGCAATGGAAAATACCATCTCTTCCCCAGCAGTAGCAAATGTCTACTTTGTGTTTTAGAATTCTTACCTGAAGTGGATAATAATTCTTACCTCTCCTCTAGTCATTTTGCTTGTTCATTTGTTTGTTTTTGTTCATTTGTTTAACCGGTTCCCCAGAGGAAATAAGTTTTCTTACGGACACTGGATTTAGAGGGTTTGTTGTCCCTTTTCAGCACATTAAAAGTTTTGCTATATTTCGTGCAGGAATCACACAAGAAGTCTAATTTTGCTCATGTTCCCACAAGCAGGCAGCTACTCATTTGTAGTCCTATACCACTTAAGGTCCTCTCTCCTTTCTCTTACCTAATCTTCCTCATAAGCTCCAAGAGAATGCCTATAGAAGAGTTATGAGGAACTGCCAGCTTCACTTCTCTCTGGAATGAGAGTCTCAGCACTTTCAAAATGACACAAAATCCATATTTTACCTTTAAGAATTTATGAAAATATTAGCTGATACACTTTTTTAAATCTACCTGGATGATCCCAACTTTTCTCTTCCTATATTCAATCAGTTGTGAATTTGTTCACATATCTTCTCATTCTTAGAATGACTATCACTTTTTGGAATGCAGTTTAATTGTATGCCTGTGACCTCAGTTTTCTGATAGGCTCAAAAATATTACTTTGTAAATAGCTTGCTCTTTCCTCATGATTGATATGGTAGCTAAATTGTCTTGTGGAGAATATTCTAAGTTGAAATACAACACATGTCAGATTTTATGCTTTGGGCATCTGCTATATTACAAATAATTTTTCATGACTGCTATAAAATTAAATATGGATGATAAAATGCATAGAAACATATATACATATATGTAGTGCAGATGCAAAACGCATTCTTGCTTATACACACATACAGAATTGATCTTAAAATCAGTGTGACAGTAGACAAAAACTAAAATTTTATCAAATATTCTATTTATAAGCAAACTTGATCATTTTCTTAACTATTACTATTATGGCATAATTTCAAAATGCATGAAATCAAGTGTTGCAATATGCAACTTGTTAGTATTTTTTATTTTTATTTATATAACGTCATTGAAAAATATAAACTTCTACAACTTACCCTTTTTTGTGCATTTTCCTTAGATCTTGTGTTGTTAAATTATGACAGATAAAATGTTTAGATATTTTGGTTTCTCCATAAATAATAATAGAAATACTATATGGAAAATATTTATTATACTCTATATCTCATTATTTCACTGTAAAACACCAACTTAGAATATGTATGTTACTCTTATCCTGTCATAACGATCCATTTAATGTTCATTCCTGCAGCAGACCATTGTGCATGGCGTGGGCCCAGCCCCTACTCAGAGATGCACAGGACCCACATCCACGGATAGGTTCTCCCATGTGGAATCAGGCTGGCAATGTACCTAGGCTGCTTTGAGACTTGCTTTTGCTAAAACTCCCTCAACCTGAATTGAGATAGAAAGTGCTTACTGTAACTTCCTAAAATCCATGCTAAAACTCCTCAGTATGAAATGTAACAGGTTCAACTACTTTTCTCTTTTTATTTGCAAATATCCTTCTTTTGTGATGTGATTAGTGTCATCCTCTTTGTTTTCTGTAAAAGGTAACCAACTAAAGTGAACCTGTGCATAGTAAATGAGGACCATCATGTAATGTGCCAAAAACCCAATAAAGGCCAGTCATGGCAAGGGCTGACTTTTGGCTCCCCTTGAGAGAAAAAGCCATGCTGTCCCTTTTCATCCACAGGACTTGGTAGTCCGAGCGAATGTCTCTCCCCCATCTACAATGTCATGGACCCCATGAGCCCAGGTCCTCATCACAGCCCCCTAGAAGAAAATAAAACTCAGATATCTAGTAAGTCAGTTGTGTTATTTTAAATTTATGTAAAAGAAATAAGAAATTTAAAAAGTTTAATATAATTTATTGATATACAAAGTAAGCCTTATACCAACTAAGACCATTTAAGCTTAAAATTGGATTCACTCTCTGTGAAAGTATATTTAAGACTACTGACTAGCAGAAACTTTGTGCTAACTCATGTTGAGTACTAGTTTTTCTGATGAATATATTCATAATTTAAAAGATGGTAGCAGTTAAGTATAAAAATGATATAGTGAATTCTCAGCATCAATAAGCATCAGAGAGATGCAAATTGAAACCACAATGGGATACTACTTCACTGTGGTCAGAATGGCCATCGTAAATAAATCAACAAACAACAACTAGCAAGCTTGTGGAGAGAAAGGAACCCTAGTACACTGTTGGTGAGAATGCAGACTGGTGCAGCCATGGTGGAAAACACTAAGGAATTTCCTCAAAAAAATTGAATATGGAACTGCCTTTTGACCCAGATTTCCACTATTGGGATTATACCCTAAGAATCCTGAAATACCAGTTCAAAATGACTTATGTACCCCAATGTTCATAGCAGCACAATTTACATTTGCCAATTGCTGGAAGCAGCCCAGTTGCCCATCAGTAAATAAGTGAATCAAAAAACTGGTACATTTACACAATGGAATATTATGTAGCAGAAAGAGAGAAGGAACTCCTGCCCATTGCTACAGCATGGTTGGAACTGAAGAGTATTGTGGTAAATGAAATAAGCCACGTGGTGAAAGACAGATACCTTATGATCTCACTTATAAATGTAACCTAGTCAACAAAACAAACAATCAAGTAAAATAGAACCAAAGTCATGGAAATACAGAACAGACTGACCATAACCAGAGGGAACACAGTGGGGGATAACAGGGAAAAAAAGGGGAAGGGCTGTCAAGGAACATTCATAAAGGGCTTATGGGCAAGGAAAACAGGGGGGCATGATTGAATGTGGGAGGTAGGGGTGGATAGGGTGGGGGAGAGTAGTGGAGGGGAAATGGGGACAACTGTAATTGAATAGAAAAAGAAAAAGTATCAATGGAAAAAAGAATGATTTAGTGAATGGTGGGCAAATTCAGCATCACTAATAGGACTCAGGTCTGCATATTTTTCGTAAATCATCTTACTAAAATAATATATTTATTATATGTTAGGATAATAGGATTTCAATGCTTGATAATTTACAGGTGAACCTATTTACAGAAAAAAATCAACTAAATTTCACTTTCACAAAAGTAGAATTTTAATCTTCATGTCATGGAAATATAAAAATAAAGAGATAACATACATACATATGCATATACACAGAAATGTTTTTGGACTGTAAGATGCGCTGGACCATAAGATGAACCTATATTTTAGAGGAGGAAAACAGAAAAAAAATTGAAACAAAAAATGCGGTAAAATATTTAATAACATAAATAATAAGTCCAGCTTCCACCCTACCCACAGCTAGCCAGGTAAGCTACTTTCAGACTATAAGATGCACCCCCTTTTCCTCCCAAATTTTGGGGGTGAGTCTTATAGTCCAAAGATACAGGTAAATAAATATGACTGTTATAGATCCATTTTGAATAAATAGATCCATCTCAGCTAGTTTTTATGAGCATTAGGACTTTATTATTTTAAATATTATATATAACAATTTATTTCAAGCCTATAAGAAATAATATTAAAGTAAGATTATGTGCCTAATCATATTTTTTACTACAAGGGGCTCACTCAGATATTTAAGTTAATAGGACCACTTTATTCATGGTGTTCTAATATTAAAACAAATAAAATCTTAGAAGAAAATAGTGCTAACAATGTTTAAAACTGTGATTTTTTAAGATTAATATTTTACATATGTTTTCTCACTAAACTGCTTAAATGAAGTGCTTTTGAAATACTTCCATAAAGTCCCTGTGTGAAGCTTGTTATCATGGCTGACTCTTTGAGAATTGGACGGTATAAAATAAAATTAAGTAAAATAAAATAACCAACTTCTCCCAAATATTTTCCACACTTCCTACAGTGTTTTGAATGACATATTATTATAGACCTTATCTGGGTTGTTTGCATAGCAAAGGGAAAATATTTACATGTCTGTATTCACATTTGCTGTTAGCATGTGGGTCAGCTTATTCTGGGCCAGCAATGTATGTTACCATTACCACTCGGCTGGGACATTAATGTTAACCATACATTTTCTCTATTTCCAAAGATAGGAGATAATTATTTTGTAGAAATAAGCAACAAATAATTATGCTAATGAACAATGATGATCAGCAAGGGCACATCAAATCACAAGGAGTAGAAAAGGGACTGAGCCCAGGGAAAATTGGTCAAAGGCAGAGAATTAATGATGTAGCAAAAAGAAGAAGAGGTTATTTAATAAGAGAGATTAGTTTGAAAAGAAATAATAGGTTGATGATAAGTATGGGGGGGAAGGCTATTTCCTGGGCCAAAAGTACATATCGATCTGACCTCAAAGTAGGGTATTACACATTGATTTCAATATCTTAATTATTTAGTTTTGAAAACAAATACGCTATAAACCACACATCGTTCCTGTTTAGAAAGTTAAAACTCAGTGAGATAAAGATGGTAAAATTCCCAGGCTAGTCTTTTTAGTGAGTTTAGTTGAAACATATCAAATGTATCTGAAAGTACCTATGGCTTCTACACTACGGCACTACAGACTTTATGTCCCACCGACCTTCTATTTCAGATAGTGTGGAGAAATATGGGTTTAAAATTGCTGATGATATCAAATGCTAAAATTCAGTTTCAATTTATTTGTAAAATATAAATTTGAATTACATGCTATTATAATCTCTCAACTTATTTCTGGCTTTATTGAAGCAAGTACATTATGTCTTCCTAGAATGTGAAGTGTTTCTATCTTTATAAAAGCATCAGAATAAGCCTCTTTCTCAGTTTACATTCTTAGTGTGTAGGCATAATTTAATAAGAGGGAAACCCACAGATTAAACAAATATAAAGTTGACATACACCAGTCCTATCCTTGTGCTACTGCAAAGACTATTGACATTAGTTTACTTATTAAAAACATCTTTTTTTTACAAAAGTGTAAACATTTGGTTAGATCAGTCTTATTGCTGTCCATCTCATAAATGTTAACACTTAATAATGTCTTTCTCAGGAAATCAACTGAAATTGTTCTTTTGTGACCTTAATCATGAAAGTAATAATAGGTGATTATTTTCTAAATGCTTAAAAGTATAAATATAAAGTAAGTTGAAGAATTGAATAAATTAGAATACAAAGGTACCAGAATAAGACATATTACAAAAATAACACTTTTGCTTGTCTTTACTCTGTTCATAATTTATAGTTATTTTTTAAAAGATAAGTTAGTTTCAGACATATCAAATATGAGGTAATCAAAGTAATTTAATTAAAAGCTGTCCAACAGAAATAGGTATCTGGAAAGCATTTGTATGGAGCCAGTTGTTGAAAATATTATAGGAAGTTCAATTTCTACTTCTTGGTCATTTATTTCCATCTATGAAAGAGTCCTTCTATCAATGCATCAGAAATTGTCCTAATTTGGGGACTCTGCTTCATATTCCTCCAAACTGAGGAGCATATTCTGATATGCCTCAAGATATTTGTAGAGCCATTTCCCTCAGTCCTTTAACTTTTTGCTCATATGTCACCTAGTAAATGAAGCACACAGTGATGTACTTTATGAAAGTTTACATGACATTTCCAGATTGGTAGTATGACCAGCAATATTAACCCTACCCCCAGCAAAACAACCACAATTTATAATGTATAAAATATTATTTTAAAGACCGCATTTAAAATAACTGTATATTTTCTTAAATGCTATATGTTTAATTGAATGCAATGAATGCAGAAATTTTTATCCCATAAAGTCTAATATGTCATGGAAAAAACAGTGAAAGTCTATACCACTTGACTTGTATAGACTTCCCCCCAATTTTTTTGATGGAAACTCACAGGACACAAGGACACAGGGTTCACTCTCCATTCAGCACTGAGATTTATTTTTTAAAAAAGACTATAAAATGCAAGAGTTCTTTCTACTGCTGGCTTACCTATGTATGTCAGATGCTCCTTCTCAAGGGTGGCAGACAGAGAGAACTGGGCTCAGATCACTTTTGCTTTGGCTTTTTGGTAGCTAAAGATTCCATGCTGGATGGAACAAGGCAAGTAGCCCAAATACTATCAGCCTATCCAAGATTCCACTTGTAAAGTAAGGTTGTAATGGCAAGAAAAGTAGATGATTTTCTGCTCCTAGGTCTGAAGACTACTTGGGATAAACCACTTTAATCCTAGGGTAGCCATGCTCACATGCCATTTGAGAAGCATCATTGGAGACTACAAACTGTGGGTGTGTGCACAACATTAAAATAGTCCAGACAAGTCACTCAACAAATAAGCAACATATAAGAACAAAAATCCCCAGGGTCAGCATACAAAGTATGCTATTACATATGATATATTACTATGCTATTACTATTACATATTATTTCAGATGTCCATTTTAAGCCAAGAAAAGGAGAAATTCTGAGAAACAGAGAAGTGTGACCCATAATCCAGGACAAAAGCATGCCAAGGAAGCTGCCTTTCAGAAGGACCAAATGTTGCACTTAGCAGAAAAGTCACCCAAACTAATAATTTAAATATATTCAAAGAATTAAAGCCATTCTTATAAAAGGATAGGAAGGCATGATGACAATACCTCATCAAATAAAGAATATCAATAAAGAGATAGAAAATGTTTCTAAAAAAATAGAAATTCTGGGATTGAAAAGTATAATATAGAGTATAGTAGTCCACCCTTAATGGCGGTTTCACTTTCCATGGTTTCAGTCACCTACAGTTAACTACATTTCAAAAATAGTGAATTCAAACTTTCAGAAATAAACAATGTGTAAGTTTTAAAATGTATGTCATTCTGAGAAATGTGTTGTATCCACACTGTATATGCCTCCAACCATTAGTCTCTAACCAGCTATCTCAGTTATTATTAGATCAACTGTCTTAGTATCATAGTGCTTATGTTCAAGTAAGCCTTATTTCTTTTATAATGACTCCCAGGCACAAGAATAGTGATTGGCAATTCAGATACACCAAAAAAGAAGTAATAATGTGTGTCCTTTAAGTGAAAAGGTGAATACAGTAAAATAAGGTATTCTGAGAAAGGTACTAAATCCATGTAACTTTTATCAGAGGGTATTGTTATATTGCATTTTATTTATGCCTAGTGTTAATTTCTTACGGGGATCAATTTAAAAAGTAAACTTTATCATAAATATTTATGTGCAGGAAATAACATATATACAGGATCTGGCATATCCATGGTTTCAGCCATCTAATGAGAAGTCTTGGAACTATCCCCCACAGATAAGGTGTACTACTACAACTAAAATGAAAAATTGTACTAGAGGTGCTCAGGGTTTGATTAGAGATGACTGAAGAAAGAATTGAGAACTCGAGGGTAGATCAATAAAGATTTTGCAGCATGAATCTCAGACAACAAAAAAATAAAGATGAATGAGGAATGCCTCAAAGCAATGTGAGAAGCCAATTGGCATATCAACATACCAGCAGTAAAGAGAAATGGAATATCAGAAAACTGGAGAAATAAAAACAAAATCTTCCAAAATATATGAAAAATGTTAATGCTAGGAATTAGGATTAACATGAGATGCCTAGGAATTTCAACCAAATCCAAGTATGAGAAACCAAATAGCTTCATATCTACATTAACCACAATACAAATATTAAAAGAGAAATAAAATTTTTTGAAAGAATATCAATAACATTTCATTCAATTAATTTAAAACACTGAATGGAAAAAAACTGTCAAACAAGAATATTATGTACAGTGTAAATTTATATTTTAGTAATAATGACAAAAATACCTTCTTAAACAAAAATTGAGGACATTTATGGCAAGCAAACTGCTATTACAATAAATAACAATAGAAGTTTTTCTGATTAAAACAAAATGACATTAGACAGAATTTCAAATTAGCACAACAAATGAACATTAGTAATTATGCAGGTAAGTATAAAACAGTATGAGTGCTACTTTGAATCTGAAATAATTGCATAAAATAACAGACGTTATTGGGTCAATATTACATATAAAATAAAATTTGACAATAACTGCACAAAGGAGCCTGGCAAGAGTATAGCTGTTTTGGAATAAGAGAACGACAGCTTATGGCAACTCAAAACCACTGAAACAAATGAAAGGAACCAAAAATGGTAGCTAAGAAACTCTACAAAGCATATATTTTCTTGACTTCTTTGGCCAGTGAGACTTGCTTGGTTGGAGCATCACTTTACATACCAAAGGCTCACAGGTTTGATTTCTAGGGCAGATACCTATGTTACTGGTTTGGTTTTCGGTCAGGACATATATGGGAGGCAACCGATTAATGTTTCTCTCTCATATCAATGTTTCTCTCTCTCTCATCTCTATCTCTAACTCTTTCTAAAATCAATAGATGTATCTTTGGGCAAGGATTTAAAAAACATTAAAATGAAAAGTATATACTTGCTCTTCTTTCGTTTCTATCTCCTTTTAAAACAATAAAATTATATAATCATAGTAATAATATATTGTTTTCAACATATATAAATGTAATTTGTACAAAAATAATTACAGTATAGAGGATATGGGAGAATAGAAGTCTATACAAATGGTATCTTTATGTCTTACTGAAATTAAGTAGGAATAATTCTAAAATTAATTATAATAAGAGTGAATGTAAATTGTGAGCTTTAGAAAATTACCATTAAAATACAAATTAAAATGCAGTGAAATGTAATTAAAGGAATTATAGTGTCACACTAGAAGGTGCTTACTTAATGCAAGAAAATAAAGCTAAGCCCTGGCTGATGTGGCTCAGAGGATTGATCACTGGTCTATGTACCAAAGGGTCACTGGTTCAATTCCCAGTCAGGGCACATGCCTGGGTTGTCAGCCAGGTCCCTGATGGGAAATGCTCAAGAGGTAACCACACATTGGTGTTTCTCTACCTCTCTTTCTTTCTCCATTCCCCTTTTTCTAAAAATGGATAAATAAAATGTTTTTTTAAAGAAGTGTTAAAAAAAGAAAAGAAACAAGGCTAAAAATGGAACAAAAACAAACAGTAAGGAAAAATGCAAAATACTAGATGAAAATAAAATATATCAGTAATTAGATTAGTTACTCATATAAATGGATTAAGTAACCCAATGAAAAAGCAGTGTTATCAAACTGGTTAAAAATAGAAAACAAACTGTGTGATATATACCCAAAACATACATAGATTTAAAAATACAAATAGACTTAAAATTACAAATAGTTTGAAAACAAATGGATAGAACAAAACATTTCATTGGAAATGGAATCATATAAAAACAAAAAATGCATCTGACAAAAATTAAAATAAATATATTTCTTGAAAAATGGGGGCATTGTAGAATAATTAAAATGACTTTTTGTTAGGCAGAACACATATATTGAAACACATATATACCTCAAAACAGTTGTCCCAAAGTAAATGAGGCATACACTAAAAAAAAGGATTGAAGGAAGAAAGAGTCAATTCAAAGTAACTTTGAGAAGATTTCTAGATGGCTTCAGAGTAGGTAGAAGCTGCACCAACTTGATCTCAGACTCAAATCAGATTTGCAGATAAATTACGGAGCGATCAACCTGAATATCCAGTGAAGTCTAGGTGATCTAAAATATTATAACCAAGGATTACCAAAGAAGTCACATGCAAACCTATAAAGAGGGTGGAGACACAGAAAAGGACAGTCTTTGCATGCAAATGTGGCAGCAGCTGAGTAGCCAGAGGGATATCCACTGTGGAACTAACTCTGCCTAGGAGTTTGGGGTGTCAGCCAAAGCAGGAATCTCCAACCCAGAGCAACAGAGATGGAAAGTTGACCCTGTGTAGCATATGGTTGTAAAAATTGGTGTGATTTACTCTACTGTGGAGACTAATGCCAAACCCTCCTGAGTACAAGCTTTGCCTACTTTTACAGCACCAGCCAGGGGAGCTAATGGTCTGGACTCCAACTGCTGGTGAAGCCACACTTCCCATAATTGTACTCTGTGGAGGGTCTGCTGGTTCTACCCATCAATGACTTTAAGGGGCTTTCAGCTGATTTCTCAACAGAAACACTTCATGGCAGAGAAGATTGGTGTAAAATATTAAAAATGATGAAAACCAAGGACTTTTAATGAAGAATACTCTATCAAGCAAGGCTATCACTTAAAATTGAAGGTAAAATAAAGATCTTCCCAGGTCTTCATTTAAAAACGAGCAAACAGCACTGAGGGAATTCATTACCACCAAAACAGCATTGCAAGAAATGTTAAAGGGGCTGCTTTAAGAAGAAAAATAAATATATAGAGGAACATATATAAAGGGAAAATGGCAATAAATAAGTACCAATCAATAATTACTCTAAATGTAAATGAATTAAATTCTCCAATTAAAAGACATAAGGTAGCTGAATGGATGAGAAAACATGACCCATATATGCTGTCTACAAGAGATTCATATCAGAACAAAAGACTTACACAGGGTAAAAATGAAAGGATGGAAGAAAATATTTCATGTAAATGAAAATGATTAAACAAAAAGCTAGGATAGCAATACTTACATCTGAAAAAGTTGACTTCAAAACAGAGGATATTACAGGAGAAAATAAATGTCACCACGTAATGACAAGGGATCGATCCAATAAAATAATAAAACCCTTGAAAACATTTATGCATTCAACATTGGAGCTCCTTAATATGTAAAGAATATCTTGGTGGACTTTATGGGAGAGAATAACAGCAATACAGTCAAAAAAGGGGATCTTAACACCTCACTGTCATTAGTGGATAGATCTTCAAGACAGAAAATTAACAAGGAAAGAGCAACTTTAGATGACATACTAGATTTAATGTATTTAATTGAAATTTACAGAACATTTTATCCCAAAGCAGAAGAATACACATTCTTTGAAACTGCACATGAAACATTCTCAAAAAAAGACCACATGAGAGGACACAAAATAACTTTTACCAAGTTTAAGAAGATTGAAATCATATTAAGCATTTTCTTGGATTACAACGTCATGAATCTAGAAATCAATTTCAATAAAAAATCAAACACATGGAGGCTAAATAACATGTTAATAAATAATGAATGATTTATCAATGTGATCAAAGAATAAATTAAAATAAATTAAAAATTAAATTAAATGAACACACATCAAGATGTGTGGAACACAGCAGGAGCTGTTCTGAGAAGGAAGTTCATAGCATTACAGAGCTACCTCAAGAAGCAAGAAAAATCTCAAACAAATAATGTGACCCTACCCCTGAAGAATTACAAGAAGAAAACAAGTAAAGCGCACTGTAAATAGAAGAAAATAATAAATATCAGTGTAAAAATAAGTGACATAAAGACTAAAAGAACAACATAAAAGATCAATGAAACCAAGAATGAGTTCTTTGAAAAGATAACCAAGATCGATGTACATTTAACCAGATGCATTAGAGAGAGGACCCAAAGAAATAAAATCTGCAATGGAAGAAGAGCAGTAAAAAATACCCATACATACAAAGAATTGTACGAAAATACTATGAACAACTACCCCCTCCAAAAAACAGACAACTTGGATGATATGGATAAATTGCTAGAAACATACAATATTTTATAGTTGAGTCAAGAAGAATGACAAAATCTGAATAGTCAGACTACAACTAATAAAATTGAAGCAATAAAAAACAAACAAACAAACAAAAAAAACAGCAATCAAAAGGCTTTGGCCCAGATGGCTTCACAGGCAAACTTTTCCAAACATTCAGAAAAAAAAGATAATACTTATTTTCAAACTATTCCAAAGAAAATTCAAGAGATGGAAAGATTTCCAAGTTATTTTAGGAAGGCCAGCATTATCCTAATCCCTAAACCAGATTAAGACACTAGAAAGAAAAAAAATTATCCTTGATAACATACATGGTAAAATCCTAAACAATTATTAGCAAATTAGATCCAGGGTTACATTAAAAAGATTGTACACCATGATCAAGTAGTATTTATTCTGGGAATGTAAGGTTAATAAAATATTTGTAAATCAGTAATTGTAATATCAAATAAATAAAATGAAATATAAAAATCATGATTCTATAATAGATGCAAGAAAAAGTTTGATGACATGCTGCACCAATTTTTAATAAAAACTGTCAGCAGAGCTGGAATAGAGAGAACATACCTCAACATAATCACAACCTTATATGAAAAACCTACAGCCTACATCATCCCAACAGGCAAAAGCTAAAATACCTCCTTAAGATTAGGAGACAGAAATGTCTACTTTCACCACTCTTATTCAACATAGTACTGGAAGTGCTCACCACAGATATCAGGCAAGAAGAAAAAGGCATCTAAATTGGAAAGGAAGAACTAAAACTGTCATTATTCACAGATAAAATAATATCATATGCTAAAACCCTAATACTTCACCATAAGACTACTAGATATAATAAATAAATTAGACAAATTAGCAGGATACAAAGTTAATATTCAGAAGTTGGTGGCAGTTTTTATATGCCAAAAATGAATTTTCAGAAGGAAAAAAATCTCAGTTACTATTACAACCAAAAAACAGGCATCTAACCAAGAACATAAAAAACCTGTACTCAGAAAACTATAAAACACTGAAGAAATAAATTGAGGAATAAGCAAATAAATGCAAGTATATATCATATTCAGAGATTGGAAGAATTAATATCATTAAAATATTTGTACTACCCAAAGCAATCTACAGATTCAAAGCAGTTCTTATTTAAATACCAATGGAATATTTCACAGATTTAGGACAAATATTCCAAAAATTAATACAGAACCAAAAAATACCTCAAATAGCCTCAGAAATTTTAAGAAAGAAGAACAGAGCATTACAGGGCCATTGTGATTAAAACAGTGTAGTACTGGCATAATAGGCATGTACATCAGTGAAACAGAACAGAGAACCTAGAAATAAGCCCGCAGCTTTATGGTTAATTAATATTTTTAAAAGCCTGGCTTGTGTAGCTCAATGTATTGAGCACAAGCTGTGAACCAAAGGGTCACCAGTTCTATTCCCAGTCAGGGCAGATGCTGGGTTGAGGGGCCAGGTCCTCAGAAGGGGTTGTATGAAAGGCAACCACACATTGATGTTTCTCTCCCTCTCTCCCTCCCTTAGCCTCTCTTTAAAAATGCATAAATAAAATCCTTACAAATATATTTGAAAAAGGAGGCAAGAACATACAATGGAGTAAAAACAGTTTCTTCAATAAATGGTGTTAAAATAATTAAACAAGTATGGGGAAAAATGAAACTAGATTACCAATTTAGACCATACACAAGAATAAACTCAAAATAGAAACAAGACTTAAATGTAAGCCACAAAACATAAACATTCTGGTTTAGAAAAAAAAGACATAGTGAAACCTCAGACGTCTCCTGTAGCAATGTTTTTGCCAATCTCTTAGCAAAAAGAATACAAAAAAAAAATGGACAATGGTACTACATCAAATGAAAAAGCTTCTGTACACCCCAAGAAGCTGTCAACAAAATAAAAAAGGAACACATTGTATGGGAGAAAATATTTGCCAGTGTTACATCTGATAAGGAGTTAATTTCCAAAATATACAATGAGGACATCTGTAATAATGCAAACCCTAAAAATAAAGTATAAAAAGTGATATTTGAAAACTTTAATATCTCACCCAATATATAACTTTATATATTTTAAAAGAAGAAATCAAATTAACAAACAAAACTACCATAAATAATGAGGGAGAGGGAATACTGGCCATGATGGAGGCATAGGTAGACACACGATGCCTCCTAGCACAACAAAATTAAGGACAACAATTAGAAAACAAAATAACAAGCAGAACTGACAGAAAATTGAACTGTCTGGAATCAGACAGCCAAGCAGGCAGGGTGGAGTTAGGCAGCCAAGTGGAGAGGTGTCGCGGGCACAAGAAGCAGTGACACCTGGCATGAAAGACACCCCAGGCATGCAAGACAGCAGAGGGCAGACCCTGGGAGCTCAGGTGGTGACTGGCAAACCCCGGGCAGTCGTCCAACATTCACGTGCAGATAACTCGGGAGCAAGACAGACCACACAACCCAGGGTCGCAGTGCCGGGAAATAAAGCTCAAAACACTGATTGAAAATACCTGAGGGGGTTGAGGTGCAGGAAGAGACTCCCAGCCTCACAGAAGAGTGAGGAGAGACCTACAGGGTCCTAGAGTGTACACAAGCTCACCCACATGGGAATCAGCATGAGAAAGGCCCAGTTGCTTGGGGAAAATGATGGAAGGGACTGAGGTCCAACAGAGAGTGAGCAACCCCCATTGTTCCCTATAGGACCCTGCCCCCACATACAGCTTCACAACCCAGAGACTGGGTTGCCCAGCCTTGGTGAATACCTAAGGCTTCACCCCTCATACATAACAGGCATGACCAGACTAAAAAATTGTGGCTCAAACAGAAGAACAAATCAAAGCCTCTGAGCCAATACTTTTAAGCAACCAAGAAATAGCCAGCCTATCAGGTGCACAGTTCAAAGCACTGGTGATCAGGATGTTCACAAAGATGGTTGATTTGGGTTGCAAATTAGATGAAAAAAATGCAGGCTACACAAAGTGAAATGAAGGAAAATGCACAGGGAACCAATAGTGATGGGAAGAAAACTGGGACTCAAATCAATGGAGTGGACCAGAAGAAAGAAAGGAATAACCAAACAGAAAATAATGAACAAACAAGAATTCAAAAAAAAAATAAGGAGAGATTAGGAACCTCCAGGACATCTTTAAACATTTCAACATCTAAATTATAGGGGTACCAGAAGGAGAAGAGGAAGAGCAACAAGTGGAAAAGTTACTTGAACAAATAATAAAGGAGAACTTCCCCAGTCTGGCAAAGGAAATAGACTTCCAGGAAATCCAGGAAGCTCAGAGAGTCCCAAAGAAGTTGGACTCAAGGAGGAACACACCAAGGCACATCATAATTACATTAGCCAAGACAAAAATGAAGGAGAGAATCCTAGAAGCAGCAAGAGATAAGGGGACAGTCACCTACAAAGGAGTTCCCATCAGACGGTCAGCTGATTTCTCAAAAGAGACCTTACAGGCAAGAAGGGGCTGGAAAGAAGTATTCCAAGTCATGAACCTACATCCAAGATTACTCTGTCCAGCAAAGCTTTCATTTAGAATGGAAGAGCAGATAAAGTGCTTCTCAGATAAGGTCAAGTTAAAGGAGTTCATCATCACCAAGCCCTTATTTTATGAAATGTTAAAGGGACTTATCTAAGAAAAAGAAGATAAAAAACATGTATAGTAAGATGACAGCAAACTCACAATTATTAACAACCACACTTAAAACAAAAGCAAACTAAGCAAACAACTACAACAGGAACAGAACCACAGAAATGGAAATCACATGGAGGGATAGCAACAGGAGAGTGGGAGGAGGAGAGAGGGGGGAAAAAGGTACAGAGAATAAGTAGCATAGATGGTAGGTAGAAAATACAGGGAGGACAAAATAGCATGGGAAATATAAACACTAAAGAACTTAAGACACATGGACATGAACTAAAGGGGTGAGAATGCAGGTGGGAGAGGGTGTGCAGGGTGTAGAGGAATGAAAGGGGGAAATGGGACAACTGTAATAGCATAATCAATAAAATATATTTTTTAAAAAGAGAGCATTTTGTCCAAAAAGGGCAATAAATAACAATGGCTACCACTTTTTAAAAAAACACTGGGTGGGGGGAAGAAGAGCAGACTAAGCCTAAAGCAAACAGAGAAAAAAGAAAAAGTAAATATTAGAATGGGAATTAATGAAATATACCAGGGGTCTCCAACCCTGGGTCATGGGTGATACTCACTTGTGGCCTGTTAGAAACTGAGACACACAGCAGGAGGTGAGCAGTGGGTGAGAGAAACTTCCCTGGAATTACCACCTGAGCTCTGCCTCCCATCTCCCTGCCATGGTCCTCCACCACCTGTGGAAACATTGTCTTGCACAAAACTGGTCCCTGGTGACAAAAATGTTAGAGACCACCAAAATACAGAATATGAGGTCTATCCAGAATGTATCCATCCATGCAATATGAAAAATAGAGACATTTATTGAAGAAGATATAAGATCTATTAAATAGTGTATATAGGACAATGGCAACTCAGACCCCTTCAAAGTAGGCATGTTAGGACCTCACACAGTTCTCCCAATTGCCATCAGCTGCCCTGTCATAGTTTTCTGAATCTCATAGATGGTCTGAAATTTCTTCCTTTTCAAAGGCAAATTTAGTTTTAGGAAAAGTCAGAAGTCAAAAGATGGCCAACTTTGGGCTGTAAGGGGGTTGAGTCACCTGGGTTATTTGATGTTTTGCCAAAAAATTCTGCACAATACATAATTTGTGAGTGGGGATGTTATCGTGATGACATTGCCAGTCACCAGTTGCTTATAGCTGAGGCCTTTTGAAATATCTGAGTAGTTTGCTCAAACTTTAGTACAAAATTTTATGCATATCCATTGCTTTACTCTCTCAGTCATTTTGAATGTGATAGCCTCTCAGTAAACATGCTTGCTCAATGACATGTACTGCTCCCAATGACTAGGAGAGTAAAGTCATCATTGTTCACACATGCACATTTCAGTCCACTCTTCTTGGCTGGCAGGTTACATCAATGTCCCACAAACCATTCTCATTATATTAACAATGGCCAGACTTTTTCTGGACAGACCTGATATAGAAACAGAAAATTAAAAAAAAATAAGTTGAATCCTTTAAAACAGTAAAAGACAAATCTTTAACTAGACTGACCAAGACAAACAAAAATACATTGAAATAATTTAATTCTACAAAGACAAAAATCAGGCCTAGATTACTTCCTTGATGAATGATACCAAATTTTTAAACAAAAATTTAGATAGAAACAGTTTCAATTCTTTACAAACTCTTCAAAATGCAGAGGAGAACAACAACAGAAAAAATCTTAAGTTCTTAGAGGACAGTATTATTATGATGTCAAAACTGAAGATATTATGAAGAAGGAAAACTAATGACCTTATGGAATAGAAATCCACACAACATATTAGTGTACCTAATCTAGCAATACTAAAAAAAGGACTATACACAGTGAATAATTGCAATTCATTCCAGGAACACTATATTGGTATAACATCTAAAACTAATTTACTATAATAAATATATATTACATTAGTATAAATATAATAAAAATGAATGAATAAAGATTATTGCAATCGATATAGAGAAAGCATTTCAACAACATATAAAGAACTTTTAGGATAAAAAACATTTTTATGCTCACAAACTGGAATGTTTAATATAGTTAAGAAGGTGATAATTCCTAACCTGACCCACAGATTAATAGTGATACCAGCTGGCTTTTGCAGCCACCTTTTATGAGAGTCCAGAAATGAACCCTCACATCTATGGTCAATTGAGTCTTTTTTTACAAAGCCAAGATAATTCAATTCTTAATGAATAGTCTTTCCAACTAATAACCCTGGGGACTACTGATATCCACTTCAAAGAACAAAGTTGAACTACTTCCTCACCATACACAAAAAATAATATCAAATATATAATGAACTTACATTGTTATTTATATAAGACTTCTAAATTAAAATATAGAAATAAATTCACTGATTTTGGTTTAGACAAAACCTTCTTATATATGACACCAAAAGAAAAAGTGGCAAGAGAAAAATAAAATGAATTGTATTTTGTCAGCATTCAGCAAAGATGTGCTTTAAAATACAGCAAGGAAGTGAAAATACAAAACAAAAAAATGGAAGAAAATATTTACAAATTTTATTTATGATAAATGATGTATCCGGGACATAAAAATAACTTACACTTGTAATAAAAAGAGTTTTTAACTTAAAAAATGTGTAAAACATCTGAATAGACATTCCCCAGAGGAAATATGCAAACTGAAGTTAACAGCTAAAATTATCCTCCACATCATTAACCATTAAGAAAATGAAACTCAAAATCACAGTGTGATACCACTTCACACAAACTAGGATATTGGTAGTAAAAAAAGACACATGTAAGAAGGATTGGTGATAATGTGGAGGAGTTGAAACCATTATAGACTGTATGTAGGAATGTAAGATAGTACTTCTTTTTGAAAAATATTTGCCAGTCATTCAAAAAGACAGTTAGTGTTGGGGGAAAGCAAGGGGGTGGAGAAACTAAGCAAAAAGGAAGAAAGGACTCATAGACATGGACAACAGTGTAGTGATTGCTGGGGGGAGTATAGTGTATATAAGGGGACTAAATGGTAATGAAAAATATATAATAAAGATTAAATTTAAAAATTCAACACAAAGCTACTATGTGATCCAGCAGTTTCACTCTTATGTATATATCCAAGAGAGATAAAAACATTTATCCTGTCCACACAAAAACTTGTATAACAATGTTATAACTGAGCTGTACATTATAGCCAAAAACTGAAAATAAGCCAAAAGTTTGGAATCTTATGAAATAATTAATATAACAGATTTTCATGAACAAAATGAATACATTTCTGATACATACTACAGCATAAATGTACCTGAAAACATGATGCCAGAGAAAAGAAGCCAGGCACAAAAACTACATACTGTATGATTCTGTTTATACGGGACATTCAAATAGAAAATAAAGACAGAAAATAGATTACTGATTGCATTTGTTTGGCTGGTCTGCTCTGCGTTTCTGCCATCTGAGCACCACTTAGACTGGAATCCTTGGAATCCTGTTTCACCCAATACAACTGAGTTTTCCCCATCCAGTCAGAGCTTCCAGAGTGACTCCATACTGACCAAGCAGGAGAGTGTCTTTTGGAACAAACTGAGAGGATTTGGAGTCCAAATATGTACAAGAGGGAATAATGAGGGACCAGAGTGAAGACTTTTGTCCCTATAAGCCAGCTCTCCACCAGAGATCGGAGACTGGTTCCCACAGCTACGGCTGCTAGGACTAGAGATAAAACACCAAAGACATCTCACTCGTGACAGAGAAGAGCAGACCCAGTGTGGGAACAGAGAGGTGGACCAATACAGAGTGGTGCCAAGCAGAGTGGAGTAGAGGAGAGGAAAGCTGAGCTGCCTAGCCGGAGGGGTGCCTGGCTCCAGGACTGCCTCACAGCTCTGCTGTGCTCGCAGCTGCATTTTATTACATTTGAGCCTTTTGCATTGAATAGTTTCCTTCATTATAGCACCCCAGATTAGAGATTGCTGTTGACACTGAATTGGCACCAATGAACATACATTGACACATTTATATTGTAGGCTTTATCTTCCTTAATCCTAATAGAACATTCAGACAGGGAAGGATTTTTTAGTCCTTTTTTCATTCCATTGATATTTTTCAAGAGCATAAAAATGCTTAGCTTGTAGTAATAGTACAATAAAATACCTTCTTCAAAATATAAATGGGGAGATGATGATTTTACAGGGAGAATTCTAAGAAGAAAAGTTAACTGATTAAGGTGAATATAATCAGAGATGAGAATGCTCTACACAGCATAGTGATATGATGCACTGAGAATCATTTTGCAGTGCTCTGTCAAAAATACATTGCTGACATCTGCTCTTGAGAAAGCACTGCCATAAACAAGTGGGAGGTCATTCTGCAGAATGGCAAGCGTGTTTTGTCTGAGATTGTCAAGAACATGAAAGACACATTCCAGAAATGAGTAGATTTAGAAGACCTAACAACAATATATAATGTATCTTCTTGGATAGGACTTCAGAACAGGGAAGAAAAAAGACTTTGTTGAGATAGGTGTTATGATTTAAATGATTTGAGATGGTTTTCTGATGGAGAATTATGCATCATAATATGATTGAAGAGTTTTCTTGTTTCTTTGAGTATGTACTTCATTTAGTATGTAGGTATGAGATAAAGCATCTTATTTAAAATACATATTCCATTTCCACAACTTTTTCTATGTCTGTTCAGTGAAGGGAGAAAGAAAAAAAAAGAGAACAAGAAAGGAAGAAAGGAAGAGAGAGAGAGAGAGGCAGAGAACAATGTAGATGGATGGATAAATAGGTAGACAGATTGGTAGATAAATAATAGAAGAAGAGAGGTAAGAGAAAGTAGTAGAAAAGAGAGAGACATAATATACTAACAATTGTAGTACCTGGGGTACAAGTATTATGAAGATTCTGCCCACAGTTCTGACAATTGTTCAATAGGTTTGTAACTATTTCAAAATTTAAAAAAGTAAGAATTAACAAAATGATCATATGAATTAAATTATAATGCATGATGGAATATAGATATGGGAGTGCAAATAGACAAACAAATATCTAGAGTGTTTATGTCTATGAGATATCAAAAATATTAGATATTACGTAAATAGGGGTATTTATCAAAAGAGATGAGTATAAAAGATTTTTCCAGTACACAAATGTGATCAAAATTGCCAAATTCTACTAAGATTTCAAAAACGAAATACCATCTTTGCAGCTAATAAATTGATATAACTCATCTGTGTTTCTATTTCATAATCTGAGTTCTTAAAGTGCTTTATGCTCAAGAATCTAGGAAAAGAGAAAAATGAAAGAAAATTCTGTAATATTTCATCATAAAGGAGTGTTAACAAGTGAGGAATGTTATCTGAGAAGTGATTATGAAAACTAGTACTTCTCTGTGATATCTTCTATTCCAAAAGGAATATGAGATAGAGGAACTTGGTTAAGAAAGATGAGTTTTTTTTTCTTTTTTACTGTGTCATTTGTTTAATTAGAGTACTTTTCCAACAATTTAAAAACTTGGAGTCCCTTCATATCTTTAAAAAGAACAGAAGCAGAAGTGTTGTTCTTCTTTTTTTGTTGTTGTTTAATAAACTTTTAGTCATCCTTCAATATTCAACTTACATTTCTCTTTCTCAATGTGCCCTGGTATAGTCCAACTGAGTTCTATGTGTGCTGCCTTAACCGCTATCTACATGAGTAATGTGGCTCATACTTCATGGTTCTGACAACATCCCCACTTCTACATTGGAAGTTTTTCAAACACAGATAACAGAGACAAACTCAGAGGTTAGAATATGACTGAAGATTTGTAGATATTAAAATCTCAAGGGATGAATACAGAAAATGAATAAATTTAGCACAATGCTCTGTTTGTAGTCTTCAAATCAGTAAAAAACATATTGGCTATATATCTGCACAAACATCTAAGCATATATAAGACAAGGAAAAATGTGGATACCTACTTCTTATCAATGAGGGCTTATTTAAACTAAAACAAGTTTTTGAAGTGTTAGTTGTACTTCCTGGTGTTCTATCATTTCTTCAGCCATAGACAATGCACAAAAAAGAAAAATAATGTTTTAAACAGTGAATGTTACATAATTTTGTGAATTTGATCTTCTAACAGTGTTTCTAATGGTATTTCCAGGATTTGAAGGTATACTTTATAATACACTGTAATAAATCATTGGGATTCAAGTAGGAATTACCTCTATGGTGATGAATATTCTGTATTTTTTATGGGGCTGTGGAATGCCACAACCCTATAAAAATACAGAATATTCAGTTACCAAAACTACTGAAATATAATAGTTTAGATCTAGGCATTTCATCTATGTAATTTATTTTTAACAAGCTTACCAAAAGATAACAAGAAAATATGTTAGCAATTTGATCTTTCTTTATTCAGTGGAGTGTATATCAAGTTCAGAGATGAAAGTTCCCACAAATCTAACTTATGAAAGCAGAGGTGATAGATTATTTTTTTAAGGTTTTATTTATCCTTTTTTTTTTTTGGAGAGAGAGGGAGAGAACATTAGTGTATGATTGCTTCTTGAGTGCCCCCTACCAGAAACCTGGCCCGTAACCAAGGCATGTGGCCTGACTGGGAATCAAACAAGAGACCCTTTGGTTTTCAGGTTGCACTCAATCACTGAGCCACACCAGCCAGGGTGAATTCTTTTAGTAGCCCAAATTCTTTTTTTTTGTATAAAATTTAAAACAATTCAGACTTCATTTAGCATACTTAAATTTATTCTGTAGTTCTTTTCATGCATAACTTTCTAATTCTTCCTTCTAATGAAGGAAATGGATTTTCTAATAAACCAAATTTTAAAAATAACAACACAACTATATGTTTTGTGTATTAAATGTATACACCCTAGGTGTGATGTATTAGAAGAACATTTCATTAGAATCTGAATGTATGTAATTTCAACACTCTAGAAGGTGAGATTGGTATAATAAAAAATATAAATGAATTTTTTAGATGTTTTCACTTTAACTCTTACATTTAAAGCCACTGGAAAAAAACTCCTCCATGAAAGGTCAAATATGACAACATGAGATTATATTAGAAATTGAGATACAGTGCAAATGTTTTTAGTTTTGTTAAATATTTGCATTAGGTGTCAAAACAATACCAGCAAAAAATTAAATAATGAACACGGTAGTTCAATTGCCTCCCAAAGGAAGGTGCTAAAGAAATAGAAATAAATTTCCTCTGATAATAGAGTGCTACCTATTTAAACAGAAAAAATCATCAACACATTCAACCTTAATGTTATCTCTCTAATCTCAAGAATCATTCTGATAGATGGCAAAATTTCAATCTAGAAAAACAGCATGGAATTTTCTCAGAAAACTAATATTGGACCTGCCTTTTGACCCAGCAATTCCACTGCTAGGATTTTATCCTAAGAACCCTAAAACACCAATCCCAAAGAAGCTATGCACCCCAATGTTCATAGCAGCACAATTTGCAATAGCCAAGAGCTGGAAGCAACCTAGGTGCCTGTCAGTAAATGAATGGATCCAAAAACTATGGTACATTTACACAATGGAATTCTATGCAGCAGAAAGAAAGAAGGAGCTCCTACCTTTTGCAACATCATGGATGGAACTGGAAAGCATTATGCTGAGTGAAATAAGCCAGGTGTTGAAGGATAAATACCATATGACCTCACCTTTAACAGGAAGCTAAACAACAAAACAAACAAGCAAGCAAAATATAACTGAAGACACTGAAATAGAGAACAGGGGGAGTGACCAGATGGGAGGGGATTTCAGGGGAAATAAGGGAGGGATTTAGAGGAACATATATAAAGGATACATGGGCAACAACTGAGAAGGGTGGAAATGGGAGGGAGGGGGGAGCACAGAAGGTGGGATGGGATCGGAGTAATAGAAAATTGTACTTGAAAAATAATTAAATTAAAAAATACATTTAAAAAAGCTGTATAAAACTATGTTTTTTAAATACTTTAAAATATTATTTCAATATTATTAACATTAAAATAACTAGCTAAAAAAAGAAAATAATATCATAAAGGAAATTAAGACAAGTTGCCTTGCTAAAGCTAAAAATTATAGTTCTCAAAATTTCAAAGAAATAAAACTATTATAGAATATATTTTATGTAAGGAAATAGAAATAAATTAGAATGAAGTAAATTTTTGCTATTTTGGTCATACTTGTGAAAAGATCAATTGAAATTAGTGGGTAATTTAAGTCATAAAATACATGACATTTTCAAAATTTAAAAACTGTAGTTTTAAAACATATCTTTTGATCAACAAATAGTTAATTGATTAGGTTTGCAGAGAATCTAAAAGTATAGATGTTTTAAATCTATGCAAAAGTATAGATGTTTTAAATCTATACTTTATTGGTTAACTAGCGAGGAACAACAAAAGAAATTAGCCAGACGTGTATTTGTATCTTTACCCTTTACTCTTTATATATTTAGGAAAATTGTGTTTTTATCTTAGAGACTGTACTTTTGATTACATAAAATAGAAATTGCAATTTTTATTTCATATGACTGAACAAGATATCAAATGAAAAATATATAATTTTAGGTAAGTGTCTAGCTAAGACTGGTAGATTAATAAATGCTATTTTTCTTTGCTCTCGCTATTTTTTGGAAAATGCATGAAAATATTTTATGTTTGAAAATATTTATTTCACAAATTTTGATTATTGCAAATATGTCTAAAATAATTTTATTTAATTTTGTATTTATAGTTTTAAAATATATTATAGATAATACATGTCATAAGAACATGTTATAAGAGAATACATAGAAAAAAACAGTCAAGCTAAGAGATATTTATGTAACATTTGCTTATTTGAATTCTATTTCTTCATTATGTATTCATGAGTTAGTTCTTTCATCAGAAAACAGGGTGATTAAAAAGGCATAAAATAAAGTTATGGGCTTTAATATCAACATTTACATTTAAACACTGACACAGTAAAGACAAAATGGTTTAATTCATGAACAAAAATAACAAAATATCTAATATCATACATTACCAAGTTATATTTTCAGGGCCTCTGGTAATTTATTTTATACATTTTCTTATGGTTCCTTGAAATTCACTTCTGATTAATAGGTACAATAAACTAACTTATCTTACTTTTGATATTATAATATGTAATGATTTGAAACTAACATTTCCCACAGGCTCATTTACAGAGAATTGGTTCAATAAGGTGCATTTATATAAAATGTGCATTTGCTTTAGTTGATTAAATAGTTGAGTATAGATTATATCTTTTCATACAACTTCTATTTTCATTTGGAACTGCAATTTGCTGAACCAGCCAAGGAATACTATTTAGGTACAAGAAAAAATATTCAATAGCAAATGCCCATATGTAAAAATTAGTTTCTATTTCTACTGATACTTCTAGTGGAAATAACTAGTCTCAACTAACCCCTTTCCAACTAACCAAATAACTAGTCTCAACTAACCCCTTTCTCCTTTCAAAATGTCTTTTTAAATTTTTTTTAAATTTAAGTGTTGTTCAAGTACAGTTTTCTGTCTTTTATTCCCATCCCAGCACCCCCCCCCCACAGTGTTCCCCACCTCTCCCCCTTCCCCTGTTAGTTTTTGTCCATGTGTCCTTTATACTTGTTCCTGTGAATCCTTCCCCTTTTCCCCTGAAATTCCCTCCCCTCTCCCCTCTGGACCCTGTCAGCCTGTTCTCTATTTCAGTGTCTTAAAGACGAGCATTTTGAGACACATGGTGTATTCTAAATAAATTTGTCATCTCCAATCCTTTAAAATTTAATTGTAAGTTTACTTTGAAAATCATAGAGATTTTCTTATTTAATTTGCCATTTTCATTTAACTTTTTGAAACATGCAGACTGTGATAGCTTTCTTAAACTACCCTGATACTTGACTGGTACCAAAAAATTTCAAATTATATCCTTTGAGAATGTGAATAAAGACTATTTTTGTTAACATTTATCCTTTAAAATTGTTTCTGCAGAAAGGTTATCAGAAATATTATATAAAATGACTGACTTTTTTCAATACATATGTGCAGATAATGTTAAGTGGCATCATATGTTTGTTTTTAATATTTCAAACATGAAATAATTAGACCCATTACAAATAAAATTAATGTGACAAACTATACAATACACTTAGCCTTCTTAATTCCAAATTATGGTAACAGAACAAAATATTCTGCTGGAGTGGCATATGTAAAGAGAAAACAAGCTGGAGTCGAATGAGCAAATTTATATTTGACTTCCCACACAGTGTGACTGCATCATGTACATCAAAATTACTACCTTAGACATCAAGTCTTCTGCTCCTTAAAGTGTAGATTATGCCATCTGTCTCTACTAGTTCAGAGAAATACCAAAAAAGACAATATATTTAACACATTCCAAAGTGCTGTGCATTTGAGAATTCATGTAAATAAAAAGTTGTGTTGTTTTAATGTTCAAACACACACACAGATAATACACAAGTGGATACCAGTTTAAACTTAAATTTACAACTGATGTGTTATGCTTTCATATGCAAATTTTTCTGAATATATTCCCTATTCATGTTGCAGTATCCTAGCACCAGGAATCCACTGACCAAGAATGGAAAGAAATAGTAATCCAAACACATTGATCATTCTTAGTTTGCTATGACCTATGAATAAACATAATTTTATCTTGTCTTTAGGTTTAATGCTATTATCAGTCTCTCCTGCTTTTGCAAGAGCTAGCCACAATAATTAAAATGATTCTGAAACCAACTATTGCCTTAGGAAAACTTTTTAAAAATTCCGCCATTGTAGAACACAATATTTTTTACCAAGAAGGACACAAAATTATTCCTATGGTGAAGTATTATAAAGTATATCCAAAAATCATAGAAAATTACAATCTCATAATGCAAACATGGAAAATTAAGCCTGCTGAATAGTATAATAGACATACTAAATAGTACTAACATACTAAATGCATTCAGTCAATCAAAGAAATTTATTGCTCACCTACATTAGCTTTAGGGACTACTAAGTCAAGCATCAGAGTTTTTCCTCTAGTTCAGTGATTTTTTAACTTTTTTTTCTCATGGCCCACATAAACTAATTACCAGAAGTTTTCAGCACATCAAAAAATACAGTTTTTGCCCATCTTACAAAAATAGGTGTAATTTCACTTCATTCACACTGGACAGCTATTATTGTATTGGTTGTTGTCATTTTTAAAATTTGAGAATCTAAAGAAAAAGAGGTCAATGCCCCTGACTAAATAGTTAGGTATTGCACGTTTTAAAAATTCTAGTGGCGCACGAGGGTGTCATAGCACACAAATTAAAAATTGCTGCTCCCGTTCAGTGGAGAAGACAACCAAAAGTCACACTAACAATGAGGCAAGGGATTTGAGAAAAATATATTCAAGATCTGCAGGAGCAATGAGAAATAACTGCTTCATAAAAAGAAAGAGATCCAAAAATCTATTCAAAAAGCAAAACAAACAAAAAAGCATGCTGCATTAGATAAAGGAGAACTCAAAGGCTTAAACTTGCTAGAAAGAACAAAAGCTGGCATAGATTGGTAAGTTAAAAATGTCCTTTTATTTTTGAATGTTCACATTTGTTTCATTCTTTTCTGTTAAATATAAGAATTATATTTAAAACTTTTAGATATATTGTACATAAGATGGTTATCATTCAGATATGCATAAGAGATATTTTAATTTTTAATAATTTATCTGAGCTCACAGAAGGCATATTCTAATATTCTGCATTGTAAAAACACAACAAAACAAAAAACTGATACAGGGCAGCCAAGGCGGGGGCAAAACAAGCATTTGGAATGGTGTCCAGAACTCAAGGTGTATAGGAATATTGGAGAGATGTATAAGATGTCCTCACCCCTTCTCCCCCACAGGTGTGAGTTGGGGGAAGGGACACATGGAGCAGGAACATGCAGGGCTGTTTTGCACAGCCACAGCCTTGCAGCTAATCCATGGCATGGTCATTTATCGTATCTATAGCCTTTGGCAGGTCACTTAGATATGTTAAATGGCTGCAGCTATGCTTGGAGCCAGGGGGATGAAGTCATTTCCCCCCAAAATGTAAGTCCCAGGCAAGTCCCCCTGGTTACAGCACCTGCATGGGAGCTTGGAGAAGATTGGCTCTAGGACATGGGGCCACACCTGCTCAGACTCACGATGGCAGCCCAGCAAATTTGCAATAATGTAGAAATACTGGCAGGTATAACTGATTATGGGGGAAGTCAGAAATAGGGGTACAGAGGAAGACTGGCACAGAGATTTAAACCCGGATGTGGCAGCATTGGAGGGAGGAAGCCACAAAGTTTTAGGCAGAGTGAGGATCCCCTCTTGCCCAGGTGAAGGGGAGAACCATGCATTTTGGGGCAGAATGAGGACTCCCGCAGCCATGTGAGAGAGAATCACCATGTAGCTTTAGCCGGGGGAGAGCTACGCTGTTTTAGCAGAGTGAGGACCTCCTCTTGGCCAGGTGAAGGGAAGAACCATGTGGCTTTACCGGAGTGGGGACCCTGAAGTCAGGTGAAGAAGAAAATCACATGCTTTTGGATGGAGTGCAGACCCTTGTAGCTTTGGTAGAAGAGGCCCACGCAGCTTTGGGGTGCTCCCTTTGGCTGAGTGGCCTGGGAAGCAGGAGAGACTTTGCCTGGAAAAATGGGTACAAAGAACTCTTGCCACTGGACTGTGAAAAGGTGCCACGAGACTTTGGATTAATTGGAGATTCTGCCTAGACGGTGACATAGCTTATGGTGCCAGCGGTTGGGAAAAATGGATGTGTGCTCTTTTTCTAAGGGTACTCTGATTTAGGTCAGGGGGAGAAGGGAGTGCATAGGTGGATATCTTAAAGGGCTTTGATATTTTAATGAAGACATTAGGTTACTACACTAAGTCTGTATAGCATTAAATAAACATTTCCTTTCCTTTTCACAAATCTCTGGCATTGAGAGATGTCTTTCCGATTGGCTACAGATGATCGGGCCCAGTAGGTGGTCCAGACAGTATTACTATACCATCCTCTGGAGTCCAGGCCTCGGTGTACCTGTTTTGTAAGTTTTTGGCATCCCTGGGTAGGCCAAATATTGCCCCCCTTGGACCTCTGTTCTGTAGCAAAACATTACATTGTTTTTTAAAGAATACACAGGTTCACTGATATTGTAACCAATGAAAAAGAACAGTTCAGCAGTTTGTTGCCACAAAAGACAAACTGCGAGGCAGATGCTGGCATAAAAGGAAAGAGGTTTTATTCAGTCAGGTGCTGCACAGTCTGGGAGAGTGGGGGACTCTTGTTTCAAAGTCTGCCTCCTCCACAAGACCGAGACAAAAGCCAGCATCTACAGTTCCTGCCACAATTTAAAGTGTAGTCCTTCAGAATTCTCTAGTAGCATAGTCCACATCCAGGTAGTGCAGCTTATCCTGGCCGCTTTTCATTTACCTTCCCCCTTGGAGACTGTAAGTAGATCCCAAATGGCCACCGGGCCATACAGCTGCCAGTGCTGCAGGGTTGCATACTCTTGGAAGAGAGTGTGCAAACACACCAGTGAATACATCACCATGTGGGTGAGAGAGAAAGAAAGGGAGAAAGACCCCCTCCTGGGAGCCATGGACCATGTGGTTGCTAAGGTCAGTTAGACCATGGAGGAAACAGCATACACTGTGCAAAGGCAGTTCATGAGCAAGCAAGCCACAAGCCAGAAACCAAGAGAGTGTTTCTTTGTTCTCCTAGGATTAAAAAAATGATAAATTAACTTCCCAAATTTATGCATGCTATCAGTGAGAGCACCTCCCAAACAATCCCTTTTTTCCCCAGGCTAGATTGACAGGCCTCTTTGGTCTAATACATCCCCATAATACATTTTGATATTTATGGAGCATGAACTGGCCTTCTTCTGGCCCCAACTCCAATTTGGTAAGTGGGGAGGGTGTTTTTCCCACCCAATCATCGTGTTAAGTTTTTATATGATCATTTCAAAAATCTCCCTTTGTTTCTCTCTTGAGTGATGTGGGAGTCTCCCTGGCACTCTACATAGACTGTCTGCTGGTAACAGTATCACAGAAATGGCTGAAAAAGGAGCTCCACGATTTCTTCCTTAACTGAAACAAATTTTAGGTAGGCAAAAACTGTTTTTATCAGTTTTTGGTATGTCAAAATCTAATAAAAAGTTATAGCCACTAAGGGAGTGCTTACTAAATAAACAGTGAGGTTAAGTTTCAGCAAGCAACCATTGTAACGTACACAAAGTCTATCTAGAAAGTATGCAGCCACACAATAAGAAAAATAGATATTTATTCAAGAAGATACAAGATACAATAAACAGTGTACATATGACAATGATGCCTCAGTCTCCTTCAAAGTAGGCACCTTGGAATTTCACACAGTCATCCCAGTTGTCATCAGCTGTCCTGTTGTATTTTTTTGAATCTTATCAACATTCTGAAATCTCTTTTATTTCAAAGATGATTTTAGTTTGGGGAAAAGTCAGAAGCCACAGGGTGCCAGATATGAGCTGTAGTGGGGGCTAAGTTACCTGGTGATTTGATATTTTGCCAAAAAACAAACCTGTATGAGACATGATGCATGAGCAGGCATGTTGTCATGATGAAGCTGACAATCACCAGTTGCCCATACATAGCTGCAGCCTTCTGAATGATTTAAGTAGTTTTTGTGGTAGAATATTCAAGCTTAATGAAAAATTTGATGTAAATTTGTCACTACTCACTAAGTTATTTTGGATAGGATGACCATACAGGTTACATGCTTACTCAATGGTATCTACCACCTGCCCCTGACTAGTACAGTGAAATCATCATTGTTCATGCACGCACATTTCAGCCAAACCCTCTTTGGCTGCCAGGTTACATTGATGTCGAGCAAACCATTCTCATTATATTAATAGTAGTTGGATATTTTCTGACAGACTTCATATGCACAAAACAACAGAGTTCCATATATGAAGCACACATTGTCAGAACTGAAGTGAAAAATAGCTTACAATAATAGTTAGAAATTTTAATACATCACTTCAGTAGTAAAGAGAAGATGTAGGTAGAAAACCAATAAGGAAATTACGGGTTTGATCAATATTATAAATGAACTCGGCCTAAGAAAACATATACAAAACCTCCCAGTCAAAAAAGAGGATATACATTCTTTTTAAAGACACATGAAATGTTCTCCCACATAGACAATATATCATTAAGCCACAAGACAAGTCTGAATAAATCAAAAAAGATTTAAATCATATAAAGTGTTTTCTAAGACCATAGTGACAGGAATCTAGAAATCAATTACAGAAGGAAAACTAGAAAATGACAATAAAACATTATTAAACAATGAATGGGTCAAAGACGGTATAACCAGGGAAATTAGGAAATGTGCAAAGACAAATGAAAAATAAAAATGTACCATATCAAAATTTAAAGAATACAGTGAAGGCAATATTCAGTGGGAAATTTAGGATTTTTAATGCCTACATTAAAAAATACAGTAAAAAAATTACCCAGTTTTGCACATTGAGAAACTAGGAAAAGAAGAAACAACTAAACCCAAACCCAGGAGATGTAGAAAAATAGTAGATTGTAGAGAAATTAAAGAGATAATAGTAAAAAACTGAATAAATAAAACCAAAGTTGGTTCTTTAAAAAGTTAAAAAGTTAATAAAATTTTAGCTAATATGTCAAAGAAAAACAAAGAAAATTGAAATAACTATAATCAAAAATGAAAATGGGTATCATACTACCAAATATAAAGAAATAAGAAGGAGTATAAAAATTCTATAAACAGCCCTGGCTGGTGTAGCTCAGTGGATTGAGCATGGGCCTGTGAAGCAAAGGGTTGCCGGTTCGATTCCCAGTCAGGGCAAATGCCTGGGTTGCAGAACAGGGTTTCAAGTAGTGGTCATATGAGAGGCAACCACACATTGATGTTTCTCTCCCACTCTTTCTCCTTCCTTTCCCCTCTCTCTAAAAATAAAATAAAATAAAATAAAATAAAATAATTTATATAAACAGTTGTATGTTAACAAATTAAATTATTAAATGAATTAGATAAATATCTAGAAACACAGACTCAAGAATAGAAAATTTCTAGCCCTGGATGGTGTAGCTCAGTGGATTGAGCCCGGGCCTGTGAACCAGACGATCACGGTTCGATTCCCAGTCAGGCCACATGCCTGGGTTGCACGCCAGTTCCCGGCAGGGGCCGGTTCCCAGCAGGGGATGCACGATAAGCAACCATACATTGATGTTTCTCTTCCTCTCTCCTTCCCTTCCCCTCTAAAGACAAATAAATAAAATATTTAAAAAAAGAATAGAAAATTTCTGTATTCTATAACAATTAAACAAGTTTAATAGGTAATTAAATGTATCAAAACAAAGAAATGTCCAGGAACAATGAATTGTTAATACTGTTAAGTACTATAAAAATTTAAAGACAAATGAACAATTCTTAAACTTTTTGAAAAATTGAAAAGGAGGGAACACTTGCTAACCCTTTGAGGACAGCATTCCCCTGCTAACAAGACACATAAAAAATTAGAGGAAAAGACAATTTCAGAATAATATCCTTTATATTTATAGATGCAAATATCATCTACAAGACATAGCAAAATAAATTCAACATATTTTTACAAAGCTTATACACCATGACAAAGAACTATCTATTACAGGAATGCAAGGGTTAGTTCAACAGAAGAATATAATCCATATAATACACCAAATAGATAGACTCAAGGAAAACTACACTTATCTAAACTGAGTCAGAAAAGACATTTGGTTCTGGTCAAAATGGAGGTGAAGATGCATACAATTTTCCTCCTCACACAACCAAAAGAAGTGCATAAACAAATTAAAAAAATAACCCAGAACTGTCAGAAATTCGAACAGTATGGAAGTCTGACAACCAAGGGGTTAAAGAAGAAACATTCATCCAGACTGGTAGGAGGGGCAGAGGCATGTAGCCAGCCAGAGGAGACTCACGGCAAGGTGGTGCCTGCAGGACAGGGCAGGCAAGGCAGCAGCTGGTAGTCCCACATTTGCATGTGGATACACTTGTAGAAACAATGGGGGAGCAAGACAGATCACCCAACACAGGATTCCATCAAAGGGAAATAAAGCCTTAAAACCTCTGACCAAGAAAACCTGTGGAAGTTGAGGTGGCAGGAGAAACTCCCAGCCTCACAGGAGAGTTTGTGGGAGAGACCCACAGGGTCCTAGAATGTACACAAAACCACCCACCCAGGAATCAGCACCAGAAGGGACCAGTGTGCCTGTGGGTAGCAGAGAAAGTAACTGAAAGCAGGGCAAGAGCTGCCCAGCATTGTTCCTACTCTGACCACTCCCCCACACATAACACCACAAGGCAGCAATGTGGGTTGCTCCACCCTAGTGTATATCTAAGGCTCTGCCCCTTACTACACAATAAGTATACCAATACAAAAAAATATGGCCCAAATAAAAGAACAGATCAAAGCTCCAGAGAAAATACAACAAAGTAATGAAGAGATAGCCAACCTATCAAAAGCACAATTCAAAACACTGATAATCCGGATGCTCACAGAAATAATTGAGATGGTCACAAAATATAGGGAAAAGGGAAGTTTATGAAAAGTGAAATAAAGGTAAATGCACAAGGAACCAACAGTGAAGGGAATGAAGCTAATACTCAAATCAACAGTTTGGAGCAGAGGGAATAAATAAACATTCAACCAGAACAGAATGAAGAAACAAGAATTCAAAAAATGAGGAGAGGCTTAGGAAGCTCCGCGATAACTTTATATGCCCCAACATCCAAATCATATGAGTGCCAGAAAGAAAAGAGGAAAGCAAGACATTGAAAACTTACTTGAAAACATAATGAAGGAGAACGTTCCTAATCTAGCAAGGGAAACAGACTTTTAGAAAGTCCAGGAAGCTCAGCGAGTCCCCCAGAATTTGGAACCAAGGAAACTTATAATTCCATTACCCAAGATTAAAGATAAAGAGAGAATCTTAAAAGCAGCAAGAGAAAAGGAGACAGTTACCTACAAAGGAGTTCCCATAAGATCATCAGCTGATTTCTCAAAAGAAACCTTGCAGGTAAGAAGGGGCTGGAAAGAAGTATTCAAAGTCATGAAATGCAAGGACTTACATCTAAGATTACTGTATCTAGGAAAGGTATCATTTAGAATGGAAGGGCATATAAAGTGCTTCTAAGACAAGGTTAAGTTAAAGGAGTTCATCATCACCAAGCCCTTATTATATGAAATGTTAAAGGAACTTATTTAAGAAAAAGGTAAAAAATACGAACAGTAAAACGACAAAAAGCTCACAACTATCAAAAACTGAACCTAAAAAAAAGGACTAAGCAAACAACTAGAACAGGAACAGATTCACAGAAATGGAGATCACATGGAGGATTATCAGTGGGGAGAGGGAAAAGGGAGAATGAGAGGAAAAGTAGAGGGAATAGGAAGCATAAATGGTAGGTACAAAATAGGCAGGGGGAGTTTAAGAATAGTATGGGAAATGGAAAAGCCAGAGAATTTGTATGTGTGACCCATGAACATGAACTAAGGTGGGGTAATTATGGTGGGAAGGTGGGTACAAGGTGAAGGGGAAGAAAGGAGATAAAAAATAAGACAACTGTAATAGCATAATTAGTATAATATATTTAAAAATATTTTAAAATATGCCAAAGCTCATATCAAACTATAGGTGATAATATAGTTTTATGTAACAATGTAAATAAGCCATGCAATATATATAAAGCATACATCTATAAAATATTAAAAAAAGGAAAAGGAATTTGATAAACTTGAACACTATTCACAATAAAAACACAGAAATCTGAAGGACTTACTCAACATGATAAAGGACACATGAAAAATATGTAAATAACATCATGATCAATAATAAAAGATTGAAAGCTTTTTCTCAAAATCAAGAACAAAACACAAGGTGCACCAAGTGCCCCAAATGGTTGTAGCTGAAGATTCAATAGGACTTTCTCTTGTTTTCTGCTTTGGTAGAAATGCTCCCCTTTTGAGAAATATAATGTAATTCCACAGAGCAGAGTTATTAGAATGAAATCTCAAATTCCTCCAACAATTCATGGTGTGTGACAGTTAATAGGGATACTCCTGCTTCTGTCCTTTGGTTTCTGGACCTATACATACACCTACTGGGAAAACATGACCGTAATGATAACTGATTTAACATGTACACAGCATCCTGGGAACTAGTGACCATGCTCCCATTATGTTATCCCCAAACAGGTATCTCAACTATGCTTTCAAAAGGCTGTTCTACCATTCTTTTTGTTGATCCATTAATTCCACGGTTCTTACCCGCTGATAGCATTTTCTTCAATGTAAACCGAGTTCCTTGATCTGGTACAGTATCATATGGGATGTTGTTCCAGTGGATCAGACCTTCTATGAGCCCTCAGTGTGTGGTGCTGATTGAGGTAGCATGGGATGGAAAGACAAACTCAAATACAGAATAAATGATGATTGTAGTGAAAATAAGTTGCTGCTCCATTTCAGTGTGAAAATGTTCTGATTTAATCAATTTATCATTAAAATCTTGTTGGTATCCTTGAAAAAAAGAACAAGAATAAAATGCCAACTTCTAACTCTGTTATTCATCCTTGCACTGAAAGTTCTAACCATAATAATTCAACAAGAAAAGGAAATCAAAACATATGAATGAGAAGAAATAACTAAAACTATCTCTATTAAAAATGACATGTTTCTATATATAGAATATTTTAAGGAATCAGCAAAAAGACACTACATATAATAAAACAATTAATCAAAGTTGCAAAGTAGATGATCTACATGAAAATACATTGAATTTGAGGGCACTCACAATAAACAAAATTGGAAGGAGTTGAATAAACAATTCCATTTACAATGGTATCTATAGAGAAAAATAACTGCTATTACATTTTTAAAAGGTGGTTAATACTTGTATAAAGAAAACTCAAAAAACAGTGCTGAAAACAATTTAAGAATAAGTCCTGGCATAAGCAAGATAGAGGAATAGTAGGTTATAACTCTCAAACCTGAACGAAAATCAATTATAAAAGATACCCATGGATAAGAAGAATATCTTTAGGGAAGACTGGAACTCCATCTGAAAGTTTCCAATACCCTATGGAACAAAAATAAAAATGTACACAGAAATGTAAATTTGCAGATACCATACATACATATGATATTAAAGAGGATAAAAATAATACTTTTCCTTTAGGTGAGTCACGCTTCTCCTAAGGTGGCACAATTTACTAGCAAGAGAGGCGTCATGACTTGAGATTTCTCCCACAGGATAAAATAAAAGAAGGTAATTCCCAGTTACCCCAGCCTTATGGAACACAACCCAAGAGTCCCCTTCTGTCTCACCCCTAGAGAACACGGAGTTGATTGGCACAACTGAATAGTCTGACAAGATCAGGAAAAAGGCTCAAGAGGTCACAGCATCTGGTGCATGTAGCTCAATAACTGGCTACAGATTCTACTAATTGGCTCATGGCCTCCACCAAGAGCCCTGCCCCAAACCCAAAAGATGTTTTAACAGCTAATTGTAGCTAGGTAATGAGCTCCCTCAAAATTCAGCAATAAGGAATTTAGCCTATATCCATCCTATTATAATGTGTAAAATTACGTTCCCTCCAAAATTCATATGCGGAAGTCCAAAATTCCAATACCTCAGAACGTGACCTTATTTAGAAATAGAGTCATAGATGTAAATTAATTAGGTTAATATGAGCTTGTATCAATGTAGGTTGAGCCCTGTTGCAATATGACTGGTGACTTAACAAAAAGAAATACGTATTCAAACATGTTTCATGTACAGACAAAACACCATGTCAACATGAAGACAACATGGATGGAATTGGAAAGCATTATGCTGAGTGAAATAAGCCAGGTGTTGAAGGACAAATACCATATGATCTCACCTCTAACAGGAAGCTAAACAACAAAACAAACAAGCAAGCAAAATATAACCAAAGACACTGAAATAGAGAACAGGCTGACAGTGACCAGAGGGGAGAGGGGAGGGAATTTCAGGGGAAATAAGGGAGGGATTTAGAGGAACCTATATAAAGGATACATGGACAACAACTGAGAAGGGTGGAAATGGGAGGGAGGGGGAGGATGGGGAGTGGGATGGGATGGGAGTAATAGACAGAAAACTGTACTTGAAAAATAATTAAATAAAAAAATTGAAAAAAAAAAAACAAAAAAAACCACACATGAAGACAAAGATTGAAGTGAAGCTTCTACAATCCAAAACCAAAGAAACCAGCAAAAATCACCAGGAGCTGCAGAAAAGGCATTGAACTGATGTTTTCTCATAGCCCTTGCAAGGAAATAATTCTGCTGACAACTTGATTTTGGAATTCTAAACTCTAAAAATGAGACAATAAATATGAGTTGGTTAAGGCATGTAGTTTGTGGTGGCTTGATACTAAAGCCTTAGACAACTAATGTAACTGTACACCACCCAGGTATTACAGACATATATTACATATTCCATCCAGTTACAACAGAACACACGCTTTTCTAAATATGTAAGAATCATTCTCCAGGATAGATCATGTTAGGCCAAAAATAATTCTTAATATATTTTAAAAGCTAGAAGATATAAGTCAAAAACAAAAGAAAATTTAAAAAATGTATAAATAATCAGTAGTTAAGAAATGAAACAACAGAGTACAAAGGTAAAAATAATTAGAATCATCTCAGTTAATAGAAACATTTGAAACAATCTGAAGTGCTTCTATGACAAAAACATTCAGAAAAGTAGGAAGTGAAGGAAATGCCTTCACATAACTAAATGATCTTATGGAAAATGTACCCCAACAATGTGAACTGTGAATTATACAACATTGTGAAAATATAAAATATACTGAATGTTCACTCAGAAAGGAAACCTTTGCTATATGAATTTCACCTACAATTTTATTTTTTTATTTTTTTCATGAATTTCTTTTTTTTTAATTTTTTAAATTTTTTATTTTCATTTAATTCTTGTTCAAGTACAGTTTTCTGTCTTATATTCCCAGCTCTGCCCCGCCCAGTGCTCCCCACCTCCCTCCCGTTTCCACCCCCCTCCCATTTCCGCCCCCCACCTTAGTTATTGTCCATGTGTCCTTTATACTTGTTCATGTGAGTCCTTCCCCTTTTCCCCTGTGATTCTCTCCCCTCTCCCCTCTGGTCCCTGTCAGCCTGTTCCATATTTCAGTGTCTTTCATCATATTTTGCTTCCTTGTTTGTTTTGTTGTTTAGATTCCTATTAATGGTGATATCATATGGTATTTGTCTTTCACCGCCTGACTTATTTCGCTCAGCATAATGCTTTCCAGTTCCATCCATGATGTTGCAAAGGGTAGGAGCTCCTTCTTTCTTTCTGCAGCATACAATTCCATTGTGTAAATGTACCATAGCTTTTTGATCCAGTCATTTACCAATGGGCATCTAGGTTGCTTCCAACTTTTGGCTATTGTAAATTGCGCAGCTATGAATATCAGAGTGTATAGGTTCTTTTGGATTGGTGCTTCAGGGTTCTTAGGATATACTCCTAACAGTGGGATTGCTGGGTCAAAAAGCAAGTCCAATTTTAGTTTTCTTAGAAAATTCCATACTGTTTTCCATAGTGGTTGTACCAGTCTGCAATCCCACCAAGAGTGAACTAGGGTCCCCTTTTCCCCACAACCTCTCCAGCACTTGTTTGTTTCTTTGTTTATGATAGACATTCTGACTGGTGTAAAGTGGTATCTCATTGTGGTTTTAATTTGCATCTCTCTGATAGCTAGTGATATCGAGCATCTTTTCATGTGTCTCTGGATCCTCTGTATGGCCTCCTTGGAGAAGTGTCTGTTCAAGTCCTCTGCCCATTTTTTATTGGGTTGCTTGTCTTCTTTGAGTGGAGTCGTGTGAGTTCTTAAACCATTAAAGCCCTAGAGGAGAGCTCTGGCAGGAAAATCTCATATTCCACGCAGCAATATTTTTACTGATACGTTCCCTAGAGCAAGGGATATAAAGGAAAGAATAAACAAATGGGATCTCATCAAAATTAAAAGCTTCTACATGGCTAAGGAAAACAGTATCAAGATAAAAAGAGAAGCAACTGTTTGGGAAAACATATTTGGCAATGATACCTCAGACAAAGGTTTAATCTCCAAAATATTCAATTTTAAAATCTATGAGGTAAAACTTACATTTTCCATTTATCTATCTTGTCAAATTTATGACAATATAGTATATTGACCAAAATATTCAAATATAATATAAATGTCTTGTGATAAAATGTAGGAAGCTTCTAATGAGGCACCTCTTCATTCATATGGTAATGTATGTATTTCCTGACAGTCTTCATTTGATCTCCTCATTTTCATAAATGTACCTTCTGAGTAAAAGTTCTTTAGAGCACCTATTCTCTTATATTTATCTGCTCTATATATCATCTATCACTTTTGTTGATATGTAAGAGAAATATCATATGTACTCTTATGTGATGTATATGAACTGCACAAGTGTGTGTCTTTGATAATCGGTGCTAAACATGTTGGAGAGAAAACTTTTGGTTTAACATATATTGAATACACAAAATTAATGACTTACTAAAGAAAACAATGTTTATGTCCAAATTAGTTAGGAATGATGAGAAGCAATGAGCTTCTGGAAAAAATCTACTCAAACGGTTATCCTACAAAGACAGGGTAAAAATAAAGGAAAATGCACTTAAAATGGCTTTGCGAACCCCTTGAGAGGAGGCTCTTGTGCACGGACCACTCACTGCGGTCAACATAACCAACTGGAAGAAGAAAAAGAATGATTTTGACAAGGAGAACATTTATTGTGTATAAATTTCATGTCTTGCTTTAAAAAAATATAAAACAGGAGGGAAAATATAAAACAGCACTTTAAAAAATATATAAAACAGCACTCTCTCTGCTGCAGCAGCAAAACCCTCACCACAGCGGACAGCCGATGTGAAACCACTCCAACCTCTTATTCTTGTTTCCTCCAATGGACTTCTGTTCATAACACCCTCCGCACTTTCCTCTAAAACCTCATAAAGGCTAACCTTCCTTTTGTCTCCTCGGACTTTGCCCATAGCTACTGTTTGACAATCCTGAATCGCATTTTTTTTTGCTATTATTGAATAAATTCCTTTTGCTGGTAAAATAACTGGTTATTTTCTTTGCGAGTCTGACAAGTCACCTATAGGTGAGCAACCTCCTACCTTTCTTGTTTTATTTTTATCATCTTTCCATTTTTCCTAATGAGTGTTTGTGAGTTATCTGATATGTCATTATCCAGATGGATGATAACAAATTGGGAGAAAATGGGAAGACAGATGAATGATATGGTCTCAATGATGTAAAGACTCTTCAAGTGTTGTCTCCTAACTCAGTTATACAGAAGATATAAATTGCTTCTGTGATGGTGATAATAACTTATCAGTAAAAATATTACAAAACTCTGTGATTCAAATTGTTCCTTGTCTTCTCTATGTTATCTTGGATGCCATGTTTAAGATTAACAGCTTAATTAATTACCATAAAAACTTACTTTTCACTATAAATATGTTTTATTCTATTGTGGAATGTGTAAGGTAACAAATATAATAATGTAGACTCACCATATAAAATAATTCAGTGACAGCATTTTAAACTGATGAGAATAGATACTATATTTGATCTTAGCCAAAAGGCTGAGAAGCAATGGGAAAATATTTTATTTTATATAAATCTATATATAAACATATGTTTTTATTTATGGGAGAACTTGGTAATTTATATATGATGTGCTGATAAAATATTTTAAATTACTTAAAATATTTATTAAAATTACTTAAAGAATGACAATAAACATTGAAATGCAGATTTTAACTTGTTAAAAAACAAGGAAAATATAGAAAGCATATGTACTCTTCACACATTTAAGTAGAAATGGAAAATGAACTTACCCTTTTCTCTTTATATGTCAGTGTTGAAATGTTTCAGATCATATCATAGGAAAAAATGTCATGAAACACTAAAAAAATATTAAACTCAAATGTTCATTTCTGCACACTTATCAAATTACTTCAGTAAAGAAATGAAGCATTTTGCAAATGACAAGTTAAATAAAATACAAATGTCCTGAAATGATTGTTTGGTTTCGTATGAATGAACCACCTAGTGAATAGTTGTGTTTTTTTTTTTTTTTTTTTTTTTTTTATTTAAGACAGGGGATATTTTTTTTTTATGCAAACCCATCCGAAAAATGGACTGGAGGGTTTGTAACAAAGCATTGTCTTTTACAGCACAGGCCAGTAACTGTACATGAGCATATACAAAGTAACTGATCCAACCACAAATTTAAACATTTAAAACAGAATAAGCTTCCATGTAAAAGCAGCACTGCTATGACATTTTAAGTTTAGTATTCCTCTCTCCCTTCTCACCCTCTCCTTCAACAGAATCCACACCAACCTCCTCATAATCGTTCTCCAGGGCAGCCATGTCCCTATGGGCCTCAGAAAACTCTCACCCATGGACCAGTGGACAAAGACATACTTGGCATACAGGTCAAACTTGCGGTCCAAGTGAGCGATTTCTGTGGTGTTGCTCAGCATGCACGGAGCTCACTGTATGTTGGCCAGGTCTCTACCAGGCACCACAGCAGGAATTAATGCAACTGGGAAGCTACTGGGGCACCAGTCCACAATCTGGATGGTACAGTTGGTCCTGATGTTAGCAATGGCAGCATTGACATCTTTGGGAACCATGTCACCAGGGTACAACAGACAGCAACCCATGATTCACTGTGGTGAGGATCACATTTCACCATCTGGTTTGCTGGCACAAAGCATGCATTGGTGATCTCTGCTAGAGAAAGCTGTTCATAGTAGGTTTCCTCAGCAGAGAGGACAGGGGCATATGTAGCCAGAGGGAAGTGGATGCTGGGATAGAGCAACAGGTTGGTCTGGAATTTGGTCAAAAAGACATTCCCAGTTCCAATGAATCTGAGGGAAGTAGTGATGAAGGACAAATTAGACCTATCAACCTATTCAGGTTAGTGTACCTTGGGCGTTCAATATTGAGATTTCTACAACCAATCCCACAGATGGCCTCATTGTCAACTATGAAGTCACAGAGTGCCCCAGGGTGGTATGGGTAGTATGGGTGGTGAGGATGGAATTTTAGGGCTCAACTATAGCTGTGGAACTGGTGGGTTGAGTAAAGGCAAAACTCTGGAATTCTTACCATAATCTACAGAGAAACTCTCCATCAGCAGGGAGGTGAATTCAGAACCAGTTCCCCTACCAAAGCTGTGGAAAATCAGGAAGCCCTGAAGATCTGTGCACTGGTCAGCCAGTTTCTGAATTCAGTCTAGGACAAGACCAGTGATATCCTTGCCAGTGGTGTAGTGTCCACAGGCATAGTTACTGGCAGCATCTCTCTTTTCTACAATCAGTTGTCCAGCGTGGAAGAGCTAGAAGTAAGTACTAGTGAATAGTTTTTTGTGTTATCTAAATTTTGAATATAAGACTTCAAAAGTAATGTCATTAAACAAACCATATCTCTCCAATTTCAGCATCATTTGAGTATGAATTCAAGAATAAATTTTGTATGATATATGTATAGGCAAACAATATGAGGAAGCATGCATAAATACACATACAGAAACACATACTCATGTCTATATCTAGCACAGTCACAATGTTCACAGTAGATGTGCTTCCTTCATGCTGCTTACGATTATTACTCCACTTGTTACTTCCACTATGTCCCAATTCTGTGGTTATTTTCTGTTTTCAGTATTTATTTGCTTCATATCCACTGACTGTTTTCCTAAGGCTGATAATATGAAAACTTTATAAAAACTAAGGACCTAATGTAATTGATTCAAATGTAAAACACTGTGTGACACTTTATCTCCCTCTGAGGTCAACAAACATTTTCTCTGTTTCTTCTCCTCTCATCCAGTTCTTGACCCATTAGAATTTAGAAATCGATGGTATTTAATGTGGTCATTGCAATTTCTTTTTTTAATATATTTTATTGATTATACCATTACAGTTGTTCTATTCCCCCCTTCATTCCCCTCCACCCACACACTCCCTCCCCCACCATTCCCCCTGCCTTAGTTTATAACCACGTGTCTCAAGTTCTTTAGATTCTATATTTCCCCCACTATTCTCACCCTCCCCCCTATCTATTTTCTACCTACCATCTATGCTATTTTCTGTGCCTTCTCCCCACTTTTCCCCCTCCCACCCTCCTATTTCTAACCCTCCATGTGTTCTTCATTTCTATGGTTCCATTCCTGATCTAGCTGTCCTCTTGGTTTGCTTTTGTTTTAGGTGTGGTTGTTAATAACTGTCAGTTTGCTGTCCTTTCACTGTTAATACTTTTCATCTTCTTTTTCTTATATAAGTCCCTTTAGCATTTCATATAATAAGGGCTTGGTGATGATGAACTCCTTGAACTTGACCTTATCGGAGAAGCACTTTATCTGTCCTTCCATTCTAAATGAAAGTTTTGCTGGATAAAGCAATTTTGGCTGTAGATCTTTGGATTTCATGACTTGGAATACTTCTTTCCAGCCCCTTCTTGCCTGGAAGGTCTCTTTTGAGAAATCCGCTGACAGTCTGATGGGTACTCCTTGGTAGGTGACTGTCCCCTTATCCCTTGCTGCTTCTAGGATTCTCTCCTTCATTTTAGTCTTGGCTAATGTAATTATGATGTGCCTTGGTGTGTTCCTTCTTGGGTCCAACTTCTTTGGGACTCTCTGAGCTTCCTGGATTTCCTGGAAGTCTATTTCCTTTGCCAGACTGGGGAAGTTCTCCTTTATTATTTGTTCAAATACGTTTTCCACTCGTGGCTGTTTCTTTCCCCCTTCTGGTACCCCTATAATCCGGATGTTGGAATGTTTAAAGATGTCCTGGAGGTTCCTAAGCCTCTCCTCATTTTTTTGAATTCTCATTTCTTCATTCCTTTCTGGTTAGATGTTTCATTCTTCCTTCTGGTCCATTCCATTGATTTGAGTCCCAGTTTCCTTTCCATCACTATTGGTTTCCTGGACATCTCCCTTCATTTCAATTAGTTTAGCCTTCATATGTTCCTCTAATTTGTGACTATAATGTACCAGTTCTGTGAGCATCCTGATAAACAGTGTCTTGAATTGTGCTTCTGAAAGGCTGACAGTTTCTTGGTCGCTGAGAGTTATTGGCTCTGGGACTTTGAGTTCTTCTTGCGCCATCTTTTGGGCTGTTCATGCTTGTTCTGTAGCAGGATCGGAGCCCTAAGTGTTCACTAGAGCAGGGCAACTAAATGGATGGGTTGTGATGTTGTATGTGGGGGCGGGGTCAAAGAGGAACAATTGTGTCCCGTCTGCCGCCAGCCACCGAGGCCCCCACCAGCCCCGCAGCCACCACCGTCACCGGGCCCACACGTTTCGTTCCACTGCACGCGAGTGTTGCACGCGAGTGTTGCACGCGAGTGTGCCACCGCCATCAGCCCTCCACCACTGGGTTCACCCCCTGGGGCCTGCGTGGTCTGTCTCACTGTGTGCGAATGTGCGACCTAGGTCAGTGTGCCCCACACCCCGTCTGGTTCCGGGCTGCCTGTGCGCCTAGGTCAGGGGGATCTGTCCTGTCCGACCCTGCTTAGCTGCTGGCTCCACCCCTCTTACCGTCCCCATTGAAGGGTTCGTAGTTGTCTGACTTCCGTGTAATTCAATTTTCTGGTCTTTGGGTGTGTCTTTGTTCTCCAAACCTTTGTTGTATTCAAACTTGGCTGTGGGAGAAGGCACAGTGTTTCCACCTATGCCTCCATCTTGGCAGAAGTCCCTGCAATTTCTTATATAAGTGAGAACTGGTATGTGAGATAGAATAAATGTACAAATTTGAAAATTTTCTCCAACATATTTGTCCTACCTATGATTTACTCAAATACTTATAGTGTCATATCTTAGTATTTTCCTAGGATTTCAGGGGTGGTAGAAAGATAAAGGTCTTTTCTAAAAATAGCTGCATGATGAAAATACTTGTGTTCTCTTGGACTTCATATAAACCTCTAGTATATTTTAGAATTGAAAATAATCTTTCTATGAAGTAATTTAAGTGTTTAATGTATAAAAATCTCCTCATATAGTTAGCTTTAATAAAGCATTTAAGATTAACAAATCTCAAATTTCTCCAATATATGGAATGATTTAGGCAGGATGATCTGTTAACCTTTTTGGGGAGGAAACATTTTTTGAAAATAAGGCAGTGAATCTCCTACTCTAAAACTGGAATTTAAATGATATGATTGTATCTGAAAAATAATGGCAGGGTTGTTATTTGGGGCAATAGTTTAGCAGGTTGCTAAGTCATAGTGTAGCAGGTTTAAAAATGAAGTTGTGTGTGTCTTTAATCATATCTTAGAAAGCTACAAAGAAATAGACTTAAGTCAATGTAGTTTATTTAAAAGATGAAAATGCATGTTGAAATGAATCATTTATGGCAAATAATCTGAAGACATTTTTTATAAAACAAAGTTACTACATTTTGGTTGTGCATCTAGCTAGTAGTTTTAAAGGTACATAACTTTTAAAATATTAACTGTCTTGTATGATTAGAATATGTGAATGAGTAATTTATTTTGTACCAGGGATGTTTTGGTACTGTGTTTTTACTCAAACCACAGGCGATCTAAAGATACTACTGGGTCTAACAAACTAAGGACTGTAGTTACTGAGCATAAAATAGTATGTCTCTTAAATTTGTTTGTATAGAGGTCAGTCTTATTTTAATGGAAATAAATAAGAATTCAGTCATCTTTTTAAATATTAAACATTTGAAGACGTTTTATTGTTGGTGAAGAATGATAATGTTCAAACTTTTCATTATGTCTATGTAGAAATGAAACATATATTCAACCTATCACAAGCCATTACTTAAAAAAAACAATAAAAGGCAATCATAGAAAAATCACAAAATGAAAGACATATGGAATAAAATACGTTTTTTCATAGTTGAGAACAGACATAAAATTATCCTGTTAAATTGTTATCAAAGCATATAAATTTTTACTTTCAGTTTTAGTACTTGTATCTTTAAATATGACTGAACAGTTTTCACAGCAGAATGAATCCAATAATAGCACAGTCCAGGCATTTCTTTCTTTTTTCGGGAGATATTACACCACATTTTAGGCCATAAAATAAGTCTCAATAAAATTTAAATGACTGAAAACATAAAAGTTTTCATTCTGACCAAAACTGAATAAAATTAAAAATAATAATTGAAAACTTTCTGAAAATTTAAAATTTTTATAAAATTAAACATATATATATATATAAATTATATATATAACTTATATATATATAATTTATATATATAACATATATATATTCATATATATATATAACTTCAATAGACATCTAAAATACAATTAGATGTCTATGATTATGCAATATATTTATATTCTGGACAATAGTATGTTGAGCAGAGAAATAGAGTGGGTCATAAAGAGATGGGAAACATATTTTCATTCAGGAGGAATCAAAACTCTTAAATTGACTCGAAATTAGGAATTGGTAAACATTATGTAATAATATTAACAATGTACAAATTACCAAAATAATTACTAAATTACAAGTAAAACATTTTCTCTTATTGTTAGGAAATGGTATTTAGTGATATCTACTTTTTTATAAGTAAAAAAGTAATCAAATAAAAGACATTTCAATTTTTCTTTTTTAAATATTTGAATTTGGAATTCATTTGACTTTGTGGTGACATGTATGTGTACATGTTGTATGAGTTTGAACAGTCACTCTTTCTAAATATGCGTATGTTCTTATTACTTTTTCTAGCATACAGAGTGAGGAAAAAGTAGGTTTATAATTGCAAGTGCATGAAACACTTTATTCTTTTTTTTATTTTATTTTAATTTTTGTTTAAGTACAGTTTTCTGACTTTTACTCCCATTCCAGCCCACCCCACAGTCTTCCCCACGTCCCTCCATTCTTATATAATTATTTATAAAATAGCATATTATTTTCCATATGAATTGAAAATCTATTTTTCCTACCCTATATAACAATGATAAATTTAAGAATTATAGTGGGTTGAAGAGAATAGAAGCTTTTCCTTCTGATGTAAAAACATCCTGAGGCTTTCAGGCCAGTATAATAATTCTATGGTGTTGTTAATCACCCAGGACTCAAAATTTGTACCAATGGTTTTGGGACTGACTATTAAAACCCAAGCTCCCTAGCAGAGTTTAGAGAGAGCATGAGGTAATGTGGAAGATTTTAATTGTTTTAAATGAAAAATAGTACTTAGCATTAAATATAAATAGAATCATTATTTTTATCCATATTTAAAGATACTGTAAACCATTAAAACAGTAGTAGGTATATAGTAAGCACTATGTCAGAAACTCTTAAATAAAAAAATAAGTTAAGAATTTATTCAAGAAACCCTTTCTTCAATTGTCTATAATTGCCATGAATATAGAACCTAGCATTTATTTAGCCTTACTAAGTGAGGTTGACATGGCTAGTTAAATGATTAATAAAGGTAAACATACATATAAAGTCCACTGACAAAAAATTGCAAAGGAATTGCAATCCAAAATTTAAAAGTATAAGAAAACAACACCCCAGTGTTTATAGTTTCACAATTTACAACAACCAAGTGCTGGAAGCAACCTAAGTGCCCATCAGTAAACAAATGGATCAAAAAACTATGGTATATTTACATGATGGAATACTCTGCAGCAGAAAGTAAGAAGGAGCTCCTACTCTTTGTGACAGCATGAATAGAAACGGAGAGCATTATGCTAAGTGAAATAAGCCAGGTGGTGAAAGATAAATATCATATGATCTCACCTTTAAGTGGAACCTAATCAACAAAACAAACAAACAAGCAAAATATAACCAGTGACATTGAAATTAAGAATAACCTAACAGTAACCAGAGGGGAGATGGAAGGGGAGAGAAAAGGGGAAAAGAGAATTCAAGGACAACTATACAGGACACATGGATAAAACCAAGGTGGAGTGGAATCAGAGGAGGGAAATGGGGATGGCAGGGGTTGGGGCAGAGTGGTGGGAAAAATTGCATGCAACTGTACTTGAACAAAAATAAAAAAATTTAAAATGTAAGAAATATCTGTCAAGAATGAACAATTTTTGATAAATATAAATAACCTCTTCTTTGAAAGATTCTGAAATGTTGAGTCATATCACAAAATCTTTTAAGGGAAATGTTCTTTAAACACTAAATCTAAGTCTTGCAGGGATCTTCAGAGTTTTACATACTTTTGGGAAAAAAATTCTTGTGTCTAATTTTTCACTAACTCAAGCATCAAAAAAAGGAATAAAAACAATGTAAAATATTTTGAATTAATTTACTTGCATTTAGTTTTAATTAATATTAAATATACATGGCAAACTTTGTCAAATAGTCATTAGCCATATGTAGTCATTTATATTTACATTTACATTTAAATGATTACTTTAAATGATTTTTAAAATTTAGTTTTTCAATAGCATTATGCACGGTTCAAGTGCTAGTCAAATGTGGCCAGTGGCTCCCATACTGTACAATACACTTATAAAACATTTGCAGAAAGTTTTACTGGACAGCACTGGTCTAAATCAAAGGTCAGCAAACTATGACCACAGATCATTACTTATTTTTGTAAATAAAATGTTCCTGAATACAGCTATGGTCATCCACTTATGTATCATCCACAGAAATTTTCACAGTCCATTGGCAGAATCAAGTAGATGCAGTAGAGACCATATGGACTGCAACTGCAAAGCCTAAAATAGTGACAATTGCAATAAAAACAATTGTCTAAACAAAATAAAACCGATTAAATATAATAGCTACATATAAACATTTCTTAGAGAAAAGAATGAAGCAAAGTGCTTTTATTGTAAAAATTTAAAATATATATCAAAAATTAGAATCATAGTGTGTATTTTTATTTATTAATTTTCACAGTAATCTGTATAAAATTACAACTTTATATTCTGAATATACAAAATAAATAAGATGAACTTCAACTTAAAATTATATAAACATAACCTTAGTTTTCTGTTAGAGTTTGAAATATTTCACAATCTCATTTTATATGTTTTATAAAGTTTCAATATTTGCCAAAGGGATTGTTTCTATAGTATGTTCAAAAGTGATGGTTTATATTGCGAATCTTTCAGAATAATGATAATTTAAAGATAATAATTTTGCACCTGCTAAGTTTCCATATTTGTAGCATATAAATTGATTTGGATGGATAGTTTTATCCCTGTGAAAAAAACACATCTCTTCTGTTTCCTGAATAATCTAAAATGTCATATAATCAGAAAAGCTGATTAAAGTGAAATTGACTTATACCCACCAATGAGTTATTTTAGGAATTTCTAAAATTACGGGAAATATGTTTTTCCCAAACTCCTATAATTTTGACACCAAGTTTTGCTTAGAAGCTAAGATCCATTTTAAGATATGTTTAGAAGTCAGTATATGCATGCAAAGTGGAATAGGAAAGAGCCAGAATGTGATAAAGTGTGAGAAGAATTACCATTCATTCAACACCCCTTTAGAAAATATGATGTACTGATTATGATCTCCAGTTTTTCAATCAAACTTCTGTGTTTGGAGTTTTCATTTGCACTTCTCTCACTAGCTGAGTAAACTAGAGCAATACATTAGGCTATAAGATAAGATATGGTAAAAAAAAAAAAAAAACATTTAAAAAAACATTGCAGTGACTTAGCTAAGAATAGTGATTATTTCCCAGTTACAGAATATTCTAGAATTGAGCAGCATGAAGCAGTACATAAGAAGGCATATCTGCTCAGTAAGGTCTTTCATGGTACCAAGATCTTTTTGTAATTTTATCCTTATTGATACTGTCTCATTCTTTATGGTCAAAACTGGACTTGATATAGGCTGCTTTTTAACATGCATAGAGAATTAGAAAGAATAATAGGATGGTAAACAATTTACTTTTAAGCAAGTTTAGGATGCCACTAATAATTATATTCCACTGGTTAGAACAGAATCACATAGAAATACATGCAACTGTTTTCAAAGAAGGATTGGAATTCTACTACCTAAGTAAATGTCTAGCTTGGGAAAATTATGTTAGAGAGCCATTGTTCTATGTTCCACATTTTTCTCATCTTTAAATTTCATACTTATGGACTTATTGTGGCAAGTGACCTTGTGAATATATACAAAGTTTTCAAAAACTGCTTAACATACCATGAACCCTCAATAATTTTTATGTCTTATTTTATTTACATAATTATTTTCTTCTGTGTGGGCCACTTCAGTATTTTAGAGATTAAAAATAGAAGTAAAATTTGTTTAAAACTGTATTATAAAATTTTTATAATAAAAATAATCAATCAACCTGGCTGGTGTGGCTCAGTGGATTGAGCGCAGGCCTGCAAACCAAAGGGTCACTGGTTCAATTCCCAGTCAGGTCACTTGCCTGCCTTGTAGGCCAGGTCCCTAGTAGTGGTGCATGAAAGGCAACCACACATTGATGTTTCTCTCCCTCTCTTTCTCCCTCACTTTCCCTCTCTAAAAATAAATAAATAAAATATTCAAAAAATAAAAATAAATAATCAAGTGAATGACTAATACTGAAATTATTGATTGGAAGAATATTGTAGAACTTTTAGTTTAGTGGATTTTTAAAATGGTGCTCCAATGCACAACATACGTGCCTTTTTAAATATTGTATTGTGGGGGAGCTTTGTCCAGCAGAGCTCCCCAGCTGCTGTGGATGAAAATAAGTCTACCAAGGCATGATCTGCTTGGGGAGGAAAGGCTGCCCAATCTCAGAGGAGAAAGGCACTAAGGCCCCCTCTCAAAGGGCTTGTGTTAAGTTTAGCTTACATAGGTATGCATATCAAAGAAAGGATTTATGGTTTACTTATAACAATTCTGGGATCCCAGGGGTCCTTTTGAGTCAGGGTCTGGTAGCCAGGGTGACACTAATCAGCTGTAAAATCTTGGGAAACAAACTTATTTTGTGCTTAGGCCCTTCATTTAAATTGAGGAAATTCTTTACAAAGCAGGCTTTACAGGACTTTATGCATTCTTTCTTAGGCCTGATCGTCCCCCATTGGGAACAGCTGGTTCTGACACAGGGCTGCACCCCTCTTTGGCATTATTTCTGACTCAGGTGGGGGAAGCAAGGGAGCCGAGAGATTAGGAGACTTTTTACAGATAGAATGAGGACTAAGGCTATGATAAATCCAAGAGGTGAGTTTTTTTTGTCTCTACTCCACAGCCCCATAAGTCCTTCCCTGATGGCCCCATTTGTGACTGTGCTTGCTTTGGTTGTTCCTTCTTTGAGGAATCTTACCCAACATTGACTATCCAGCCATCCTCCAGGGGCCAAGCAGGGTGAAATAAAGGGGTTAGAGGCTGCAGCCCTGCTAGGATGATATGTTTTGTTTACTTAGTGGCTTATGGTCCCAAGATCTCCTAGCCATGGGGCCTTTTCACCTGTTGGAAAAGTTACAGCTCCTGAAACCAGGCAGGATGGTTCCCAAAATTGTATTATGAAGGAATATTTAAGTTAGCTTGAAGATCATAAAACCATTAACACAGATAAAGTACTATAAGTGTTTTGAAAATTCTAGGTGAGGAGGACAAAAATAAAAAAATTTAAATAAAAACTTGAAAATAAGTCTAAAGATTAATATATAATTTTATTTTATAATATGAAGGATTTGTGGCAATAAAGTTTAGCATTCTATTACCAGAAACTTTATTTTGTATACTAATTAAATTTAAATTAAACATTCAGACTTATTGTTTGAGCATCCACAGCTAAGCAATTAATTTCCCCAAGCATCACCAGGTCCTCATGTTAAAGAACAAAGAAAAAATCCTCTTCTTTGGGACAGAGGAGGTGTGGGGGAGCAAAAGCCACCTTGAAATTGTTCTAGACTATTCTCCATAACAAAGTCCTAATCAGCAATAGCAAAAACTTAAACAGAATCTTAGACAACCTAGGTAAAATATAATTATTCTATTCCAGTGTATGCTAGCCTCTTTTTCTTTTTCTTTTAAACTCACATCCAAGGATATGTTTATTGATTTTAGAGAGAGGTGAAGGGACATAAACAACTATTTGACAGAGAAACATCAATCAGATTCCTCCTGTATGCACCCTGACCAGGGATCGAACCTGCAACCTAGGTATGTCCCCTGAACAGGAATCGAACCTGCAATGTTTTGGTGTACAGGATGGTGTTCCAACCAAAGTGTCCATCTCGCTAGTGCACCTTTCTATTGTAACTAAGGCAATAAACAATTATGTGAAACATTCGTGAAGGGAAGAACTCAGTAATACCAACTACTAGAAGACAGAGACTTAATCATAAGATTATATAACACTGCATTTACCCACACAATTTACTAGCACATGTATAGGGCTTCAGTATAACTGGATTACAGTTAAACAACCTGCAAGATGAATACTCTATCTGAGGAAGCAAAGGAGTTAGGAAAATCCACCCCCCTAAGAAGAAAGATTTAAAAAATCAGAACACAAGAGGAAGTTAACGCTCTGCCACCTGCAGATATATTAAACATCATACACAATCCAACTCAGGTTACTACTGGTCAAACTTTCAGAGTAGGTTAATGCTGTACTCAACTCCTCTCATGACCACATCAAAATTACAACTAAATTATTTTAAAAAAACGTGAGAACCACCTGAGGACTAGATTAACATAACTTTTATAACTAAGAACATACTGGAATTTGTAGAAGCAGTGCAGATGTGAAACAGGTTGGTCCTAGACCCAAATGTGGCAGTTGAGAATTTGGAGAGGTATCTCAACCACAGAGGTCCTCCCTCAGGGGAGATAGGTTCCAGCCCACACCAGGTTTCCCAGCTCAGAACACCAGTGCCAGGAAGAGGATTCTCTGCAACATCTGATTGGGAAAATCAGTGGGGACTTGTCTGGGTGAAATGGAGGGCAGCTGGATTCTTGGGCTTTCCTCTGGAAGGGCCCACTTATAGACTTATTCGCTGATAAACTTACTTGCTCTGAGCTCCAGTGCTGTGGCAGCAGTTTGAAAAGTGCCAGGGATATACAGAAAATAACTGAATGTTCTAGCTTTCAAGGTGGAGGGTAGCTCTCTCAGATTAAACTGCCAAACCCTCTCCCCACCCAGCCAGCAAGTACAGACAGGAGCTAAATCTAAGTTTTCATCAAACTTGCCCACTCTGCTAATTCTTGAAAACCTTCCTTACCCAATCCAAACACTGGCCCAAATTTTTTTAAGTTGCTATTCCTCACAAGTCACCTGCATTGATTGGCCCACACTGTGAATTTCCCTAAAAATCTCTAAAAAGAAAAACCAGCACCAGTTGGTCTTGGCATGCTCTGTACCTCTTTCTAAGCAGCCCCTGGTATAAAGGACATTACGTCTTGGTTTGAAGCAAAGCCATTCCCAGGCACCAAGGGGTAGAGCAGAGGTAATCACCAATTGAATATCGCTTTGTAGATTAGGTCCTACCAGGTGGTCCAAAGTCAAGCTCAGGCAGTAGCTGACATGGACCTGCACCAAGGTGCTTCATAAGAGACTCCAGAACCAGCACATTGGTGGCTGGCTCAGACCAAACAAGAGCACGAGCCAATTAACTCTACTATGACACCCTCCAAGTGTGGAGATGGTAGACACAAAAGCCACACTATAGTGAATCCCACTCTGTGATGTCAGACCCTATGCTACAGCTTGTGCATTTTGGTTATGCCCAGTCTTCACAGCCAGTCAATCTCAGGGTCAATCCCATTCACTGATGTACCAACAACAATCAAGGTTTATTCCAACAGGAAGACATATACAACCCATTCAAGGGATAAACCTGGAGCATGCAGCTGAGGTGACCAGGGGCATTGTGTCACTTGGCCCCACAGAACACCTACTACATAAGACCACACTGCCCAGACTAGGAGGTGTGGTAGAACTCAGTAAAAACTTAAATAAATGCATTAGAGGAAAGCAATAGTGGATTGGATAAAGCAGAGGATTGAATCAACAAATTGGAAGAAAAGGCAGCAGAAATTATCAATAAGAACAGCAAAAAGAAAAAAAGAATACAAAGAATGAGCATAGTTTAAGGAGATTATGGGATGTCATGAAATGTACCAACATTCTCATTGGGGATACCAGAAAAAAAGGGAGAGCAAGGGATTGAAAACTCATTTGAAAAAATTATGACTAAAAACTTCCTTAATCTCGTGAGGGAAATAGCCATACAAGCCCAGGAAGCACAGAGTTCCAGACAAGATAAACCCAGAAAGTCCAACAATAAGACCGATGAGAAGCATCATAATTAAGATGCCAAAGGTTAAAGACAAATAAATAATCTTAAAAAGTAATGAGAAAAGCTATTATTTACCTACAGTGGAGCTCCCACAATACTTTTAGGAGATCTAACAGAAACTTTTCAGGCCAGAAAGGATTGGCACAAAATATTCAGTGATAAAAAGCAAGGACCCATAACCATGATTGTTCAAACTAGCAAAGTTATCACTTACATCAAAGGAAATATAAACATATTCCCAAATTAGCAAAAGCTAAATTTGATTATCACCAGATAAGTATTATAAGAAATGTTAAAAAGACTTCTTAGGCAGAAAGAAAAGATAAACATATAGGCAATGTGGTGGCAATAAGTGCATACCTATGGATAATTACTGTATGTACATAAATTGGTGAATTTTCTCCAATCAAAAGACAGGGTGACAAAATGGAGAAGACAAGACCCATATATATGATGCCTACAGTAGACCCACTTCCGATCAAAGGATGCATAGATACTAAAATTAAATGCCTATAAAAATATATTTCATGCAAATTAGAATGAAAAAACATGGGGAAACAATACTTATATTATATTAAATAAACTTTAATACAAAGGCTATAACAAAAGACAAAGAAGAACATTTCATATACAATAGCCAAGATATGAAAGCAACCTAAGTGTTAACTGATAGATGATTGGATGAAGATGGTAACACGAACATGCATAATGAAACATTGCTTGGTAGTAAAAAATAATTAAAGTTTATAATTTGCAACTACATGGGTAGACCTAGATGGTATGCCAAGTGAAACAAGTCAGAGAAACACAAATACCATATGATTTCACTTACACATGGAGTCTAAATAAAAATGAATAATTAAAACCAAAATAAATATGTAGGATGAGAGATTAGGGAGCTAGGTGAAAAAGGTAAGTAATTAAGAAGTAAAAATTGTCAGTTAAAAATAGTCACATGGCCCTAATCTGGTACTCATTGGTTAGACTGTCATTCCCATATGCCAAGGTTGAGGATTCTATCTCCAGTCAGGGCACATACAAATAATCAGCCAATGATTCCATAAGTAAGTGGAATAGTAAATGAACGTGTTTTTCTCTCTCTCTCCAGTTCTCTCGCTTTCTGAAAAAAAAATAATAGTGTGTGGATCTAGAGTGCAGCATAAGAATGCAGTCAATAATACTGTAACAGATAAGTATTGTGCAGAATGGGTAATAGACTTTTGTGGGAAATCACTTCATAAATCATATAAATGACTAATTACTATGCTATACACTTGAAATTAGTATAATATAGAATGTGAACAGCATTTTTAAATTTACAATATTTTTAAAAGCATACGACCCAACTATTAACCAGGTTATAATAAAAATCTCACACTAAGGTAATATCAGTCAAAATCCCTGTAACTTTTTATTTATCTATTTATTATTATCTATTTTTATCTATCTATATTATCTATCTATTGTCTATTTTTTATTATCCTCACCTGAGAAAACTCTTACTGATTTAGAGAGAGGGAAAGGAAAATAGAGAGGGAGAGAAACACTGATGTGAAGGAACAGCATCTATTGGTTTCCTCTCCCTGCCCCAACCAGATACTGATCCCACAACCCAGGCATTGAATCCTTTGTTTTTTCGGATGCCACTCCAATCAACTGAACCACATTGGCCAGAGCCTTGCTTTTCTTCCTTCCTTCCTTCCTTCCTTCCTTCCTTCCTTCCTTCCTTCCTTCCTTCCTTCCTTCCTTCCTTCCTTCCTTCCTTCCTTTCTTTCTTTCTCTTCCTTTCCTCCTTCCTTCCTTCCTTCCTTCCTTCCTTCCTTCCTTCCTTCCTTCCTTCCTTCCTTCCTAAGAACCTTGCTTTTATAAACAAAATTTTATACTCACTTTGAAAGCTACTTTGGCAATTTCTTACAAAGTTAAGCAGTTTTTTCATAAAATCCAGTGAAGGTATCATTGAGTATTTATCTGATGCTTTGAATCTTATGTTCGCACAAAACCTGCATGCAGGTATAAATTCTGATACTTCTATTCATAAATACTGGAATTGAAATATTATTTTAATAGATGATAGATGGTGGAAGCTAAGTTTCTAAATATTAGAGTGGAGATTTACAGATAAGCAGGAAGAGGAGGCTACAAAGATCCATATGGCAATAGATTAAGTTTGAGAAGTCAGAAAGAAACTATTATTGGCTTAATCTATGCATAGTTACATAAATACATATTTGTAAATATATGCATATACATAGTTTAGTACACACACACATTTCTGTGTTCTCTCAGCTAATGGGGCTAAAAGAAATGACACTCCAGTAGCAGCAAAACTGCTAAATATATCCATCAATGAAAGAAATGTGTTTCTCACAGAAGGAGCTTATTCTCAAACTGGGAAAATAAATACATATGATGAACATTGATCATCTTATAGTGTCAGAAAATAGGAAGTGCTCAGTAAAGAAAAAACACACATATTGACACGTATAGATAGGAGCACGTCAAAGGGGTATAAGCACCATGTGAAACACTTGATGATCAAAGCTCAAAATATTTGAACAAATATATAAATAAATAGTGGATTGCTATGCAAAGTATAAAATAGCTATTGATGTGTATATACTGGTATAAAAATATATGCATACATATCTTATGTAATACATAACTTAAATTATATGTAAATATTGTAACTTTTAAAATTTGAGGAAAAAAGTATATAACAATATTTAAAAGGATAACACACCATGATGAAATTGAGGTTTATCTAACAAATGCAAAGTTGGTGTAACATTTTAAGTTCAACAAGATATTAGAACATAAAAAATTAAATCATACGGTCATTTCAAATATATGTATTAAATATTCTCCTCAGGCATTTGTTATAGTACATTTTATTGAGCAAACTTTGGAATAAAGCATGTTACATATCCTCTATATCTCTAAAAAATAAATAAGGTTTGCAAAGGTGGAAATTCTCTTGAGATTGCTGACAAAATTCAGGTTATATCAGTCTCCACATGTTGTTCTCTTTTTAGTATTATTTTATATATGGTAAGCCTTTTGTTTTCCAATGGAAACTTTAGATTCAATTTGTCTATACCTACAAAATCATGTTCCTTAATATTGATTACAACTGTATTAAATCACTAGATGAATTTGGGAATAACTGACACCTTAGTAAATTAAATCTTTCCATCCATGCACACAACATTTCTCTCTATTTATTTACATAATATAATCCTTTAGAGTTTATAAAATTTTAAAAATAATTCATTAACATATTTGTTAGCTTTATACATGAGTATTTTTCTTGTATTTTTGGTTCTGAAGTAACCATATTTTTTTAATTTTAAATTCTAAATACTCATGCTAGTATATAGAAAAAATGATTATTTTACTTTAACCCTGAATTCTAAATCTATAAGAATAACTTATTAATTCAATTTTTTATGATTTGGAATCTTATACATAGATAATCATATTATCTAGAAATAATGTTATGTTATTTTTATCAGCTGCATCAGCTAGGATTCACAGAGCTGTGTTGAACAGGAGTGGTGATAGGGGCCATCCTCTTGCCTTGATCCTGATTTTAGAGAAAAAATATCTGATTTTATTCACCATTAAGTATGCAAGCTGTAGTTTTTTGAAAAGTCTTTAAGGTTAGTGCAGTTACTTTAAATGTATTATTAGTCATTGTTGGGTACCACCCTAACTGGGATCAGAAGATGTAACCCCCATGGCTAAGACTGAGTGGGAGACCTTGGGACCATAAGCCACTAAGGAGACAAAGCTTATCTTCTTGGTAGGGGTACCACCTCTGCCCCCCTTTACTTCACTCTGCTTGGCCCAGGCAGATGACTGGTTAGCCAATGACAGGTAAGATCCCTCAAAGGAGAGACAACCTAAGATAGGCATGGTCATGATGGGGCCCTCAGGGAAGGACTTAAGGGGCTATAGAAAATGGGGATGATGGACCCTTGCCTGTTGGCTTTGACATAGCCTGAGCCCTCAATCTGCCTGCAAGAAATCTCTTAATCTCTTGGTGGCCTTAATTCCCCTGCCTGTTTTAAGCTTGAAACAGTGGTGGAGGTGGCTGTGGGCCTGTGCTGGAAAGGGTGGGTTCCCCAGGGTAATCAGTCCTGAGAAAGAATGCATAAAATCCTATGAAACTTGCTTTGCTAATACCCTCAATTTAAATGATAAGGGTCTGGCAGAGAATGAGTTTGTTTCCCCCAAATTTTATCGCCCTTTAGCTATTTGGCACTGACTCAGAATAAGTCCTCATAGTTCTTTGAATGTCATCTATTGTTTGATCATTATTGCCTCACAATGACTGATGAGATTTACCTATATTCCTGTGCAAATTGAACCCAATAAGAGCCCACTGAGGACAGGCTCCTGGCCCTTTCTCTTCAGAGATTGGTCACCTTTTCTCCTTAAGCAGATCATGTCTTGGTAGACTTATTCTCATCTGTGGTGGCCAGGGGGACTCAGTGGGCAGAGAACCCTCACAAATGATGTTGCATTTTTCCCAAATGTTAAAGCCCGTAGATAATTAAATCAAATTAATGATTTGAAACATAAGGAAACAAAAGCCAACAAATTAAGACAATAAGTAGAAAAAAATCCAAAGGAAATGAGAATAGTATGAGCATCTTCTGGAACAGCTGTAGCAATACAACATTCACATCACAGGGATGCCTGAAAAAGAAGAGAAAGAAGAAATTAGAAATCTTTTTGAAAAAATAAATAATGAAAAAAAGTTCCCTAATTTGGTGAAGGAAATAGTCATTCAAGTCTATGAAGCACAGAGTCTCAAATAAGATGAATGCAAAGAGGCCCACTCAAAGACACATCATAATTAACATGCCAAAGGTTAAAGATAAACAGAGAATCTTAAAAGCAGCAAGAGAAAAGATATTACCTACAAAGGAGTTCCCTTAAGACTTTCAGCTGATTTCTCTAAAGAAACTCTGCTATAAGGGACTGGCAAGAAATATTCAAAGTCATGAAAAGCAGACACCTACAGCCAAGATTTTGCTACCTAGCAAAACTATCATTTAGAATCAAAAGGCAGATAAAGAGCTTCCCAGAGAAGAAAATAACTAAAGGAGCTCATCACCCAAAAAAAAATACATTATTATATGAAATATTAAAGGGACTTATTTAAGAAAAATATAAAATATATAAACAATAAAAGGGCAATAAATATGTACCTGTCAATAATTGAAACTAAAAATAAACAAACTAAGCAAACAAGAAGAGAGACAGAACTGTGTATATAGAGAGTGTTTTGATGGTTGCTGAATGGAAGGGGGTTGTGGAGTATTGGGTGAAGAGGTGAGAGGGTTAAAAAGTACAAATAAGAAGTCACAGAATAGCCATGAGGATGTAAATAAAGTACAGTATAGGAAATGGAGTAGTCAAAGAACTTACATGTATGACTCATGGACATGACATGAACAATGGTGAGGAGATTGCCCGAGGGTGTGTGTGTGGGGCCTGGGTGGAGTGAACAAAGGGAAAAATAAGGACAACTGTAATAGCATAATAAATAAAATATAACTTAAAAAGATTTTTATTAGTTTATCATTTGATATTCTGTAGCCTTTCAAGGTAATAAATTACATTAATTGACTTTTAAATCTTGGCCACCCTTGATTATTTAGGTTAAATCCCAAATAGCTGTGATGTATAATAATTTTATGAACCATTTGATTCTACTTGTTAAAATTTTCTTGACTAATTTTGGTCTGTGTTGAAAACATTTTTGTTGCATAGTTTTTTCTTTCTATAATTTTTTTTCTGGTTTTGGTATGGGAGTTTGCTAGCCACATGGAATGTTAAGAAGAGGTTCTTCTGCTTCTGTTTTGTGGAAAAGTTATAAAGAATTGTTATTTCATTTTTAAATATCTGGTAGAAGTCAACAGTAAAAATATCTGGGCCTGGTGTTGCATATTTTAAAAAGTAATCAATTGTTGATATGGTATCTTAATAGAGAATGGAATATTAGAATTTTTGCTTATTCTTGTGTGAGTTTTGGTATTTTAGGAATTGGTTCATTTCATGTAAGTAATATTTGTCTTTCTTTTCTTCTGATTAGCTTGTGTTGATATTTATCTATGCTACTGGTTTCATTTTTGTAAAGAATTTTTAACCCTGGCTGGTGTAGCCCAGAAGATTGAGCATGGGCTTGTGAACCGAAGGGTCACTTATTTCATTTACAGTCAGGGTACATGCCTGGGTTTCAGGCCAGGTCCCCAGTTTGAGGTGCTCAACAGGCAACCACACATTGATGTTTCCCCCTCTCTTTCTCCTTCCCTTCCTTTCTCTCTAAAAAAATTAATAAATACATATATTTAAAAATAAATATTATTTATTTATTTGCTTGTTTGTTTGTTTGTTTTTAGAGAGGGGAAGGAATGGACACAGGGAGAAAAACATTAATGTATGGTTGCCTCTCATGCATCTGCTGCTGTCAATGTGGCCCACAACTCAGGCATATACCCTGACTGAGGATCGAACTATTGACCCTTCGGTTCCCAGGATGGCACTCAATCCACTGAGTCACACCAGCCAGGGCTATGCTATTGTAAATTTTGAATTTTATTTTTTTCATCACACTTTATACTCTCTTCCACATCCACCCACTCAGTACCCTCACCATCATCACACTGTTGCCCATGTCCATGAGTCGTTTTTCTTTTTGATCATTCCCTTACCCAACTAACCCAACCCCTGCCCCAGAGCTTTCAGCCTACTGTATATCTATGAGTCTATCCCTATTTTGTTTATTCATTCAGATTGTTCATTAGATTCCACATATAAGTGAAATCATATAAAATTTGTCTTCTTTTGACTGGCTTATTTCACAAACATACTATTCTCCAGGTCCACTATGCTATTGCAAAGGGTAGCACTTTCTTCTTTTTTATAGACAAGTAGTAATCCATTGTCTAAATGCACCATAGTTCTTTTATCATCTCATCAGCTACTGGACAGGTTGCTTCCGTATTTGGTGATTGTAAATAATGCTGTAATAAACATAGAGGTGCTTATGTTCTTTCAAAATAGTGCTTTGTTTTCTTCAGATAGATTCCCAGAATTGGAATCACGGGGTCATAATCACTTCCATTTTTAAAATTTTTTGAGGTATCTCCATACTGCTTTCCACAGTAGTTGTGCCAATCTACGTTTCCCCCAACAGTGCAAATGGGGTCCCTTTTCACCACATCCTCACCAGCACTTGTTTGTTGATTTATTGATAATAGCCATTCTGATTGGTGTGAGGTAATATCTCATGTGGTTTTAATTTCCATTTATCTAATGATTAGTGACATTGAGCATCTTTTCATAAGTCTGTTGGCCATCTGTATGACCACTTTATAGGAGTATTTATTTAGATACTTTGTCTATTTCATAATTAGGTTGTTTGGTGTTGATTTTTATAAGTTCTTTATAAATTTTGGATATTAACCCTTTGGTACATGTATGGGTGCATATTTTAGGTTAACAATATTAGGTTATTAGGGTTATTAATATTTAACCCCAATGGGTTAAAAGATAACCCATTATTAGGTTATCTTTTTATCATTTTAATGATTTCATTGGCTGTGCAAAATTTTTAGTTTGATGTAGTCCCATTTACTTCTTTTCTTTGTTTACTTTGCCTGAAGAGATATATCAAAAAATATTGCTATGAGCAATGTCCAAGATTTCACTCCCTGTTTTTTTCTTCTAGGGCTTTTATTGTTTCAGGTCTAACAGTTAAGTCTAATTCATTTTGAATTTATTTCCATGTGTGATGTAAGAAGGTGGTCTACTTTAATTTTTCTGCACATATCTGTCCAATTTTCCCAATACCATTTGTTGAATTAACTATTTCAGCCCATTATATGTGCTTGCTTACCCAGTCAAATACTAATTGTCTATAAAGGTAGGAGTTTTGTCTGAGTTATTTCTTCTGTTCAATTGACCTATGGTCTATGTTTCTGTCAGTACCATTTTCTTTTGATTACTATGGCCTGATAGTATAATTTGATATCAGGTAATGTGTATCTTCCAAATTTCTTCATCTTTCTCAAGAGGTCTGTTGCTATTCTGGGCCATTTGGGGTTCCATATAAATTTTTGAAATATGTGTTATAGTTCTGTGAAATATGTCATCAGTATCTTGATAGGAATTGTGTTGAATCTGTAGATGGCTTTAGGTAGTATGGGCCTTTTAATTATGTTAATTTTTCTTATTCAGGAACATGGTATGTGCTTTCACTTATTTGTACCTTCATCAATATCTTTCTTCAGTGTCATAATTTTTCAAGTACACATATTTTACATCTTTAGTTACATTTATTCCTAGGTAGTTTAATCTTTCTGAAGCAATAGTGAATGGAATTGTTTTCTAAATTTCCCCTTTTGATAGTTCATTATGTAAAATGCAACTGATTTCTGGATGTTAATTTTGTATCCCAGTACTTTACTAAATTCATTTACTAGTTGTACTAGTTTCTTGGTGGAAACTTTAAGATTCTCTATGGATAATATTATGCCATCTGCAAATAGTGGCAGTTTTCCTTTTTTCTTTCCAATTTTGATGTCTTCTATTTCTTATTCTTGTCTGATTGCTGTGGCTAGGACTTCCGGTGCTATGATGACTAAAAGAGGTGAAAGCAGACTTTCCTGTCTTGTTCTCTACCTTAAGGGTAATCATGCTTTTAAGTCATTGCCCACTGAGTATGAAGCGGATAGTGAGTTTGTCTAATATGTCCTTCTATTAGGTATGTTCCTTCTATTTCCACTTTGCTGAGAGTTTTTGTCATAAATTAGTGTTGGAGTTTATTAAATCCTATTTGCTGCAACTATTGATATGATCAAGTGATTTATATCATTCATTTTGTTTATGTAATTGCATACATTTTTTTAAATTGACAAATGTACCAACATTGCATCTTCAGAAATATTCCCAACTTATCATATTGTATAGTCATTTTGATATATTTCTGATTTTATTTATTTGGGTCCTCTATTGTTTATCTTGATGAGTCTGGTTAAAGTTTTTCAATCCTGTTTATCTTTTATACAAGATTGAAAAATTTGGATTTAATCAATCCAAAGAACAAGCCTTTTCTAATTTTTTGACAATTTTTTCCATCTCTACTCTGATCTTTATTATTTCCATCTTTCTACTCACTTTGAGTTTTTTTTTGTTTTGTTTGCCAAGTTTTTTTAAGTGTAAAATTAGATAGTTTATTGACCTTTTTCTTGTTTCTTGAAATAGAGCTGTAATGCTAAGAATTTCCCTCAGGATTTTTTTCCCTGTGTCCCCCAGATTTTGGGTTATCGTTTCCTATTTGTTTCAAAGTATCTTTTGATTTCTTGCTATGTTGGGTACATATCTGTTTACTAGGATTAAATCTCTTGTTGGATTGTCCCTCTATTAATATGTAGTGTCATATATACATATACATGTATATGTATGTGTGTATATATGTATTCATCTACGTATGTGTTTTTATTGGAGCATTTAAGCTATTAACATCTAAAATCATTATTGCGAGTTACATATTTATGGCCATTTTATTTTTAACTATTTTCCTCTGTTTTTTTCTTTTCTTTTCTTTTTTTAAATTAAAACAAGCCTTTTAACATTTGTTGCAATATGGTTTTGGTCATAACTAACCCTTTTAGCTTTTACTTGTTGGGGAAGCTCATTATTTATCTTCCAAATTTAAATGATGGTTTTCCTGGGTAACATAGCCTTGGTTGTAGGTCCTTGTTTCTCATCACCTTAAATATTTCATGCCAATCTGTTCTGATCTGAAATGTTTCTGTTGAGAAATCACTTGACAATCTAAAGTGAGCTCCATTGTCGTAACTCAATTGCTTTTCTCTTGCAGGTTTTATTCTCTTCCTGTCTTTAAGGTTTATCATTTTAATTATGATGTGTCTCAGTTGCGGCTACTGTGTGCATCTTGTTTGAAAATCTTTTCTTTTCCTGGACTTGTGTGTCATTTTTCCTCACCTGATTAGGTAAGGCTTTATTATTTTTTCAAATAGGTTCATGATCCCTTGCTCACATTCTTCTCATTCTAGTATCCCCATGATATGGATGTTGTTATGCTCCATGTTGTTCCAAAGGTCCCTTAAATTCTTCTTTTTTAAAAAAAATCTTTTTTTTTCTTTTTGCTACTCTGCTTTGGTGTGTGTTTTTTCTATCTTATCTTCCAAGTCACTGACACAATCCTCTGCTTCGTGTAATGTACTATTTTTCTTTCTAGTGTGTTATTAAGTCCAGAGATCTGCCTTTGCCTGCAAACTCTGTTAGACTTAAGCCACGAATGTGCCTTCAGCTGTACTCTTCAGCAACCCAGTTTAAGGTCCATAGGGTGGGGCATAATAATTCCTGTAGGCAAAGCTGTTGCTTCCCCTTATGTTGATGCCATTTGTAGAGGAGTGCTCTGCCTGAGAGAGGTGGTTCTACAGTATGAGGAATAACTAACAGGGTTCCTGGTGGCTTTAGTTCTCTCCACAGAGCCACCAACCCCAGAGTCTCCTCATATGGTTCTACTCTGCTCTGCCCTCTCTCTCATAGATCCCAGAGTATCTACAAACAAAATGTTTTGTGTTGGCCTTTTAAGTTTCTTCCTGTCTCTAACAATGTCTTTTTTGGTGGACAGAAATCCCACTCTTTGTCATAACCATATATTATTTGGGTTCCTTTCATAGTTCTGGTGGGGTAGGCTGGGGAGCCCACCTTAGGGTTTAGACTACACACTTCTCAGGTGGAAACCCCTGGCTGCAGAAATATCCCTCTAGTCTTTAGCTTCTACTTGTGTGAACCCAGCCAGTTTTCTCAAGCCTTCACACTTCCTATCAGTGTTGATGTTGTGATGTACTTTTTTTCTGCAAATACTTTCTTATAAGACTTCCCTCTAGCTAGTATTCAGTAGGTTATTTGGGATAATTTTTCTACAATTTTGTTGTAATTCTACTTTGTTCCTGGGAAAAGGTTATTGTACCTTCTACCTACTCCACTGCCATCATGCACTGTCTTATGCTATTGATTTTTTTAATGTTTAAGCTTTTCATATTATTTATATTATTTTTAATGCTTACTCAAGGATAGGTTTATTGATATTCAAAAGAGAGGAAAGGAGAAAGAGAGAGACAGAGAGAGAGAGAGAAAGAGAGAAGAAAAAAACTTCAAAGTGAGAAAAACATCAATTGGTTGAGTCCCGTATGTGCCCAGACTTGAGACTGAACCTATAACCTAGGTATGTTCCCTGACTGGGAATTGAACCTGCAACTTTTTGATGTTCAGAAACATGCTCATACTTACTGATCCACCCTGCTGGGGCATATTTGCTTTTTGTATTGACTTTCCATTTTTAATTTCAACATTTTATTATGTTTTCTTATGCTTGCTTTATGCTTATATTGCTGTTCTTCATATAGTTTCATAAGGTAAAGCTTAGACTATTGATTTTAAATCTTTCTTTTTTCTAATATATAACTCAATACTATCAATGTCCCATTAGGCATGTTTTCATTACACCCCAGAAATTTTAACAGGTTTTACTTTCATTTTCTTTGACTTCAAATTAATTTTCATCCATCTTGAAACTTCTACTTTGACTCATATATAGTTAGGAATGTGTAATCTCAAAGTATTTTCTTATTTTTCCAGCTTTTTTGTTGTTGATACTCTTCCTGTTCACACTTTTGTGGTTTAACAGCATGGTTTGTATAATTTCTATTTTTTTGATTTGTCAAGTTTCTTTTTTAAGCAAGTATATTGGTGAATGTTCCATGAGAACTTGAAAATAATTTGTATTGTGTAATTGTTTGATAGAGGAACTAGTCTAGAAATGTTAACTAAATGCAGTCCATTGATGGTTCTGATCAGTTTCATTATTTATTTTTCACTTTTTTTCAGTTGGATCTACCAATTAATTATATTGAGCTATTGTAGTATTCAATTATAGTAATGAATTTGAACATTTCTTCTTGCATCTCAGTTTTATGCTCTCATATTTGATGTTCTGTTGTTAGGCGTATACATGTGGAAGATTTTTATATCTGCCTGGAGGATAGACTTATATTTATGCTATGTTTTTCTTTATCATAATAATGTTACTATAGTTTCAAAGTCTGCTATTTTAGAAATAAATACATCTACTCCAGCTTTCTTTGGTTTGTGTTAACATGACACATATTGTATCCTCCATCTCTTTAATTTTGAGCTGTGCCTTTACAATGAGAGCGGGCTTTATATGGAAAATATAGTTGTGTCTTTGCTTTGTTTTGTTTTCTAAAAATTTGTGCTGGCAAACTCTGTTTTTTAATTGGTATACTTAGATCTTTCAGGTTTACACTATCTAACAGTTGGATTATAATTGTTTCTTTTATTTGTACTTATTCTTTGTTTCACTTTTATCCTTTCTCTTTTTATGCCTTCTCTGGTTTAAATTAATAAACCACTTAAATTATTTTATAAGATTTTATTTTCTAATACCTTAGTGTATTAAGTACCCTTCTTATTATTTTATTTCCCTATAGTTTGCAATATACATTTACATGTAATATAACATCACTTTCAGGAAACATTGTAAGTCTTTATGGTCAATGTAGCTATCTAATAATAGATTATTCACAATTTCTCTCTCCCTCAGTATAATATTGCTGTAATTTATTTTTGTTATCAATATGCTATGATCACCCTAGATATTGTTGCTCTTAATACTTTATAAGTTTTCTATGTGCTCAGTTAAGAATAAGAAAAATAAGGATTAATTAATAAATACGTTAATTTATTCCTTCTCTGATGCTCTTTCTTTATGTAATTCGAGTATATGGTATATTTCATTTTCCTTTCCTCTGAATAAGTTAACACTTCTTGCAAGGCTAATGCACTTGTCACAGCTGCCCTCAGTTTTTAATTTGTCTTTACTTTTGAAGGTGAACTTTGCTGATTAAAGAATTCTATGTTTGTGTTTTTTTTTCAATATTTTATATATTTCATTCCACTCTGTTTTTGGTCATGTTGTTTCTGGTGAGAGTCCAGTGTAATTCTTATCCTTCTTCCTCAATAGGTAAAATGGTTTTCCCTTTCTCACTATTTTCAAAATTATCTCTTTGCCTTTGTGTTCTGCAATGCATTATGATGTGCTGAAGTGCAGAGTTATACTACGTATCTTTCTTTTACTTCTATAAGCTTCTTGAATTTGTGAATTAATATGTCATTAATTTTGGAAAATTCTCAGTCCTTAATTTTAAACACCTCTTCTCTTTTTTCATTTCTTCTTCTGGTCTTCCTAGTGAAGCATGGCATATCTTTTGTAATTATTGCATATTACCTTGAAGAAATTTTTAAAGAATTTAAAAAATATCTTTAAAGAAATTTTTGCACTTCAGTTCTAGAAGTTTCTCTTTTTTGTGTTTTTGATGTTACCTTTTAAAAAACTTTTTAAAAATTGTTCTTCAAGTACAGTTGTCTCCATTTTCTCACCACCACGCCTCCCACCCCAGCCATCGCCACTTCCCACCCTTGATCCTATCCCTCTTTGGTTTTGTCCATGTGTCCTTTACAGATAGATGCTCCTGAAAACTCTTTCCTTTTTGACCACCATTATCCCCTCCTACTTCCCCTCTCATTACTATCAATTTGTACTTAATTTCAATGTCTCTGGTTATATTTTGCTTGCTTGTTTGTTTTGTTGATTAGTTTCCAGTTATAGGTAAGTTCATATTGACCTCATCTTCAATCCCATTGATTCATTCCCCAGCCCTGTTCTACTAAGGGTCCATCAAAAACAATGCACTAAGGGTTCATTGTTTATTTCTGTTAAAATGTATTTTGTTTCTAGAATTCTCTTTTAAAGTTTTTTTTCTTTTGAAGTATTGATAACATGCTGAGAGCAGAAATATCCTTTAACCTTATGATTAAACTTAAGTTTTGGGTGAACCTAATTTTGTAAGCCCTGACCTTTGTCTTTCTTAGCCATTTCCCTTTCCCTTTACTTGAGATAGGCAAGTTAAGGTGACTGGAACTGTTTAATCTTACTCCAGTAGTGGTAAGTATCTGGTCATGGAGTGTCACCTAAAGGGGAGGTCTTTGTGGAGAACATTCTAGGCAAATTTAAAAATAGTCATTTTTTTTCTGTCGCTTCCCTGGCACAAGATGATTTTTTTTCAAGTCCTCAACACGAAAACCTGATTTATAATAGTTCATAATGGTGTAGCTTTGCAACATTTGGGAAACCCCAAGTACTGGTCCCCCAGAAGATTTTTTAACTCTCAAAAGAGACTATACTCAGTTTCCAGCAATTTGTCAAATTACCACTTAGTGTGACTCCAGTGGCTTCCTTAAAGTAAGCTGATCTCAGTTCTAAGTTTATTTCCCTGTCCTCTGAGATTTCTGCTTGATGTTATCTCGTTCTCCAGATGGACAAAAAAATAGTTCTTTTTTTTCAATTGGCTAAAGCTTCCTTTTAGGGTGAGTGACAATATCCAAACAATCACAGTTAAATAAAACCAGAGTTTCTTTTATATCTTACACAAATTATCAATATACCATATATTCTGTGCATTGTTTTCTGTAATGAATATAGTCTAGTGTTTCATGTCTAAAATTTAAACGTTTATCTATTTAACACATATGAATTATTTATTGTGTAGATTTATAAAAATAATACTAAAAATTCCCAGTAGACATACATATTTAAAATGAGTATTGCTAAAATTGTTATGGTGTGTTAAAATACCTTAAGTGATTCACCCTGTACACAGAGCTAAAGATAAGAAGATTAAAGTGTGGGGGAAAATAGAAACTTTCAAAATCTCACAAAAGATGCAGCACCTATATTATTAATTTTGGAAGGAGATAACAAAGAGAATAACTGAGTAGTGATACTAAAGATATTACAAGGAAAGAGTCCCACAGAGTAAATAAGTTGATGCTAAGCAGAACACCGAAAACAAATTTGTCATATATTGAGGCATACATACTTTGTTTCAGCAAATGGTAACATATATTTACTTTTTCATATTAAATCAGAGAACCTGGGAATTATTTAATACATTTGCAAGCCATATGTTTCATATAAATACACATAAGACATATATTTCATATAAACTCATAAGACATATTTCATATAAATACACATTCATACACATATGCAACAGTATTTTTTATTCTGAACTATAACTTCAGTATTTTAATTAATTTATCTACAAACTCAGCAATGCAGTTGCATACATTCTGGATTCATCAATGTATGTATAAGTAGATAAAATTTGTATATACGTTAAATAGTTACATCATTATAGGAGAAAGTGAGATTATGGGAATCAGTGTTTTCCTTTCTATTTTCACACTGCTTTACATTTTCAGTAAACTTTTATTATTGAGTAAAATATTAACATATGGTAAATTATATTAATATAAGCAACTCTAAATTAAATCTATGGGGAAAATTTTTATAGTGTGTATCAGAAATTTTAATTGTGTTTATATTAATGACCAACATTTCTACATTTATTAATCTTTGTGTTAATTTAACAAGAAAATATAGGAACAATTGATAGCTAACTTAATATTGGTGTCAGCACATGCACAGAATAAAACGTAATCAATGGTATGTAATATGATCGATATTTAATAATAAAATTTTAAAAAACATATAAAAGCAATAAAACACAAGTTTGTTTTTAATACTCTACTTCTGAAAAAAGTGTAAATGGGAAAAGATAAAACATTTGGAGAAATATGTAAAAATATTTGTTCAGCTTTTGGCTCTCACAAAAAATAAGAATATATGTGCATGTTCCTTATAAATATACTTATATATGTGTGAATTTCTTCTGGTTGTGGTTTATTTAGTAGTGGAATTTAGTAGTACCCACTCTCAGTTTTCCAACATGGTTGTACAAATTTTTGTGCTTACCAGTGGAGTGTGAAAGTTCCTATTGCTTTACAATCTTGCCAATATTTGACAATGGCAACATTATTAATCTTGGAGTTGTAAGTTTACTGGTGGTCTTTTTCTTTTCATATTCATCTTTTATGTGCTAACATCTTAGAAGTGAATGAAAGTAAAGATTATGTAAAGTAAATGTAAAATAATTGTGTACTAAAAGTATATGTATATAGACTTTTTACTGAAATTATCTATCTTAGGTTACACATGTAGAACTCATCTTATAAACAATTTAAGTAAAATGATTAGGATTACTTTTTTTTTCACCTTTAACAGGAAGCTAAACAACAAAACAAATAAGCAAGCAGAATACAACCAAAGACACTGAAATAGAGAACAGGGGGACAGTGACCAGAGGGGAGAGGGGAGGGAATTTCAGAGGAAACAGGGGACGGATTTAGAGGAACAAATATAAAGGATACATGGACAACTAAGAAGGGTGGAAATGCGAGGGAGGGGGGAGTATGGGGGGTGGGATGGGATGAGAGTAATAGACAGAAAACTNGAGGAAACAGGGGACGGATTTAGAGGAACAAATATAAAGGATACATGGACAACTAAGAAGGGTGGAAATACGAGGGAGGGAGGAGTATGGGGGGTGGGATGGGATGAGAGTAATAGACAGAAAACTGTATTTGAAAAATAATTAAATAAATTTAAAAAATAAAATAAAATATGTTGTCAGAATAAATTGTTTTATAGGTTTAAAATAACATGGGATTAACCATACTATTTTGTAAGGGACCTCCACATGTGGTAGAGGAACAGATTCGCTGACTTAGGAGGCCTTTTGTGTCCCCCGTGTGCCTGCCTCTGTGATGAGGACAGTCCTTTATTAATAACAGGGTTATTTTTCCTTAACTGGAATTTTCTTAGCCTTCTGCTCAGCATTTCTTTAGAAAAGTTAGCAAAAAATGTAATGCCACTTACGTTTATTTCATAAGTACTTTTGTAAACAATTGTATAAAATCCTGTTATTCACATTTTAAAAATAATGAATAAAGATTACCAATCCTCATGAATAGGGCTCATTATCTTTAATCTCTAGTTGTAAGTATTATAGAATATTATAGGATATTTTGTTTTATTTGCTGTTCTCAAAATAGAAATGTGTCCAATATTCATAATCTCCGCTTTCTGGTTTTACCCCATAAGAACTCTCTGAACAATTATATGTATATTAACATACCATGTATGGGGTTTGTCTTTGTGCTTTTCAGGTTGTTCCCTGGGATTTACATGTCTTTACTTATCATGTACCTTGTTTCTGTTATTATGCAAGAAATCATGTCTGATTAAATTCAGACAGTTTGCAAGGCAGGGAGTTCATGTAATTATGATCATGATCTGCAGGTTTTTACTTAAGCAATTGTCATCACTTTTGAAACTAGATTAAGAAATTTTTTAAAAGAGAGTGCTTCTCACTGGTTTGTTCATTTATATTAATTTAAGTTCTTTTTGTCTCTATTTGTTAGAAATTGTCCACAAGAGAATTTGTTGAGGTCATTTTTTTTCTGGTCCTTTCTGTCTAAAGATGTATCACCTTTTTATATAGTATCATATATCCAATAAGCTCTCTGGCTTTTATCAGCTATCTAGGATGATAAAAGTGCCAGAATAAATTCATATGTCTCTTGTGATGACTATGTATACACTTCTAATCCATAAGAATTTATTTTAAATCATTTTAAAGCATAAATGCTTATAGAAGATGATCTCAATAAGAAATAGTATATTTCTATTGGTCCATGGTGCTGCAAAACTAAGTGACATCAGTGGAATCAATTTTTCCTCTCTAAATCAGACAATAATAGGAATTCATTTTCTTAGTTACAGTCTAGTTTTCTACATTTTATGTACATGACAATAAACACCACATTTGTTTACCTATATTATCAATTAACCTTTATACCTGTAACTTCTGTACTGGATAGTTTGAAAAAATACAAGGTGGTAACTGACCAAAAATATTATTTATTTATTACATTTTATTGTATAAATTTATTATTTTAATATGCAACATTTAGAAATTTAAATAATTCTATCACTTATCTATCACTTATTCATGTAGGCATATAATTAAGATAAAGTATTTTTTAAGTACAGTATTCTGCCCACTATTCCCATCCCATCACACCACCCCCGTACTCCCTCTCCTCCCATTTCCACCCTTCTCAGTTGTTGTCCATGTATCCTTTATGTATGTTCCTCTAAATCCCTCCCCTATTTCCCCTGAAATTCCCTCCCTTCTGGCCATTGTCAGCCTGTTCTCTATTTCATTGTCTTCGGTTATATTTTGCTTGCTTGTTTGTTTTCTTGTTTAGCTTCCTGTTAAAGGTGAGGTCATATGGTATTTGCCCTTCAACACCTGGCTTATTTCACTCAGCATAATGCTTTCCAGTTCCATCCATGCTGTTGCAAAAGGTAGGAGCTCCTTCTTTCTTTCTGCTACATAGAATTCCATTGTGTATATGTACCATAGTTTTTTGATCCATTCATTTACTGATACTGTACTTAAAAAATAGTTAAATAATTAAAAAAAAGAATCACCCAGTGACTGCATAAATAAGAAAAAAAGAATAGTATAGGAAATAGAGAAGCCAAAGAACTTACATGCATGACCCATGGACATGGTGTGGAGATTGCCTGAGGGAGTAAGGGGTACTGGTTGGAAGGGGTAAAGGGGGGGAAATGGGGCAACTGTAATAGCATAATCAATAAAATGTAATTAAAAAAGAAAAAAGATAAAGTATTTTATGCTAAATCATAAGCATATTTATTTTTTTAGGTTAAGATTAAACTTTTTAAAGTAAATTTTATTCATTATGCTATTACAGTTGTCCCATTTTTCTCTCCTTTATCCCCCTCTGCCCAACACCCCCATTCCCTCCAATGTTCCTCACCTTAGTTTATGTGCATGGGTTGTACATATATGGTCTTTGGCTTTTCCATTTCCCATACTATCATTAACCTCCCCCTGTCTATTTTGTACTTACCAATTATGCTTCTAATCCCCGGTACCTTTTTTCCTATTCTCTCCCTTCCCTCTCCCTGGTGATAACCCTCCATGTGATCTTCATTTCTGTGAATCTATGCCTGTACTAGTTGTTTGCTTAGTTTGTTTTTGTTTTTGTTATTGTTTTTAGGTTCAGTTGTTGATAGCCATGGGTTTGTTGTCATTTTACTGTCTATATTTTTGATCGTCTGCTTTTTCTTAGATAAGTCCCTTTAACAATTCATATAATAAAGGCTTGGTGATGATGAATTCCTTTAACCTGACCTTAGCTGGGAAGCCCTTTATCTGCCCTTCCATTCTAAATGACAGCTTTTCTGGATAGAGTAATCTCAGATGTTGGTCCTTGCTTTCATTACTTTGAACACTTCTTCTCAGTAAGGTTTTTTGCCTTCTTGGCTGCCAGAATTCTTTTGAGAGATCAGCCAAGTCTTATGCAAATTCCTTTGTAGGTAACTGTCTTCTTTTCTCTTGCTGCTTTTAAGGTTCCTTCCTTGTCTTTAATCTTGGGTAACCTAATTAGGATGTGTCTTAACATGTTCGTCCTTGGGTACAACTTCTTTGGGGTTCTGTGAGTTTTCTAGACTTGCATGTCTATTTCTTTTGCCAGATTGGGGAAGTTTTCCTTCACTATTTTTTCAAATAAATTTTCAATTTCTTTTTTTAAAATTAATTCTGTTCAAGTACAGTTTTCTGTCTTATATTCCCAGCCCTGATACCCCAAGTGTTCCCCACCTCCCTCCCATTTCCGCCCCCCCACCTTAGTTATTATCCATGTGTCCTTTATACTTGTTCATGTGAGTTCATTCCCTTTTCCCCTGTGATTCTCTCCCTCTTCTCCTTCTGGCACCCCTATGATTTGGATGTTGGATCATTTAAAGTTGCTCTAGAGGACCCTAAGCCTCTACTTGATTTTGAATTCTTATTTTTTAATTCTGTTCTGGTGGAATGTTTATTTCTCCCTTTTGTTCCCAATCATTGCTTTGAGTCTCAGTTTCCTTCCCTTCACTGTTGGTTTCCTGTATATTTTCTTTATTTCACTTTGTATAGCTTTCACTTCTTCCTTTATTTTGTGGCCATACTCAGTCATTTCTGTGAGCATCCTGATTACCAGTTGTTTTAACTCTGCATCTGATAGGTTGGCTAGCTCCTCTTCACTTAGCTCTTTTACTGTAGTTTTGATTTGTTCTTTCATTTGGGTCATATTTCTTTATTTTGTCACACCTGTTAGTTGTAAGCATCAGAGTCTTAGTTATTCACCTGGGCCGAGTGACCTTTTTCCCTGTGTTGTGGCACTGTATGGGGGACGGGTCAAAGAGGGAACAATGACACTCGCTCAACTCTTGCCCTGCTTTCAGTCACTTCCACTGCTACCCTCAGGCAAATTGTGCCCTGCCAGGTGCTGCCCTGGTGCCGATTCCTAGGTGGGTGAGCTTGTGTACATTCTAGGATTCCATGTGCCCCTGCAATGGACTCTCCTTTGTGACTGAAAGTTTCTCCCACCACTACAACCCCCACAGATTTTACAGCAAGCGTTCTTGAGGCTTGTTTTGCCTGGCATAGGAACCCCAGGTTCTCTGGTCCATCTCTCCTCAGTTGTTCCTCCCAGTTTATCTGGACACAAATGTGGGACCATCTTATTGCCAGCCTCTGCCTCACCTGCCAGGTCCACCAGCCACCACCTTGGTGCACATCCTCTCTGCCCTAGATTCCCATCTCTGTCCCTCCTACCAGCCTTGATGAAGATTTCTTTTTTAACTCTTTTGTTGTCATACTTCCATAGAAGTTTGATTTTCTGGCAGATCTAGTTGATTTTTGTTTCTAAATTGGATGCTCTTCTTTTGGTTGTGCAAGGAAGCCTCCATCTTGGCTAGAACTCTAAACCACAAGCATATTTAAATCCATAGTATATTTGCAATTATTATCAATTATTTATAACATTCTCATTGAGTCACTTCTAATGAAGGTTTTGGAGCACTGCATATGAAGACAATTTGATTTTGTCGACCATCTCTGCATAAAAAACTCAAAAAATATTCTAAAAACTAATTTAAGTGACCAACTTAATAGTCAAAACAATGTGTATTTGTGGACTATATACATGACTGAAAAAAATAGATGCCTCCCCCCAAAAGAGATTGATTATAACCTATTCTTATAATAGAATACTGTAGTGGAATTTAAAATGTGTCATATAGTTTTTTTTCCTCTTTAAAATATTTTAATTGCGAATTAGCCCTGGCTGGTGTAGCTCAGTGGATTGACCACACGCTGTGTTCACAGTTCGCAAAGGGTCACAGATCGATTCCCAGTTGGGGCACATGCCTGGGTTGCAGGCCAAGTCCCCAGTGGAGGCCATATGAGAGGCAACCACACATTAATGTTTCTCTTCCCCTCTTTCTCCTTCCCTTCCCCTCTCTCTAAAAGTCAAACAATATTTAAAAAAATTTTAATTGTGAATTAGAACATATAAAAATACAGAAAATGTGTGAGCTCTGAAAATATTCACAAATTAAACATCAGTTTAACTGCCAGCAGGTCAAGAATTTGAACCTCGTGTGTCCTGAACAGAAGCACAGCCCTATTTTCTAGCACAGTCTGGTCCTGCATGTCTGTGAACATGAGGTGATGAATGATACCACATAGTACACACTCACATGAATATCACTCCTTGCTCAACTGCGCATCTGGACATTCACCCCATCTTCCACGTACTTGTAGGTTGTCGATTCTCTTGACTGTAAAGTAGTCAATCAAGTGAGCAGACAAATATCGTTTGTCCATTCTACTTTTGATGGAAATTGGATTTTGGCTGTTTTTTGACTTTTATGAGGTGCCTCTGTGACTTTTGGCACATGTTTCCAGAAGACATCTTCCATACTTGTGATGTGCACATACCCAAGAATAGGCTGCTGAGTCCTGAGCTTACAGCTTCAGGTAGATGGTAGATGTTGCCATCTTAGACTTTGACAATCACTTCCACTGCCCTCCATGTCAACAATGGCATTGCCAGTGTTATTTGTGTTTACCCTGGTTGTTTGAATGTGACTGAAAATGTACAGCATTTTGTTAACTAAAAAGCAAGGAGCATGCCACTTTCATTATATTTTCATCATCCATACACACGTAGTAGTTATTTTATGTGAGTGTAAGTTGTTTTAAAATACATTTTGATGGTAGACTATTTAGTCTTAACACGAGAGAAACATTTGTGTATCTCTATGCAATTAAAAATTACTAGTATAGTCAAAAGACTCATTAGAGTTTTAAATGTGTAGCCTTGGCTGGAATGGTTCAGTGGGTTGAGTTCTGGCCTGTGAACCAAAGTGTCACTGGTTCGAGTCCCCCTTTTGGTCACATGCCTGGGTTGCAGGCCACATACCCAGTAAGGGTTGCATGAGAGGCAACCACACATTGATATTTTCTCCCTTTTTTCTTCCTCCCTTCCTTTTTCTAAAAATAAATTAAATCTTTATTTTAAAAAGAGTTTTAAATGTACAAAACTATCAGAGCCCAAACCAGGTAGTGCACTAAAACTGTTTTTTAGAAAATCAGTTTCAAGGATTTCTTAAATACGCAGTCAAATAGAGAATTTAGAGAATTCCAGAGTTACCAAAAGCTGAAAGATACAATGTGCCCCTAACCCCAAAAGAATCTATGGAGGGGTAATTACTGTACCAAAGCCCAAGAACAGGGGTGGCACAGTGGGAGTCTAGTCAGTGAAGGGAAACAACCATTATCAGAAAAATTGCTAGCAGCAGATAGACCCTAGGTTTTCTTTTCTTTTCTACTCCAATCTGATGTCAATACTTCCCATAATCAAAACCTAAATGAAACCTGTTACCAAAGGATTTGACTAAAAAATTTGGCTAGCAAATGGTGGTTTGGGGAAGCTATTAAAGAATAGAAAAGCAAAAGGCTAGCCAATTAGTTTCTACATATTATGTTAATCAGTATATATTTTAACATCGCTACCCATGTTCACAGAACAAAATTTGTACTTTTCTCTAACATAATTAATTTAGAGAAAATTTAAATTATGTTTTCACACACACACACAATATTACTTCACCTAATGCTCTGTTAGGAAAAAAATAATTAAAAAAAAATCTCTTTGTGGGCATTTGAGATGACAACAGAGTAGGTAGAGGCTATACAAATCTCATCCCAAGACCAATATGAAGTTACAACTAAATTATAGAAAAATCACCCAGAATAACCAACTGAATTCTACCTGTAGAGAAGCCTTATAACCAAGGACTTAGCAAAGAAACCACAGCACCACATTAAGCCAGGTAAGAAATGTGGAAGTACGAGTTCACTGGCTGAACTTCCAGGGAGGTATTTCAGCATCCAGCAGGGTTTGCCCTAAGAATGGTCAAGTAAAAACTCCATGTTGTGATCCCCAGCCTAGAGCACCACAAAGGGACCAAAATAACATTTGGCTGTGAAAAGCAGCTGGCTTTCTATCCGTCAGAAAGAGAGTAAGAGACACAGAGAGTCTCTTAAAGAACCAATGCACAAAATTTCATTTGCAGTCATATACCCTGGGCTATAGCACAGGGAGGACAGAGCAGACTGGAGTCACATAAGAAGATTCTGCGGCTGGCACCTCTAGGGAGAGAGCTGAAGGGTCATCCGCTGGGAAACCTGTTATCAGTCATCCCCCATACCCCCTGAAAAATCCATCTTTCTTGGGCAGAATGCTCTTTCCATTAGGCATCAGCCTCAGGGGAAGTGATATCACCACCAACAGGAATACCTCAGCTGCTGCAAAGTACAGCTGGAGGTACTTTTACTGTTTAAACCTAAAAAAATTCTGCAGGTGAAGGTAGATCTCTTGGAGCTTTGAGATTTTAGCTGACCTTTCCTCAAGCCTGGTGCTGATAAAAGCTGAATTTGGTCAACAACCTGCCAGTTCTTTCTGCACAAACTCAGGCCCAGCACAGGGAGCCACAAGCTGTGGATTGCTTATAGCTCAAAACAGATTTCCCAGGGTGGCAACGTTTGACTTAGAACTGCACTAGAATCTTGACAGATCTACCTAAAACATAGAAACAAACACAGAGAGGCATCCAAAATTGGAAGACAAAGAAAGAGGTCCAAAGGAAAGAGCAAGATAATTCTCCAAAAGAAGAACTAAATTGAATGAGAGCAAGCAATTGATCACATATGGAGTTTAGATTAATGATTATGAGGGTTCTCAACAGCATGAAAGAGTACATAGAAACCAGAAAAAAGGACCAGTCACACATAAAGAAGACAATACCTGAAATAAATAATAAGCTGGAAAAAAGAAACCGTAAACTACATGAGGCAGAATCAGCAATTGGAATAAAAGATTTTAAAAAGCAGAGTAGAAAAATAAAAAAAAGTTTTTAATGAGGAAAGTTTAAGGAAGCTTTGGGACAACATGGTGCAACACAAGCCCTACGTCATGGGATTCGAGAAGGAGAAGAGAATGAGCAAGAGATCACTAGACGAGTTGAGGAAATAATGAACAAATGCTTATTTTATCTGGTGAAGGAAAAAGACACACAAGTCCAGGAAGCACAAAGAGTCCCAAACATGGTGGACCTAAAGAGGACCAAAGCAAGACACATCAAAATTAAATTTTCATAACTGAAAGACAAGGAAAGAAATGTAAAGACATGAAAGAAAAGCAGTTAAGTTACAAAAATGGACCTCACATCAGGCTGTCATCAGATTTCTCAACAGAAACATTTCAGGCCAGAAGGGATAGGCATGGAATATTCAAGGTGATGAAAAGTAAGCAACTACCAGTGAAGCTAGTTTATGTAACAAAGGTATCATATAAATTTAAGGAAAAATAAAGAGCTTCCCAGAGAAGTAAAGCTAAAGACATTTGTTAGCACCAAACCAGTATTTCAACAAATGTTAAAGGGCTTGTTTTGAGAAGAAGAAAAAGAAAACAGTGGAAAATAGTTAAAAATACAAGGTAATAAATATATATCTCATTATAATTACTTTAAATGTAAATGCCTTAAATGCTCCAACCAAAATACATAGGGTAGTAGAATGGATAAGAAAACATAGTCTCCAGGAGGCCCATCTCAGAATGAAAGAACACATAAACTTAAAGTAATGAGATGAAAAGTATATTTTATTCAAATGGAAAGAAAAGAAAAGCTGGAGTGTACTTATATTTGACTAAACAGACTTTAAAAAGTCTGGCTATCATAGGAGACAAATAAGGATACACATATTGATAAGTTTTTTAAACCTGAAAAAATTCTGTAGGTGAAGGTAGATCTCTCGGAGCTGCCCTTTCCTCAAGCCCGATGCTGATAAAAGCTGAATTTGGTCAACAGCCTGGCAGTTCTTTCTGCACAAACCCAGGCCCAGGAGAGGAAGCCACAAGTTGTGGATTGCTTATAGCTCAAAACAGATTTCCCAGGGCCAGTCATGGGCAACATTTGATTTAGACAAATGGCTACCATAGGAGACAAATAAGGATACTACATATTGATAAAGGGAATAATCCAATAACAGGATATAACCATAGTAAACTTATATGCCCCAAACATATGTATGATTGAATAGGTAAAACAAAGCTTGATAGACATAAAGGGTGAAATGGAGAGAAATACATTCATAGTGTGGGATCTTAACACACAATTAACATCAATGGATAGATTTTCCAGACAGAAGATCAATATGGAAATAGTGGTCTTTCATGACACACTAGATCAAAAGGATTTAACTGATATTCTCAGAACATTGTAACCGAAAACATCAAAATATATATTTTTTCCACATGTTCATGGAACATTATCCAAATAGACCGTGTGTTAGAGGACCAAACAAGTATCAATAAATTTAATAAGACTGAAATTATATCAAGCATCTTTTCTGACCATAAGGCTGTAAAACTAAAAATCAATCACAAGAAGAACACTGAAAAATACACAGATAACATGGAAACTAAGTAACATATACTAAACAATGAGATTAAGGAATAAATCTAATGATATCTTGAAACAAATAAAAATGAGAAGACAACAACCAAATATCTGTGGGAAAGCAATCATAAAAGGGAAATTCATAGCACTATAGGAATATCTCAAGAAACAAGAAAAGGCTCATATAAACAATCAAAATTGTACTTAAAGGAACTTTAAAAGGAATGACAAACAATTCCTGAAGTGAGTATAAAGAAGGAAATAATCAATATCAGGGCAGAAATAAATGAAATAGAGTCTAAAAACTACAAAATATAAATGAATCAAAGAGCTGGTTTATTGAAAATAAACAAGATTGACAGAATTTTAACTGGAATCACCAAAAGAGAGAGAGACAGAGAGAGAGAGAGAAAGGACCCAAATAAATAAAATCAAACATTAAAGAGAAGAAATAATAACTAACACCAAGGAAATACAAAAAAAATTGTGAGAAAATATTGTGAACTACTATAAGCCAACAAACTGGACAACCTGGATGAAATGGAGAAATCTTTAGAAACATACACTCTTTCAAAACTAAATCAGGAAGGATCAGAAAATCTCTGTAGACTGATTGCATGTACTGAAATTGAATCGGAAATCAAAAATCTCCAAACAAACAAAGGCCCTGGCCTGGATGGTTTTATAGGTGAATTTCACCAAACATTCTGAGAAGAAATATCACATCTCCTCAAACTATTCAAAAAATTTCAACAGAATATCCCCAAGCTAATTTTTTGAGGCCAGCAATATTCTAATTCAAAAACCAGCAATAGACACTACAAAAAAGAGAGAATTATAGGACAATATCTTTGGTGAACATAGGTGCTGAATTTCTCTTCAGAAATGTTATCAAAGATCATATATCATGAACAAGTGGAATTTATTCCAGTTATGCAAGTTTGGTACAACATTGCAAATCGATAAATGTGACAAACCACATAACCAAAATGAAGAATAAAAACTGTGTGATCATATCAATACACCCAAAATGACATTTGATAAAATCCAGCACCCATCTATGAAAAAAGTCTCAGCAAAGTGGGACTAGAGGGAATATACCTGAGGATAATAAGGCCACATTGGGCAAACCAGCTGCCCGCATCGTAATCAACAAGCAATAATTACAAATATTCTTTTTAAGATCAGGAAGAAGACAGATATGTCAGGTTTCACCTTTTATTCATCATAAGACTGGAGTCCTAGCCATAGCAATAAGATAAGCAGAAATAAAAGTAATTCAAATTGAAAGAAGTAAAATGGTCATCATTTGGAGATGACATAATACTAAACATAGAGAACTGTAAAAATTCCACCAAAAACTACTATAACTAATAAATGAATTTACTAAAGTAGTAAGATACAAAAATTATATCCAGAAATTAATTGCATTTAATGCCAATAATTAACTATCAGAAATGGAAATTAAGAAAAAAAACCATTGCAAGTACTTTAAAAAGATTAAAATACCTAGCAATAAATCTCACCAAAGGTGTAAAAGACCTGTACTTGGCAGAGTACAAGACACTAAAGAAGGAAGTTGAAGAAAATACAAATAAGTTAAATCACACATGGTGTTCAAGGGTGGGAATAATTAACATCATTAAATGTCCATGCTACCCAAAGGCATCTATACATTCAACACAATTGCTATCAAGATAGCAATGACATATTTCACAGAACTAGAACAAATATTTCACAAATTTCCATGGAACTGCAAAATTTTCTGGATAGCAACAATGATGTTGAGAAAGAAGAACAAATTTGAAGAAATCACACTATCTAACATGAAACTATACTATAAGGCCATAGTAATCAAAACAACACAGTATTAGCATGAAAACAGACAATAGAACACAAAGATTAATGGAACAGACTAGACAGCCCAGAAATAAAACCACAATTTTATATCAACTAACATTTGGGCTATAAATACTTTATTAAATAAATGGTTTGGGAAAAATTGGGCAGATACGTGCAGTAAAATGAAACTACACCATCTTTTACACCACACACATAATAAATTCAAAATAGATTAAATATTTAAAAGTTAAATCTGAAACAATAAAAATCCTTGAAGAAAACAGGCAGTAAAATGTTGGACATTGTTTGTAGTGATATTTTTTCTGGTATATCTCCTCAGGCAAAGGAAACTAAATAAAAAATTTTAAAATGACACTACATCAAACTAAAAACTTTTTACATGGCAAAGAAAACCATTAAAATTAAAAAATCCCACTGAATGGGAAAACATATTAGTCAATACATCTGATAAGAGGTTAATATTCAACAATTTTAAAGAATTTATAAAACTCAATACACACACAAACAATAATCTAATTTTAAAATACACAGAGGCCTTCAATACACACATCTTCAAAGAAGACATTCAGATGGCATATATATACATACACACTCATTGTCACTAATCATCAGAGAATGCACATTATAACCAAAATGATATATCACTTTACTCTGGTCAGAATGGCTATCTTCAGTATATCAACAAACAACAAGTGCTGGCAAGGATGTGGAGAAAAGGAACCCTACTGCACTGTTAGTGCGAGTGCAGACTGGTATACCTATGGTAGAAAGCAATATGGAGTTATTTCAAAAAATTAAAAATGAAACTGCCTTGTGATTTAGAAAACTCTCTTTGGGGAATTTACCTGAATACACCTGAAACACTAATTCTAAATAATATATGCAGCAATGGACCTGAAGAACATTACCTAAGTGAAATAAGCTAGTCAGAGAAAGAAAAATGTCCTATGTTTTTGTTCATTTGTGGAATCTAATGAACAAACTGAATAATAAGCTAATAGAGACAGACTCATAATGGAGAGCAGGTTGACAGCTATGGGAGTGTGATTGATAGATGGCGGCATCAAGCAGAAAATGAGAGTCGTGGACATGAACAACAGTGTGGTGATTGCAGTGTGGAAGGTAGTGGGTGGAGGTGGGAGACAGCATGAGAGGGATAAATGGTAATGGAAATACATACAATAAAAAAAGAATGAAGAAAGGAAATATGCTCCCAACCCAGAAAATCTCCCTACAAAGATAGAAGAGAAAGAAAAACGTATTATTGGATATGCATTGAACCAGAATGTGAAGCACATCCCACACAATCTGCTAAAATATTGCAAAGATGGGAAGAAATATCACCCTTTTAGGTATGCAGTCAGGCAGATACAACCTGTTACATGTGTTCATGACAACACAAGATGAGTTGACAGCAATATTTGTCACACAGAGTTAATCCTAAAATCATTTGGAAATTTCAGTGGCAATTTCTGTTTGTTAATTTACTTTACTCAAAGGAAAATAAGCTTCTCATATCTATAACAGGAAATAGTTTCTACAACTTGCAGCTAGGCACCAGTAAGTGAGGGTCCTACCCACCCACTGAAACTGGGAGATAGGGGTGCTCTCTTTCTTTACGTTTATATTTTAAGGAGATGAGCCCCAGGTCCTTGAGAAAGATGTCCTTGTGTCTTAAAGCTGGCAAGGGGATTATTAAGACAGAAAACTGTACTTGAACAAGAATTAAATAATAAAAAAATAAAATAAATAAAAAGGATTTAAACAACTTCTACATTCATTTCAAAGAAATTAAATGAATTTACAATTACAAGTTTTCTGAAGTAAATATTATTTTAAAAAGGAAAGGGAGAAGCCAGTTCTCTTATTTTCAACAATGAAAATTAAGCATTTTATTTGTAATTCATATTTGCACCTGTATGCCCAAGTAAGGGGAGATACACTGTCCCAAGGGTCACTAGAGCCTCCTCGAAGTCAGGATCTTTATCCCTCCCTCAAGGCCTAAATAAAGATGTTCAAGTTCTGATTAGTCATGAACTAAAGTTAAGTCCCACTAACACTCTGCCCAAAACACTACAGGAAGGGAAAGTAATTGCACAGTGTGTGCAGACATGTGCACAGACGAGCTGTGCAGTGCTGCCACTGTCCTTCTGTAAGCAGGTGTTCAAGAATAGTTTTTAATTGTATATAACCTTAGTGCTATTTGAGTCTTTTTAAAATAATTGCTTTCTGGGACATTTTAGTCTCAGGGAGTTTCATTGTACATTTACAAATTTGTTGACTAATACTAGCAGGGGTATTCAAGCTTCAGGTCCCTCTTGAATCTCTCCTAAAAAGGAACCTCAATCAAAGCAACCAAACTGTTCATGTACACTTAGGCCATATGGTTCAGTGAACTATTTTATTTCATAACATGGGCTACATTAATAGTATTTATAATAATAAAGTTGCTTAAACTTTGTCTAACAATGCATTTGAGAATGGCAATACCATTAAAAGAGTCTCCAATGATTTCAAAGTGGCAGATGGTTTGATTAGGCATCAGATTAGGATAGAAAAACATTTATTTGAGCTAAGATTATAGTTTACAACCCAAATATATGATCTAGCTACATAATGTACACACTTGTTTCATTCTGAGATCATCAAATTACCAAATACTTCATTATAAATCTTTCTTACTGTCTTTTTAAATTTAAAAGGCAAACCTAAGTTCTTACTGTCATGACTGATGTTCTGAAGCAGCTGTTATTAAGATCTTATCCAACTCTCCCTAAATAATCTGAATTCTATAATTTCTTTTTCTCACACACTCATTTATTTATCACTGACAGTGATCTAATTTCTTCCCCTCATACTGAGATCTACAAAACGTCATTCTTACTACGTCATTTTGCCATTAACTTGGTATAGCGACTACATTTGGCAACACTGATCACTCTTTCTCTAGTGTTTTTTCTTCCTTTTGGTTTTCAAAACTCTATACTAGGTTTATTTATCAACTAGTTAGAAATGATGAAGTCCAACAACATGTTCTTTATTTGGAAGGAAGGAAAAAGCTTTAACTCTGTTTCCTTCTCTTCTGCAAATGTTTAATATCCTTTATAAATGCCTAGGTGATGTTCCATATTGACTGACATCATTTTGGAGTCAAGAAGCCAGCATTTTAATTCTGGCTCTTTTGCTTATTCATGTATGTTTAGGAACAATGTGTTTCCTTCTTTTATTTTTACTAAAATAAAGATAATTTATTTAATTTTAGAATGTTTTCCACCATAAAGTTGTTTCTGATTCATTAGATTATTCTAGGATTCAATGATATGCTAAATCAAAGAAAGTAAAACTGAGCTTGGCATTCATGAAGCAGGCTGGCTAAATGCCATGTGGATATAACTTTAGAGAACAAAATATTTTGGAAAGAATACATATTTGTTGTTGTAAATGGTATTAGTGAATGAGTTTTTTAATTTCATTTAAAACACATCTTTATGGATAATAAACTATAACCCACACATATGCTGTCTACAGAGACACACCTCAGAGCAAGATATCTACACAGGCTGAAAATGGAAGGATGGAAAAATATTCCGACCCAATGGACATGAATAAAAACTTGTGGTAGCAATATTTATATCAGAGAAAATAGACTTTAAAAGAAAAGCCATAACAAGGGGCAAAGAGTGTCGCTATATAATACTCAAGGGAAAAATCCATCAAGAAAACATAAACATTGAAAATGTATATACACCCAACACAGGAGCAACTAAATAAAGACAATGTTGATGGACTTCAAGAAAGTGATCAACAGCAATATAGTCATCATAGGGAATTTTATGACCCAAGTGTCAACAATGAATACATCTTCCAGAAAAAGAATAAACAAGGATATGATAGCATTGAACAACACTCTAGATAAAATGAACTTAATTGATATTTACAGAACATTTCACCTGAAAGAAGCAAACTGTATATTCCTTTCAAACATACATGGGACACTTTCAATGATGGACCATATGTTAGGGCACAAAACAAGCTCCAACAAACTAAAAAAACTGAAAACATATCAAGCACCTTCTTGGATCACAACGGCTTGAACCTAGAAACCTAGCTCAAAGGAAAAACTCAATAACACTCAAATAGTGAGATAGAATAACATATTACTAATTAATAAATCAGTTAATAATAATATAGAAAAAGACATAAAAAATCATCTGGAAACTAGTGAAGAGGAACTCACAACAACCCAAAACCCAAAACAACCCAAGCAAAGTTAAGGCAGTCTTGAAAAGGAAGTTAATAGAAATACAGGCCTACCTAAAGAAGATAAAAAATTTTCAAATAAACAACCTAACCCTAGAGCTGAAAGAACTAAAGGAGCAACAACAAACAAAACCCGGTGCATGTAAAAGAAAAAAAATAATCAAGATCACAGAAGAAAAAAAGTGGCATAGACTTTTTTGAAAAAAATTAAAATGGTTGATGAATCCATGAGCTAATTCTTTGAAAAGATATACACAATTGACAAAATTTTAACCAGGCTTATCTAGAAAAAAAGAGAGAGGACTCAAATAAATAAAATCAGAAATAAAAGAGGAGAAGTAACAAATGACTGTAAAAAATTACTGTGAGCAACCATATGCCAAGAAACTGGACAAATAAGACAAACTAGATAAACTTTTGGAGATATGCAATCTCACATAAATGAGATAAGAAGAATCAGAAAACCTGGACAGAACAGCAACAACAAAAGGGTGAAAATTAAGCAGAAAAAAAAAACCTCCCAGAAAAAAAATAGCCCTGGACTAGATGGTTTCCCAGGCAAATTTTACAAAACATTCGTAGAACTAACACTCGTCTTTCTCAAATTATCAAAAAAATTCAAGAAGAGGGAAGACTCATGAATTCTTATTACAAGGCCATTACTATCCCAGTTCCAAAACCAGGTAAAGATACAACAAAGAGTAAAAAATTATAGGCCAATAACTCTGATGAATCTATTTATACTAAAACCCTCAACAAAATATTGGGAATCCAGATCCAGCAATACATTAAACACATTACTTACCACAATCAAGTGAGTTTTATCCCAGGAATGAAAGGATTGTATAACATTTGCAAATCAATAAATACAATACATAATATAAACAACATGAAAGACAAAAATTACATGATCATATCAATATATGATAAAACAGTTGATAAAATCCAGCACCCATTAATGGTAAAAACATTCAGCTAAGTGAGAGTAGAGGGAGCATCCCTCAACATAATAAAGACCATATACAAGAAGACTACTGCCAACATCATACTCAATGGGCAAAAACTGAAAACACTTCCTTTAAGACCAGGAAAAATAAAATGGTGCCCACTTTCACCACTCTTATTTAACATAGTACTGGAAGTTATAGTCACAGTGATTAGACAAGAAAAATAAATAAAAGGCATCCAAATTAGACAGAAGGGAGTTAAATTGTCATTTTTTTCAGATGACATGAATGTGTACATAGAAAACCCAATAGTCTCCACCAAAAATACTACTCAACCTAATAAGTGAATTTGGAAAAGTAGTGGGATATGAAGTCAATATTCATAAATTAATGGTGTCAGAAAGAGAATCTGAGAAAAGGATAGCATTTATTAGATCTACAAGAAAGATAAAGTACATCAGAATAAACTTAACCAAGGATGTTGAAGACATGTATTCAGAAAACTATAGAACACTCAAGAAAGAAACTAAGGTATATATAAATGGAAACATATGCTGTGTTCATTGATTATTGGAATAATCAATGTCACTAAAATGTGCATACTACCCAAAGCAATCTATATTCAACACAATTCCTACTAAAATACCAATGACTTATTTCAAAGATTTAGAACAATATTCCAAAAATGTGTATGGAATGAAAAAAGACCTCAAATAGACATAGCAATCCTGAGAAAGAACAAAACTGGAGGGATTGTAGTGCTTGGTATTAAACTATACTGCAAGACCATAGTAGTCAAAAGAGTCTGGTACTGGCATAGATCAATGTAAAATAATAGAGAGCCCAGCAATAAACCCTGTTTGTATGGTCTATTAATATTTTAAAAGGTGGGTATGAGCATACAATGGAGTAAAAACAATCTCTTCAATAAATGGTGTTCGGAGGGCTGAACTGGTACATGCAAAAAAATGAACTAGACCACTAATTTACACCATACACCAGAGTAAACTCAAAATGGATAAAGAAGTTAAACATAACTCATGATATTGTAACAGTCCTAGTAGAAAATGTAGGCAGAAATTCTTCAGGCATCCCATGTAGCAATACTTTTGCCAATATATCTCCTATGGGAAGAGAAGTAAAGGAAAAATAAATAAATGGGACTACATCAAATTAAAAAGTTTCCACAAGAAACCATCATCAAAATGAAAAGGGAACTATGAATATGGGAGATGATATTTCCCCATGATACATCAGACAAGGGTTTAATCTCCAAAATATGTAAATAACTCATATAACTCAATATCGGAAAGATAAATAATCTAATTTTAAAAATCGGCAAAGGACCTGCATTGGCACTTCTCCAAGGAGGACATACAGGTAGCCCATAGGAATATTAAAAGATGCTCAACAGCACTAGCCATCAGAGGGATGCAAATGGAAACCACAATGAGATATTTTTCCACGCAATTCAGAATGGCTATCATTAATAAAACAACAAACAAGTGCTGGTGGGGATGTGGAGAAAAATAAATCCTAGTGCACTGTTGGGGGGAACACAAACAGTGCAGCCTCTGCAGAAAACATTCTGGAATTTCCTCAAAAATCTAAAAATGGAACTGCCTTTTGACTTCATGATTCCACTGCTGGAGATATACCCTAAGTATCCTTAAACATCAACTCAATGAACTTATATCCCACCATGTTCATAGTATGGACATTTAAATGAGGTTGATTCCTCCAATTCATGAACATGTTATATGCACCCACTTACCTGTATCTTCCTCAGTTTCTCTTAGGTGTCTTATATTTTTCCAATACGGCTTTTTTACCTCCATGGTTAAATTTATTCCTTGGTACCTCATTTTATGTTGCAATATTAAAAGGGATTGCTTTCTCAGTTTCTCTCTCTAATAGCTCATTTCTCTCTCTCATAGTTCATCATTGGTGTCTAGAAATGTCAATGATTCTTGAGTATTGATTTTGTATCTCACTACTTTGCACAAATTCATTTTATTAGCTGTAGTAGTTTTTTGGTGAAGTCTATAGGGTTTTCAATATACAATATCATGTCATCTAGAAATAAGCATAGTTTTACTTCTTCCTTTACTATTTGATTGCCTTTAAATTTCAACTCCTTGTCAGATGGCTGTGGCTAGAACTCTCAGTATTGTGTTGAATACTAGTGTTGAAAGCGGTATCTCTGTTTCGTTCCTATTCTTAGAGGAAACACTTTTAGATTTTGCCCATTGAGTATAAGTTGACTGTAGTTTCTTTCTCTTTTTATTTGTATATGGTCTTTATTGTGTTGATGTATGTTCCCTCTATTCCCAGTTTGCTTAGAGTTTTATCATAAATGGGTGCTTGATTTTATCAACTGCTTTTTCAGCATCCATTGATATGATTATGTGATATTTATATTTTATTTTGTTTATGTGAAGTATTAGATTTACTGATTTACAAATAAAATACCAACTTCACACCCATCAGGTAAACCCTACTTCATCGTGGTGTATGATTTGTTTAATGTATTTCTGAATCTGGTTTGCTAGTATTTTGTTGTGGATTGTAGCAGCTATGTTCATCAAGGATATTGTCCTATAGTTTTTCTTTTCTGTGTTGTGTCTTTACCCAGTTTTGGAATTAGGATAACACTAGCCTCATAAAAAGAGCTTGGAAGCCTCGCACCTTCTTGAATTTTTTTGAATAGTTCTATAAGGACAGAAATTAGTTTTTTGAATGACTGGTAAATTTGCTTGTGAAGCCATCTGGTCCAGGACTTTTGTTTGCTGGGAGTTTTTTGTTTACTGCTTCAATTTCATTAGATGTTATCAGTCAATTCAGGTGTTTTGGGATGGGAATAAAAGACAAAAAAACTGTATTTGAATAATAATTAAATAAAAATATATAAAAGTGAAAAAAATAAAATAAGTAAAACATTACAAATATCAAAGAATCAGGAATTTTTCTTATTTCTTATTCAGTTTTGGGAAACTTTTTGATTCTAGAAATTTATCCATTTATCCAGTTTCTTCAGCTTTTAGCACATACTTGTTCATAGTATTCTCTTACAATCTTTTGTATTTCTGTCATATCTATCATTTTTCATTTCTGATATTATTAATTTGAGTCTTCTTTCTTTTTTCTTCAGACTCACTGATCTTTTAAATTGTCTTTCTAATCTCTACATCATTCATTTTTGCTGTGATTTTGATTTTTGTGTTCCTTCTACACCCTTGAGGCTTTGTTTGTTGTTGATTTTTGTTCTTTTAATTGTAGACTTAGATTGTTTATTTGGAATTTTTCTGTCTTCTTGAATTATGTCTGTAAAACTGTGAACTTCCCTCTGAAGACTGCTTTCACTATGTCCTATATATTGGGGTGTTGTGCACTCCTTTTTATTTTTCCAGGTACTTTTTGGTTTCTTCATTGATCCCATTGATGACCTATATTTAATAACATGCTGTGTAACCTCCATCTTGTTTAATGATTTTGAGATTTCTTTACTGAGGTTGGTTTATATTTTCATGCTGTTGTAATGTGAGAAAATGTTTGATATGATATCAATTTGCTTCTATTTGTTAAGACTTGTTTTATGTCTCACTATGTGGTCTACCATTGAAAATGATCCATGTGCACTTGAGAACAATGTGTATACAAATGTTTTGTAATGAAATGTTCTCTAAATATCAATTAAATCTATTTGACCAAGTGTGTCATTTAAGGTCAATATTTCCTTTTTGACTTTTTGTCTGGAAGATCTATTCAGTGGTGACAATAAGGTATTAAAATTTGCTATAAATGACTCCATTGTCATCAATCCTTTTCTTTAAAATCGAGGAAGTTTTCTTTATACTGTTAGAATTATGAGGGGGAACCCAAAAACTATTTTCTACAGGGTGGACCTCTTGTAGTACAGGCTTCCTCAACTAGGTGAGTGTTTTTTGAATCCATTTGCATCAATGTACCAGCTGTCATGTTGTTAGCGGAAGCTTGGATTCATTGAACTTCTTTTCAAGACTCTTTTGATTTGTTTTCCCATTTCATGAAGGGTGATTTATGAGTGCACCAGCCCATACTGCATTGATTGTTCAACAGTTTTTGACCAAAAATGGCATTATCCCTCTGCTCCACCATCCCTACTCACCCAAACTTGCCTTGAATGACTTTATTTCCTCATGTAAGGAAATAAAGGAAGTATTCCTTTATTTCAAAAAGGAAGTCTTCTAAAGGAAGTATTTTGCTGATGTGGAAGAGGTGAAAAAAATGGGTGTGCTGGATGTGCTGCTTGCTGTGTGTGTGTGTGTAACCTGGATCTCCCTGACTTTGTGTATCCAAGTCACTTGCAGCCTGAGCATGGGTGTTCTCTGGCCTGTTTTGACCCTGTGATTCTGCTTCTGAGAATTACCCTAAGAACCCTGAATCACTAATTCTAAAGAACTGCATGTTCATAGTAGTGCTATTTACAATAACCAAGTTCCACAAATAGCCTAAGTGTCCATCAGTAAATAAGTGGATCAAAAAGTTGTGGTACATTTACATGACGAAATGTTATGCAGTAGAAAAACAGAAGAAATTTCTACCTTTTGTGGTAGCATGGATGGAACTGGAGAATATGCTAAGTGAAATAAGACAGTTAGTGAAAGTCAAATACCATATGATTTCTCTTATAAGAGAGAGATTCTCTTTTAAGAATCTAATGAACAAAATAAAGTAATGAACAAAATAGAACTACAGGCATGGAAACACAGCAGATTGAAAATGGCCAGAGGGTAGTGTGAAGGGGTGTAATGGTGGAAAGAAGGTGAAGGAACTAGTTAACGAACATGTATGAGTGACCCATGGGCACAGCCAACAGCGTTAGAAGTGACTGTGACAGCAGGGGTTGGAATTGCCGGAGGAAGGCAAATGGGGGGAATTGGGACAACTGAATAGAATAGCAATAAAAATGATAAAAATAAAGTAAGCTAGCATATAAAATGGCAGAAGCACTAATAGCTATCAAAATCAATGAGTTCAAAAATGTTTTGAGCAGTGGAAAAAATTACTTGATAAGTGCACTGCTTCAAATCTAGAGTACTTTCAAGGTGACTGGAATTTAAATATGTAAAAATAAATACACAATTTTTATCAATAAATTATTGGTCTTTTAGTGGTACTTCCTAGTATATTCTCTCTTTGTATTGATTACTTCATTTTATACAGTGACCTTCTTCATCCATTTTCATGGCCTTTTTGTGAATTCTATTTTGTCAGATATAAGTATTTCTATTCCAGCTTTTATTTTTTGTCTTCATTTTCATGGAATATCTTTTTTAATCCTACATGTTTAGCCTGTGTAAATATTTTGTTCTGGGCTGGGTCTCTTGTAAACAGTACTTATTGGCCATATTTTCATATCCATTAGCTACCTATGTCTTTTAATTGAGTTACTACATCTATTTACATTTAAGGTTATTATTGATAGGTACTTGTTTATTGCCATTTTGTCCATTTATAGCTATACTCTTCTATATATATTATTTCCTTTTCATTTGTTTTTTTAGTTTCTGACAATTTATTATTCAAGTTTTTTCTAAATCACATTTTTAAAATATATTTTATTGATTATGCCATTACAGTTGTCCCATTCCCCCCTTCATGCCCCTCCACCCTGCACACTCCATCCTCCCATATTCCCCCCTTTAGCTCATTTCCATCTGTCATAATTTTTTTAGCTTCTCCATTTCCCACACTGCTCTCACCCTCCCCCTATTTTCTCTCCACTGTCTATGCTACTTATTCTCTATACCCCCTAACCCACTCTCCTGCCCTCACTCCCCCTTTCCAATTCCTCCATGTGATCTCCATTTCTGTGGTTCTGTTCTTGTTCTAGTTGTTTGTTTAGTTTGCTTTTGTTTTAAGTGTAGTGGTTAATAATTGTGAGTGTGCTGTACTTTACTATACATTTTTATCTTCTTTTTCTTAGATAAGCCCCTTTAACATTTCATAAAGTAAGGGTTTGCTGATGATGACCTCCTTTAACTTGACCTTATCTAAGTAGCTCTTTCTCTGTCCTTCCATTCTAAATGAAAGCTTTGTTGAATAGAGCAATCTTGGATGTAGATCTTTGGATTTCATGACTTGGAATACTTCTTTCCAGGCCCCTTCTTGCCTGTAAGGTCTCTTTTGAGGAATCAGCTGACAGTCTGATGGGAACTCCTTTGCAGGTGACTGTCCCCTTATCTCTTGTTGCTTCTAGGATTCTCTCCTTCATTTTAATCTTGGGTAATGTAATCATGATGTGCCTTGGTGTGTTCCTCCTTGGGTCCAACTTCTTTGGCACTCTCTGAGCTTCCTGGATTTCCTGGAAGTCTATTTCCTTTGCCAGATTGGGGAAATTCTCCTTTATTATTTGTTCAAGTAAGTTTTCCACTTGTTGCTCTTCCTCTTCCATGCCTGGTACCCCTATAATTCGGATGTTGGAATGTTTAAAGATGTCTTGGAGGTTCCTAAGCCTCTCCTTATTTTTTTTTAAATCTTGTTTGTTCATTCTTTTCTGTTTGGTTGTTTCTTTCTTCCTCCTGGTCCACTCCATTGATTTGAGTCTCAGTTTTCTTCCCATTACTATTGGTTCCCTGTGCATTTTCCTTAATTTCACTTTGTGTAGCCTTTATTTTTGCATCTAATTTGCGACCAAAATCAACCATTTCTGTGAGCAACTTGATCACCAGTATTTTGAACTCTGCATCTGATAAGTTGGCTATCTCTTGGTTGCTTAAAAGTATTGGCTCTGGGGCTTTGATCTGTTCTTCCATTTGAGCCACATTTTTTGGGGGGGTCTGATTGTGCCTGTTACTTATAAGGGGCAGAGCCTTAGGTGTTCACCAGGGCAGGGCAACCCAGTGTCTGGGTTGTGATGTTGTATGTGGGGGCAGAGTCAGAGAGGGAATAATGGTGCTTGCTCCACTCTCTCTTGGATTCCAGTCCCCTCTGCTGCTTTCCACAAGCAAACTGGCCCTTCTGGTGCTGGTTCCTAGGTGCGTGGGCTTGTGTATGTTCTAGAACCCTTTGGATTTCTCCCAGGAACTCTTCTGTGAGGATGGGAGACTCTCCTGGCATCTCAACCCCAGCAAGTTTCTTCAATCAGTGCTTTTAGGCTTTATTTCCCATTGCTGGGGCCCTGGGTTTGCATGGTTCATCTAACTGCCCATTTTTGGGCTGATTTATTTGCATGCCAATGTGTGTTCATGGTCAGCCAACCGCCTTGTGCACCTCACTGGGTTTGCTCATTTCCTCCCTGCACCCCAGGTCGCCAACCACTGCCTTTTCCTGCCAGGACCCCTCTCTGCTGGCAGCCAACACCGCCCCTCTTACTGATCAGGATGAACGGTTGGTTCATTGCTGCTGGACTTTGGTACAGTTCAATTTTCTGTCTGTTGTGGTTGTGTTTTTGTTTTTAAATCTTTGTTATCCTTAAATTTGGTTGTGCAAGGAGGCACAGTATTTCCGCCTATACCTCCATATTGGCCAGAAGTCCTTAAATCATGTATTTATTATTTGATTATAGTTGTCCAAATTCTTCCCCCATGCTCTCCTTACTTCTTAAAGCAATCCCTTTAACTTCTCTTACAATGCTGTTTTGGTAGGAGTGAACTCTTTTAACCTTTTATTTTGGTCTGGGAAGCTCTTTATTTCATCTTTAATTTTAAGTAATAGCCTTGCTGGATAGAGTAGTTTAGATTTCAGTTCCTTCCTCCTTTACTCTCAGTATTTAATTACAATCCTTTCTTGTCTAAACTGTTTCTTTTTATAAGTCAGCTGAAACTCTTAGTGGAGCTCCCTTATAGATACTGTTTCTCTCTTGCTGCCTTTAAGATTCTCTCTTTGTTTTTACCTTTTGCCATTTTAATTTTATTTGTCTTGTCATGTATTTCTTTGGGTTCATCTTTATTGAGATTCCCTCTGCTTCCTGAACTTGAGTGATTTTTTTTTTCCTTTACCAGGTTAAGAAAGTTTTCTGTCACTATTTCTGCCATCATATTTTCTATCCCTTATTCATGTCCTTTTTCTTCTGGTATCCCTGTGATTCAGATATTGTTACATTTCATGCTGCCCAAAAGTTCCCTTAAACTATTCTTTTTTTTAAAGTACTTTTTTTCTTTTTTTGTTCTGATTGGATGTTTTGTTTTTCCTACCTTGTCTTCCAAATTGTTGATTTGATAATCTGCTTCATCCAGCATGCTTTTAATTCCTTCTAGTGTATTCTTTAGTTCAAATATTGTATTTTTTATTTCCAGGTAGTTATTATTCAAGATTTCTATGTCCTTTTTCATGGTTATATATTTCTGGCTAAGTTCCTTGAGCATGCTTATCACCACCATTTTGAACTCTATGTCTAATAAATTGCCTCAATTCCTTTTAGTTCTTTTTCTGGGGATTCCTCATTTTCTTTTGTTTGTAGTTTTTTCTTTTGTATCCCCATATTAGCTTACTCTCTTTTTGTTTGTTTCTATGTATTAGATCAATCTGTTTTGACTCTCTGTCTTCATTGGTTGGCCTATTGTGGCAGAAGTCCTATGGGATGCAGCAGTTTCATTCTCTTGATATCCTGAGGTGGATGCTCTATAACTTCCCCTTGTGCAATTTATACGGCTCTCCTGCTGTATTTGGCTCTTGATTGTTGTTAGTCCATTCATTGTTGGCAACTTTCATCCAGTTGGCTGGCTGAAAGACTTAATCCCCACCATGTCTTGTATGCCATTGTAAAGATGCTGACAGAACAAAGCAAAAGACATAATACAAAACCCACACAAACCAACAAATGTCCAACAACAACAACAACAAAACAAATGGTGAGTGAGAGAGCAATGAAAGATCGAAGTTGAAAGAGATGTGATGTTATAAGAAAAGAAACAATATACTAAAACAAAAGGAAAAATGTTTTGAGAGGATAGCGGGAGGAGAAACAATAAGAGTAGGGAATAGAAATAGGGAGTTGCCAAAAAAACAAAGAATGAGAGAAAATAAATTTAAAAAAAATAAGGAAATGAAGGAAGGAAGAAGGCATAATAGAGTAAGAAAAAAAGGAAGTGTAAATATGAGATTTCAGAGAAAAAACTGAAGAAAAAGAAGAAAAAATTATGTAAACCTATGGAAAAGAAAAGCAAGGAAACTCATGAAAAAGAATGACATGGAATTTGTATCAACAGAGTTTAGTGCTTTCCTGCTGGGTTCTTCCTCTGGATCTGACTCATGTTTTTTGAAGCTGGTATAAGCTGATATCAAATGCTGTCTGTGTCTAGCTCTAGGTAGCTTGTTCAAAGCTATTGACAATCCACAGTTTTGTATGGTCTCCTTTGAATTTGGCTGTGTCTCAGGTGGGCCTTGCTGCTCTGCATAGCTGGCTTTTTATCAACACAGTCCCCAGTGGTATGTCAATTAATGACCAAAGGCATTGCAGGACCCACCTGCCTTTGTCTGTGGACCTGCCATTTCTCTTAGTCCAATCCCTGACTCATCTGTTTCTGAGAGGGATTCTAGTGGAATCAGGAGCATAGGACCCCTAGATCTCCTGTGGGAGGTGCCATTCAGCCTTCAAAGAGTATGGTAGGTATGCTCCCCTTTCCATCCACATGGTGCATGTCTGAGTTTATCCCAGATCATTGCCTTATACTCAGCAGGGTGAAGCCCCTAATAGAAAAGTGGGTAGAGCCTCCAGCCCCTAGAATTTGGGTCTGTCAGAAACCTGGAGGGAATTTATATGCTGTTTCATATGTGGGAAGCACCAGTCTGTTTCCCGGGAAAGTGTGAAGTAGTCATGCCCTAAAGCCAATCTCCAACAACCCAAATCTTCCTATGTTGCTGTATCCTCAGCAGGAAATAAGAAAAAAAATAATAAAATAAAAATAAAAATAGTCCTGGCTGGTGTAGCTCAGTGGATTGAGCACGGGCTTGCAAACCAGACAATCGCGGTTCGATTCCCAGTCAGGGCACATGCCTGGGTTGCCATCCAGTTCCCAGCAGGGCACACACCAGAGGAAAGAAGCTAGATGGATTTAAGAGAGTGGAGTGAGTGATATTCAGCAGGGTGGGGTAATTGTTTTTCAATGGAAGGGGCTTGCTCTCTCAAGAAAAATGGCTGCTGTGGTATGAGGGTATGTCCTAATACCAGGAACCCAGCAACCATTCTCCCACAACTCTCCCTCAAGCCTCCCAACCCATACTCTTCATGCAACTCGGGGATGCCTTAAAACATTCTTAACAGTAGGTCCAATGTCTCTCATTTTAAACTTTTCTTAATTATACTAATGTTGGGGTAATGGAGAAGATTAGAGATCCATATTCTCGGACAGTATCAGTATAGTTGAGAACCACCTACATTTATAAACTAGTGAGTAGGTTTATAAACCTGTATTATTTGCAAATATTATTTTGATAGTGTAAGGTTTATTTTATTTTTATTTATTGATACTTAAAGAAAGAGTGGAATGGCAGAGAGAGAGAGAGAGATTTGCTGCTCTATTTATCTGTGCAGGCATTGGTTGACTCTTTCATGTGCCCTAAATAACCAGGAATCAAATGCACAGCCTTGTTGTCCAGATGATGCTTTAACCACCTGAGCTATTCAGGAAGAGCATTGATAGTATAATGTTTGTTAAACATCCAGTTTTACATATATTGATTTTTATGCTATTAAAATTATTTGAACATATCTATTCACAAACATAGCTTTAAAAGTAATTTTCATTTCCTTCTGATTGCTAGGAGTATATTTGCTAAATATAAAATTACACCTGAGTGATTTTGTTGACATTGCTTTAGAGGTGCAATTCCTTTATCAATTTTCACAGAGACACTAAATATAATAAATTTCTTTTTAACATTTTTAACATTTTTATTGTTGTTCAAGTACAGTTAATTTAGGATTGACTACTTCTTCTTACTATAGTCCAGCATAGTGACTGGAATAGAATATCTTTCTGCAAGATATTCACTATCATCCAACAGACCTTATTTTTGCAAAAATAATTCTAGAATGCTAATGTACAGTAATCTGTGCAGGAACAACCAGAAAATATACTTGAGTGCAACATTATTAAATAGAATGTTATTGTAATATTTCTTTATGCTCAGTTTTTAGAAAATTATAATTAAATAAGTAAAAATTTGTCATCATTTGTCATATTTTCCCCTTTCTGGACTATGTGGGATTTTTAATCTAGGTCAAAAATATTTTATAATGTACTCTTTCCAGGAAGAACACTTTTTTATATGTATCATATGTAATACATAACATACATGTAATACATGTGTATTGCACAAACAATATGCAACACATAACATATATATGTAACATATAGTACGTGCAGCATATATTGCCTAAAACACAGCTTTCACAAGATGATGCTTAATCATATAAGTTCCCCCTGTTTATTTCATGTTCTATTTTGTTTACTTGTATGCTTTCCCATTTCTTCAGTATCATTTCTTTCAGTACCAACACTGAAATTGAAAAATACGAACATTTAAAGTATTGTTTTAAAGTTAACTATGAAAAAAACAGACAATTGTGTTTTTTATAATTCATTGCATAGCTTATATTAAAAACTACTACTGTAGGGTATTGTGTTCATATGTATGAAAATGTAAAATCACATATATTGCCATTGCTGCTAAAGAAATGCAGCTTTTGGCCCTAGTTGGTGTAGCTCAGTAGATTGAGTGCAGACCTGCGAACCAGAGGATCGTGATTCGATTCCCAGTCAGGGCACATGCCTGGGTTGCAGGCCAGTTCCCAGCAGGGGACACACCAGAGGCAACCACACATTGATATTTGTCTCCTTCCCTCCTTTCCTTCCCCTCTAAAGATAAATTTAAATATCTAAAAAAGAAAAAAAGAAATGCAGCTTTTGAAAACTGTAAAAATATTCTAACTGAAGTCAAACAGAAAAAGTTAAAAACCGTGTAATTTCACTCATATGTGAAATATAAAGCTGAAACAACAAATGAACAAACAGGGAAAACAAGCAAAAACTCATAGATATAGACAACAGTGCAGAGGTTATCAGAGGCAAGGGGCTGGTGGGAATAGTAAAGGGTAAAGGGGGTGAATCAATGATGACAGAAGATCTGACCTTGGGTGGTGGGTGCACAATGCAATATACAGATGATGTATCATAGAATTGTATGCTTGAAATCTATATAGTGTCATTAACCAATGTGACTTCAATACATTTAATTAAAAATAAAATAAATAAAAATATAACATGTGTTGCACTTGTTTATAATGAATATTAAAGTGGGAAGGAAAACTCGATTTGGCATTTCTACATAATAAAATTTTTAAAATGCTCTTTTCATTCATCAATGTCCTTACACCATCCAATTTATCTAAGATAGCCAGCCACCATGGTGCCTTTAGAAAAATCAAAGTTCACCAATGTTATTTTACACTCAACTTGCTAACATCAGTACTATTCCGGGTTTACATTAACTGATGCTCCTTTTCTTCTTTTTGCATAGAGGATGTTTTGTAAACATGTCTTATATGTGAATGATGTCTTGTAAAATTAAATTTAAGGGCAAACTCAATTAGATTCACAGATGGTAAAACATAATTGATGATAATATGTCAATGTAAACTGGAAATAACTTTTCCTAAAACTGTGTCAACACTGGAAACAAAATTACAGCATTATTATGCACTATAGTTAAGTGGTTTGAAGAATAATGCAGATAATTTTAAATTTCAGTTCAAATGTCTTAGCCATGAGAAACTCAAGTTTATGTGAGAAGTTTCTCTTCACTAAGAGGAGTACTTTGTTTCATACCTGCTCCAGGACTAAAACAAGAAAGGTGACTTTCATGCTTATAATATGTAAGCTATTCTTCTTAAGAACTATATGGGCACTATTAACTGAGCAAGGGAGAAGAAAAAGTACATAACTCCCCCCCCTTTAAATAATTTATTGTCTGTTGTAATGAAATAACTTTGATTTTGTGATTAAGTGTGTTAGTGGGCACCCTTCATTGTCATATTACAAGATGTGTGTAAGTTTGGAGACATTACTTTTGGTTGAAAAATGACACTCACAATGATAAGGAAAGACATATCAAAACAATTTTTAAAGTTTTATATGCAGTGAACTTTGACATTTATTATAAATGAGGACATGAACCTTCAAAAAATTCTTTAAAAAGTTATTTTTAAAAAGGTGCTATTTTGTAGTGGAATAAATCACCTTTTATTTACCCATTTATTGTCAATTTTATCTTTAAGAATATTAAACTCTATCTTGATTCACCACTAAGAAAAATGCAAAATAATCATTTTTCTAATACAAAAGAATTCATAAGGTTATTCTTAATACGTATTTTAGTGATTTTAGTGTCAGGACAAATTAAGAATACCAATAATAGCAATAACAACAATAAAACTAATGAATATTATTTTTGACTGTATATCAAACACACGTTATTTATAACTGTATATATTCTCTCTCATTTAAGGATACAAAAATATAAAATCTAATTTATTGATCACCAGATTAGAAGTAAAAAATAATAGACTTTTATGGCTTCATTAGTGACTTTTTCAAGAAAATAAAGGAAAAAGAAACTATGATTCTAATTTTCATCTCATCAATCCAGTGTTTTCTTAAAAGCATCATGTTCCATTGATTTAATAATTCTTATGTTGTTAATAGCAAATTATATTTGCTATTAAATACAGTTTTCTTAAAGTTGTGCCATTGCCTTATTAATTTTTTTTCTTGTGCTCATTGCTATGTGGCATAATGTATGTGATAGTTTTATCCCTTTCTGTAGATAAAACAGAATTATCTCTTGAATTCATTAATACTTAAATATACATAAATCAATAAATGTGATATACCACATCAACTGAATGAAGGATAAAACTTATATGATCCTCTCAATGCACAAAAGTTTTGATAAAATTCAATAGTCTTTTGTGATAAAAAATTTCCACAAATTTGGTAAAAAGGGAACATATTTCAACATAACTAAGACCATTAACCATAACCCCATGCTTGAAATCAAACTCAGGTTGAAAAGCTGAAAGCTTTTCCTCTAAATTCAGGAACAAGTAAAACTATGACCACTCTTGCCACACTGTATTCAATTGATAACTAGAAGTCTCCGCCAGAATAATTAAGTAAGAAAAAGAAATTAAAGGCAGAAATCAGAAAGGAAGTAGTTAAAAAGGTTATTTGCAGATGACATACTCTTATGTATTAAATATCCTAAAGACACTACTGAAAACTAATTGTTAGGTATAATTAATTAATTTAAAACAGTGCAGGATAAAATTTCATATAAAAATGAGTTGCATTTCTTTGCATTAACAACAAAATATCTGAAAGAGAAATAAATAATGCAATCTCATTTATGATAATATCAAAAATCTATAAAATATTTAAGAATATATTTATCAGAGGATAAAGATCTGTAAACTAAAAGCTATAACACATAATTTAAAAAAATAATGAAGAGAAAATAAATGATAATACATTTCATGTTTTCTGGTTAAAAGAATAATTTTGATAAAATGTCCATGCTACCCAGAGCTGCCCATTAATTTGATACAATCTCTATAAAAAATTCAATTGGCATTATTCACAGAAACAAAAAAAAATCAATCTTAAAATTTATGTGGAACTACAAAAGACTCCAAATACCAAAGCAATCTTGAAAAAGAACAGAAGCTGGAGGCACCATATATCTTGATTTTAAACTACATAAAAATCTATAGTAATCAAATAAGTATGGTACTGGTGTAGAAACAAACACACAGACCAATGCAAGAGAATCAGAAACACAGAAGAAAAAAAAAAAAAAAACATGACTACATAGTTCTAGGATTTGACAAGACAGACAAGAATACCCAATGGGAAAAGTATTCTTTTCAATAAATGATGCTAGGAAACTTGATATTGATATAGGTTTCCTGTTCATAAAAGCTTTACAAGTTTTTATTCCCTACTTTTACTTGTACCTCATCATGACCTTCCCCTTGTACTTTGGATGGAATACATGCAATTTGGGGTCTAACTATAGTTCCTTAACTTTAAAACATTCCCTCTTGTCCATAAATATTCAATAATTTTCTCTAACACATTTAACATTTTATTAGTAATGAATAGTTCTGTCATGAACTATTCTTTCTTTTTGAAAAAAAACTTCACTCATTCTTTAACTGTAGGTAAGTCATTTATCTAAAATAAAAACAAAAACACCTATAATTACTTTTTATAGTAACAGAAATTATGTACTAAAATTATCTGCACACATTGCTCTAAATAAGCAAAAGAATCCTACATTTTTTGTTGCTGCTTGAAAATCTCATGCATTTACTTACATCTTTCTTACATTTTAGTAACAGCATTTAACAAATACAATATTTCATGTGTGTGTAAGACATTTTTGTTACTAAGATATGTATTGATATATATATATATCATATAGTTGACATCAGTTACAAATATAAATAGAATGTATAAACATATAAATATGTAAGTATTATATTTCCATGTGACAAGAATTATATATGGTATATATAAGCACATAGACACAGACAAAAGTGGGCTGATAGCCAGAGGAAGGAAGGGGTGGATGGAGGAGGAAGTTCAGGTAGAGGTGGGCAAAGGAGGAGAATGGGGACAAAAGGAAGCATTGCTTGGGGCAGTGGGCACACAATGCACTGTGCCAATGATGTTTTGTTGAGTCATACACTTGAAACCTGTATGCTTTCATGAACCAATGCCACCCCAATAAATTTAATTAAAAAATAAAAGAATAAGCCCTGGCTGGTGTAGCTCAGTGGATTGAGCGCGGGCCTGTGAACCAGACGATTGCAGTTCGATTGCCAGCCAGGGTACATGCCTGGGTTGCAGGCCAGTTCCCAGTGGGGGACTCACGAGAGGCAACCACACATTGATATTTCTCTCCTTCTCTCCTTCACTTCCCCTCTAAAGATAAATAAATAAAACCTTTAAAAAATAAAAAAATTAAACAATAAAATTTAAAATATAAAATCAAATGATACTCCTTGTAACTTGAAAGCAAAATACATATTTAAATAGAAACATATATTGGAAATAAAGGAGAGGAGTTTCTGAAGTTCAGATAATTTTCTTTAAGAAAATACACTTTATCTCAATTAAGATTCTTTTAAAGTTCAATAAAGAACAAGGATATTTATGAGGCATTTTAAACTAAATGTCATGATCAGAGAATCACAGGGGAAAAGGGGAAGGACTCATATGAACAAGTATAAAGGACACATGGAAAATAACTAAGGTGGGGGGCAGAAATAGGAGGGAGGTGGGGAGCACTGGAGGGGGGCAGGGCTGAGAATAAGAGACAGAAAAGTGTACTTGAAGAAGAATTAAATTAAAAAAATAAACTGAATGTTATGATCAAGTCTGGCTTTTCATTTATTCAGTCTTCATATGAACCTAAACAAATATGAAAAATAATTTATTACAGAGTCTAATGTAACCCTAGAACAGAAATTAACCATTGTTTATAATGTGGCAATTACATTTTTTGCAATTTCAAAAAACACTACCAATTTCCAAAATAATGTTAATGATAATATTTGTTTAAATTTAGACATTTTTGTTGTATAATTTATTATTCACTTTCATATCCTAACTCAATTAAAGATATCTATGCCACTCCCATTTATGACAAGCTCTAAGCATGCTTTTATATTCATAATTATATGCTATTTTGCAGCCATATACATAGCCATTTGTATTTCCTCATTTATCTTGTAAAGAAAATTTTCTTAGAACTATCTAAGTTTTATTCCTTGATTGAACTAATTGATTGCTAAGCTTGCTGAACAACATTTACATTGGGATTTTCTTCTACCTTACTCCTGGTTTATTTTAATGTTTGAAAAGATCAGCTGATTGAAATGCAAATTACCTACACTAAAATCCATTTACAATCAGTTTGCGGACTGATGGGTTTTGAGAAATCAGTGTTAAACCCAGCACAATGACAATACTGAACATTTCCCTCATGCCCAGAAGCTCTTTGGAGCTAATTCCACATTCTTTATCACAGAATATCACTGATATTGCTACCATCACATTGAATTATTTGCTTATTTCAAAAAGTGATATGAATAAATACATATAGTTATATTAGTACAGTATTTTATAGTTATATAATAGTATAATATTTTAGACATTATTTTATATTTTTGTGATATCTATAGTTGTTTTATAAAATTTAATTCTTTTTAGAAATCCATTTTATCTATATATCTAGATGTGTTTAGTTACTATCCTATTTACAACTATTTCGATGTTTCTAATTTGGGGCTGTTAAGTGTGAAGCTACAATGAGCAATCTTTTTTTTTCTATTGTTGTTCAAGTACAGTTATCTCCATTTCCATCCCCACAACTCTCCCCCCACCCCAGCTATCCCCACCCCCTACCCTCCATCTTATCCCTTTTGGTCTTGTCCATGTGTCCTTTATACATGTTCCTTGATGAACCTCCTCCCTTCCCCTGCCCCAATCCCCCTTCCCCCTCTCTAGTTACTTTAAGTTTGTTCTTAATTTCAATGACTCTGGGTCTATTTTGCTTATTTGCTTGTTTTGTTTATTAGGTTCCACTTATTGGTGAGATCATATGGTTTTGTCTCTCACTGCCTGGCTGATTTCACTTAGCATAATGCTCTCTGATATAAGGTTTTTGTTTGTTTTGTTAACATATTTCCATTTCTCTTATGTAAATATTTAGGAGCAGAATTTGGGGGCATATGGTAATTCTCTGTATATATTTATAAGAAAAGGTAAATTTGCTTTAATAAATGTTTATACAATTTTATATTTCCACCAGCAAAGTATAAAAGCTCAGTTTTCTGCACATCTTCACCAAAACTTGATACTGTCCATCTTTCCAATTTTGGCCATTCTGATGAGTGCATTAGATCTCTTATTATGACTTTAATATTAATTTGCATCATCATGATGATTTAAATACTGAAGATTATTCCTGGGATGATTAGTCATGTGCATATCCATGTTTGTGTCCGTGTGTATGTTTAGTTTGTTTGACTCTCTAAACATTTTTGTTTTGTTTTTCTCTTTACCATTGAATGTATATATACATATATTCATATTATTTTTACCATTGAACACACACACACACACATATATATGTGTGTGTGTGTATATATATATATATATCTTTAGATATTCAGGATACAAACTCTCAGTCTTATATATTTGATGTAAACATTTTAGTCAAGTATGGCTTTCATTTTCATTATCTCTTAATGAGAGCTTTTAAAGAGCAATGGTTTTAAATTTAATGAAGTCTGATTTATCAATTTTTTTCTGCTTTAACTGGTAAATTCTATTGTGCTCATACATATGAATACATGCATGTATTGGCCTATGTACTGGGTGTGGCAAAAGTAGGTTACAGTTATGGGTACACAAAACTCAGTTTATTCTTGTATTATTTATTAATTATTGTATTATTTTCCATATGAACAACTGTATCCCTACTATTGCCCCACTTGTATTTTAATGTAACATATAAGAACCATTTCCAACTTGAATTTCTTTAAGTGAGGATGATGATAACATTCATTTTATCAGATTTTGGACATTCCTGAGAAAATTTATATACTTTAGAAACAACTCAGTACATAATAAGCATTAAATAATTATTAGTTGTTATTATTAAACCAGTTAAAAATTCAGAGATTAATGAAATAAAATTTCTGAATGCAAGAGTTTACAATTAATAGCTAACGTACTTGTGACGTTCACTATAAAATGAGTCAACCAAGAAATAAATTTGACAACACAATCCAGGATTAGTTCTTAAAATAAATCTAATGTACATATGCTGAAAATTATAAAACATTGATTAAAGAAATTAAAGAAAACAAGTAAAAGCAGATAAATCTTCTTCATGGATTCAACATTTCTAAGATTCACTATTTTCAAAATGTTTTATTTATAATTGACTTTTCTGTCAGTATTATTCTAGTCAAAATCATAATAGCTTTTTTCTCTAGAAATTGGCAAATGGACCTAAATTTATGTGTAAAAGCCAATTTATGTTTAATTAGTTGAACTAAAAAGTAAAAACAAAGCTAGAGAACTTAAATGTTTAACATTGTGAATTACCGTATATAAAGTGAGACAGTGATTCAGGCAGTTTAATATTGGCACAAAAATTAACCTAGAATATACAGCAGAATAAATAGTTCAAAAATATATCCATTTATATAAATTTGATTAATCATGTATATAATCATAAGCATATATATATGTATATGTATATTGGAATGATGTTACTACAGTAAAACGATTGGGAAAATATCTAGACTTTTCAATAGTTAGTAGAAGAACAACGGGATGTATCATGAATGAAAAACAAAAAATAAATCCTACCTCACACCTGCCGGAATCACTATCACAAAAACGTCAGTAATCAATAAGTGCTGGTGAGGATGTGGAGAAAAGGAAACACTAGTGCACTCTTGGTGGGAATGCAGTTTGGTGCAGCCACTATGGAAAACAGTACGGAGTTTCCTTTAAAAATTAAAAATGGATCTGCCTTTTGACCCAATGATCCTACTTCTGGGAATATATCCTAAGAATCCTGGAACACTAATCAGAAAGAATATATGCACCCTATGTTCATAGCAGAATTATTTACAATAGCTTAGATCTTGAAATAGCCCAAGTACCTATCAGTAGATGAGTGGATAAAAAAAAAATCTGTGGTAACTTTATGCAATAGAATACTATGCAGCCATAAAAATAAGGAATTTTTTACCTTTTGAGACAGCATAGATGGGTCTGGAGATTATTATGCTAAGTGAAATAGGCCACTCAGTGAAAGACAAATTCCATAATATCTCACTTATATGACAGGTCTAATGAACAAAATAAACTGATGAACAAAATACAAACAGAGGCATGGATACATGGAACAAACTGACAGCTGTCAGAGGAGTGGGGGAGAAAGGGACTGAATAAAAGAAAGAGAAGGCATTAGCAAAATATCATATATGCATAACTCAGGCATTAATGCAGTGATGACCACAAGGAAGATGGGATGGGGGCTAAGTAGAGATGGGCAAAGGCAGGGAAAATGGGAACCTCTGTAATAGCATTAGTAATAAAAATAAAGATAAAGGTGAATGAATCTTAGCTTACACCCCACAGCATAATAACAATATTAAATGAATTATACATCTAAATATAAATTGTAAAAGAAGACCTAAAATAACAAGAAAAAAATATTGTTGTACATGGTAGTCCAAAATCTCTTAGGCCAAAAATGTAAAAAATGTAATAAAAAACCTTAACAACGGTAACAACAAAATAAAACTTGGTAGACTGGACACCATCAAAATGAGAAATTCATGCTCTTTAACACCATTATTAGGTAAATTAATGGAAAAATCATTGACAAGATGAAAATAGTAAAGGATCTATATGCAGAATTTAAAGATCTCTTACTATTAAACAAGACAAAATAACAAATTAAATAACACAAAATAAAATTAGTATAAAATTTTAAACAGACATTTCACTTCCCCAAAGAAGAAATATAGATGTCAAATAAACACATAAAAGATGTTTAAAATTATTAATTATCAGGTAAATAAAACTTTAATGTATATTGAGACACTTTCATATCTAGTAAAATGATTAAAGTTAATGTGAACAAGGACAACAACAACAAAGTAATCTAACATGTAAAGTTCTCATGAAAAAGCAGAGTTAATGCCCTGGCTGGTGTGGCTCTGTGGATTGAGCACTGGCCTGTCAACCAAAAGGTTGTGGTCAGCACACAATTCCCAGTCAGGACACATGCTTCAGTTGCCAGACAAATCCCCAGTAGGGGATACTCCAGAGGCAACCACATTTTGATGTTTCTCTTCCTCTCTTTCTTCCTCCCTTCCTCCCTCTAAAAATAAATAAATAAAATCTAAAAAAATGAAGCAGAGTTAATGAAAATTTCATATATTGCTGGTTGGGAAGCACATATCACATTCTAGTAAGAAAAAAGCTATAGAGACAAAATCACATCCAGGGTCGCCACCAGTTGGGAGTGAGGAAAAGAGCTTCATTACTAAAGGTGCATGAGAGAACTTTCTGAAGTGATAAGAAGATCCTATATCCCAAATGTGATGATGCTTATATAACTGCAACATTTTGTCGAAACTCATTGAGTTGTATACCTATTAAAGGATAAAGTTTATTGCATGTAAATTACATCTTAGTAAAACTGACTTTAAAAAATGAAAGTAAAATACAGGTGTTTTTGGAAACAAAAGTTAGGTTATGGTTGTCTCCAGTAGACCTGACTCCAGTTGGCCTGACCTCACGCATATTTCCAACACAAGGAAACTGATACCCGCTAAACGCAGTTTTTATGCAACAAGAACTGAGGGTCATGGTAAGGGTAAATACATGAATACGTATAAATAACTATTCATTATTTAAAATGAAAATCAATTAGAATTGAAGGAAATCCCACAAAGAATTTCTTAAAGAATTTATATGCTTAAGTAAAATGTACACAAATGGTAGCAGAAAAAAATAAAATGATAATAAGTTTAAGGATTCCTAGCAAAGATATTCAATATGAAGACAACAGAAAATTAACATCATCTTACATTGATAGTGAAATAATGAATTCACCAGATATATTATGTGGTCAATTATGCTACATATCAAAGCCTCTAAAATGTTGGCATTTAGAACTAGCATGAGAATATTTTCATATGTGTGTATGTAAATGTTTATACAAAAATATTCGATAGTCTGTATAACCTCAAAGACAGAGTATTTTTAATGTCTAAAATTTAAAAGTTGGGTAAATTTATTAAATAGAGGACATTTGTGTAAAATATCAGCATGCCCATTAGATAACATCTCCTCTTTCTACTGACAATTGACAATTTTTTGGTGGCATTGCCTTCACATATTATAGGCCCAAAACACCTAAAGAATAAAGGGAGTCAAGAGTAATAAAACACCAATGATGGTGACACTGTTACTCTAGGAAAACTGGCCCTGAGGGGTCTACCTCAGGCCAGAGTGTAGTGTGTGGGTCCTTGATTTCATGTAGGAAAGATTTCACAACATGAGTTGGATGATTCTGAGAGTACATTTATTAAAGTTGGGGCAGTGAGTTTTAAAAAAAGGACTTACAGTAGAAGTAACAGGGGAGAGAATCACAGGGGAAAAGGGGAAGTATTCATAGGAGCAAGTATAAAGGACACATGGACAATAACTAAGATGGGGGTGGAAATGGGAAGGATGTGGGGAGCACTGGGGGGGTGGGCAGGGCTGGGAATATAAGACAGAAAACTGTACTTGAACAATAATTAAACTTAAAAAAGCATAGGGAGCAGAGTCAATAATATTATAATTACTATGTGTGATGCCAAGTGGGTACTTGAAATATCAGGGGGACCACTATATAAAGTACGATTGTCTAACCACTATGCTGAACACCTGAAACTAATACAAAATAATATTGAATGTAAACTGTAATTGAAAAAAATTGTGTTCTTAAATAAACCACATACTTCATGAGGAAAAAAAAAAGAAGTAACAGGAGAGAGCCTAGGCAGTGATCTGCTTCGGCTCCCTAGAAAAGGTAAGGGAAAGAAGTGAGCCAAGGCAGGGCTGCCGTAAGCCCACTGGAAATTCAGAGAAAAAAGGAGCCCTGGAGATAGGACCAGGGCGTAAGTCTGGCTCAAATTGCCACTGTTCACTAGCCCCTCACCCAACCCCCGCCCCTGCCACTATAGGTCTCCTGGGGATTCTTAGAGTTTAAGAGGAAATAAGAAGTTCATGCCTGAGAAGGGGTATGGCATGGTATAAACTCTAAAGCAAGCCTGACTGTGTTTCTGTCCTGAGTACTTTTTACCTTTTTTTCTCCAGGTGAGAATCTTATGGGAGGGTCTCAGCAGAATATTTATGAGCTTTCCAGGTACATATTTAATATGCCGATGCATCAAAATTAGTGAATGGGGGGTTGGGAATATTCTTTGGTCTGTTATCCTGTTTTGCTTATATCTGGAGTCTGTCTGGCTTTTAATGGGGTTTTTGTTCTTTGCTCCTGACTTCATCTGTCCTTGGGTTTAGCTGGCACAGATGACATTGATTGGGTCTCTGTTCTCTAATTCCCAGACCAGGAAGATTTAAACTATGTATTATTTGGTTAGGGAAGAAAGGCATGAACCATTCACTCTCAAGTGTCCTTGGTTGGGGGAGATAAGTCTTTGCAATTCACCAACCAGCTGTAAGTTGATCAAACTGTTTTTGGCCTTGTTTTTTTTTTGTCTCATTTTCCCCATTCCACTTGCCCAGGAATTTTCTATCTTCTTACTATCCTGTCACAGTACTGTGAAATATAAAATGGAATCAATAAAATTTTCTATAGATAAGTGAATTTTCTAATTAAACCTAATGCAATGCTTTTTTAATGTTTATGTCTCATATAAAGTGACTCAAGGTTTAATGGAAATCAGCATTTCCATATGTCTCTCACAATATACGCTTTGTCTGGAAACACATTTTGTTTTACATTACAAGGTTCTTTATTATTAAGAATAATTAAGACCACGTAAAACAAATATTCTGAGTCTCATAACTTATGGAGGCCAGTGTACTCTATATAAGATCTGGAAAAATCAACATGAAGGAATGTGAATTTAAGCGTGGTTTTTGGTGTATGTTTATACACTACTTTAGTAAAGAAAAAAGATGTTTGAAATGTGGAACCAGACTCAATTGATTCTTTTGTTACTTTTGGTCCTATTCCAGTAGCACATTAGTTTGCATATCAACATCTCTGCTGGGAAGCAGCTTCATTTATTTTCTAATTTCTCATATCCTGTCTTTGCCTATTTCCCATTATTTAAAAAAACATTATTTTTATCATCTTCTACCACTTTAAAATATTCTTATGGAAATGTTTTAAATTTTTAAAAATCCACATATTACCATTTAAGTAAATGTGTTATTTTTAATATATGATTAAGAACTATTCTTTTAAATCTGTATATTATCTCTGTAACTTTATTTTTGTTTCCAATTTTTTATTTAATTATTTTTCAAGTACAGTTTTCTGTCTATTACTCCCATCCCATCCCAACCCCCATGCTCCCCGCTCCCTCCCATTTCCACCCTTCTCAGTTGTTGTCCATGTATCCTTTATATATGTTCCTTCAAATCCCTCCCCTATTTCCACTGAAATTCCCTCCCCTCTCCCCCCTGGTCACTGTCAGCCTGTTCTCTATTTCAGTGTCTTTGCTTATATTTTGCTTGCTTGTTTGTTTTGTTGTTTAGCTCTGTAACTTTAAAGTAGCCTTAAATGATACACAATTGCCTATAAATAATATTAAAACTTTCTCTCTCTTAGTCCCAGCAGTCTAAGACATAGCTCTTGAACTGGGACATTAATGAAGAGTTGAGGTGATACTGGGTAAAGTCGCCCTCTTTCCCCACCCATTCTCTTCATACCCACATGGCACCAAGTAAGGACGTATATGGGCTGGGCTTGGTGGGCCAGAATTGAGTGTGTTGATTAACTAGTATGACCTGAGGCATCCATTTTAGAGGAATAAATAAAACTATTAGTAATAAGAGTAGTGAGAACCATAAAAAGTTCTAACATCAGAAATGAACAAAGGTGTCTAGCCCGTCCGGTCAACTAAGACTATGTCTATGATGCTAGGTAAGGAGCTCACTCTATATGTTTCATAGAATCAGATAAAGAAGTACTACATGGAACCGTTCTTATGAGTAATTCAGCTTTAACTTAATAGAAGTTCAGCAATAATTGAGGGCTCAATTTTACAAGGATTAGCTGTATGGTTAATATTAGCCTTCATGGCTTAAGTATAACTACTTGTATTGTCACAAATTATTCAAAACATTTCCAGTGACTGGTGATACAACATACAATTTTAAATTGCCAGTCTAGTGTATAGTCTTCTTCTCATTCACCAGAATCTTACAAACACATAAGTGTCTAAAAAAAGCTTACTTATGTAAGCTCTTAAACAGACACTTACAGATTATTTAAGATATAATTATACAAAAATATGAAGTAGGCCCCATTGTTCATTCAAATTATACTCTCATCAGGGCATTTATCTAAGAAGAACTCATCCTAGCTTCTGTTCCTGTAAGACACAAAACTTACTTTTTTAAGTTTATTAGTCACTCTCCTTACAAAACACTTAATGTAGTTGATTATTTTTTATATTTATTTTTCCTAATGAAGCAAACAATGTCACAACAGCAATTGGTTTGTATATATATGACAAAGTTCTTTTCCTCAAGGAAATCTCAGTAAGAACAAGAAACTAACTAAAGTATGGAGAAGGAAGGGATGTAGATGGTTGCTAAAATAGAGGCTCTCAGAAAGGGTTATAGACTCTATAGAGTAGAATCCTCAATCATACTAGAATGGGTGATCAGTAGTTTGATGAAAGATTTAGAGAGAAAGATTAATTCACGTTAACAACTCATTGTAAGAAGTGATATCTTAGACATTGAATATACACAAGCATATTCAGAGAAAAAACAGTGACAAAGCATAATATACTTCGGAAGCCATTTACATGTCAGTAAATCACTAATAGTATAGTATTATTGTTTCAGACATCTGTTAGAATGAAACTGAAATGGTAAGCAAGGGATAATAAAGATAAGTTATTCACAATCCATTTGTATAATTATGTCATGTCTGTGTCATATACTAGGCCTAGCATTAGGAATATGTGAATAAATATGATAGGCCCCTATCCTCATGGAGTTTACCATCGAGGTACAAATACTGCCAATGTAGGTGCAGAAAAGTTATTAAACAAGTAATCCAAAAATGTTGTGTGAGTTTACCAATATGTATCAGAGTTTTACCAATAAAGCTCTGATAAATTTAGGGTAGCACTTTGCAGCAACTTCAAGGCCAGAAACATTTTTGTTCAGATGAGGTCTCCTCTGACTTCTATATCATATGAATAATAATGTCTTATGCAATTATTGTATATACAAGTTTGTTTATAGATTTATTATACACATAAGAGATATAATTAAGGTAGAATTTTAGGGACTCATGATTAACAATATTGATGAAAGAATGAGGATGAAGAGAACAAAGGCAGAGATACCATTTAGAAAACATATTCTCCACAGTAGACAAATTACAAGGGCCAAGTCTGAGCCAGTTGCAGAAGTAACAAAAGGAGCTGATTGAATTGAGAAAACGTTAAGAAGTAGAGTTAATGTAACATATGTATTGAGGTAGCATAGATTTTAATTTTGATGTGTTTTGCTTTGTTTACAATGAAAACCATCAATACTATCCAGACTAGAGGGAAATGGACACTGCTCTTAGTTGTATAAATTATTACATCACTTTTATGGAACAAGCTGGTAATATGGATAAAGAGTCTTAATATTATTCACATTCCATGATAGTTATTCTACTTCTGGGAATCAGTATATAGAAATAATTGTTAAGGAACATCAATAAACATTATTTATAAAAGTAAAATGAATGGATATTGCACAAGTGTTCAGTTCAGAGGAGCTGGTTACATAAGTTTTTATGTAATTAAAATATGTTATATATTAAATAATATAAATTAAACACAAAATTATATGGCTGTTACTACCACACCTTTTGAAAAATATTTATTAAAAAAGATGCAGATTTGCCCTGGCTGGTGTAGCTCAGTGGATTGAGCGCAGGCCTGTGAATCACACGATCTTGGTTCGATTCTCAGTTAGGGCACATGCCTGGGTTGCAGGCCAGTTCCCAGCAGGGGACTCACGAGAGGCAACCATACATTGATGTTTCTCTCCTTCTCTCCTTCCTTTCCTCTCTAAAGATAAATAAATAAAATCTAAAAAAAAAGAAGGAGATTTATCAAAGTTATGTTTTATCTCCAGGTGCTAAGATCATATTTTATATTTTCTTTTAATTTATTTTTAAATTAGTTGAATGAGAACATTTTTTGTTTGTAGTGAAAAAGTTAATTACTTTATGATTTTTATGATGCAGTAACCCATTGTATATGGTGGTAAGAAATAAAATTAATAATTAATAGAACTTTATATCAAATTACTGGTTTTCTGACTTGACATAGATACTATGAGGAAGAGTATATTTGGGGGAAATATGTCTGTAAATTTGATAATAACTCATTTTAATTCACCACAGAGATAGGCTAAAAAACACAAATTATATGTTTAGTACAAAAGTGCTTATACTCTAGCAACTTCTTTTTAAATTATTGACCTTATTATTGATTTTATCAATAGTATTTTATAAGGAATGAAAGCATATGTTTACACAAGATCTGACTACAAATGTTTATAAAAGATTCATGTGCAATATCCAAATCTCAGAATGGCTTATATGTCTGTCCATCAACAGGTAAATGGAACAAAATTTATTTTGTACACATGTGATATTCAATGTTATATTGCTAAATGATTTTCAGAAATAAAAATGATCTATTGAAACATGCAATGACATGGATACAACTCTAAATAAATAAGCAGAACAAAAGAACTCAGACAAAAATAACATTTAAAATTTTCATTTATACAAAGTTTAGAACATGAAATCTAATGTGCAGTGACAGAATTCAAATTAGTGTTCAGTTGAATTCACAGTGAGGGAATGGGAGGCAGGATGTACAAAAGCATAAAAAATATAAAATACATTTTTGTGGGTGATATAAATGATGATTCTGGTATTTTGGTGATTTTTACGCATGTAATAAATCTGATAACATCAATTTTATCTTAGGTATGTAAATTATATTTCAATGACATTTTAAAGATTGAAAAAATCAAATATTTTTATATATTAGCAATAAAGAAATGTACAAAAATGACACCAGTTTAAATATCATTAAAAACACCACATACCTAAGAATAAAAATGTGATGCATAAGTTATTACTGAGGAAGTTAAGAAGCTCTAAATGAATGAAGTCATATATATACATCCATTTGTCTGTGTGTCTGTGTGTGCATGTACACATCTGTCAATTCTGATAGTTAAAGACTGATGAACTATAGCCAATGCAATCTTTACCAATAAAAATACACATAGAGGACTTATAATAACAGGTATGAAAATTTGCATATTCCATAAATAAGTCTGTATGAAGTTGAAAGAAGTAAATAATCATTAATCAATGGAATAGAATATAGTTTATTTTTTAAAAATCCTCATGAAATAGGTAAAAGATAACTTTTTAAATAAATGGTGTTGGGTTGATTGACTATTTAAAAATAAATAAATCTTGAAACCTACCATATGCTACATTCAAAAGTTAATTCCTGATAAGTTTATATTAATATAAAAGGAAAATTGTTCCTAGAAAATAAAAGAATAATTTGATGATTGCAAATAGGACACAGTAAAAATAACTAAAAGATTAAAAATTTGAGTCATGTTAAAATACTTTTTGTTCATTAAAAGAAAATAACAAAATAAAAACTTAAGCATCAGATTTAGGGATAATACTAGATATTATATAAAAGAAGACTTAAGTTTTGAGTTCTAAAAAATAGATTTTACAAATAAATAAACAAAGGATGGATTATCCAATAAATATGGGCAAAACTTGAGTTGAAACTTCAGTATAAGGATAGTGAAATCATTAAAAACACATAAAAAAGGTTCAAGTTTAATAATCACTAATCAGCTCTGACTGATGTAGCTCAGTGGGTTGAATGCAGGCTGCGAACCAAAGAGTCACCGGGTTGATTCCCAGTCAGGGCACATGCTTAGGTTGTGGGCCAGGTCCCCAGTGCGAAACATGAGAAGTAACCACACATTGATGTTTCTCTCTGTCTCTTTCTCCCTCCCTTTCCCTCTTTATTATAAATAAATAAAATATTTATAAAAATAAAAAATAATAATCACTAATCAAATTAGTTCATTATGGTTGTATAAGTTGCTATAACAAATTTGAAGAGTTTCTCAGCAATACATTCAGATCCATAAAATATCTATAATCTGTGATCCCAAAACCTCATTTTTCTATATTTATAAAGTAGAATTTCATATATTTATTCACCAAAATACATATACAGGAATGTTTATTATAGCACTATTTATAACGGGCTCAGCCTGAAAACAACCCAGGTGTCTATTAACATTAGAGTGGATAAATAAGTTGGTTTATAGTCATTCCACAGAACATTATAAAGTGCTGGGAACAATAATTTGCTGTTACACATGATAATATGATGACTTTCATACAAATAAAGAATTAATGTGGTCAGATAAGAACAATATAATTTTATTTTAGTGAAATTTAGAGGCAGTTTATAGTACTTTATAACTTTTTTGTTAATTAAATATATTGGGGTGAAATTGGTTAATAAGATTATATAGGTTTCAAGTGTACAATTCCATGATGCATCATCTGTATATTGCAGTGTGTGCCCACCACCCAAAATCAAATCTCTTTCTGTCATGATATACAATATATAACCCCCTTTATCCCTTACTCCCCTCTCCTCTGGTAACCACCATGCTGTAATTTGTGTTTTTGAGTGTAGTAGTCTTGTTTGTTCATTTGTCACTCTCAGTTTTATATTCCACAAATGAGTGAAATCATGTGGTTTTTGACTTTTTATGTCTAGTTGATTTTGCTTAATGTGATTTTCTCAAAAGTCATTATTTTGCTTATTCCTGTAGGAGAAGTAGAGATTGGAAGGAGACTTCTATGGTAGCTGCAATGTTCCATTTTTTAAAAATATCAATGTCCATTACAATGATGTGTTCACTTTGAGAATGCCCACTTATGATTTGTGTATCTTTCTGTGTAGCATTATACATTCTATTATACTTCAGTTAAACTCTTACCTAAAATAATTTTACAATGTATGCATTAGTCTTCTCAGCATTTCTGTCTTGAGTACCCTTTCAAATCCTAGAATATTTTCATAGAAAAGTTGAAAATATATTCAATTTGAACAATAAGACATTCAGCAACAATTACAAAGCAAACACATTTATAAAACATAGATATAAAAGCTCCCAAAGTTATTACCCCAATCAGCTGTGTACTTTCCAAAATATTGCTGTTTTCAGCAAATGTTTGACTTTAACATGTATTCATTTCTATTAGGCGTGAAATTCTTACACATTTCAGCCATTTGATGAATTTACGATCTTTGGTTGATGTTTAGGTAAACTTATCACATTATGTCTTAACTCTAAGAGTAATCTTTATTTTGCATTCAAACTCTGCCAACTTAAAGTTCTGTCAGGGAAATTAGTGTAACTGTACATATATATTTAACAAATATAGATTATATCCTTAAACAAACTTGTGAAACACTTCTATAAAATATATGTATAGTAACCTAAATTTGCAAAACAAAATATACCCATTGAACCATAATTTTATCATGTATCATAAGCAAACATTAGTCTGATTGGTAAGTTTTTTAAAGAATGTTCAACAGAAATGCAACCTATATATTTATTTTAGAGTTTTAACCTAAATGTCTCCTGTTTTATTATGTGCTATGAAAGCAAACTAGAAAACACAAAATCTGTACATTTCAAATGCTAATTCTAAAATAAAGAAGGAACCTTTGAAAGTATAAAGCTTCCAATTGACTCAAGAAGAAAATAAAATGTATTTTATATAATATATTTTATTGATAATGCCATTACAGTTGTTCCATTTCCCCCTTCATTCCCCTCCACCCTGCACAACCCTTTCCACCCACATCCCCCCCCCCTTTAGTTCATGTCCATGTGTCATAAGTTCTTTAGCTTCTATATTTCCCACACTACTCTTGCCCTACCTCTGTCTATTTTCTCCCCACTGTCTATGCTTATTCTCTGTACCTCCCCCCCACACACACTCACCTGTTGCTAACCCTCCATGGGATCTCCATTTCTGTGGCTCCACTCCTGTTTTAGCTGTCAGCTTAGTTTGCTTTTGTTTTACGTGTGGTTGTTAGTAACTGTGAGTTTGCTGTCCTTTCACTGTTCATATTTTTTATCTTCTTTTTCTTAGATAAGTTCCTTTAACATTTTATATAATAAAGGCTTGGTGATGATGAACTCCTTGAACTTGACCTTATCTGAGAAACACTTTATCTGTCCTTCCATTCTAAATGAAAGTTTTGCTGGATAAAGCAATCTTGGCTGTAGGTCTTTGGATTTCATGACTTGGAATACTTCTTTCCAGCCCCTTCTTGCCTGGAAGGTCTCTTTGGAGAAATCCACTGACAGCCTGACGGGTACTACTTTGTAGGTGACTGTCCCCTTATCTCTTACTGCTTCTAGGATTCTCTCCTTCATTTTAGTCTTGGCCAATGTAATTACGATGTGCCTTGGTGTGTTCCTTCTTGGGTCCACCTTCTTTGGCACTCTCTGAGCTTCCTGGATTTCCTGGAAGTCTATTTATTTTGCCATATTGGGGAAGTTCTCCTTTATTATTTGTTCAAATAACTTGAAAAGTCCACTTGTTGCTCTTCCTCTTCCATGTCTGGTACCTCTATAATTCAGATGTTGGAATGTTTAAAGATTTCCTGGGGGTTCCTAAGCCTCTCCTCAGTTTTTTGAATTCTTATTTCTTCATTCTTTTCACTTTGGTTGTTTCTTTATTCCTTCTGGTCCACTCCATTGATTTGAGTCTCAGTTTTCTTCCCATCACTATTGGTTCACTATTCATTTTTCTTCATTTCACTTAGTGTAGCCTTCATTTTTTCATCGATTTGTTACCAAATCAACCAGTTCTGTGAGCATCCTGACCACCAGTGCTTTGAACTATGCATTTGATAGGTTGGCTATCTCTTGGTTGCTTAAAAGTATTGACTCTGGGGCTTTGATTTGTTCTTCCATTTGAGCCACAATTTTTTGGTCTGGTTGTACCTATTATGTATGAGGGGCAGAATCTTAGGTGCTCACCAGGGTGGGGTCACCCAGTCTCTGGGTTGTGCCCCTGTATGTGGGGGTGGGGTCAGAGTGGGAACAAAGGTGCTTGCTCCGCTTGTATTTCAGTCCCTTCTGCTGCTTCCCACAAGCAAACTGGGCTCACCTGGTGCTGGTTCTCAGGTGGGTGTGCTTGTGTATGTTCTAGGACCCTGTGGGTCTCTAAAAAATTTCCTGTGAGGCTGGGAGACTCTCCCAGAACCTCAGCGCCAACAAGTATTTTCAATCAGTGCTTTTATGCTTTATTTCTTATTGCTGGGGCCCTGGGTTGCATGATCTGTCTCATTCCCTGTTTTCACCTGGTTTATCTACCGGTGAATGTGTGACCACAGTCAGCCAGCTGCCTTGTGCACATCACTGGGTCTGTTCGTTTCCCCCCCACTCCCCAGGATCTGCTAGCCTCACTGTGCCTCACTGTGCCTCACTGTGCGAGAAGGCACAGTGCTTTCACCCACACCTCCATCTTGGCCGGAATTCTTAAAATGTTTTTTCATATTGTTCTATCTTCTTTTTTTTAAAGATTTTATTCATTTATCTTTAGAGGGGAAGGGAAGGAGAGAGGGAGAGAAAGATCAGTGTATGGTTGCCTCCCATGCGTCCCCTGCTGGGAACTGGCCTGCAACCCAGGCATGTGCCCTGACTGGGAATCGAACAGCGATTGTGTGGTTCGCAGGCCCGTGCTCAATCCACTGAGCTACGCCAGCCAGGGCTGTTCTATCTTCTTATATGTATTTTTTAAGTGCCAAGAGCATAAAAATTTATTTTTCATTTTAAAATAATTTTCCATCTGAGTCAAATTCTAGTGTGTTCAAGATTTTTGACAAACACTTTTAAATCAACAAAAGCAAGTATATTAATGTAGTTGTTTTTTTGTGTGTGTGTTACAAAAGTGATTTTTTCATAGAAAATTACCCACTGTTTCTGGCTACAGATTCTTTTCAACAAAAGTGGCTTTTCCTCAGTTTATTTCCACCCTAGAAAAGTCTCTTATGTATATGTTTAGAAAATAATTGAGGCTCTTGCTGTTCATTCCCTGGGATTCTTTTAAGTAAACTTCTAATATCCCATAAAGGAAGTAAGTAGAAATAGTACAATTTATCTTTTGTGTTGCCTAGGGATCATACTGGTTTCTACATAAAAGAGAGAAATACAGGCAACACTTTATGTAACCAATTGAATGAATTAAGGTTTTTTCTGGAAAATGTGACCTTGTTGATATCATTTTCATTTTTGAACCATTTGTAATTGTCATCTGATTTCACATCTCCTTGTAAAGTACAATAGCAAAGTTACATATTCCATAGCTGTTTATATAAAAAAGTTATAAAAATATGTTTTGTTTATGAATTAGATAGCAATGAAAACAATCAATAAATAGAAATATAAAACTTTTCCTTTCTCTTTTTAGAATGGTCCAATAAAAACCATAAGCATGTAAAATGCATGAATTATTTGAGGAAAGCATACATATCTTCAATTCTATAATTTACACTACAAAGAAGTAAGTACTATAATTAATTTGTGTTGAGTAAACAGGTATATTTCCCTATGAATATTAATTTTCCAAACACAATATATGTTTTATTTAAAATCTCTGTTGTATACAAACTGGTAATTACTAAATAGTAATGGGGAAGTAAAACATAGTAAATATAATCAATAATAGTGTAATAACTATGTATGGTACCAGTTGGGGTACTGGAAATATCCAAGGAAACGCTATGTAAAGTATATGATTGTTTAACCACTAAGCTGTATGCCTGAAACCAATACAAAATAGAAAAAAATAAAATAAAATCTCCATGTTAAAGTTTGTATTTTTTCATAAATCACAAAAATTCAAAATCTAGTAATTTATGGTTTTTTTTAAGATTATAGTTATTTACTTTTTCAGAGAAGGGAAGGGACAAAGAAAGAGAGGGAGAGAAACATCAGTGTGTGGTTGCCTCTCACATGTCTCACTAGGGACTTGGTCTGAAACCCAGGCATGTGTCCTAACTGGGAGCATTCAATCCACTGAGCCACACCAGCCAGGGCTAATAACCTAGTAACCTTTCAAAGTCAACAACCACAAACTTTTTTCTAATAATCACAACTTTAAAAGGTCATAATATTGGCCCTGGCTGGTGTAGCTCAGTGGATTGAGTGCAGGCCTGCGAACCACACGATCACGGTTGGATTTCCAGTCAGGGCACATGCCTGGGTTGCAGGCCAGTTCTCAGTGGGGGACATATGAGAGGCAACCACACATTGCTATTTCTCTCCCTCTCTCCTTCCCTTACCCTCTCTCTGAAAATAAATAAAATATTTAAAAATAAATAAATAAAAGGTCATAATATTTTGTATGTATCTATGAGAATATAGAACATGCAACCGTTTATTGAAATAACACTTTAAAGCAGATTTACTATTAATTTAATTATGTAAGTGTTTAAAGATTAGAAATCTGTAATTATAATAAAATATAAAATACCTAAAATAGTTTCACAATTATGTTATATAGTATTGCCACTAACTTATTGAGTTATAAACACAGAATGCTTATATATTTTTTAGTAAATATTACCCAATATATTCTATTGAGGAATCATCTATTGTTTCCATAAAATAATAGGATTAAAATGATAACTCAGGGAAATTCTGTGTAATTTCTGTTATTTTATGTTATTAAGATAAAGTACTTTGCATTTTAAAGATTCAATTTTATATTCGATTTGAAACTCATACCTTTCATCTAGCACAAGCAGCAGTTAGATTTTCAGTGATAAGAAATTCAAGAGGGTCATGCTGTCCTTCATCCTCCTCATGCTTTTATTTCTCTCAGACCCTCAGCAGCCACCTTGACTCCGACCATACACACACAGTACCCCTGGCTGGTAGAGACGGCATCCGTTTCTGACCTGCCAATAATGTTCGGCGATGTTGTTAAAGGCATAGTCAGGTGCCTCTGGTGAGAAGAAATAGCAAATGTCCTTGATTAGAGTGGTGTAATATTCTTTGCCAAGCTGACAATTTTCCTATCCCCACATGGTTTCTTATGATGTTTTTTTTTAATCAAAACCAACCCCGCTCTTCCTTGAAAGGCAATAATGTGGGGTTTTTTTGTACTCTACAAGCAGTTTCAAATCCCAAAACCATCTTAGGCCTAGGATCTCATAGACTTCTGATTATTCTATTTTGTTTATACAACACTTGGAGACTGATGGAAATTTATTAGTAAGAATCAGGATATCAGGATATGAATCCCTTTGACATGGACGTTTGAAAAATGAGTAACTCTGGAGTTACCTGGGGGTTTTGTAATATTCCACTGCTTACGAATGAAAAGAAAATGCTCCATCAGTACCTTATAAATGTGTGTAACATTTCTGTTGCATGTTTTGTTATGTATCACATAAATGAGTGAAAGGCAATTGGGTCATGTCCAGATTTTGTGGAGCTTTACATATACATATATTTCATAAAATCCACAAAATTATGAGTTTTAAATTAGATATAAAAGTGAATGCTTGAAATAATAAAATAAATTACAAAAAACGTATAAATTTCATTTACAGTAGTTCTCCCTTCTCTGTAGGGGATATGTCCCAAGATATCCTGTGGTTGCCTGAAATTGTGGATAGCACCAAACCCTATGTATACTATGGTTCTTTTCTATACCTACCTACATACATACCCAAGATACAGTTTAATTTATAAATTAAACACAGGTAGAGATTAACAGCAATAAACTAATAATAAAATAGAACACTTAAAACAATATGCTATAGTAAAATTATATATATATATATATTTTCTGTCTAATAATTGTCCTGTTCCCTAGACTGCTATTAAGTGATTAATGGGAGGGGACAGAGCACAAATACACTAGACAAAGGGGTGAGTCAAGTCTCTGGGCAGAAGGAGAGTGGCACTGTGAACTTCTATCATGCTACATGCAATTTAAATCTTATCTATTTTTTTATTTTTTGAATTTTCCATTTAATATTTTTGGATTGTAGTTGATTGGGTAGATGAATCCATGGAAAGTGAAACTGCAGATAAAGGGGATTACTATATTCTACAAACACAATGAAATCTAGAAAAAATATTATTTTTATGAAACAACTATATTTTGCCTACAGTTTGGTTGTCTATTTTTTATTTACCCTTTAGATGACAACACATTTATATATTAATCTGAGGAGCAAACAGGGAGAAAATTTAATCTTTTCTTTAGCATGGTGATTAAAATTGTTCATTAGTACTGATTACTAGGAGAAATTACCCTCCACTTTGCAACTCTTTATTGGTAAAGTCAGGTAGATTTTTAGACTGGTCAAACATAGGAAAACTCCAAGTGATTTTATTACATGAGCAGAAAGTTTCAAAGTATTTTAACCATCCTTGTGTAGTGACTCCTCTTAAATATATTTAATTTCTGACACATTCAATATTTTCCTGTCAGTATTTTATTCAATTGGTTTATTATAAATTTTATATTATCATCTCATAAACTTTATTTCAATAAAAATTATAAAAGTTCACTGTAGCCATCCAAGTTAAAAAGTTCCTCAAAATAAAACTGTTATTGATATGTCTTTATGTGTAGTCCACACCCTACAAACTGTGTATTATTTTATTATTATTTGCATATTCCTTCTGCATTTTCATTTCTAGTTTGCTAGTGTTCTGATTCTCACAATGTTCTTTATTTTTTGCTCTAATTTTCATTATGTGTAGTTTAATGGCTATCATGATTTTATTCCCTGTCTTTGTAAATTGATCCTGAAATCTTTAGTTTCTAGGACATATATAGAAGTTTAGACATTTCAAAATTTCAAAAGCTGTCAGTTTGTGCTTTGGACATCAACTAGAATAGTTTCTTCAATTATATTTTAATTTTATCCAACTACTATTTCTGGAAGAAATAATTCCAACTTCCTTTAAAATTTACTTGATAGCATATAGATCCAAAAATTAGGTATTACATTAACTCATACAAATACTTGCCCATGTAATACATAGTATATAGTATAGTTTATATACTAACATGTGTGTGTGTATATATATGTATGTATTTGTATGCTACATAAAGTAAAAGGATCCTTGCAAGTGAGAGGTCCTGAAGGTTAAGCTTCATCATTACCTTCAAGGTAGATATGTTAGAGAAAACAATTTTCTTACAAACAGTGACAACACATTAGTATTAAGCCACATTAGTCAAAATGGAGCAAAAATATATTTGTGAATTTTTGTCATATAGACTAAATATAGATACGTTTTATAGTAAAATTGTATGCTAATTTATTCACTCATTCACTTAAGCAATAATAAATCCACACACAGTATACTCTGACTATGTGTTAAATTAATGAAAATATCCCTTGTGTGACATAGAAAATATACAATAATATGGTTACTATTAATACAGGTTATAATATGTCATAATAATTGGCACAATAGTTTTTTTACTATCTTGGTGATTTGAAAGGAAATAACTGATGTATTATTAAGGAAAGTGACTAGGCAAATTTATATTGAGTCTGTGGCAATATCTCCTGGGGTAACATGACATTTAAACTCACCAAATAAATAGTAGAGATAAGTAAAGACATACTATGTGCTATTTATTTCTTTATATGGTGATGTTTAAGAGAATACACTTTGTTGTAGGGCTTCTGTACTGGCAGAACAAAAAGGGCTCAGCAGACTCTCTTCTTGTCAAAAATGCAATTTTGCTAGTGAGTAATTATAAAAATAAGATAATTAAAACCTGTGGAAATTATCCTAAGTGAATACAGTAGATGAAGACATGGCCCAGTCCCTTACGCCCACCCAAGTTCTTTGTTATAGGAGATTTACACAGGTTCTCTATCTGGGATAAGCATGGCCAAGAATATGGGATCCCTTTCCCCTCTCAATTTCCAGTCTAATACTTCGATTTTAACCCAAGAAGGACACGTTTCTGAGAGTATCACACCCCACCCCATTTCTTCAGCAGTATGCATCAGAAGCCATACTGCAGGCAGATACAGCTCCAAGGATGCAGTCTCCTAGGCCCGGTGCAGGCCTCACTTGTAGGGCAGAAGTCTGTACCAGCCATAGTAGATTGGCTCTACTGGGGTCCCAATCATCCTGCCTCCCAGCAAATTATAGGACTGAAAGATTCACACAAGGAGATAAAGCCAGAAGGACCAGAGATCACCAGACCTCCTGAACCTCAGTGCTTTGTCAGAGTGGGTAACAGGGGACCTCTGTCCTTACCTCCCAGGCACTGGTACAAAGGCTGTGCTAAAGGAAAAGTAAGACATAAAGCAAAGAGCTTCAAAGAGCCTTGGCTTGAGGTGACTAACTGTATGTGCAACAAAGCTTAGAGATCTCCATGACTAAAGACATTTAAAAAAAACAGGATCTTGGGGGAGACCAATTAAGAAGAAGCTGGTAGCCCCTTGAGTTTAATACAGATAATTAGGAAAACTGATAGTCAAGATTTTCCCTGCACATGTGCCTCAGGCTGCACACACTCAGAAGAAATCAAACAGGGCAGCCAGGAAAGCATTCCAAAGCTGCACCCAGAATCATCAACAAAAAGCAGGGCGATGTCTTACTAGCACAAGGGGCTAAAATAGAACTTCTGACAAAACACTGGCTGAAACTGAGCTACTCTGACCCAGTATAGGATAAATGGCGGCAATCTGGCTCCCTCACCTAGGTGTCTGGGCAACTAAGGTAAGCAGTTTTCCATAACCTTGAGAATGGGCCTGAAAAGTAGTGTTCTCATGGCCTTGAGACTGGGTTTGACAAATGGTTCCCATAGCCTTCAGTGGGCTTGCATGCATGGTAGGAAGCTCTGTTGCACAATATCTGTTTTATCTCTAGTATTTAAGGGTGTAGGACACAGGTGGCAAACAAAAGGCTTGAGGGCCAAATCCGGCCCTCCACCTGGTTTTATCCGGCCTGACACCTTGTTTCTACCTGGCGGAAGAGCTGAGCTCCTTACCCCTAGTTAAGGAGTAGTTAGATTTATACAGTCCTAAAATGTCATTCATCCCTTTGAAGACAACTGCAAGGCTCATATGGACCCCAGTTAAAATGAGTTTGATACCCCTGGTGTGGGGACTCCCCACTGGGTGTCACACAGGGGGACAGGTGACATGCAGTGTGACATGCAGTGACACATACAGGAGGACATGTAGCTTGCAGCATGTATGGCTCTCGCACCCTTGAATACAGGCATGTCTGGCATCATCATGGCTCCATGACTATTCTTCTGTTTGCCTGAATCTCGTGAACCTGTCTGGCCTTGAATGGTTGCAACACACCCAACATTGCGCAATTCCTAGGAAACCAGGTTTAAAAATGAAATTATACCAGTCCCCATAAGTCTAGAAAATTGTATGCATCTGCATGGCTTCACCTTCTCATGAAAAATGGGTGAGGGAAAATTTAAACTACCAGTCTTAGGCTGAATGCAGGGAAAATAATTGAACTTCCTAAATTGACAGCAACTACAAAGTAATGCATATATCTAAACATAAATTAAAAATAACTAGCTAAAGAATTGAAACACAATCTTTGATTAGTAAGTGGCTTATGACAACTCAGAGGTGACGTGTTGGTAGATAAGTTGAAAAATAAAAACAGAGAAAAAATAAGCAGGTATACCAGAGGCTGAACACACATGAGAATTACACTTTGCAGAATAATTTGAGCCAAGTCACTTAAACAAACAAAATAACTAATCAAATAATGACAATAACAACTGCCTGGGAAGAAGGGGGGATCATTATCTAGAATTGCTACATCATAGTATTAAAAAGTCAATTTGTTAAAATCAGAATTAAGAGATATCAAAACAAAAACAAAACTTCAGATGGAGGTGTGACACGCACACAGGAACCAAAGTGCAGACAGTAGAATCAGGCTTTGGCACGCCCGAGGACAACCCGGGACACCGATACTTCACACCAGCTCTGTGAAGCATGCTCAGAGAACCAAAGGAAACATTTAAAAGTGTAAGGGAAGCTATGAGACGATGTTGCATCAGCTGGAGAATATGATTAAAGATATTGCATTAAAAAAGAGGAAGTGAATAGGAGTTTTATAGTTAAAAGTACAATAAGCAAACTGAAAATGTTATGAGTGCCTCAATAGTAACTTTGACTAGTAGAAGAAAGAATAGTGAAAGTGAGGATATAGCAACAAAGATTGTGCAGCCTGCAAAACAGAGAGCAAAAGAAAAATGATCAGAACCTCAGAAATATGTGAAACAATTCCATGAAGATATGAGTAATGTGAATATCATAGGGAGAGATAGGAGGGAAACTGACAAAAAAAAGAAATTCAAGAAAATAGTGCCAATACCTGGAACATGTCTCATAATTTAAAGAAAAAAACATTAATCTAATCACCAGAAAACTTAGTAAATTTCAAAAAAATGAATATATTTAATTCAAACACATAACAGTCAATATGTTGAAAAACAAAGAGAAATTCTTCAGAGCAGTGAGAAAAATCAATACATCACTTAATAAAGGACTCCAGTAATACCAATTAATATCGAGAATAGAAAATGATGAAAAAGTGGGTAAAATTTTAGACTTCAATGTATATAAGATTCTTTAATAAGTATATTGTATTGATAATATTGTATTAATAAGTAATAACATTTTAAAGGGAGTATATACCTACAATGTTGGTGATTTTAAATCATACTGAGTATAGGGAACAGTGAACACATATAAAACACAAAGAAAATGTATGCTTTTAGTTTTGTAAATAAATGTTGTAGAATAAAAGGGGTACATTTAAAACTATTTGAAGAAAATACTTATTTAACTTATATTCCATTTTCTGTTCTAACATTCTTATTTGTATTAATCTAAGTAAAACTGATGAAATAGCCGATGATATTTACCAGCAGTTGTGTTGTTATGGAGTTTTAGGTAATAACAAAGTAAAATAATAAACTCCTATGAAGTTTCCGAACTTAATAATACACATTTAATGTTAAATATGTAATTCCTTCTATAACAAAAGTGCTTAAAATTGATGAAAATGTCTAATGTTTCTATTTTTCATCCATAGACCGGCTGGCATAAAAATCTAAATTTATCTCCCACAGTTCTGAAGAGTGGAGGTCTGAGGTCAGGATTCCAGCACAGACAGGTCTGTTGAACAGCCTCTGCCAATTATAAACTGTAGACCTCTACCTGTGTTCTTTCACAGGAGAGGGCGATCGGGAGATCTGTAGGGTCTCTTTTATAATGGCACTAACCCCACTCATGAGAGCTCCATTTCCATGACTTAAGTGCCTCCTAAAGACTCTGCTTCTAAAGCATTCATATTGAGGATTAGAATTTCAACTTATAAAATTTGGGGGGACACTTCAGATCATAGCACCAGGAATCTGGGAGAAGGGTGAACTCCTCCAGCAGCAGGACTGGCACAAGGCAGAAGACAGAGAAGCCACCCCTCCTGCATATGGGATATGCCAAAGGCTCAGGTGCGGTGGTCACACTCCATGTGCGGGGTCCTGCTTCTGTGACTCAAAGCGTAATAGGCAACTAAGGACAGACTATTAGTGGTTCAGGTGCCTATCTGACATTCTGCTTCTGGGAGAGCTCAGTCTGGGGCCAGCAATTGTCCCTCTAGTTGACATTAAGTGGGCCTGAGGAGGGCAGCTTCTTTTGTCAAAAGCACACGGGCAACTTATGAACATCATATGTAGTCCTGATACTTTGCCAGGCTTGAGAGGTGGGCACTAACACTGCTAAGATGAAGCCACTGTCTGGGAGCAACTATTGTATTGCAGTTTGGATGATTTTATAATCTTTTATTGGAAGTGGGGGACATGCAAGCCGTGCTTATGTGTAAGTAGCAACAAAGTCTTACTTAGAATTTGTTGTTGAGGAAGTTGTTGCTTCTTGAACAGTAGAATTAAAATATGTTGAACTCGTGCTAACATTGTGGGTGCTGAGAGGGTCAAGGTTGTTCATTGACAGTGTCAGGAATGATGCAGTCCTGACTTTATCAAACCATTTTTAGGAATTTAACTGAGATGGTAAGTGCTTGTATCATATATGGGTAATGGTCCACCCTCTTCTAGTGAGTTCCTTTTGAAGTATCTATACACTCAGAATTAGTGTCCAAATGATTCTCTCCAGAGGGTAATCTCATCAGTATGATAGTACACCTATTTTCCATGAAGGAAATTGGATGTGTTTAAGATTTTGCATGCAAATTTGTGTGAGGTAGTTGAGGTACTCCACAAGTATCTAGACAAAGATGTATTGTGTCACTTTGGAGGAGAAGGCAAAATGCAACTGTATTAGTTACTTATTTCTGTTATAACAAATTCATTCTTAATTCTATCTATAACCTTAATTTATTTTAACCACGCAGTATAAAAACACATTGATAGGTTCTGGGGACAAGGGCATGAATTCTCTAGTATCTTTAGACAATGACTTGAAAAGCCATTGGTTGGTTCAGGAATCCATAGAATAATAATATGGGTACAAAGTTATATGAAAATGGAGAATCCAGGATGGACTCAAACCATGTCAGGCCTCATAGGTCATGGGAAAAGCATTAAATATATATTGATTGATTTTGCTGCTGTGAATGTATGGGTAGAAATGATATCAGTTAAATATTTATTGGCCATGCTAATCAATAACATTCTGCATAATATTCACATGAGATTAAGCATCAAGTGCTGTGGGCTTTAAACATGGGAATTTGGAATTCCATGAATCCTTAAAAATTACAGTGATATAAGTGGGGGCCCCCAAAAACTTGATTTTATTTATTAAAAAATTGTGTATTTATTATTACATGTTTAAACTTCAGTCACCTTCAAAGTATTCTCCTTTTGATACAATATACCTATTAAAATGTTTTTTCTACTGCACAAAATAGTTTTCTAACTCATCAATTGTGATGCCTTTTGGTGTTTTCTGTCTTTTTTTTTTTTTTTTTTGTTAAACTCCATCCACATCCATAAATACATTTCCCTTTGAAGACTTTTTTATCTTGGGAAACAGACAAAAAACTGCTTGGGTAAAGTCAGGTGAATAGGGAGGGTGGGGCACTGGGATCATGTCTTTTGGGGTCAAAAACTGCTAAAATCTCAGTGCTGTGTAGACATGTGTGCTCATAAATCACCCATGATGAAATGGGCAAACATGTTAAAAAATCTTCAAAAAAAGATCACTAAAGTTGAACGCAGGCTGTCACTACAATGCCAGTAGGCACCTTGATATAGATGGGTTTCTAGAACACTCCCCAGTATGGGAAGCCTGTAGAATAAGGGGCCCACCAACTAGAAGATAATTCCAGTATTTTGGGGGTCTACCCTTGAATACTGGGTAAATAAGGCAGATGTAGGAAAAAAGACATTACAATTTGAGGAGTTAATATTTTCAAATAAAATAATATAGAAAGAAGGGTATTACAATTAGTAGAGACGTTTTTACCAGTTATATTGAGAGTTCAAGTCATGTGTGTGAATAAAAATGTCAGTTGAGGGCTGGTCAGGTAGTTGATTCTTTTTTCATTGTTACAAGCAGTGCTTCAAACTAGTATCCTTGAACGTGTCTGTGAGAGTTTCTCTAGCATAGACACTGAGAAATAAAATGCAAAAGTCACAAGCACATGCATTTTAACTCTCTGGTATAATTAAATTCCCTCCCAAACAATTCAATCAACATGCACTTCAATCATCAATGAGATCTCATTTTCAAAACTTTAAGGACATTATCCTAAGCAGTCAGTAAAGAAATACCAAGGGAGTTATAGTTACACAGTCACAATGAGAGAAATATAAATGCATGTCAATCCCAGAAACTGTTAGTGCCAAATCAAGGCAAGCACGATCTTTCTATTCCCTCACTTCTCTTTCAGCACCATTCATGGCCATGGCAAAAACAGTAGCTGGAAAAGAAGAAATGGAGTGCAGGGAAATGGAAATGAAGTTCTCAAGGCTCCCCTACACCCTCCCAATTGACAATTACTACTTCAATTAGCCCAAGCTGAAACCAAAGAGACGTTTTAGATGTTTCAAGTTTTATGTACAGTCACTTGTATGGCCATTGTTTTCATGCAGACCCTATTCTAAGGTCATTACAAGTACATGAACAAAACCTCATGCTGCTGTTGTATTATTCTTTATGTTTATGATGAGAAAACTGAAACATAGATATGTTAAGAATTTTCTCAAAGTCAGAGTTGTGAAGCATTGACACTAGGATTTGAGTCTAAGCAAACTGAAGAACCCGTGGCGTAAAATCACTATGTGCTGCTACTTTTTAGAAATTATTAACAAATTGAAACTGTTTTTGTGGCCAGACATGACCAGATCATTTAACTTTTCTAAAAGCTTTGAAAAATGCCTCATTTATTTTGTTCAGAGACATAGGAATAAATTGTGAGATTTATAGGTATTGATTGAAAAGGAGAGAATATATTTGCTAGACAGTTAACACCCTACTCAGGTTCACTCTCAATACAACGGTTAGATATATCCTTCCAGCCAGGTTTAGACTACTCAGGGTGCCCTGGCTTGAGAAATATTTGTAAGTACCCCAAACCAAACTAGTTTTTGCCGTAAGTGATGCCACGATGGGAAGACTAGAGATATGCTGTCCTCCAGACTCTGAATGAGAGGAGGCGGGCCCAGCTCCACTGGGAGCACTGCTCCACCGGACTGCAGCTCCACTTCAGCTGCAGGCACAGACTAAGGATGCCCTGCTGAAACCAGGCAAGGAAAAACAGGGAAATATCCTCTTGCTCACTGTGGAGGGCCCAGAGTGACAGCAAACAGCCACTTGGACGTAGCCTTGGGAAATAAAAGTCCCCCACATGCATTGGGTGGCTCTTGTTGCCTCTTGGGCCCAAGGGGTGGAGAGAAACTTACAAATAGTACCCTGGGTGATTGGGACATGGCCCCCAGTCTTAAAGGTAACATACTCAGGGCCAATAGACCACAAAGTGCTTCTTCTTGGCACCATTGTGATTTCCCTATGGCCCATTATGAGTTCTCCCCTTTTACTGCAAATAGATGCTGAGACCCCAGTTGAGGCATGAAAGGTGTTCACACCCAGAAAGACCCCCTCTGTCAGCCACTGTCTTATCGGCTGAGCAGAAGCTTGCTGGTATATTGCCTGAGGGTTGTGCCTTGCCTTTACTGGTGCCTATAACTGCTCTGTCTTTTCACCCTTAGAGCTCAAAGTAACACCCTCGTGGACGGGGTTCATACCTATGCTTCAGTAGCTGACCAATCAATGTGCTGGGTCTGCACTGAATTCCCCCTGAGCGTGTCAGCCAGCTTCCCATGGTGCATCTTTTTTGCTTCTGTCTCATATTGAACTTGGCTTCAGAACCAGTGGAACAGCCAACATCCCTTGAGGAATGCTACTTGGACTGACATCTATCCTTCAGTGACAGAGCTGTGTAACTGGCCTAAGCCATTAAGCAGCTACTCTGTATGGGATGGCCCAGGGTGGCTCAGAGCTGAGGCTGTGGAGCTGGCTGGACCGGCACCCTTTTGCACTGAGAATTTCAAAAGACAAGCCCGGGTGGGCTGGCCTCCTGACAGGTCTGTGTCAGACCCACATTCCTGGACATTGCTGGGAAGCACAGAATGGTGTGTAGGCTGTTGTTCCTACTGGCACCCTCTGATTGTGCGGCCCATATGAGTGGCCTTACCTGTATGGAAGTTGGACTGGCTGTTGTACGTAGGCGTGGCCTAATTGCCTGTGTATTGGCTGTGTGCTGTTAAAGCTTGCACTGCTGCTACAACAGCACTTCTGTTTTGCTTGCTTGTTGTTGTAGCCTGTGCTGCTGTTTGGGTTATAGGTGCAGGGGTCTTCCCTCACCAAGGGACCTCTGTGGAAGTCATCCTTGTGTATATTGTAAGGTGAGGAACACAGAAGTGGTGGATTGTAGGGTAAGTGGAGGCAGTCTGGCTTCCTAGCCCAGGTGTCTGGGTAGCTAAGGGAAGCAGTGCTCCCATAACCTTGGAGGGGCCTGATAACCAGTGTTCTCATAGCCTTGAGACTGGGTCTGATAAACCATTCCCATAACATGAAGTGGGCTTGCATGCCCAGAATTATGTTATGTTATATAATTTCTGGCATCTTGCGGGCTTTGTTCCCCTCTTGTACTTAAACAAAGGGGGGCTTTCTGTTGGGGGCAATGATGAGAGGCACATCGAAGGGGACAGATGCCATGATGGGTGTCATGCTGGGGATCAAGGGCCATGACATGTGACATACAGGGGAACATGCAGCTTTCCTTTTGCATGGCTCACCCACCCCTGAATAAAGACATGCCAGACATCCCAAAGGCTCCATGAATAGCATTCTGTCTTTGTGAATACCATGCACCTGCCCAGCCTTGAACGGTGGCAACACAGTACTAAAGTTGACATGGCAGCATATACAATGAGAAGAGGAAAGCTTGACTTTATCAAAGAAGCTTCTTCAATCAGATATCTGCAGAAAGAAACCTCTGAGGAAATTATGTGAGAATATTTTGGAAGAACCAATTAAAATATTCCTCAAACCCTTAAACTACCAGTGACAGTTAAGGACAGTGTTAATCAAGTAAGTATTTCCGGATCCATACCACTCTTCCTTCTCTTAGCTGCAGAGCCCACAGGAACCAGAGGTAATCCAGATGGGGGATGGGTGGATGTAAAAACATGAAGAAATAAATAAAACACAGCAAAAATGCCCTTTTCATTAACCAAAAGCTTTGTAGCTTGAAGCATTGCCAAGTTTGGGGAGAGTGAATTGTTTTTATTTATGAAAACTGAAGTCTTTAAAAGAATACCCATCAAAACTAGCTGCATTGAATGACTCTAAGTGGACAATGGGGAAAATAATAATGTTTTCTATTTGTTCCTAGTAGAGCTATGCTCTTTCAATACAACAGTTATATATATACCATAGACAAATAATTTTTCTGGAAACAAAATATGTAGTAATTTTTTAAATTAGTTACATTAATTGAAATATCTTTACTACAAATGGTCATAAACTAGACCATACAGTAAAGGTCAGTAAATTTCCACAGACGGTAGAAAGAGTAGGCATCTATTTCTAATCTCAGTGTAGAAAAGCAATACTAATCAGAAAATAAAAAAGAAATTCCAGGAAATTTTAATAAAAATTAATTCAATATTAAAGACATCATGTCAGAAAAAATCAAAACAAAATTGCAAAACTATAAAATGTTTATAAAACAAATAAGCTAAAATACTCATGTCAAAATATGAAATAAAGCCATGCTTTAATGAATTACTTATCAAAATAATACTACAAAAACAATTTTAAAAAGTGATTTGAATTTCAGTTTAATAAAAAGTGTAACAAAATGTAGACTAGAATTAAGTAATTAAAGTAACAAAATAGAATTATAAATCTAAATCAGTAAAATACAAAGTATTTTTAACACTACACAAAAAATATAAATAAGATCAAATGGATTAATTTAACAGCTGAAATAATAGAATCAGGTCTATATGTGATGACATTATTTTTCATAAAGGCGATTTATTTAAAATTTTTAATATAGCCCTAGCTATAGCTGGCATAGCTCAGTGGATTGAGAGCAGGCCTGTGAACCAAAGGATCACTGTTTGATTACCAGTCAGGGTACATGCCTGTGTTGCAGGCCAGTTCCCAGCAGGGGATGCACGAGAAGCAACTATACATTGATATTTCTCTCCCTCACTCTTTCCCTTCTCCTCTAAAGATAAATAAATAAAATCTTTACAAAATTGTCAATATAATTTATTACACACAAAGTTCATTATTTTGTTTATTTTGGAAAAATAAATAAGATATAAAATACATTGATAATGTTTTGCTTTTTAAAAACTAAAAAGTCAGAATTCAATATCGGCTTCACTCAAGTACATGGATATGTTGATTAAATTATTTTATTTGATTCATATGTTAAATAAAAATAAATTTTCTCTTAAACTATTAAAAAATAAAATGAAAAAATCCAAATAATTTAAATAGGTCTACTGTCTGCTTTTGAAGAGAAAGTGGATAACTTACAGTCACTTCATGAAAAATAATTGCTACAAATGTACACACACATCTGCTAAAATTGTTAAAACTAAAGGAAAAACTGTTACACAAAACTAACAGCTTTCAAAATTTCAAGAGTATCAGTCAGTATTGATTTACATGTTCTAGGGTATAATGGAATTAGGAAATCTTCCAATATTATTATATTCTCCACTATAGCATACAAAAAAACTATTCTCAAGAAATAAAATTGATTAAAAAACATAGTATTAAAATTATTTGTAAAATGAACTAAAGCAATGAAATAAGTATTTCATGCAGCTATGAAAAGCTATGCAAGTTACTTATGATACATACAATGTATGTGTGCATATATGTTTATATACATGTTTATGAGTATGTATGTTGGTATATAAACAAACAAATTTTCTTGTCATATGCAAGGAAGACTGGCAGGAAAATGGAAGTTTCTTTGTAAACTCCAGTGTATTATTTTATTTTGTTCATGCATTTCTAGTTAATTTTTATGGTTGATATTTACAGTTACCTAGAATAAGTCATGCATTGCTGAGAATGAAAGTAGTAAGGAATGGCTGAGCCAATCATAAGTGACAGAAGTGGGTTAAATTCAGAGACTTTTTGAACATACTTACTTGGTTATAATTGGATGTAGGGAAAATGGAATCAGTTATGCTCCCTTACCTGGATATCCCGGGACCTGGGACTTAGCAGTATTCTCTAACTGTACTTAAGGGCTCGCATACACATCACTGTTGTCTGTGTCCAGGAGTCCTTTTTTTCTTTTTTGGTCCATCCCTCCACCCCACAATTACACGCTCAGTGCTGTCAGTCTGTTCTCTGTGAATCTGTCCCTATTTTGCTTTTTAATTCATATTGTTCCTTAGATTTCACATATGAGTGAGAATATATGGTATTTTTCTTTTTCTGACTGGCTTGTTTCACTCAGCACAATATTTTCCAGGTCCATCCATGCTGATGCAAATGGTAATTTTTTTTATGGTCAAGTAGTCATCCATTGTGTAAATGTCCCATAGTTGTTTTATCCACTCATCTACTGATAGACACTTGAGCTTCTTCCAAATATTGGCTCTTGTAAATAATGCTGCAATAAACATAAAGGTACTTGTATTCTTTCAAATTAGTCTTTTGGGTTTTTTCAGATATCATTTTTTTAAGCTTTGCCATTTATATTATGATGTGTTTTCTGGTGGGCCTCTTTGGATCTGTCTCCTTTGGGACTCTGCAATTCCTGGTCTTGTGTGCCCATTTTATTCACCAGGTTATAAAAGTTTTGGTCATTATTTGTTCAACTAGCCTCCCAATCTGTTGCTCACTCTCTTCTCCTTCTGGTGTCCCCATGATGCAGATGTTACACTTTATGTGGTCTCAAATGTCCCTTAATGCTTCTCATTTTTTTAATTTTTGTCTTATTTTTTGTTATTCTGCTTTGGTGTTTTTCTACCTTGCCTTCAGGTCATTGATTTTATACTCTGCTTCATCTAACCTACTGTTTATTCATTCTAGTGTATTATTTATCTTAGATATTGAATTATTTATTTTTGACTGGTCCCTTTTAATGGTTTCTATGTCTTTTTTCATGCTCCTTGAGCATCCTTAGTACCATTAGTCTAAACTTTCCACCTGATAAATCTTTTGCCTCCATTTATTTTAGTCCTTCTGGAGAATTATCTTTTTCTTTCATCTGGGACTTGTTTCATTGTCTTCCCATTTTGGAAACCTTTTTGTGTTTGTTTCTATGTATTAGATCTATAAAGACCATCATGTAGGTCTAAGTCAGACATTGCCTATGACTGGCCCTGGGCAACCTGTTTGAAGGTATCAGTGATCCACAGCTTTTGGCTCCCCTTTGGTGTCTGAGTTTGTGCATAAAGAACCAGGCTGTGCACCAACTTGGGCTTTTACCAGCACCAGGCCTGGGGGACAGTCAGCTAAAAATCTCAAAGCTCCCAGAGATCCTCCTTAATCTGCAGGCTTTCAGCTAGGCTTAATTATGAAAGTGCTTCCAGCTGTAAACCTCTGCAGCTGGGCTTAACCTCCACAAGGTAAGGTGATTGGTTTTCCTGTGGGTGGGGCTATTGCTTCTTACATGGGCAGGGGGTAGTTTCCTGACCAAGAAAAATGGCTTCTGCAATATGGGGAATGACTGAACACAGGGGTCTTGGAAGCTGAGCCTGTAGCACTCTTCCCCAAACCACCAACCCCAGAGTCTCCTCACATGTCTCTAGTCTTCTCTTCCCTCACTCTGCTGGAGCCCAGGGTAGGTGGCTACAAACAAAATTTTGAGTGTCATCCCTAGAGGGACTCTCTGCATCTCTAGCCATGTCTCTCTGACAGGCAGAAACCCCACTGCTTTGCAGAGCCCTACATTATTTGGGTTCTTTTCTCAGTCCTGGTGCTGTAGGCTTGAGAGCCCAGCTTGGGGGTTAGACACCACACTTCTCAAGGGTAACCACCCTGGTCTCTGAAATATCCCCCTGGAAATTCAGCTGCCACCTCTGGAGGGAAGCCAGCCCTCTTGGGCCTCTGTACTTCCTACTAGTCTTGTGGTGATGTGGTTACTTTCATAAATCCTTGGTTACAAGGCTTCTCTCCGGATAGCATTTGGTTGGTTTTTCAGGATGTTTTTTTCTATAATTTAGTTGTAATTCCAGTTTGGTCCTGGGAGGAGATGAGTATAGCTTCCACCTACTCCAATGACATCTTGGAAAGCTATTTTATTTTACAGTATTTTCAATTATAGTTTACTTTTAATATTATTCTGTATTAGTTGCAGGTATACATATTTTTTAAAGCTTTTATTTACTTACTTTTAGAGAGAGGGAGTGAGAAAGACAGGGAGAGAAACATCGATGTGTGTTTGCCTCTCATGTGCCCCCTACTGAGGACCTGGCCTGAAACCTGGGCATGTGCCCTGGCTAGGAATAGAACCGGTGACCCTTTAGTTCAGTCTCTTACTCAGTCCACTGAGCCACACCAGCCAGAGCTCAGCTGTATAATTTTTTATATTTTTGACTTTGTAAGTTTTAGAAAGCTTTATATGATATACATTATACCATATAATTTAATAATACACAGAACTATGAGAGAAAATATATTTTATTTGAAAAGGATGAAAATGACAATATGTTATTTATTATGGTGTTTATATATTTTCCTTAAGGCATATATTTATTGGTTTGCTTTCAAAGAAGTAAAAATAATCTTTTTAAATAAAATGTGATCTCAGATTAATGACTTTACACCTTTGGTTTTGAAAACAGACATCAATTTTTATTTTTAGTTGCATATACTAGTATATAAAATTTTATTAAAACTACATAAGTCTAACCTCTTTTGTAACTGTCAGAGTCTCTAAGGACATATTTTAAAGACCAGTATAATTTAGAAAATGGGCAGAATTAAGTGGCTAAAACTTGCTTGTTTTAAATTTTTGCTTATTATCTGTACTGTTTATTTGGTCTTATATCTATTCATTCTTCCCACTGAGAAGTGTGGTTTCTGACCCAAACTCAGCAATGAAACTCTTCTGAACAGCGTCACGGGTGATGACCCAGAAGCTATTTCCTGGGCAGTGTTCACTTCTCTTTTCATTTGTCCCATTTATGACACCTGACGCTATTTTTGTGTAAGGATATTTAACCTTGTTCTTCTCATTTGCTCTACACTACAAGCTCTTAATGTATGGCCCCCTGTTTGTCAGGTTTAATCTTTATAGTTGGTCCTACGTCCTTTTTTGTCTCTTAAAACAACCCAAAGTCTCAGGAATCACCCTTAACACATTTCCCTTTACTCTTCAAAACTGAAAGATATTTTGAACCTATTTTGGTCTATGTTAATAAACATTTTTTTCTGGCAATTACATAAGTCTGCCTGAGAGAGTTTTCAACATCAGTCTTAGTGGCAAACCCAACACATCTGGACTTATTATTTACTCCTCCTCAAAGTTTATTCCCTCACATATTTTGTTCTACTTCAACAAAAAGTGACACATATCTATATGCATAAAGATGTATTTTCCATTAACCTATATAAAGAAAATCATACAAAAGAACTTACATATTATTTTGTATAATTTCCTATTTCAGTATTCTATTTTAAAGTAAAAATGTCACTTTAAATGTTATGCAAAACTCACATGAATCTAAATTTGAATAAGAAAGCTTGCAATGAACTTTTTCTTGATGTACTTTTTCTTAAATAAAAGCAACTATTTACTTTTCACTGAAAAGGCTTAAAAAACCCAGTAGTAATGACACTAGTGTCTCAATTATGGAGTCCAATTAAAATTTTCTATTAAAAAAAGTCAGAAGTTCAAGCAGAGATATCTGATATCCATACTCAGAGAAAATATTTAGACAAGGTATCTAGAGTACAATTGTACAATAAAAAAGATCATAAAAAGTACTGTAATATATTGAAATAAATATGAAGACATTTGAAAAGGCTCATATGGCCAAATAGGATATTTTTTAATAACAAGAGTAAATGCAAAGCATGGACTATATTAAAAACTGTATGTTTACAATGACTCAGAAATAAACAAAATAAAACCTCTTTGGTCACTTTTAGGCTATGCTGATATCACTAGATATCTTGAATACTAATAAATAAAGATAGGGGTAGTAAAGAATTGGGCATTTATTTATTTTTTGTAAGCATTTTACCTCACGGTAACATGAAAGCTGATGAAATGAATTTCCTCCCTACTAAAATAGTCTAACCAAGAAGTGAGAGGGGAATAGTACTGGAATATATTCATTTTTACAATCCATAATAAAATTATATTTCTAAGCATGGGAGTGAAAAGTTATATTTTGCCACGTTTCTAAGTTTTTCTGTCTATGCTAATAATCTAATTGACTTCAGACAGATTAATAAGAAAATGATTAATTTTATTTTATGTGTACATGTGGGGGTTCCATAGATACATGAGGCTTGAGGACACATTATGAGGTAGGGATTATATGTCATTCTATAGAAAAGGAGAGGGAGGCAGCGGCCTATGGTTTCAAAACAATGTAGGCAGTTCACAAAAGGATGATAACTTCTTTTGGGACCTCCAAAAAAGGGGACATAGAGGAGAGTTCAAAAAGTTAAAAAGTAAGTAAATAATAAAGGCTCGCTTGGATATTCTGTCTCTGCCACACTTAATTCAAATATTCTAAGGGGCATATGCTTAAGGAGCTCTTCCTGAGGGAGATTTTTCTATCTGAATTCTTTCAAGCAGGTAAATTGGTAAGATTGCAGTGTGTTTTTTCTGAGTCTCTGTTCCTTAAAAAATACCCGTCCTGGAATACTGATATCACAAAAGGCATACTTTGGGGTGCAAAACTCTGGTCCCTCAGAGTCTGGTCCTCACTAGCAATGATAAATAATAGCCATTTGTATCTCACATAAACAAAGAAAATTAGATAGTTCATAACTTATCTTGAAAATGTATAAATAAATCATGAATCTGATAATGTCTCAAGATCTAACTGCCAGTAACTAGAGCACAAAAGGCCAGAGGAACATTATAAATAAAGCTATGAGTATGCAAAATTCTGAAAGTGAGAATACCTATAGAAAAATCACTATATTATTTAACAGATGAATTGCAAAGGAAAAAAAAGAAGGGTTGGATGGAAAAGGAAAAGATTATTAATATGTGCCCTGGCTGGTGTAGCTCAGTGGATTGAGAGTGGGCCTGTGAACCACGCGATTGAGGTTCGATTCCCAGTCAGGGCACATGCCTGGGTTGCAGGCCAGTTCCCAGCAGGGGACCCATGAGAGGCAACCATACATTGATATTTCTCTCCTTCACTCCTTTCCTTTCCCTCTAAAGATAAATAAATAAAATATTTTTAAAAAGATTATTAATATGAAACACTTAAAATGTAGAGATTTTTTATACTATGTTCAACAAATAAACTGAAAAAATAAAGAAACACAAACAATTAGAGTAAATATTTAATGATTTGAAGAAATGTTATTAATTTTTACATATAATAATGGTATTTTGATACTATAAGATTTTATATAGTTTAAACATAGACCATAAGGTGTTTCTATTGATATTTCATGCCTGTGATTTGCTTTACAATAATCTAGGAGAGAGAAATAAATGACAGTGTAAATAACATTGTCCACAGTGTGATTATTGATGCATGTGATAAATATGTGCATTAACATTCAAAACAATATGTCATTATTCATGTTTTATTTTAATTTTCATAAAACTTGATAGTGCTATTTTCTACAGAGAATACAGAAGCATTTAAGGCATAGGGAAATATTATAAGTATCATGAATAGTCATAGAGGTATGGCAGTATATTGTATCCAAAAAATAACATATTTTTCTCTAAAATAGAAAAATCAAAAAATGAAGCACTCTGAGAGAAAAAAAAAAAACACCAATCATGTTGAAATTTAAAAAGCAAAACAACCTTTTTTACTAAAAATAAAATGTTATTTATAAGGTAAATAGAAGAAACAAAAAATACAGAAAAGCTATAATATTTTAAATGTATAATTAAAAAATGACATCAATAAAGACAAATTCAGGAGATTCATTACCTAAGCTATCAGAATTCCAAAACAAGATCTGAAATGATGTATATAAGGAAGGTTATCAAAAAAAATAAATATTTTTCTAGAGTTGGTAATTCCCTTTTTTTTTCAGGTAGATTCATCTACCTGGCTATAACTCTAAAATGAAAAAAAAATGTGTTCTGTGTATAAAACGAACCACAACTGTCTGAAGCTCCACCCGACCTAATATGCAGCTAATTGTTTTCAGGCAAAAACATATTAACAAATCCTACAGTCAAACATGTGTTTCTAGGCAATTAAAACTTTGATTTTAAATTTCCTAAACTGTGTAAAATTGGAAAAGTGATTTAATATCTCTGAGCCTTGATGTAAGTAAAAGATATTCACAGAATACCTCTCTTAGACTTCTTACAAATTTCATTTAGCTATAGTTATCTTTAAATGTTACTTTGTATTTTTTAGGTGTACACCATAGTCCTTAGACAATTATATACTTTATAAAGTCCCCCACCCTGATATTTCTAGTAACCACCTGGTCCTATATATAGGCATCTAAATATAATTGCCTATATTTTCTGTGCTGCACTTTATATCTTCATGGCTATTTTGTTACTTCCAAATAGGACTTATTCCCTTCAACTATTCTAACCAGTCCCCCAACACCATCCCTTTAAGCAACAACCTATCCACTTTCTGTGTCTCCGATTATGTTTAAATTTTATTTGTTAATTTATTTTGTTTTCTAGATTCCACATACAAGTGAAATCATATGGTACTTGTCTTTCTCTGACTGACTTATTTCACTGAGCATAATACCCTCCAAGTCCATCCATCCTGTTGCAAATCATAGGATTTCATTATTTTGATGACCAATATTTTATTATGTACATATAATATATATCACATCTTCTTTATCTGTTTGTCTATTGATATGCATTTGAGTTGTTTCCATATCTTGGCTATTATAAATAATGTTGTGATAAATATAAGGGTGCATATTTTTAAATTAGTGTTTAAGTTTCTTAATCTTTTCCAACCATAATGGTATGACACTAGAAAGCAATTATAAAAAAAAGAAGTGAAAAAAGAAAACCCTGAAAACCACATAATCACATGGAGGCTATATAAAAACAGCTCCAAAAAAGGGTTAATATCCAAAATGTATAAAAAACTCCTACAACACAACACCAAACAAATGGACAATTTAATTTAAAAATGAGCATAGGCTCTGAACAGACACTTCTCTCAAGAAGCCATACAAATAGTGTATAGATATGTGAAAAGATGTGCAACATCTCTGTACCAATAAGAAAATGCAGTCAAAACTACAATGAGATTCCACTTCACACCTGTTAGAATGGCTGTTATCAGGTAATAATAGGTATCAGAGAGGTTGTGAAGAGAAATGAACCCTTACTAAAGTTGAGAATGTAAACTGGTACATCCACTAGTAAAACATCCACATGGAGCACAGTATGGAGGTTCCTAAAAATTAAAAATAGAGTTAACGTGTGACATAGCAGTGCATCTTCTGGGTTTCCTGGGTTTCTACCTACCCCAAAATTTGAAAATATTTATTTGCCAATCTATATGCACCCCTATGTTCACTGAAACCTTATCAAGAGTGGCCAAAGCATGAAAATAAAGTACTGGACTGAATGGTTTCACAGGTGAATTTTACCACACATTCAAAGAAGAAATGATATGTATTCTTCACAAACTGTTTAAAAAAATTCAAAAGAAGACACCCAAGCTCATTATATGGAGCCAGCATTATCTTAATTCCAAAATCAGATAAAAAACTACAAAGGAAGAAAATTATGGTTCAATATCCCTGATGAACATTGATGTAAAAATTTTCAAAAAATTCTCAAAGTAATCCAGCAATACATTAAAAATATCATGCACTATGATCAAGTGGGAGTTCATAAATGGTCTTTAAGTGAGAAAAAATGCTTAAAAAGTCATAGCTCTGATTCCGGCACATGTTAAGAGAATAATATAGTAATTTCTCTGCTGCAGAAAATTAATTATTAATTTCAACATTATTATTATTACAGTTTTTATATATTGCAAATTTTGCAATCATCTGTCCCTTAATCTAAATGGTGAGAACTAATGTTTCATTGAACTTCTTCCTTTTACAAAATTCTCACATAACATCAATACCAATAATATTGTTGACTGACCCTAAAAATATATTTATTTTTTGTTTGTTATTTTAACTGTGGCTACTTTTACAGTCTTACCTGGTACTCTTTCCAAATTTTTGTGAATTATGACATTTAATTAATACCACTGACTCCAATACTCAGGATTTTATTTAGTACTATTTATGGGTTTCCCACAGAGTTCAGTTTCAACAATTGTTTTTAAGTTCTCTCCATGTGTAAAATCTAGCCAATGTTAAAATAATTGTTATTAGTAGAGAATGCTAGGAACCCTTAGTATATCTTGTATTTGTACTATTCTTTCTCCTTAGCATACAAAGTTTTCCTTTTCTTTCACCATTTTATTTTCACTCATTTTCATCTTATTAACTCAAAGTATGCTTCAGTTATCTTCTCTGGAAAACCTTTCATAAAGCATCCATCCATATTTCCAAACTGCTTTAGTGCTTCCTGATTTTATTCCATTTGCAGTGATAACCCTTTCTTATAATTACCTCAGCATCAGGACTACCTAAACACTTATCTGTCTCTTCCAAAAGAGAGTAAGTTTTATACACTTTATAAACACATCAACTCATAAAATATACAGCATGCAACAGGAACTTGCTAAATATGTTCATTAAATTGAATTCATTGAGTAGTTTTATGAATGGAGAAACTCACTTAAATATAAAATTTTGGTGGGAGATCCAAGATGGCAGAGGACTAAGTGGGAGCAGCACATGCCTCCTCTAGGACAAAAGTGGAATCATAACTAAATTGTAGAGAAACCATTCTGAATAATCAACTGAACATTAGCTAGAGAGAAGCCTTACAACCAAGGACAGAGAAACCACTTCACCACAACGTGACTGGTAGGGAGTTCAAGGAGGTATGTGAGGGCAGGCTGGGCCCTCATGGACAACAGCTGAAATTCCTAAGGGATAATTCAGTGAGCAGGGGGGTGCCCCCTGAGAAGTGTGGGGCCTAAACTCCAAGCTGGACTCCCCAGCCTGCACCACCAGAGCTGGAAAAGGAACCCAGATAATGACTAGCTGTGACAAGCAGCAGTGTTTCTGTCCACTAGGGAGAAACAGCTTGAGATACAGAGAGCTTCTTAAAAGGCCAACACACAAAATTTCTTTTGCAACCACTAACCCTGGGCTCTGGCAGAGGAAGGGCAATGTGGAGAGAGAAGTCAAATCTCTGGGAGCTCTGAGGATAGCTGACCCTGCTCCAGGCCCGGGGCTGGTAAAAGACAAGTTTCATGTGCACTCTGGTTCTTTCTGCACACAGTCAGAGCAGAGGAAGCCACAAGCTGTGAATTGCTGGTAACCTAAACACGTTTTTCGGAGCCATTCACAAGCAGCATCTGAGATAGGCCTGAACTAGAGTTTTTGAAGATCTACCTAATACATAGACAGAAACACCAAGAGGCAGCCATAATGGGAAGATATATTAAAAACAAAAACAAACAAAAAAATAAAAACCAGGCCACAAGTAAAAGAGTAAGAGAATCCCCCAGAAGAATTAAATGAAATGGAGAGAAGTATTTTATCAGATAGAGTTTGAAGTAATGATAATAAGGACACTCTACAGCATCAAAAAACATATAGAAACCATAGAAAATGACCAGTCAAAAATAAAGAATACAGTATCTAAAATAAATAATACCCTGGAAAGAATAAACAGTAGGTTAAATAAAGCATATTATCAAATAGTGATTTGATTTAAAAGATAGGAAAAAACCCAAGCAGAGCAGAAAAAAAGAAAAAAAAATTAAAAAGAATAAAGAGGGGCTAAGAAACCTTCAGGGCAACATAAAGAGTAACAACATCTGCATATTGAGAATACCAGAAGAGAGTGAGCAAGGGTTTGCGAATGTATTTGAAGATACAAAGAACAAAAGCTTAGCTAATTTGGTGAAGGGAAAAGACACAAATGTCCAGGAAGTATCTCAAACAGTGTGGGCTCAAAGAGGCTTACCATAAGACATACCATAATTAAAATTGGAAACTTGAAAGACAAGGAGAGAAACGTAGAAGTTGCAAAAGGAAATAATATAGTTAAAAGGTAGTTCCAAGTAGACTGCCAATTTCTCATCAGAAATATTTCAGGCAAGAAGAGACTGGCATGAAATATTCAAGGTAATAGAAACTAAGGATTTCCAAACAAGACTATTTTACCCTACAAGGCTATCATTTAAAATTGAAGGAGAAATAAAGCCTCCCCAAGAAAAAGAGCTAAAGGAGTTTGTTACTACCAAATAATTACTGAAACAAATGTTAAAGGACTTGATTTAAGTAGAAGAAAAAGGAAAACAGAAGAAAATAATTTAAAAATAAAATGGCAATAAATACATATGCACCAATAATCAACTTAAATGTGAGTATCTTAAATGCTATAACCAAAGATATAGAGATTTTGAATGGATGGGAAAAGAAAACCCACATGTAAGCTATCTCCAAGACACCCACTTCAGATCAAAAGATACACAGAGACTAAAAGAAAAGGGATGGGAAAAGTTATTTCATGCAAAGTGAAAAAAATAAGCTTGGGTAGTAGTAACTATGTCCAAAAAAGTAGACTTTAAAACCAAGCCTAGAGTAGGAGACAGAGTTGGACACTACATAATGATGAAGGAAATAATTCAATAAGATGATATAACCCTAGTAAACATTTGTACTCCCAGCACAGGAGTACCTAAATATGTAGAGCAAAACTTAATGGACATAAAAAGAGATCAAGAGAAATACAGTCATAATAGGAAATTTTAACACCCAATTGAATTCAATGGATAGATCTTCCTGAGAAAATCAACAAGGAGACAGTGGCCCTAAATGACACACTAGCTTAAATCAATTTCATTGTATCTTCAGAGCATTTCACCCCCAAAACAGCAGAGTAAGCATAGTTTTCAAGTGCACATAGAATGTTTTCTAGGGTAGACCGTATGTTAAGACACAAAACAAGTCTCAATAAATTTACAAAGTTTGAAATCATATAAAGCATCTTGTCTCACCACAGTGCTATGAAACTAGAAATCACTCACAAGAAGAACACTGAAAAATACATAAAGACGTGGAAGTTAAATAACATGTTAATAAACAATGAATGGCACCATTTGTGACAGCATGGATGGAACTGGAAACATTATGCTAAGCTAAATATGCCAGGTGGTGAAAAACAAATACCATATGATCTCACCTTTAACAGGAACATAAACAACAAAAGAAACAAACAAGTGAAATATAACCAGAGACACTAAGATAGAGAACAGGCTGACCGAGGGGAAGAAATGTCAGGGGGAACAGGGGAGGGTTTATAGGAACAAGTATAAAGGACACATGGACAAAAACTGGGGGGCATGGAAGTGGGAGGGAGATGGGAAGGGCTGGAGGGTTGGCCGGGATGGGAGTAAAAGACAAAAAGCTGTACTTGAACAACAACTAAATAAAAAAGAAAAAGATAATAAATGGATCTATAAGGAGATCAAGGAAGAACTCAAAAGATACCTTAAAAAATAAAAATGAGAACACAATAATCCCAAAACTGTAGAATACAGGGGAAACTATCCTAACAGGAAATTTATAGCATTACAGAGCTATCTCAAAAAAAAAAAAAGAAAGAAAGAAAGAAAAAAGAAAGAAAGAAGAAAAGGCTCTAATATACAATCCAACTTACACTTAAAGAACCCTAAAAAAGAACAACAAATCCTAAAGTTAGTGAAAGAAAAGAAATAATAAAGATCAGATAGAAATAAACAAAATCGAGTCTAAAAAAATACAAAAGATCAATGAGTCCAAGAGCTGGTTCTTAGAAAAGGTAAGTAAGATTAACAAACCTTTAACCAGACTTGTCAAATAAAAAGAGAGAAGACCCCAATGAATAAAATCAGAGATTGAAAATCAGAGATGAAACGGGAGAAATAACTGACACCAAAGAAATACAAAGGATTGCAAGAAAATATGAACAACTCTATGCCAACAAACTGGACATCCTAGACAAAAAAAGAGTAAATTCCTAGAAACATACATATTTCCAAAACTATACTAGGAAAAATGGGAGAATCTGAATAGACGTATTACAACTAATGGAATTGAAGCAATTAAAAAAAAACTCCCAACAACAAAAGCCCTGGATCAGAACACTAATTCAAAAGAACAAAAGCATCCCTATATTCATTGCAGCATATTACAATCACCAAGTAATGGAAGCATCCTGAGTGTACATTAACAGATAAGTAGATGAAACACCTGTGGGGCATTTACTCAATGAAATGCTACTTGACCATAAAAAGAAGAAAATGTTACCTTTTGTGACAGCATAGATGGACCAGGAAAACACTATGCCAAGTGAAATAAGGCAGAGAAAGACACATAACATATGATATCACTTACATGTGGAATTAACAAACAAACTGTATTGACAAGCAAAACAGAGACAGTCTCATAGAGAGCAGGATGACAGCTATTGAGGGGTGGAAAGGTTACGAAATGGAGGGAACAAAAAGGACTCATAGATATGGAACAGTGTAGTAATTGTAGGGAGTGTATAAGGGGATAAAATGTTAATGAATATACAACAATAAAATATTTAAGAAATAAAAGAAAACAAAGACAAATAGAAAATCAAAAAGATAAATATAGCTTTTGGCAAAAAGAATATTAAAAATTTGGAAATCAAGGAGAAAATGTAGTGGTAAGAGGGGCAGGGACAAAAGAGATGAACAAAAATATATTAAATACAGCAGTGACAAAGTAATGAGAAAAAAGGATTGTTTGTAAAGTAATGGGGAAAATAGTCATGATTTTTGCTCATGTGATAAATATGATGTTTTTGATTTTACTGATTTCCCCTATTGCAACAGCAGGAATAGTACTGTTTTGTGTTACACAAAGCCTGGAAATATGAATTCTTGCCATGCTGTCAATGGCAGTAATGTAAAACCACATAAATTTTATTTCTGATTGTACCATAATTATGTAAGCCCTGATTGCAAATGTTATTAAATATCATAAAATGTAATGCTTATGAATTTTAGAAGGCATATCATTGTATATATGAGCTATTATAGTCTGTTAATTTTTATTAAACATAAAATACTATAAATTTACTTTAATAACTAAATATTGTTAAAAAGTTAAATTACTTAGGAAGAAAGCATATTTAGTTGGAAATTATTCTTATAATTTTTGGCATTCTCATTTCAACAAATAATTGTATTCCCTACAAGAGTTATGGACAATAATTTCATTAACTTTGGAGGTAATACTTGTTTGGAAGATAGCATAAATTACTAATAGGATAAAGCCATAAAAATTACCCTGAGGTAATACAACTAAAATAAAATAAAATTTTATTTCTTTTAAAATGAGAATGATTGTAAAAGCAATCTCTAAAGAATAGAAGACATGGCATACAAATTATGTAAAGTTAATCAAATACCCCATGATAAGAAAAAATTAGAGTACATATGAATAGAAAAAATGAAAATTTGCCCTGCCTGGTGTGGTTCAGTGGATTGAACACTGGCCTGTGAACCATAGGGTCTCTGGTTCAATTCCCAATGAGGGCACATGCCTGGGTTGTGGACCAGGTTCCCTATATGGTGCACTGAGAGGCAACCACACATTGTTTTTTCTCTTCCTCTTTTTCTCCCCACCTTCCCCTCTGTCTAAAAATAAGTAGATAAAATTGTTTAAATAAAAAAGAAAAGTAGAAATTTAATTTAAAAGCACCGATTCAAGACTTCTGGCTAAGATGAAGGCATAGGTAAATATGCTTTGCCTCCCTGCACAATCAAAAGAAGGACAACACATTTAAAAACAAACAAACAAACAAAAAACTGCCAGGAAAAAAAAAACAAATGGAAGTCTAACAACCAAGCAATTAAAGAAGAAACATTCATCCAGACCAGTAGGAGGGGTGGAGATGTGCAGCTGGGGTAGAGAGGACTCACAGTAAGATAGCTGCAGGACCAGAGCAGGCAAGGAGGCAGCTGGTAGAGTGGGCGGTTCCACACTTCCATGCAGATAAACTTGGAGGAACAATCGGGGAGTGAGGCAGACCATGCGACCCAGGATTCCATGTGGAGAAATAAAGCCTCAAAACCTCTGACTGAAAAAATATGTGGGGTTTGAGAGAATAGATAAAACTCCCAGCCTCACAGGAGAGCTCATTGGAGACACACACAGGGTCCTAGAATACACACAAATCCATTCACCCAGGAATCAGCTCCAGAATGGAACAATTTGCTTGAGGGTAGTGGAGGAAGTGACTGAAAACCAGCCTACAGCTGAGTGAGTGGCATTGTTCCTTCTCGGACCCTTCCCCCACATACAATGCCACAACAGCACAGAGGGTTGCCCCATCCTGGGAGATAACTAAGGATCTGCCCCTTAGTATGTAACAGGCAAGACAAGACACAAAAATATGGCCAGAATGAAGGAACAGATCAAAGCTCCAGAAAAAAAAATACAACTAAATGATGAAGAGATAGCCAACCTATCAAATGCAGAGCTCAAAATACTCACAGAAATGGTTGAGTATGGTCACAGAAGAGAGAAAAAAGTGAAGGCTATGAAATGTGAAATAAAGAAAAATGTACAGGGAACCAACAGCGAAGAGAAGGAAACCAAGACTCAAGTCAATGATTTGTAGCAGAAGAAAGAAATAAACATTCAATTAGAACAGAACGAAGAAACAAGAATTCAAAAAAAAAAATTGAGGAGAGGTTTAGGAACCTCCAGGGCAACTTTAAAAATTCCAACATGCAAATCATAGGGGTTCCAGAAGAAGAGGAGCAATAAATTGAACACCTGTTGAAAACATAACAAAGGAGAACTTCCTCAATGTGGCAAAGGAAATAGACTCCCAGGAAGTCCAGGAAACTCAGAGAGTAGCAAAGAAGTTAAACCCAAGGGAGCACACACCAAAGGACATCATAATTACATTAGCCAAGATTAAAATGAAGGAGAGACTCCTAGAAGCAGCAAGAGAAGAGGAGAGAGTTACCTACAAAAGAGTTCCCATAAGACTCTCAGCTGATTTCTCAAAAGAAACCTTGCATGGAAGAAGGGACTAGAAAGAAGTATTCAATGTTATGAAAGGCAAGGGCCTGCATCCAAGGTTGCTCTATCCAGCAAAGCTTTCATTTAGAATGGAAGGGCAGATAAAGCACTTCCCAGATAAGGTCAAGTTAAAGGAGTTCATCATCACCAAGTCCTTATCGTATGAAATGAGAAACGGACTTATTTAAGAAAAAGAAGATAAAAATATGAACAGTAAAATATCAACAAACTCACAACTATCAACAACTGAACTTAAAAAAGGAAGTAAGCAAACTAGAACAGGAAGAGATTCACAGAAATGGAGATCACATGGAGGGTTATCAGTGGGGAGGGGCAGGTGAAGAATGGGTGAAAAGGTACAGAGATTAAGAAGCATAATGGAGAGGTAGAAAATAGACAGGGAACTGTTAAGAATAGTATAGAAAATGGAGAAGCCAAAGAACTTACATGCACAGCTGATAGACATTAGCTAAATGATGGATTGATGGAGGGAAGGGGTTTACTAGGTGGAGAGAAGCAAAGGGGAAAAATTGGGACAACTGTAATAGCATAATCAATAAAATATACTTAAAATTTTTTTAAACTTTTTAATAGCTCAGTAAAAAATCACTTTCCATCTTCTTTATGTTTTTAATTGAATTAGTTTAAATGACAAAAATATAGTTTGTTGTTTTTTAATGTGTGTAAATAGAGAGCACATGTATAAGTAGTGGATGTTACACTTTAACTGACAACTATGTCTTATATTAAAATGGTACTAAACTGAAAAGAGCAGTCATCTAAATTTGAAACTGCAGCAAAAATAAGGTTATATCAAAGTAATTTATTATGTCATTCACCATCTCTTTAGAGTTAATCCAGATTCACGCCTATGATTTTGAAATTATCACTAACAGTAGGTTTTATTCTTCTCAAAGAAGAATACCCCAGGCTAGACAATAAATTATATGGTACATATGTATATAAAACTATTAATATATCAATTATATTTAACATCACATTTTAAATTCTGTGAGGAATGGGTGTGTGCATGTTTGTACAGGCACACACACATGTGTGTGTAGATCTGTGGCTTGCATCATTCAAATAAGAATCAGTTAAGTTGATGACTATGTATCCAGACTTAAAGCGAAGCCAAGTGCTCTGGACACAAAATGAGACAAACAAGAAGGTAATTGCCATCATGAGTAACCAATGGGTCTGGATTTGAAAAGGAAGAGACAACAAAATGATTCCTTCTTCTCTACCTGACACACAGGTCTGGGAAAGCTGATTCTTTTAAAAATTTTCACAAAGGTTTAATCTCCAAAATATACAAAGAACTCACACGACTTCACTCTAAGAAGACAACTAACCCAATTAAAAAATGGGGAAAGGACTTGAACAGACACTTCTGCAAGGAGGACATACAGAGGATCCAGAGACACATGAAAAGATGCTCAATATCACTAGCTATCAGAGAGATGCAAATTAAAACTACAATGAGATACCACTTTACACCGGTGAGAATGGCTATCATAAACAAAGCAATAAACAACAAATGTTGGAGAGGGTGTGGGGAAAAGGGGACTCTGGTCCACTGTTGGTGGGATTGCAGACTGGTACAACCATTATGGAAAACAGTATGGAATTTTCTCAGAAAACTAAAATTGGACTTGCCTTTTGACCCAGCAATTCCACTGCTGGGATTGTATCCTAAGAACCCTAAAACACCAATCCCAAAGAACCTATGCACCCCAATGTTCATAGCAGCACAATTTACAATAGCCAAGAGTTGGAAGCAACCTAGGTGCCCGTCAGTAAATGAATGGATCAAAAAACTATGGTACATATACACAATGGAATTTTATGCTGCAGAAAGAAAGAAGGAGCTCCTACCTTTTGCAACAACATGGATGGAACTGGAAAGCATTATGCTGAGTGAAATAAGCCAGGTGTTGAAGGACAAATACCATATGATCTCACCTCTAACAGGAAGCTAAACAACAAAGCAAACAAGCAAGCAAAATATAACCAAAGACACTGAAATAGAGAACAGGCTGACAGTGACCAGAGGGGAGAGGGGAGGGAATTTCAGGGGAAATAAGGGAGGGATTTAGAGGAACCTATATAAAGGATACATGGACAACAACTGAGAAGGGTGGAAATGGGAGGGAGGGGGGAGGATGGGGGGTGGGATGGGATGGGAGTAATAGACAGAAAACTGTACTTGAAAAATAATTAAATAAAAAAATTGAAAAAATAAAAAATAAAATAATAAAAATAATAAAAATTTTCACTGGTCTCTTGCTTCTGTCAGTTTTCCTAGGAACCCACTGGCAGTCTCCAGAGCCAAGGGTGGGGGCATAAAGTAGAAAATGTAACCCCAGTATTTACCAGAATTGGCAAAGCTTTTTGCCAATTTTAATTCTAGTTTTCTCTTGGAATAACTGGTTGGTTGTTTAAGGGAATAACTAGTTTACTAGAGAATTCTCTAGAGTCCTTCAAACCTGAGAGGAGACCAAATGGGGGCCCTCCGTTGAAGGTAAATATGGGCACAATCGAGTTGGTGTGGAAGAACATGGCAAAACCTTCAATGATATTTTTATTGCAAATGACACCCTGATTTGTCAGTCAGCATATCATTTGTTCTGATGACAGATTCTAGGAGGGTATAACATGGAGGCCAAGGTTTTCCCCTTATTCCCCCTTATTTCAAGTCCAAACCCCCAAAAGTGTTGCAGTTGTAATGCCACTAACTCTGGCTTTTGTTTACAGTCTTGTGATCTCTTCCAGGTGGAATTGTTGTTCAGATCCAGGAATGATGGGTATTCAAGTAAAAGAAGGCGGAAGGGGTAGTATGAGCCATGTCAGCCACATGGTCTTTCATTTTAGGTTCCTCTTATGTCATTAATTTTTCATTAGCCTTTTTAAGTGAATCTTTCAATGAAGCTATTTTGAAATCTTGAGGACTTTGTGAGGTGTCTGCCTATCAGTTAAATAGGTAGCTTATTCTGTTTGATTGGGCAACCCTTGCTTTCAATTGCCCTTTTTAAGTAATAATCCTGTCTATTAGAACATTCCTCATAGTGGCCACTGCAATTATTATTGTCTTAGTAAGATTTTGCCATTTTTCCAGAGAGCTACAGCTTCTTCACCCACAGTTATTACACACAACAAGCTGGTGTACTGGAAGGAGACACTCTTTGAAATATGAGCATCCTGTTTCTTAGCTAAGCCATGGGTTTTATGAAGCTAAATTTATACCAAGAAGAGATATGCCACTGAATTGGGGATTTTTTCATTTTACAGTGTACCTTGTTGCACTTTTTATTTTCCTTAGGTGTGGGTGCCCTAGTATCAATCTAACCTATTCCATGACCAATTTATGATTTATGAAACTGCTCTGACAGCTTTTATGTGCTTGACCCATGCTCACCAATTTTACTTCCTTGGCTTTTGAGACTCCTATTAGCAATAAAGTATTATTCCTTTCACAAACAGATTTTTTTCTAGTAGTGAGTGCCCTGATGATGTTTAAGAGTCCAAATTGTGGCTACTTGATTTTTTTTATTTTAATGGTCTAAATAGTTTGAATTTATTGTCTTAATGTATTTTCCCAGAGATTTGTGGCATGGACTGACCTTAAGGCTTTGTGGCTCCCTTAACAGCTGCCATCATTGAAGACTACTAATATAACTACCCCAGAACTTCTCCAGGGGCCCAAGTTTCCCTGGGAACTTTAATAAAACCCAAAACTCTTCCAAGATCTGAAAACTTTCTGGAAACTATATGTTTAAAACTAAAGTTTGTTTGGATCAGAGAGTTGTATGCAAGCAAACGGAGCTCAAACTGAACCAGCTTACCTACCTCAGTGGTGATGACAGCAGCAGTGCATTCAAAGACTTCAAAAGCCGTCTCACTATTGCCCCATAGGTTGTTAGCATTAAGCTTCAGATCTCATTCCTCATTGCCAAAACTGTAAAAAATAATTAAAAAACAACTTACATAATGAAAACAAATTTTGTTTAACACTTCATGAAATGGTGGTGTCCTTTCAGAAAACTGGGAAATGGGGCTGTTATTTTATAAAATGGCCCCATACTCAAAGGGCAAAAAGAGACCCAAAGAAGAAGAACCACTCCAGATAGGTGATTGGCAGGTTTAATAAACAAGGGAATTTACATAAGAGGCTTTTTTGGGTGGCCACAAAACAAATACATCTCCACATCTGCCTCACAGAATTTTAAAAGTTTATATAAGGTTCTTAACTGTGTTCAGTTACATATTCAAGCCTAGTGGTCTTAGCAACACTATTTTCTCTAGAATTCATATATTTGAAATAGTCCTACTGTGAACATTAAAAAAAGAACATATATTCCAAGGGCAGGGAAGGGAGTAAGGAATTTCTGATTGCCCAGGTTTGGCTCTTAAAATCATGTAGGTCTCAATGACCTCCTGTAACAGGAGTAGAAGGCAGGAAGCTTTTTATAGAATAAGGAATAAGGAGCAAGGAAGAGACAAATAGGAAATATCTAACTGGCTGGTGCTGAATAGTCAACCTTGCTTGGAATGAGAAAACCAGAAACTATCAAATGTGTCATTAAATAGAGATGTCCCAGAATGCCCAGAAGGCACAAGCACAGAGATCTGCCTACTTAATTTACAAATCTCTCTGCCTCAACAAGACCCTGACACACAGTAAACATTCAATAATCATTTATTGAATAGAAGAATGAATGATTTAAATAATGAATGAGTTTCTCTACAGTCAGTGGAATCTAATAACTTACTTTTATTTATTTGTTTGTTTGTTTATTTAGATTTTATTTATTTATTTTTAGAAGGAAAGGGAAGGAGAGAGGGAGAGAAATATCAATGTATAGTTGCCTCTTGTGTGTCCCCTGATGGGAACTGGCCTGCAACACAGGCATGTGCCCTGACTGGGAATCGAACTGTGATCCTTTGGTTCACAGGCCCCTGCTCAATCCACTGAGATACACCAGTCAGAGCCTAATAAGTTAATTTTAATAAAATCTTTAAAGATATCAGAAATAACTGACAAGGAGAGTTTGAATCAGCTTAGGAACAGTGGGTTTATAAAGTCAGAGAATAGTTTGAATCAAATGTCAAATAGTACAACTACTCCTATGGATAAAACATGTCCCAACCAATTTGTCACATAGGGGATAATAACTCAGTTGACCTGTATATGAATTGCTCAAGTGTTTTTCCCTCAAAACCTCACACAAATGGGGTCAAGGGGATAGTTGAGTTAAACATTATAATTCATGTTCATATGAAATTTTTATTCTTAGAACAGGCGATTTTATTTATAAACAAAGATATTGTTAATGATTATCTAAAAGACATTTATTGTGAGAATCTGATGGGAAAGCATTAAAATATTTATCATAGGCATATATGCAACAGTTAATAACTGCTAGAAGTATTATTAGAAACATTTTAGTAGTGATAAATGTGTTAAAAATAGAAGTGATATGATTGAGTATAACATCAAGCATATATAATATTTTAAATATTTTTCATAAACATATATTCTTCTAAATTTTAAGTGTATTTATATATATATGCTTATGTTTCATATGCTAAGACGCACATGTATTTTCACCTCTAATTATCAACTTTGATACACAAGTTAGATACAACTAACATTTTAATTAGGCAGGGCACAAAATTGAGGGGAAATTATTTTCTCAAAGATCTAAAATTATAAGTAAGATAGGATGTAAATTCCACACCTTATTATTGCAATATGTTTTATCTACACACCTAGTTATAACACCTTGTAAAATATAACATAACTTGATAAAAGTGTATTTTGGTTATGTTATAGTTTCTATATACAAATGACTAATTGCACCTTCAGAATTTATTGCACCCAGATGATATTTTACCTTTAAAATAAGAAGAGCTTTTATCAAATTTATCAATGTTTATTGACTGACATTTATGTCTAGGCATTTTTCTTATTATTGAATACATGAAGATACTTTTTAAAATGCTTCTTCTAAAGTGAAGCTTTTAAGCAAAATTTGAACAGGGAGAACACATCAAGATAAGATTAGAAAGTTAAGATGATAAAATGCTAGAAGCATTATAGAACAAGTGACAATAACTTGAGCAGAGAAAAATGGAAAAGGAGGTTATAAACAGTTTGATATGATGATAAAATGAAACTCAAGTAAGGGAATGTCAGGAAATAACTCTGAATAAATATAGTAATACACACCCTTGAAAACAATATAAGTTCTTAATAAGTAATTTTAGTTTTACCTAAGTGATGAGTAGAAAATAAATGAGTTTTGAAAGTCTTCCAAAGCTATGACTACCTGTCCTGATAATAAAATCTTCCCCATAGTTGGTAGTGGAGACATGCAGAGTGCTTCGTCTCTGTGTGTACAGAAGCAGTGAATAGAAAAATCATTGTATTAGGGGCATATGAGGAGAAATGGATGAGTATATGCTGCCTAAACACATGTAACATCTAAGTGGGTGTTCCTTAGGCCCTGAAACTGTGGTTAGTACCAAGCCCTATGTATACTATGGCTTCCCTATCCATACATGCCTATTATATACTTTAACTTATCAATTAGGCACAGTAAGAGGTTAACAATGATAATGTAATAAAATAGAGCAATTATAACAACTACAATGAAAATTGTATGAATGTAGTCTCCACTTTCTCTAAAAATATTTTATTGTACTATATTTGCCCTTCTTTTTAAAGATGATGCAATGCCTATGTAACAATATGAAGCAGAATGAATGCTGTAAGCATTGTACAATGTAGTGTTAGGCTACTGTGGCCTTTGTGATACTACGTCAGAAGGATGATTGAAGAGTCATGACAATATCATGTCTTTCATCCACAGACTTAATGTTTTCCATCTTAACTAAGCACTTACCACACATTTTGCCATAATTTATGCAGTCTGAATTGTGATAGCAAAACTAGCACACACCTTATCCCTTTTTCATAATTTCACAGGTAGATTTTTTCTTACCATAGATCTTAGCTACTTTACCAACATGCTTTTTTCTGTCCTTATTAGTGCAAGAAAATTCATATATTCACTTAAAAGGAACACTTTATAGCTTCACTTTGTGGCATATCCAAATCACCAGTAGTATTACTCTTATACTTTGGGATCATTATGAAGTAAAATTAAGGTTATCTGAACACAAGGACTGAAATATCATGAGAAGGAGCATAAGAGCATGGAGACACTGGACAAAGAATGAGTTAGATCATAGCCAGGGCAGTGTGGGTTGGGGTGAGACTTCATCATGGTGCTCAGAACAGCCCATACTTTAAAACACATGGATTGCTTATTTCCATACTTTTCTATTTAACATTTTCAGACTGCAATTGACTGAGGGTAAATGAAACTATGGAAAGTGAAACTTCAGATAAGGGGGACTACTGCAATCATGGTCAAAGTTTTGGTAGAAATATTTACACTCAAATGACATCTCAGGTGGACACATTTGAAGAGGTAGGTTTTGCACTTGACACTAATTTGTGCCATGGCTGTGGCTTTGCAGAGAGCTGAGGGTCCAGGCAGAAAAGGAATGGGAACCCTGGGGGTTCAAAGACCAGTCCAAGCAGGGTGTTGTGGATGTGACAGGGCCAGAATGCAGCTGACACCAAGGGTGGCCGATGAAAAACTTCCCAGCCACGAGCAGCCATTCAGCTGGATGAAATTTGCTGTACTAATAAAAAATTAAAAGTGAAAAAGGAAAGAATGAATGAAACAAGGAAGGAAGTGGGGAGAGAGAGAGAGACAGAGAGAGAGAGAGAAAGAAAGAAAGAAAGAAAGAAAGAAAGAAAGAAAGAAAGAAAGAAAGAAAGAAAGAAAGAAAGAAAGAAAGAAAGAAAGAAAGAGAAAGAGAGGGAGACAGAAAGAGAGAAAAATATTTAATGTAAAGGCCATTCTGATGATGTCTCAGATGGAAATGAGGAGCATGTTTTTGGAAACAGGAGGGAGGGTCATCCTTGCTGTATAAAGTTGGCAAATAGCTTGGCTAAACTGTGTCATGTTCTAGTGCTTTGTGGATGGGTAGAATTACCAAATGATGAAATTGGATGTTTAGCTGAACAGATATCTAATCACACTGTTGAGAGTATAGTTTAGTTCCTCCAAAGTTTACAAGTAAAATGAGATTATGGAAAAATAACATAAATATAAAATTGTTAAGCAAAAGGAAGCAGAACTTAGAGATTTGAAAAATTATTAGCTTCTTTGTAATATGAAAAAGGAGAAGGTGTGACCCAGTGACTCTTCCATAAGGAGATTAGTCTGAGTGATGCCATCAGGAAAATTGTCAGTTTGAACTCAAGAGAAAGGAAATGGGAAGAAACAAAGGAAAACTATGGGAATTTTAGGATTTCATAAGACAACATACAGCTATATGCTTCACTCTAATACAAGGAAAGAATGACTGTGTATGTGCTCCAGTGATCATCACCAGACAAAAGTAGAATTTATCCATTCTTAGCTTGTCAGCACTTTATTCAATAACTTTAGTTCTCTTCCAATTTCCTAAATAACTGCTTTTTGCTTTAGATATGAAAAATCAACCAATGATGAAGAGTGTATAGTCTGGAATCAGATGCTGTGTGGTCGAATAAAAGTGCCAAATTACATGCTGGTTAACCTTGAACAAATTAATTACTCTAAGAATCCTGTGTACCTGTATGGAGGCAATATTTAATTCATCATCATTATGAAATAATGTAAACCAGATAAATGATGAGTAAAATAACTCAAATGAAATTAGTTTTCATAAAAAATTATCTTCCCAGGATTGGCCTACAAATACTATTTATAATGTATAACTTACTGAAGAAAAAAGATCTAAAATGATTCAAGTATAGTATTATTATTACAGATGAGGCTAGGCACAAATACAATTAGGTAGAGAGTGGTATTCACTTACTGATTGAGATGATGTTGAGAAATCTTCAGCAAGGAGTTAATACTAATACTTAAACTTCAATGATAATAGTCAACCAAAAATGTCATATTACAAAATGTTTTTTAAAATTAAGTGCAATATCTAATGTTGCACTTGAGATAAGATATGGTTTATTCCTACCTTTAATCTGATATTAGTGAATAAAAATTGTTAATATATTTTTTAATATGGTGAATGGGTATTTGGGAAGAGAAAATATGACTAGGTTTAAAAATTATTATGATTCATGAAGAGTATATAAATAAAATTTTAAAAGGTTTATTTCCTTTCTGTGACAGGATCAATAGACAGAAGACCAAAAGCCTGTAAGAGGAAGAAGTTTCCTGACTTGAGAAAATAGTTTTCTCATTATTAGTGAATCAATGTGAACCAATTGAATTGTTCTTTGTTTCTAGTTTCTTGTTCAGTAAGTTTATCACTAGTGTATCTGTGAATTTTGCTGGATATATAGATTTGAGAAAGATAACAAGACCTTGTTCAATTGATTACAAAATAAAAAGATGTTATCAAAGAGGGAATATTGAAAGCCATTAAGTAAATTTTAAAATAAATAGATACAAAAATTCTCTTGAACTTGAGAGAAACAATGATATAAAAATACAATTTTCATTTTAAGCATACTCCCTAATTTAGATTCTGGGTACACTGTTTTAAATAAAATGATACCAAAATTTAAAAAGAAAAAAATAGTGACTGAATTCATTTGAGTAATGCTAAAACACACAAAAATTAATAGAGTTTACTTACTAAATTGAGTTTTAGACTTTACTATTTCTAATATCAAGTGTGAACCACTTTACTGGAATAACATTAAGTAAAAACTCAAAGTTATTTAACATAAAATTTACCTCTTTTGACAAATTATCTCTTGAAACTTGTATTCCTTAAAATAAAACTTAAAGATTTCTAGAAGAAAAGAAAGTGAAAATTTAATAGTTAAAGAGATTTTATTAGGGATAAATTTGTACAATTAACCAAATCACAGCAAGTGCCATATAAATGGTCTATGCTATAAATGAATAAATTTTATTGTAATTCTGAATACTGTTTAATATATAGGTGTGCACTTTTAATTCATTCACTATTTATTCACTTATCATGTTTATCAAAAATAAGTTGAGCAGCCCTGGCTGGTGTGGCTCAGTAGATTGAGCATGGGCCTGTGAAGCAAAGGGTTGCTGATTCGATTCCAGGTCAGGGCACATGCCTGGGTTACAGGCCAGGTCCCAAAAAGAGGATACATGAGAGGCAACCACACACTGATGTTTCTCTCCCACTCTTTCTCCTTCCCTTCCCCTCTCTCTAAAAATAAATAAATAAAATATTTAAAAAATAAGTTGAGCAATTTGTGTTACTCAACTTACAGAATAGTGAATATGAGTTAATAAGGTGGATAGAGATTGTTTTTTTCTTTTTAAACATATTTTATTGGTTATGCTATTAAAGTTGTCCCACTTTTTTCCTTTCCCCAGCTCTACCTAGTATCCCCATTCCCTCTGGCAATCTCCCTGCTTAGTTCATATCCAGGCCCATCATACATATAAATTATTTCATTACTCCATTTCCTATTACTTGCTTTTAATATCCCCCTGCATATCCTGTGACTACCAATTTGTACTTCTTAACCCCTATAGCTTTTCTCCCATGCTCTCTCTTCCCCCTCCTAACTTATAAGCCTCCAAATGTTCTCTTGTTTATGATGTAGTTTCTAGTGTGTTCATTTCCTTATTTAGTTTCTTTTTCATGCAGTTGTTGATAGCTGTAAATTTATTGATACTTTAATGTTTATAGTTTTGATCTTCTTTTTCTTAACCAAGTCCCTTTAACATTTTATGTAATAATGGTTTGGTGGTGATGAAATCCTTTAGCTTTACCTTTTTTGGGAAGCACTCCATCTGCCCTTCTATTCTAAATGATAGTTTCGCTGGATAGAGTAATCTAGGTTGTAGGTCCTTGCTTTTCATCACTTTGATTACTTCTTACCTATCCCTTCTTGCCTTCAAAGTTTCTTTTGAGAAATCAGCTGACAGTCTCATGGGAATTCTTTTTTATGTAACTCTGCCTTTCTCCTACTACTTTTAAGAGTTTCTCTTTATCTTTAACTTCGGCATTTTAATTACGATGTGTCTTTGTGTGGACCTCTTTGGGTCCAAACTCTTTGGGACTCTGTGCTTCCTGGTCTTATATGTCTATTTCCTTCACTAAATTAGGAAAGTTTTCCTTCATTATTTTTTCAAATATTTTTTCAGTTTCTTACTATTTCTCTTTTCCTTCAGGCACCACTATTATTTAAATATTGGAACAATTTTTGGAATAAGAGCTGCCATAGGCTCCTTAGCCTATCCTTGTTATTATTTTTTTTAATTTTCTTTCTTCTTGCTAGTCTAATTGAATGTTTTTTTCTTTCTTATGTTCCAAATCATTGATTTGATTCCCAGCTTGCTTCATCTACTCCACTGTAGTCACTCTGTAAAATTTTCTTTATTTCAATCAGTGTAAACTTCATTTCTATCTGGTCCTTTTATGCTGTTGAAGTACACAATGAGTGCCTTGAGCATCCTAATAACCGATATTTTGAACAATGCATCTGAGAATTGATTAACTCTATTTTGTTTAGTTCTTTTTCTGAAATTTGGTTCAGTTCTTTCATTTGGGCAATTTTTCTTTGTCTACTCATTTTGGCAGCCTCCCTGTGGTTGTTTCTTTGTATTAGGTAGAACTGCTTTGACCCTCTGCTGTAATAGCTTAGCCTAGTGTAGAAAAGTGTACCTGTAAGTTGGATGAGGCAGAACCTTAGGTATTGCCAGGGCAGGGCAACTCATACGAACCAGGTAGATGGAGTCTCCAATATGGTGTCACCGTTATGTGGCTCTATCAGGGGGAGAGCTCAGGGAGGGGACTATGCTGCTGCCTCTCCTCTGGAGTATTGAACATGAGGAAGCTATCCCCTGGCACTCACCCTGATGCCAGACACTTCAATTTCTCCCTTTATGTCACTGATGCCCATCCAGCTGCTTCCCTGTGCTGAAGCCCAAAGGGACTAAGCCTCCATAAGTCCTAAGTCTATTGCAGACCCTTTAAGAGAAGACTCCTAAGAAACCTGCAGTTTCTTCCACCACCCCAATCCCCACTGATTTTCACAGCCAGAAGTTATGGAGACTTATTTTCTTGGCACTGCAAACCTAGAGTGGGTGGTCTGTTGTGGGCTGGGGCCCCTTGCTTCTGAAGTATCCCTCCTGATTTTTATACACCACATGTGGATGTCGAATCACCCATTCTGTGTCTCCATGCCTTCGTCCCGCATGTCTCCTGTGCATCTGCATGTCTTTGCACCTCCTACCCATCTGGATGAATGTGACTTCTTTAATTCCTTGGTAGTCAGACTTCCTCACATCTCAATTTTCTGATGATTCTAGGTGATATTTGTTTCGTAGTCTGGTTGTAATTTTTGCTGTGGTTTTCCAAGGAGGGGACCCACCCATATTTACCTACACCTCCATCTTGACCAGAAGGTGGCGATTTTTTTCATGAATTTTTATTCTTGTACTGAGATAAAAATATTAAGTATGTATGATAGTTTTGAATTACATTAAATACTTTAAAGAAATTGTTTATAATAAAATAGTACCAAATACCTAACTTATTCCTTTAGGGAGGATAGTCTGGCCAATCTTCTTAAGAAGACATAATTTTAGCTGTTAAATAAAAAAATTCTTAGTAAACATAAAACAAAGGAAAATATAGGTTTAGTAAACAAGGGAAGAGGGTAGTTGACTCAAGAATACCAATACCTATAGTATAATATTTGTCTTGGTAATGCAATAAGAGCTAGGGAAGTTTATTTTTTAGATATATTATATTTTTAGACAGTCTTTTGAACAAAAAATGAAGAAAAGAAGATTCAACTCTTTACCAGTGACTTAATACTTAGCAAAGTTGTATCTTTATTTTAACATTATATGAAATGTCTTAATTATTTTTTAGTTTCTAAATTGCTTATGTTTTACAATGAGGCCTCAGTCCCCTTCAAAGTAGGCACCTTGAGGCAACACAGAGTTCTCCTAATTGCCATCAGTTGCCCCATTGTATTTTCCTGAATCTCATGAATGGTCTGAAATCTCTTCCTATTCAAAGGTGATTTTAAGTTTGGGAAAAGCCAGAAGTTTCAGGCCACCAAATCTGGGCTGTAGACAGAGTGGCTGAGTCACTTGGGTAATTTCATGTTTTGCCAAAAACTCTGCATGAGACATGATGCATGAGCAGACATATTGTCATGGTGAAGCTGCCAATCACCAATTGCCCTTACTTGTGACCTTCTGAATTATCCAAATACTTTCTGCAGAGGAATATTCAAGCTCAGTGCAAAAACTGATATAAATTCAGTGCTCTACTTGGTCAGTCCTTTTGAATGAGATGGCCACACAGTATACATGCTCACCTAACAATGTCTACCACCCACACTGACTAGTACAGTGAAGTCATCATTGCTCATGCATGTGCATTCCAGTCCACTCTCCTTGGCAGCCAGTTTACATCGATGTTGTACAAATGTTCTTGTTATATTAACAGTGGATGGACTTCTTTGGACATGCCTCATTATGTACAGCATATACAATATAAGATATTATGTATCAGATTTAAAAATCTGTTAATAAACTGGCTTTCTACTTAAGGGATTTACTGTATTGTTCAAAATTATAACATATGTGTGTATATATTTATATATATATATCCCATTTTTCCCATAAAATAAGATACATTATTTTCTCACCAATAACTTTATAGATTTGGATATTTGAGTATGTCAGCTATCTCCTGCTATTGGCTTCTTAGTCATTAGAAGGCAGAGGTGCTTTTAAACATCTTTTGAATCATAAGATGGCCTAACAGCAAAGAATTGTTTGGCCAAAATAGCAGTAGTACCAAGAAATCACTTTTGACACAGTCAACCAGTCACAGCACCTTCTCTATACACTGCATAAATCTGTTTTATATTTCAGTTGTATTTTTACCTTTCTTGAAATAACAAAGCATAATATACTGAAAATGTTGTGTATTTCCTTTCATCTTGAATATTAAAATGGCTACACAAAATTTCATCAGTTTTTATTTATTTTAATGCATGCTATGTAAATGTCCCATAGTGGTTTTATTAACTCATCTACTAATGGATGCTTGGGCTACCTCCATAATTTGGAGATTCTAAATAACACTGCTGTGAACATGGGGGTGCTTATGTTCTTTTGAATTAATGTTTTGTGTTTCTTTGGTTATATTCCAAGAAATGGGATCATTGGGTCAAAAGACAGATCCTTTTTTAGTTTTTTGAGGTTTCTCCATACTGCTTTCCACAGTGGATGCACCAATCTGTATTCCCACCAATACCACAAAAGTGTTCCTCATTTTCTACATCCTCACCAGCACTTTTTTTTTATTTCTTGATGATAGCCATTCAGACAAGTATGAGGTTATATTTCATTGTGGCTTTAATTTACATTTTTATGATAATTACTACTATTTAGCATCTTTACATATGTCTATTGACCATCTGCATATCCTCTTTGGAGAAAGGTCTATTCAGGTTCTTTGCCCATTTTTTACTATTCAGCCAAGAAAAAAAAAGAAGAAGATAATTTTACCTTTTGCGGCAGCATGGATGAGCCTGGAGAGCATTGTGCTAAGTGAAATAAGCCAGTTAGAGAAAGACAAATACCATGTGATTTCACTCATATGTGGACTGTAATGAACAAACTGAACTAACAACCAAAATAGATACAGACTCATAGGTAGAGAGGAGGATGACAGCTATTGCATAGGAAAGGATCTTAAGGGTGGAGTGATGGAACAAAAAGGAAAAAGAAGTCATGGACATGGACAACAGTATAGGAATTACTGGAGAAAGGGGAGTACGCAGGGGTTAAATGGTAATGGGAAAATGCAATAAAAATAAATACATATATGCTGATATGACAGATTTCACAATACAACCTAACTTCAAATAAAGTCAAAGACAATTAGACACTGCTAGTGCCATCCAATGGGGAAAAAAGAAACTTTTGACCAACCCAATTTGTATACATGCCAGATTAATAAAAATACTATTACAAAAAGTTATATAATCATTGGCTTAATGAGTGACAGATATTTTTGCCATGTATTCTAACTGAGATGAGTTTATTGGTATTAAAAATAGCATGTCTAGAAGAAACCTTTATATTCTACTAGGATTCAAATATTTTAAATTATGTTTTGTAGATGCTATTTTTGTGATTTAGATTTAAATAATTTCTACAAACCAAGTGTGTGTTAGGTTTTCACAAACCAAGTGTGTGTTAGGTTTTAGACAATCGCTAGCTACCAGTATCTTATTTGATAAATTGATTCCGCTGAAATGAATGATATTCCAGGGATCAAAAGTTAACTAGGCATTCATGTTGTATTATAGTTATACTTCTTTTATTTAATTTTATTGTTTTAAATTACACACTCAAAGGAGCTTTATGGATACTTTAAAGAAAAAAAGTAGAATAGGTAGCATATTTTAATCCCTAAAAATGTATTGAAAACATAGTAAAGATTTTATGTCATTAATCTCTTAAGCAGAATTGCGTGTCATATAATTGTAGTAGAATATATATTACTTAACAGACATAGTGTTATTTTGGTGGAGTTGGGGCAAAATGGGAATTTGGTACTAGATTTCTAATATACCATATAACTCTCACCAGAGATTATGTGTTTATCGATTTTGGTCTTATTTTATAAAAACATCAATTGTTGCCCTGTCTGGTGTAGCTCAGTGGATTGAGCACAGGCCTGAGAACCACAGGATCGCAGTTCGATTCCCAGTCAGGGCACATGCCTGGGTTGCAGGCCAGTTCCCAGTTCCCAGCAGGGGACGCACAAGAGGCAACCATACATTGATATTTCTCTCTCTCTTTCTCCTTCCCTTCCCCTCTAAGATAAATAAATAAAATCTTTAAAAAAAATACATCAATTGTTACTACTGATCCTCATGTCTTTTTTATCATTTTCTTCTGTCATCTTTATTTTTAAGTTTTCTTTAATTTCTTCAGATTACATTTTTCTTTGCTTAGATTTTTAGATATGTTTGTACATCATTTTATCTCTTCTTTTCTAATAAATGCATTTTGTGTTATAATTTTCTGTCTTAATGCAGCCTAGCTTGATTACGACTAGAAACATAGAAGTAATGTAAGGCCTAAAATTATTTATCTTTCTCAAGAGAATATTTATATGTGGCAGTAAACTGAATGTATTAATAATCTTTGTTTAACTTTATCCAATATAAGAAATTGAGATCACCCAAAATTGGAGTCTAGTTATCAAAATTGTTTCTAGTGTTTCCTAACACCAGGGTACGATGGAATATGGTGCCTTTTCAAAAGACCTGAGATTTAACTTTTGCCCTCCTGGTTTCATTAGGAGATGATAATTTTTCTTAGTTTCTTGTACTTAGGTTGACTCTTTTATTAAGCAGGTATCTCTAAGGAAAAAGCATTCTCAGATTCTAGGATCTTTACATTGAGTTTCCTTTTTTATTCAAATAATTTACTCACAATTCTTCACTGTAGTGAGAATCCTCTGTGCCTTAAGCTACTGTTACCATCAGAGGAAGTACCTCACATGTTATTTTAGAAAACCTGACCTTTGAAAAAATATGAAAACAATACAGAGGGTCTTTGACTCAACAATAGTTGGAATTAATTTTTCAACTTATGATTGTAGAAAAGCAATATGCAATCAGTAGAAAATTTAATTCAAATTTTGAATTTTGGTCTCTATTGGGCTAGCAATAATGTGCTACCATACTCCCTGATTGTATGCTGGGTAGCAGAGGCAACACACAGCTCCCAGAGAGCCATTTGATGATTAGCATAAATAACAGATATTCATAAACAACACAGTGTACTGTGTTGGCAGTGTTTTTTTGTATATTGTGCTCTGTATTTTCTCATCCCATCATATCTACAAAATACTCATTTATATTTCTGGCTTCTGAGGGGAGGGAGAAAAGCAACGTGTTTTCACTTGAGATGAAACCCAAGATAACTACTCATTAGGAGGCTAATGTCAAATGCTGAGTATATTTAAAGTAGACTACGCTAAGTTCTGAAGTTCAGTGAGTTAGGTGTATTAAATATATTTTTGACAAGTTATTTTCGACTTACTATTTATTGAAACATAGCTGCATCATAAATTGAGGAGTCTCTGCAGATCTTCTATGTTTTTTTAAACTTTTTTACCAACTCCAACATGCTTTCAGTTCTATCTTGAAAATAAATATGGTAAAGTCCTTGCTGTAGTGCTTTGCTATGGCAGTTTCGATGGAGAGCTTTAAAACTCTGCAATTGACTATGTATTAGCTGTTGATTTGTCTTAGCATGTATCATTTAAAATGTTTATCATATAATGCTACTGAGGAAACCTGATATAGCATGGAGCAAATCAAATTACTCAACTCGCTTTATATTTAAAACTTTTTAAAATAGCCCTGGCTGGTGTGGTTCAGTGGATTGAGAGCTAACCTGCAAACAAAAGGTCGCTGATTTGATTCTCAATTGGGGCACATGTTGGTCAGTTCCCCAGTAGGGGGCATGTGAGAGGCGACTGCACACTGATGTCTCTCTCCTTCTCTTTCTCCCTCACTTCCTCTCTCTAAAAAATAAATATGTAAAATCTTTTCTAAAAAGTTTTAAAAACATAGTGCAAGATCCATATTTAATTTGCAAGACATCTCTTTACTACAGGCTACATTTTAAAATTTACAAACAGTTTAAGTCTGAGAAGAAATTATGTCAAATGATACAGAAATTTACATTCAGAGACTTCATGAAGAATTTTCAACTTGCATGAATTTATTATAGGCCAAAATTCCAAAATATTTTAATATTCAGTATTGAAGCAGAAAAACATTCTCCTTGTTATCAATAAATATATTTTCTACTCTTTGCATTCTGATCATATGTAAATAATTTGTTAAATTTATTTCCCTTTTACATTAAGAGAATATATTTCTTCATTAAGCCTTAACACATTGTCTGTGTTGCTTACCAAAAAGAATTTAGTTTCTCTCCATCTAATAAAAAGTAGCAGGTTCCTAGGGTACCTGCTTTATTACATTGCTTTTCACATCTCATTAGCTTCTTCTAATTGACACTGGTACTTGATTACTCAATGTATACTTTTTTGTGTGGCTGTGTCCATGAAGTAAATTATTCTACCCCTCCTGACTGCACTGGAACTTTCCACAAAACACTCAAGCTAGTTCCTTGGTTTTTATTGATATTAATTTATTCTGAAATTGTCTTCATCTGTTGTACAAATGCTGTGGTTTTAATTAAAGTGTTGTTAAACTTCCATGCTGTGGATCTTCTATGATTTATTGTATCACCAGAGACATTGACACCAGGAAATTACCAAGAAAAGTTAGATTTTCAATGTAGATGGTTACACTCTCCAACATGCCATTTGTATTTTTGATATTCCAGAAGTCAGTCTTAAATAAAACATAATATAATAAATCAAGTTTCATATTTATTTTCAGTAGTTTATTTCTGTTACTATGAAATTAGATGTAAAGTTTATGCAAAATAATATTCTGCACCTTGCCTTGTTTTCTTCAACTTTTAAATATTTTGTGAAGATCATTACAAAGCTATTTGTGGGTAGGTGTTTCCTCCATTTGATGAGAAGGATCTGCACTGTATTGTGTTTAAACACATCATAATTTCTTTAACTAAATCCTATAAATCGATACCAAGTTGGTTTTAATGGTAAAGCATATCTTGGCATGATAGGGTGAGAGGTCTCAAATCAATTTTTGAAATGAGTTTTTGGAATTTTAACATAATGTTACTGTGTCTAGGAATTTATGCTCTCAAAATCACATTTTGTCCTATGGAACAAGGTTATCGATAGATTTATTTTGATAGTTTTTTTCTTTTACTGTTAAAGAAAGCACCCAAGATCATACACAAAGAGTAATGCAATCTAAAGAATATCTGTAATGATATTTAAGTATTTTTCTTAGTTGTGAAATATACAAAATATTTAGAAAGGTGAAGAGATGTAACAGATACATGCACTCGTCTGTTTGCTCTCAGTTACATCTGAACAGTTATGAACTGTTACAATAAGTTATGAACTGTTTGGATCTCCCTTTCCCTTTCTGATATAAGTAACTATTATTCTTGAGTGTAAGTCTTCTTCTGGTTAATGTTTCTATGATATTTTAATAAGAAATTTCTGTCTTTACAATGTACTACTGTTTATTGTGTTTTAAAATTTATAAAATTTCCATCACGTTCTATCATATTTTATAGCCTACTTAAAATTATATTCATTACTTGACATTACTATTATACAATTCAACAACTATTGATGTACATGATGTAAATCACTGATTAAAAAATAGCATAACAAAACATAGCAAGTGTTGTTTATTCATGTTTTGAATAAACTAATACTAAGAACACATACTGATCCACAGGTTTTCTTATATGAATACAAATCTCACTGTTATGAGTGTTCATGTGTACAAGAATGTCTCCAGTATGGATAATTAGAGGTAAAATTAATAGATCTTGCAAGATGAATACCATCAAATTTTTCATATACTATCATTTGTTGCTTAACAAATCATCCTAACATAATAGATTCTGAGGAATGCAGTATTAGGAAATTTTGACATTGTGCCAACACAATATAATTTTCATACACAAATCTAGATAGTATTGCTTACTCTACACATAGGCTGTTTGGCATAGCCTGTTATTTTGAGGGTACAAATCTATACTGAATATTACTGTACTGAGTAATGTTAGAAATTATAACTATTGATTATCTAAACATATATAAAGATAGAAAAGAGATAATGAAATATCATATAAAATATAAAAAATGACATACCTGTAGATGGCAGATCCTATGAATGAGATTTGTAAGACTGGGAGTTGCTCCCATGAATTAGTGAGTGAATATGAAGGCCTTTGACATTCCCACACACTACAACAGAATCTTTAAGCACTGTACACTTAAGCTACACGTGATTTATAATTTTTGAATCATAATTTAAAAATGTTATTTATTAGGCTATTACAGTTGTCCCAGTTTTTCTCTCTTTGCCTCTTTCAACCCAGCAGCCCCTGCTTCCTTCAGCAATCCTGCCTCCTTTGTTTGTGTCCATGAGTCCTGCATGTAAGTTCTTTGGCAACTCCATTTTCTATACTTGCTCTTAATATCCCACTGTCTATTCTGTATCTACAAATTTGTACTTTTCAATTCCTTTACCTTTTCCCCATTTTCTCAGACCATCCGCCTCCATTGGCCACCATCCCCATGTTCTCCATATATATGATTGTTTCTTTTTTGCTTGTTCACTTAGTTTGTTTTTAGATACAATTATTTTTTTTCAATTTTTTTATTTAATTATTTTTCAAGTAGTTTTGGTCAATTACTCCCATCCCATCCCAACCCCGTGCTCCCTCCCTCCCATTTCCACCCTTCTCAGTTGTTGTCCATGTATCCTTTATATATGTTCCTCTAAATCCCTCCCCTATTTCCCCTGAAATTCCCTCCCCTCTTCCCCCGGTCACTGTCAGCCTGTTTTCTATTTCAGTGTCTTTGGTTATATCTTGCTTGCTTGCTTGTTTTGTTGTTTAGCTTCCTGTTAAAGGTGAGATCATATGGTATTTGTCTTTCAACACCTGGCTTATTTCACTCAGCATAATGCTTTCCAGTTCCATCCATGATGTTGCAAAAGGTAGGACCTCCTTTCTTTCTGAAGCATAAAATTCTATTGTGTATATGTGCCATAGTTTTTTGATCCATTCATTTACTGACAGGCACCTAGGTTGCTTCCAACTCTTGGCTATTGTAAATTGTGCTGCTATGAATATTGGGGTGCATAGGTTCTCTGGGATTGGCGTTTTAGGGTTCTTAGGATACAATCCCAGCAGTGGAATTGCTGGGTCAAAAGGCAAGTCCAATTTTAGTTTTCTGAGAAAATTCCATACTGTTTTCCATAATGGTTGTACCAGTCTGCAATCCCACCAACAGTGGACCAGGGTTCCCTTCTCCCCACACCCTCTCCAACATTTGCTGTTTATTGCTTTGTTTATGATAGCCATTCTCACCCGTGTAAAGTGGTATCTCATTGTGGTTTTAATTTGCATCTCTCTGATAGCTAGCGATATTGAGCATCTCTTCATGTGTCTCTGGATCCTCTGTATGTCCTCCTTGCAGAATTGTCTGTTCAAGTCCTTTCCCCATTTTTTAATTGGGTTAGTTGTCTTTTTAAAGTGAAGTCATGTGAGTTCTTTGTATATTTTGGAGACTAAACCATTGTCTGAGGTATCATTGGCAAATATGTTTTCCCATACAGTTGGTTGTCTTTTTATTTTAATGCTGTTTTCTTTAGCTGCGCAGAAGCTTTTTATTTTGATGAAATCCCATTTGTTTATTCTTTCCTTTATATTCCTTGCTTTAGGGGACATATCAGTAAAAATGTTGCTGTGTGAAATATCTGATATTTTCCTGCCAATGTTCTCCTCTAGGACTTTAATGGTGTCACGGCTTATATTTAAGTCTTTTATCCACCTTGAATTTATTTTTGTGTATGATGTAAGTTGGTGCTCGAGTTTCATTTTTTTTTACATGTAGCTGTCCAGTTCTCCCAGCACCATTTGTTGAAGAGGCTATCTTTACCCCATTTTATGTTACTACCCCCTTTCTTGAATATTAATTGACTGTAGAGAGCTGGGTTTATTTCTGGGTTCTCTATTCTGTTCCATTGGTCTATGTGCCTGTTTTTATGCCAGTACCAGGCTGTTTTGACTACAGTGGCCTTGTAATACAGTTTGATATCAGGTATTGTGATCCCTCCTACTTTGTTCTTCTTTCTTAACATTGCAGCTGCTATTCGGGGTTGTTTATGGTTCCATATAAATTTTTGAAGTGTTTGTTCTATGTCTGTGAAATATGCCATTAGTACTTTAATAGGTATTGCATTGAATCTGTACATTGCTTTGGGTAGTATGAACATTTTGATGATGTTAATTCTTCCAATCCATGAACACAGTATATGTTTCCATTTGTTTGTGTCTTCCTTGATTTCTTTCTTCAGTGTTGTGTAGTTTTCTGCATACAGGTCTTTTACCTCCTTGGTTAGATTCATTCCCAGATATTTTATTTTTGCTTTTGCTATATCGAATGAGATTTTTTTTCTTGATTTCTGCTTCTGCTGATTCATTGTTAGTATACAAAAATGCCTTTGATTTCTGGATATTGATGTTGTATCCCACTGTTTTGCCAAATTCATTTATTAGTTCAAGCAGTTTTCTGGTAGAGTCTATAGGATTTTCCATGTACACTATTATGTCATCTGCAAACAATCACAGTTTTGTTTCCTCCATTCCAATTTGAATGTCTTTTATTTCCTTTTCTTGCCTAATCGCTGAGGCTAAATCTTCCAATACTATGTTAAATAGAAGTGGTGAAAGTGGACAATCTTGTCTTTTTCCTGATATTAGTGGAAAAGCTTTTAGTTTTTGCCCATTGAGTATGATGTTGGCTGTAGTTCTTTCATATATGGCCTTTATTATATTGAGGAATGCTCCCTCTATTCCCACTTTGCTCAGTACTTTTATCATAAATGGTAAGAGTAAAAGCTTATCAAAAGCTTTTTCCGCATCTATTGATATGACCATGTGGTTTTTGTCTTTGCTTTTGTTTATGTGGTGTATTACATTCACTGATTTGCAGATATTGAACCATCCTTGCATCCCTGGGATGAATCCCTCTTGGTCGTGGTGTATGATCTTTTTGATGTATTGTTGGATGCGATTTACCAATATTTTGTTGAGGATTTTAGCATCTATATTCATTGGCGATATTGTCCTAAAGTTTTCTTTCTTTGTTGTGTCTCTGTCTGGTTTTGGAATTAGGATGATGCTGGCTTCATAAAAAGAGTTGGGGAGTTTCCCATCATTTTGGATTTTTTGGAATAGTCTGTGAAGAATAGGGGTTAGCTCTTCCTTAAATGCTTTGCAGAATTCTCCTGTGAAACCATCTGGTCCACGGCTTTTGTGTGATGGGAGTTTTTTGATTACTTCTTCAATTTAATTTGCCGTTATTGGTCTGTTCAGACTTTCTACTTCTTCATTGAGTTTTGGAAGATAATATTTTTCTAGAAATTTGTCCATTTCACCAAGGTTTTCAAATTTATTGGCATACAGTTCTTCATAGTAATTCCTTACAATCCCTTCTATTTCTGTGGTACCAGTTGTAATCTCTCCTCTTTCATTTTTGATTGTGTTTATTTGAATCCTCTCTCTTCTTTTCTTAATGAGCCTACTTAAAGGCTTGTCTATTTTGTTTATCTTTTCAAAAAACCAACTCTTGGACTCATTGATCCTTATAATTGTGCTTTTAGTCTCTATGTCATTTAACTCTGCTCTGATCTTGGTTATTTCCTTCCTTGTATTCGTTCTGGGCTGTCTTCGTTGTTGTTCTTCGAGTTCTTGCAGGTGTCGGGTTAGGTTGTTTGTTTGAAATGTTTCTATTTTCTTTAGGTAAGCGTGTATTGCTATGAGCTTCCCTCTCAGGACTGCCTTGGCCATGTCCCATAAGTTTTGGGTTGTTGTGAGTTCATTTTCATTTGTTTCCAGAAACTTTTTTATTTCTTCCTTAATTTCAATCTTGACCTATTCGTTGTTTAATAGCATACCATTCAGTCTCCATGGTTTTGGGTGTTTTGGGTTTATTCCTTTGGGGTTGGTTTCTAATTTCAGTCCCTTGTGGTCATAGAAAATGCTTGGTATGATTTCAATTTTCTTGAATTTGTTGAGGTTCGTTTTGTGTCCTATCATGTGGTCTATTAGATACAATTATTGATAGTTATACATTTATTTCCATTTTAATGTACATAGTTTTGATCTTCTTTTTCTTAAATAAGTGCCTTTAACATTTCATATAGTAATGGTTTGTTGATGATGAACACCTTTAGCTTTACCTTGTCTAGGAAGCACTTTATCTGCCCTTCAATTCTAAATGATAGCTTTTCTGGATACAGCAACCTGTGTTGTAGATCCTTGCTTTTCATCATTTTGAATACTTCTAACCAATCCCTTCTAGCCTGCAAAGTTTCTTTTGAGAAATCAAAAAACAGTCTTATGGGAACTCCTCTATAGGTAATTATCCACTTTTCTCTTGCTGCCTTTAAGAGTCTCTCTTTGTCTTTAACCTTTGGCATTTTAATTATAATGTGTTTCAGTGTGGCCCTCTTTATACCTATTTTGTTTGGGACTCAAACAAAAATCAGTTTGATCTGATTCTAAGTGTCATCTACTCTGCTTTTGATTCCCTGTAATTTTTTTCTTTAGTGCAATATGTAATTGGATCATTTTATGCTCTTGAAGTACCCACTGAGTTCCTTGAACAGCCTTATAACCAGTGTTTTGAACTCTGAATCTCAGACATTGCTTATTTCCATTTGTTTAGATCCTTTTCTAGAGTTTTGTTTTGTTCTTCCATTTGGGCCATATTTGTCTATCTCTTCATTTTGGCAGCCTTCATAAAAACAAATAGTGTTTTTATGTATTAGATAAGCTGCTTTGACTCTGTGTCTTGCTGGCATTGCTTAATATAATAGGTATCCTATAGCGTCCAGGTGTACAGCTTGGTGGATAATTCAGCTGTGCCCTCTACATGGGCTGAGTATTCCCTTCTCTTGTCATTGAGTCTTTATTGCTGTAGGCTGGTCAATGGCAGTGATTTGCCTAGACTAGATTAGTGGCTGTGACCACTAGCCAGAGACCACCTACCTCCATGGCTGGTGGAGGTGGTTGGGTGTTGGTGTTCCAAAATGGTCTGTAACTGTCCACTGAGTGCACAGGCTCTGAGGTTTCCTGGGTAGTGCAGACAAAGATCAGCCACCACCTGTGTTCTTTTCAGGGGCCCTTGGCATAAGGTATAAAGTGATCTGCAGATGGCTGCTGCTAGTCCTGGGCATGGGGCCACCTAGCAAAAAAGTTTGATGGTGGGCTCAGCTGTTGGCTTGTGAGTGGATTTATGAAGATTGGAAACCTATTCCTAGTGCATCCACGAATATAGGAAAGCCACTATTACCAGCCAAGGTGAGTCTGTAGGCTGGATGGTGTGGAGCCTTAGGTAATCATCAGGGTAGGGTTAACAGTGTGAGCCAGGTGGATGGAGCCTTAGGTATGGTCCTGCTGCACTGTTGCTCTGTGCAGGGAAGGGCTCAGAAAAAGAACAATGGCCACTGCTTGCAGTTCTGTCTGGGAGCAAACCGTCCTGCAGCTCTTACCTTGATGCCATACACTTCAGTTCCTCACTGCAGACCACTGGTGCCCTATGAAGTGCTGTCCTGGTGCTGGAGGCCAGAATAAATGAGTTTGAGTTAGTCCGTGTGCAGGGTCCTCCAAGAAGAGATGTCTGAGAATTCCAGTTTCTTCTACGACCCCAGCCCCTACTGGATTTTACAGCCAGAAGTTATGAGTACTTATCTTCTGGCACTGGAACCCCGGGCTGGGTGTGGGGCTGAGATCTGTCACTCCTGAGATATCCCTCCATTTTTTATCCACCACACATGGGTTCGGGACCATCCTATTGCATGTCTCTGCCCCCTGCCCCTCTTACCTGTCTAGTTGAATGTGGTTTCTTTAATTTCTTAGATGTTAGACTTCTGTAAGCTTGATTTTCTAACAGCTCTGAATGATAGTTGCTCCGTAGTTTACCTGTGATTTTGCTGTGATTGTGCAAGGAGGTGAGAAGCATTTATGTACACTTTCATTTTGACTGAAGTCCTATTCTTTATAACTTTTTGTTCTTCAATACTAATCTTACCTTACTGTAATTTTTTTACTTCATAAAGTTTTTACTTTCTTAAGCTTTTGACTATTTTGCAATAACATTTGGCTTAAAACATATACACATATTACAGCTGTACAAAATTATTTTCTTTATATCCTTATTCTATAAACTTTTACTATGTTTTTAAAATATAATTTTTGTTAGAAACTAAAATACAAACACATGCATTAGCCTAGGTCTACACATAGTCAGGATCATCATCACTCTCTTCCACTGCCACTTCTTGTCACAGTAGGTCTTCAGAGGCAATAACATATAGAGAGCTGTCATCTCCAATGGCAACAATGTTTTTTTCTGGAATACCTCTTGAAGGACTTGCCAGAAACTCTTATTGAAAAGGTATCACTTTTTTTTTCAGAAATATTTCCATGGGGATATACTTGTTTTTTTTTTATTTTTCATTTTATGTTGCTTGTATAAAGATAATGCACCATGAATGTTCCTTCCTATTAATGGACACCTTTTGTTTTGAGGGTTCATGTTTTTAAACTTTCTAAGGAGTTTTTTTGAACTCTACAAAATATTCTGCTAGCCCTTTTACTGTATATTTTGGGGGGATATGTCTTTTTTCTGCAGTTTCAATTTTTCCTGCCTCCTTTTCAGCTATGCATTTATATTTCATTGCCAACAACTCCTTATTAGTCCATTCCTCAGGAATCACTTTCAGGGTCTCTCCATTGTCACATTCATCCATTTTCAGGATAAAATTCTTTGCCATCTCAATCATAGCCTTGTTAATTTTTACAATATATTTATCCTTGGAAAAACCTTTGGAGTCATGGACAAACCTCTTGACTATCTTCTTTCAGATGCCATTATATACTATTTGGTGACAAAAACCGAGCCCAAACAAGATCCTTGATGCAGCCATGGATGTTGCAGTCCTTCCCATAATTGAATCATATGTCCTCCATGTCTTTCTCAGTTGCAACAGTAGCCAGAGAACAAAGGACCTATAAACTGCTATAATTCCTTGATCTATTGGTTAGATTTTTTAAAGTAGCAATTTAGAAAAAAACATTTATTTCAATGTTGAGTTAAAAGTTACCAATAAAAGGAAGTTGTCTGGGAACATTATCAGGTATAAAAGAATCTTGAAAAGTGTATCATTCTCTGTTTCACAAGCACAGCAATTCAAGAGGGCATCTGGGAAGAGGAGCTGCACCGTCCTTGTCTTCTGAGAACTCCTGCAGTGCACGGGCAGTGTGTGCTTACTGATAGGTTTGCAGGGCCTGGGGTTCTCTCTGTGCCAGTTCCCAGTTTCATTTTAGAGCCTGCAACTTTAATCCCAAGCATGACTGTTATTCTGTCCTTTAAAGCTTTGATACTTGACATTGACTCGTCCTCCTTATGGACAAAAGTCCGTGCAGGCATGTGTTTCCAGAATAGGGAGGTTTAGTCATCTACGTTGAAAGACTGCTCTCACACAAGTATGTTTCCTCCACAATCAACTTATCTAGAGTTTCCAGAAATTCTTGAATTACCTTCACATCACCTGTCATAAACTCACTCTCACTTTCAAATTATTTAATAAATTACAATCTTTAACTGTTTAAACCACCCAGAACTAGCAGTACATTCAACATTGCAAACATTTTTTTTTTTGCTTTGGACATAATCATCATAGTGCTGCAATGGATATGCTTCCATGTCTGCTCTTCAATCTAGATGATTAAAAGTTTCTCCATATTTGATATAAAATATTCTCGAATTTTTGTTGGTCTCATTGTCCTCCATAAAGCAGATTATTTAATGTCTTCTATCACATTGTTCTTTTCTTCAAAATTATAGCTATGGTTCAATGGGGCTGGCCTGATTGGCAAGTAATAACAATCACTGATTTTCTACCTTAATAAGTCCTTAATCACTCTTAATTAGGTCCCTGATAAATCACTTCATGTGACCTCTTAATGGAAACATTAGCAGTGGATTTTTTACACTTAGATGTCATGATGAACAGAACAATACAAGATTAAATTAAGCTCAAGAGAAAAGGACACAATCAAGAGATGTGTTAATCAGGAGATGTATAAGGTTGCTCCTGACATAAAATGGCATTGTTTTGTAGCAAACTTTTCTAATAAGTGACAAGAGTAAACTCCAAAAAATTATAAAAATATAGTATAGTAAGTAATGTACTTGTTTACCATTCTTAAGTATGTATTAGTGCATACTATACATAATTATGTGCTATATTTTAATAGAATTTATTGGGGTGACACTGGTTAACAAAATTAGAAAGGTTTCAAATGTACAATTCTACAGCACATCATCTCTACACTGTATTATGTGTTCACCATCTGAAGCCAAGTCTCCTTACATCACTATGTATCTCTCCCTAAAACCTCCTTCAACACCACCAACCCTCTGTACCCCAGCAATTACCATAATGTTGTCCATGTCCATGAATTCTTTCTCTGTTTCTTTTTTTGCTCAATCTCTCAACTCCCCTCACCCACCCCACCCCAGCATCTATCAGTCTTTTTTTTCAATGTATGGGTCTGTTTGTATTTTGCTTGTTAGTTCATTTTGCTTATTAGATCCCATATATGAGTGAAATAATATAGTACTTGCCTGTCTCTGACTGGCTTATTCCTCTTCACACAGTGCTTTCCCTGTCCAACCATGCTGTTGCAAAGAATTAAATTTTCTTTCTTTCCTCTCTTTTTCTCTCTTGCTTCCTCCCTTCCTCCCTGCCTTCCTTCCTTCCTTCTTTCTTTCCCTTTCCCTTCCTTTCTCTCTTCTTTCCTTCCTTCTCTCTCCCTTACAGTGAGTAGTATTCCACTGTGTAAATATACTATAACATTTTTATCCATTCCTCTATTGGTGGACACTTAGGCTACTCCCAAATCTTGGCTATTGCAAATAATGCTGCAATGAGCATAGAGATGCATATATTCTTTCAAATTAGTGTATCATATTTGTTTGATTATATTCCTAGAACCCATATTGCTAGGTTATAAGAGAGTTTCATTTTTAATTTTCTCACATAACTCCACACTGCTCTTCACAGTGGTTGAACCAACTTGATTCCCATGAAGAGTGAGCGAGGATTCCCTTTTTTCCACCTCCCCATAGACAGTTATTTGTTGATAACTGATGATAGCCATTCTGATAGCTATGAGGTAATGTTATTTTAATTTCCAGTGGAATTTATTGTGGGGGTGCAAGGCTGGTTTGCTGTCTGCAAATTGATAAGTATGACACACCACATAAAAATGAAGAATAAAATCTATGCCATATCAATTAATGCAGAGAAAACATTTGATAAAATTCATCACTCATTTATGAAAAATAAAAACTCCCAGCAGGGTGGGAAATACAGGGAGCATACCTCAATATAATAAAGGTCATATATGACAGATCCATACCCAATGTTATATTCACTGGGAGAAATCTTTAAGTGTTTCCTTGAAGATAGGGAACAAGAAAGGAAGTCTGCTTTCACCACTTTTACCCAATATAATACTGAAGTCCTAGCCATAGCAATCAGGTAAGAAGAAATAAAAAGCATTTAAATTAGAATGCAAGGAGTAAAATTGACATTATTTGCAGATGACATGATACTATATAGAGGAAAACCTAAAGATTCCACACAAAAAATCTACTAGAACTCATAATGGAATTTAGTACAGTAACAGGGTACAAAATAAATATCCAGATATTACTTGTATTTTTATTCATTTTTTGTTGTTGTGCAAGTACAGTTGTCTCAATTTTCAACCCACAACGCCCCCATCCTATCCCACCCACTCCTGACTCCCATCCTCAATCTTACCCCCCCTTTGCCTTTATTCATGTTTTCTTTATGCATGTTCCTTGACGACCATTCACCTTTCCACCATTATCTCCTCCCCACTCCCCCTGTGGTTACTGTCAGTTTGTTTATTTCCATGTCTCTGGTTACATTTTGCTTGCTTGTTTGTTTTGTTGATTAAGTTCCACTTATAGGTGAAATCATACGGTATCCGTCTTTCACCTCCTTGCTTATTTTACTTGGGATAATTTTCTCTATTTCCATATATGCTGTCATGAAGAATAGGAGCTCCTTCTTTCTTTCTGCTGCATAGAATTCCATTGTGTAAATGTATCAGTATTTTTAACCACTCATTTACTGATGAGCACTTAGGTTACTTCCAACACTTGGCTATTGTAAATTGTGTTGCTATGAACATTGGGTGCATAAGTTCATTTGAATGGATGTGTCAGGATTCTTAGGGTATAATCCCAGCAGTGGAATTGCTAGGTCAAAAGGAGTTCTATTTTTAGTTTTCTGAGGAAATTCCACACTGTTTTCCATAGTGGCTGCACTAGCCTACATTCCCAACAGTCCATCAGGGTTCCTTTTTCCCCACAACCTTGCCAGCACTTGTTTATTAATTTGTTTATGATGGTAATTCGGATGTGTGTAAATGGGTATCTCATTGGGGTTTTAATTGGCATCTCTCTGATGACTATTGATGCTGAGTATCCTTTCATATTTCTCTGGGCCCTCTGTATGACATCCTTGGAGAAGTGTTGGTTCAGATCCTTTGCCCATTTTTTAATTGTTTTTTTTTTGTCTTCCTGCAATTGAGTCATGTGAGATATGTTTATATTCTGGAAATCAAACCCTTGTCTGAGGTATGATTGGCATATATATTTTCCCATATGGTTGCTTTCATTTTCATTAGGTTGATGTTTTCTTTATCCATGAAAAGATTTTTAATTTTCATGAAGTCCCATTAGTATATTATTTCCTTCATGTCCCTTGCTTGAAGGGGCATATTGGTGAAAATATTGCCGAGTGGAGTATCTGAGATTTCCCTGACTATATTCTCCTGTAGGACTTTTATGATGTCATGACTTATATTTAAATCTTTTATCCATCTTGATTTTATTTTTGTATATGGTGTGAATTAGTGGTTGAGTTTCATTTTTTTTTTTGTATATAGTAGTCCAGAACTGCCAACACCATTTGTTGAAGTTGCTATTTTTACTCCATTTTATGCTTCTGCCCCTCTGTCAAATATTAATTGACCACAGAGATGTTGGTTTATTTCTGGGCTCTCTATTCTGTTTCACTGATCTATGTGTCTGTTCTTATGCCAGTACCAGACTCTTTTGATTACAATGGCTTTGAAATATAATTTGATGTCAGGTATTGTGATCCCTCCTATTTTTTCTTCTTTCTCAAATTTGTGAGGCTATTCAGTTTCATAGAAATTTTTGAAATATTTGTTCTATATCTGTTAAATATGTCAATAATATTTTAATAGGAATTGTATTGAATCTATAAATTACTTTCATTAGTATGGACATTTTGATGATGTTAATTCTTCCAATCTGTGAACATGGTATATGCTTCCATTTATTGTGTCTTCCGTAATTTCTTTGTTCAGAGTTGGATACTTTTCTGAGTACAGATTTTTATTGTTTCCACTCCTTTGTTAGGTTTATTCTTAGGTACTTTATTTTCTTGTTGTCACATTAATATAAATTTTTCTTGATTTCCATTTCTGATATTTTGTTGGTGGTGCACAAAAATGCCTTCAATTTCTCATATTGACTTTGTATCCCACTGTTTTGCCAAATTAACTTATTAAGTTGAGTAGGTTTTTTGGTGGAGTCTATAGGGTTTTCTATGTACACTATGATATCATCTACAAACAATGACAGTTTTGCTTCCTCCTTTCTAATTTGGATGCCTTTGAATTGTTTTTCTTCTGTAATTGCTGGGGCTAGGACTTCCAATACTATGTTGAGTAGAAGTGGTGAAAGCAGACATTGTCATCTTGTTCTTGACTTCAGTGGGAAAGCTTTTAGTTTTTGCCCATTGAATATGATGTTGGCTGTAGGTTTGTTGGATATGGCCTTTATTATTTTGAGGTCTGCTGCCTCTACTCCCACTTTGCTGAGTTTTTTAATAATAAATGGGTTCTGTACTTTCATGCAGCTACTCTACCTGGGTATTTCTTTTAACCTTGTCCTCCAGCTCACTAATTTGATCCTCTGCTTTATTCAGCCTGTTTGTCATTCTTTCTTGTGTTTTTTTTTTAATTTCAGATATTGTATTCTTCATTTCTTCCTGGTTCTTGTTTATAGTTTCTATTTCTTTTTATATACTGTTGTAGTGTCCACTCAGGTCCTTGTAGTTGTTAGTGAGTTCCTTGGGAATACTTATAACCATTGTTTTGAATTCTATATCTGATAGTTTGATTGACTCCATTTCATTTAACTTTTTTAAAAGTTTTTTACATTTTTTAATTTAATTATTGTTCAAGTACAGTTTTTAGTCTTTTACTCTCATCCCAGCCCACCCACCTAGTGCTCCACACCTCCCTCCCACTTTCACCCCCCTTAGTTGTTGTCCATGTGTCCTTTTCTTTGTATAATTTAATTATTTTTCAAGTACAGTTTTCTGTCTTTTACTCCCAACCCAGCCAACCCCCCGTGCTCCCCACCACCCTTCCCTATTCACTCCCCTTATTTGTTGTCCATGTGTCCTTTATACTAGTTCCTGTAAATTTTTCCTCTTTTCCCCCCTGAAATTCCCTTCCCTCTCCCCTCTGGTTGCTGTCCCCCTGTTCCCTATTTCAGTGTCTTTGTTTTTATTTTGCATGCTTGTTTGTTTTGTTGTTTAGCTCCCTGTTAAAGGTGAGATCATATGGTATTTGTCTTTTAACACCTGGCTTATTTAACTCTTTTAGTGGGGAGTCTTCCATTCCTTTTTAATAAAGGTGGAACAGGTATAAGAATACTTTAGAAAATCAAAAAGTAAATATGACATGTCAGCACTAAAGGAAAAATATTTCGAGAGGATGCAGCAAGCAAACTAATAAGAGTAAGGAGTAAGCCCAGGTTGGGGCAGGAGAGAAAAAAAGAAGAGAAAACAAAGAGATACAATTTCTTACTCAACTGATTAGGGGCACAGTGAAGGTAAAATGGAGTAAGACATGGGAAAGTTCTATGGCATTTGAAATAGTAACAAGTAGTGAATAAATAGGAGATCCTTTGGAGATGCACAGCAATAATCATGGTATTTCACTCAACTAGCGACTTTAGAAAAAGTGAAAAAGAAATAAGGCTCTTGTTAGAAGAGAAAAATAATGTGAGCTGATTTTAGAAAGCAGAACACTAATGCAAATTAGATGTTGAGGTAAAGCAAGAGTAAGGAATAAAAACTTGATGTGGTGTGTGAGAGAATAAAATTAACCACAATAGTAATAAAGCTTAGGAAGATGGTAAAATGGAATAAGACCAGTCTTTTATAAGACTCTTTATAAAAAGAATAAAACATAAAAGACCAAGAGTAGTGTGGTTTTGGAATACATATGAAGTGAAAGGAAAAAGTTAAAATGAAATATGAAAGGGAGAATAAAGAAAACAAACCAAACAATGAAATCAAACAAAGCAAAAACTTATTAAATGGAAAGAAGAGAAAAATGCAAGTTCTGAAGGATAGCAAAGTGAAATTTGTCTCAGCTATTTTTAAATCTACCACAGAAGTATTTATTTATTTACTTATATTTGTTTGTCTTTATTTTTATTGTTTATAGTATTACAGTAGTCCCCATTTACTTCTTTCCATCAACTTTCCACCCATTGTCATATCCTCTTCCCTCTGACCATCACTGCACTGTTGTCTGAGTATCTATGTACCACAGAGGTTTTGATATTTAGTTATTTTTATCATTGTCATTTTTATGTAAAAGTTGTCTAATCTCAATATCTACCTTCAAAATATAAATTAGTTGTATAAATAATTTTTAATTTAATATTTTCAGTTTTTAATGAACCACTTCAAAGAATAAGTTACTCTTGTCTTTTATTAACTGTAATGTTTTTCAGCTTTTAATGTCTATTATCATTTTTATTGATATTTACACATATAAACACAAGTAAGCTAAAATTTTTCAATTATTTGTTAGATGTTAATTTATTTTTTTTGCTTACTGTATTATATCAATTACTTTTAGAATCAAAATAAAAACACCTTCAGTGATCTTGAACATTGTATTTTTTCTTTTTTTTAAGATTTTTTATTTATTTTTTTATATTTTATTGATTATACCATTACAGTTGTTCTATTCCCCCCCTTCATTCCCCTCCACCCACACACTCCCTCCCCCACCATTCTCCCTCCCTTAGTTTATAACCACGTGTCTCAAGTTCTTTAGATTCTATATTTCCCCTACTATTCTTGCCCTCCCCCCCATCTATTTTCTACCTACTGTCTATGCTATTTTCTGTACCTTCTACCCCCTTCTCCTCCTCCCACTCCCTTGTTGCTAACCCTCCATGTGTTCTTCATTTCTATGGTTCCACTCCTGATCTAGCTGTCCTCTTGATTTGCTTTTGTTTTAGGTGTGGTTGTCAATAACTGTGAGTTTGCTGTCCTTTCATTGTTCATATTTTTCATCTTCTTTTTCTTANTCCTTCATTTTCATCTTGGCTAATGTAATTATGATGTGCCTTGGTGCGTTCCTTCTTGGGTCCAACTTCTATGGGACTCTCTGAGCTTCCTGGATTTCCTGGAAGTCTATTTCCTTTGCCAGACTGGGGAAGTTCTCCTTTATTATTTGTTCAAATAAGTTTTCCACTCATGGCTATTTCTTTCCCCCTTCTGGTACCCCTATAATTCGGATGTTGGAATGTTTAAAGATGTCCTGGAGGTTCCTAAGCCTCTCCTCGTTTTTTTGAATTCTCATTTCTTTATTCCTTTCTGGTTGGATGTTTCGTTCTTCCTTCTGGTCCACTCCATTGATTTGAGTCCCAGTTTCCTTTCCATCAATATTGGTTTCCTGTGCATCTCCCTTCATTTCAATTAGTTTAGCCTTCATATGTTCCTCTAATTTGTGACTATAATCAACCAGTTCTGTGAGCATACTGATAAACAGTGTCTTGAACTGTGCATCTGAGAGGCTAGCAATCTCTTGGTTGCTTAGGGATTGCTTAGAGATTGGCTCTGGGACTATGAGTTCTTCTTGCGCCATCTTTTGGGCTGTTTGTGCCTGTTATGAGGATCAGAGCCCTAGGTGTTCACCAGAGCAGGGCAACTCAGTGGCTGGGTTGTGATGCTGTATTTGGGGGCGGGGTCAAAGAGGAGCAATGGAGTCCAGTCTGCCGCCTCCTGCCGCTGCCACATCACCAGGGCCCTCGCATTTCATCCCACTGCAGGAAAATGTGCAACCGCAGTGAGCCCACTGCCTCTGGGTTCGCCGTCTGGGGCCTGCGCCATCTGTCTCACTGTGTGCAAATGTGTGACCAGGGTCAGTCTGCCCCACACCCGGACTGGTTCGGGCAACCTAGGAGCCTAGGTCGGGAGGGATCTTTCCTGCCCTACCCTGCTCCACTGCTGGCTCTGCCCCTCTTACCGTCCCAGTTGAAGGGTTCCTTGTTGTCGGACTTCCGTATAATTCAATTTTCTGTTCTTTGGCTGTGTCTTTGTACTCCAAACCTTTGTTGTATTCAAACTTGGTTGTGGGAGAAGGCACAGTGTTTCCACCTATGCCTCCATCTTGGCGGAAGTCCTGAACGTTGTATTTTTTTCTAATTGGCACCTATGTATTTATACAATTTATTAATTTTATTACTATTTTATGTCTTTATTTATATTATCTAATTCTAAAAGTGTCCTATTTTAGTATATATTAAAGCTTCACAAATTTAATTTTTTATACATTTCTTGAATATAACTTCCTGTTCTGTATACTTTTAATCTTCCTGGGCATTGCATTTATTAATTTCTTTTTTAAAATAGCAATCACCATTTAATGCAGAATTCTTTTTAAAAATTATTTTTTCATTACCATTTAGTCCCCTTTCATCCCCTTCCCCCAATTATCACACAGTTGTCCATGTCCATGAGTCCTTTTTCCTTTTTGCTCAAACCCTCCACTACCTAATCTCCCCCATTAGCTGCTATCTGCTCTCCATCTATGAGTCTGTCTGTTGTAGCCTCTAAACTTTTATTAAACTTTTTTAAATCTTGTGACTATAATATCTTAACTTTTGTTTCAATTGCTAAAACACTGTGATTCATTCATTTCAACTTTTTTGTGTTTTCTTGTCATGTTTCTTCTCTTCTTTTCCCCCCTTTTTTCTATTGAATTTGTAGAGTTCTTATTTCTTTATCTTTCACTTTATCATTTGATAACTCCATATTTATTTATTTTTAAAGGTATTTCTTTTTTAATTTTTTTATTTATTTATCTTTAGAAGGGAAAGGAAGGAGAGAAGGAGAGAAATAGCAATGTATGGTTGCTTTTGGTGCATCCCCTGCTGGGAACTGGCCCCTGCTGGGAATTGGCCTGCAACCCAGGCATGTTCCCTGAGGGGGAATCAAACCGCGATCTTCTGGGTTTCAGGCCTGCGCTCAATCCACTGAGCTACACCAGCCAGGGCTGATAACTCCATATTTATTTTTAATGTGCATTTTTTATAGATAACCAAAATATTTAAAATATATATTTGATTCCACTAAATAGACAATTATTTAATACATATACTACCATGCTTAACTACTGTCTTGGGATTCTTATAACCATAAAAACAAATAATATTATTTTTATGTATATTTATTCATTTATACATATATTCACTAATTTAATTGCTCAGATTCTTTCTTACATCCCACTGATTTTTCTCTTGATTGTACTACTTTATTTCTGGCCTTCAGTGCAGAATCTTAAAAAATGTCTAGTTAAAATTTTATTTTAATTTAACCAATCCTAACCTTGTTGAATTAAATTCATTTGAAAAATCACATTTTCTTGGTTTATTTTTAATTGTATCATTCTCCTCATTATCTTGACTGTATCTTATGATGATTTTTTTATGTATAATTTCTTTTCACTATCACATTGACATTTATTTTTCTTCCCTTTAGTATAGAATTCTATGTGCTTTCTTAGGAACTTTCCTATAATTTAATAATTTCTCTTTAAGTACCTTTCTCATTTACTTTACATTTCTATATATACAAATTACATTTGAAGTGCTTTTCTACAGTTGTTTTGCCTTTTACATATTATGCATCCTAGGCTTATGTTTAAAAATGAAATATCTAGGTTAATGGGCCTGCAAAATATGATTTTGAGTTCCTTCTTCATTTATGGTTCATTACTATTTCATTAGAACTTTTTATTTATTTTATAGGATCCAGCATGCATGAAAAGTGTTCTGTTTCATCCAGCATTTCTAAGTGTCCTTTAAGAGAGAGACTTTCATGTTTCTGGAACATAAATTGAATATTGCTATTTATTTGATAGCAACTAACCTAATTTAAATTTACATTAATGCATATAAAATAGGTTTAATGTATAACTCAAAATATGTTTAATTGTCTTTCAACATCTCAGTAAATAAATAAATAAATAAATAGATTTTAAATGTATATAGAAGTTTTACATATAAGCAAATTATAATAGATATTTTTAAGAAATTATTTCAGTGTGGTAAGGAGTTCTTATGAAATTTGATTAAAAATAGACCTCCACCTTATAACAATTGTTTCTTACTTCACCAGCTTTGTCTACTCTTCATAGTTGAATTTACTTACAATTATATCTTAAATTATAGGTTTGTTTTATCATCAGAACTGATTATATATTTTAATGTTTTATATATAATCACTAATGGTGATTATAAATAAAAATAACTTTTATTAGCTTTATTAATATATTAAAATCACTTTTTATTTTAATGGCATTAATGCACAATACAGTGCTATTAATAAGAAATAAATTTTTTCAGAAACGAATAGATTTACAGAGTAACAGAACAGATTAGAAACTGTTCTAAAAACTTAAGGTTGGTATATATAGTAAGGTAAAATTTTCCAAAATGAGATTTTATATTTATTTTCAGGAAATTTAATCCAAAATTACTCAGGAGAGCCCTGGCGGGGTGGCTCAGGTGGTTGGAGCATCATGTTGTATACCAAAATGTGTGGGTTTCATTCTCGGTCAGGTCACAAACCTAGGTTGCAGATTTGATCTCCAGTGAGGAAGCGTATGAGAAGCAACCAGTCAAGGTTTTCTCTCACATCTCTCTCTCTCTCTCTCTCTTCCCATTCTCTCTCTCAAATCAATAAACATATCCTTGGGTGAACATTTAAAAAAGTAGACAGGAAAAAATGAGAAAAGCTAAAATAATAGGATGGTAATGTTTGAATTATTAGCAAAGAGAATAATGCAAATAAAATTTGAATACATCTAAACCAAGTCCAATACTCAAGACATTGGTGACACAAAATGGAGTCCTATTACAAATACAAATAATAACCGAATTAGTCAACATATTATATTATTTATGTTGATTAATATTTATCAAATATACTCTTGCTTTCTACAGTATGCACAGCTGCAAGATTGAAATATTCTTATTCAATACAGGTAAGCTGTAAGTTATTTTCAAACATGTAGCATATTAGCCTCTTTTGAGAATTTACCCACATGGTGATATAATTGTATTTTTAAGTATATTTCATTGATTATGCCATTATAGCTGTCCCAATATTTCCCCCTCTGCCCAGTACCTTCCTCCAGCAATCTCCACCCCCTTTAGTTCATGTCCGTGGGTAATGCATGTAAGTTTTTTGGCTTTTCCACTTTCTATACTATTCTTGACATGCCTTTGTCTATTTTTACCTACCAATTATGTTTCTTAAACCCTGCACCTTTCCCCCCATTCTCTCCTTTCCTCCTCCCAGCTGATAATGCNCATCATCTTGTATACCAAAATGTGTGGGTTTCATTCTCGGTCAGGTCACAAACCTAGGTTGCAGATTTGATCTCCAGTGAGGAAGCGTATGAGGAGCAACCAGTCAAGGTTTTCTCTCACATCTCTCTCTCTCTCTCTCTCTCTCTTTCCATTCTCTCTCTCAAATCAATAAACATATCCTTGGGTGAACATTTAAAAAAGTAGACAGGAAAAAATGAGAAAAGCTAAAATAATAGGATGGTAATGTTTGGATTATTAGCAAAGAGAATAATGCAAATAAAATTTGAATACATCTAAACCAAGTCCAATACTCAAGACATTGGTGACACAAAATGGAGTCCTATTACAAATACAAATAATAACCGAATTAGTCAACATATTATATTATTTATGTTGATTAATATTTATCAAATATACTCTTGCTTTCTACAGCATGCACAGCTGCAAGATTGAAATATTCTTATTCAATACAGGTAAGCTGTAAGTTATTTTCAAACATGTAGCATATTAGCCTCTTTTGAGAATTTACCCACATGGTGATATAATTTTATTTTTAAGTATATTTCTTTGATTATGCCATTATAGCTGTCCCAATATTTCCCCTCTGCCCAGTACCTTCCTCCAGCAATCTCCACCCCCTTTAGTTCATGTCCGTGGGTAATGCATGTAAGTTTTTTGGCTTTTCCACTTTCTATACTATTCTTGACATGCCTTTGTCTATTTTTACCTACCAATTATGTTTCTTAAACCCTGCACCTTTCCCCCCATTCTCTCCTTTCCTCCTCCCAGCTGATAATGCTCCCAATGATCTCCATATCTATGAGGTTTACAATTTTTTTACAATCAATTGTTGGTAGTTGTGTTTGTTGTCATTTTACTGTTCACAGTTTTGATCTTCTTTGTTCTCTTAAATAAATCCTTTTAATATCTCATATAATAATTATTTGATGATGATGAACTCCTTTAGTTTTACCTTGTCTGGGAAGCACTTTATCAGCCCTTCCATTCTAAATGATAGCTTTGCTAGATAGAGTAGTCCCTTGCTTTTCATCTGCTTGATTACTTCTTGCCAATTCAAACTTTCTTGCGTACTAAGTTTCTTTTGAAAAATTAGCTGATAGTGTTATGGGAACTCCTTTGTAGGTAATTCTCTACTTTTAAGATATTTCTCCTTATTTTTAACCTTTGGCATTTTAATTATGATGTGTCTTGGTGTGGCCCTCTTTGAGTGCAAATTGTTTGGGACTCTGTGCTTCCTGGACTTGTATATCTATTTCCTTCACCAGATTAGGGAAGTTTTCCTTCTTTATTTTTTTAAATATGTTTTCAAGTTCTTGCTCTCCCTCTTCTCCTTCTGGTAGCCCTATGATTCAAATGTTGGCACTTTTGGAGATGACCCAGAGTCTTCTTATGCTATCCTCACTTTTCTTTAATTCTTGTTTCTCCTTTCTGTTATGATTAAATGTTTATTTCTTCCTTATGTTCCAAAATTTTGATTTGAATCCAGACTCCCTTCCCTTCACTGTTGGTTCCCTGTGGATTTTCTTTATTTCATTTAGTGTAACCTTTATTTCTTCCTTTATGTTGTTATCAAACTCAGTGAGTTCTCTGAGCATCCTGATTACCAGTGTTTTGAACTGTGCATCTAATAAATTGGCTATGTGAGTTTCATTTAGTTCTTTTTCTGGGTTTTTGTTCTGTTCTTTCATTTGGGCCATGTTTCTTTGTCTCCTCAGTGTGTCAGCTTCCTGTGTTTGTTTCTCTGTATTAGATAGAGCTGCTTTGACTGTCTTAGCGGATCTGCTACGTTATATGGGGCATAGCCTTAGGTATTCACCAGGGCATGGGAACTCACTTCACCACTCTGTGGCTATGTTTGGGGGGACAGGTTAGGGAGGGGACAAGGCTGCTGCGTGGCTTCTAGAGGTTTGCCTTGCACTCACTACATTTCCTGTCACTTTACTTATTCCCCATATGTGACTGGTGCCCTTTCAGCTGTTATACTGGCAGTGAATGCCAAACTTGGTAGATTTGTGTATATTCTAGTTTTGTGGGGGGCCTTTAAGCAGACTATTCAAAACCAGTGGTTTTTTCAGCTTCCCACTACCACTGTTTTTTACAGCCATAAGTTATGGGGATTTATCTTCTTTGTGCTGGAACCCTGGGCTATACTGTCTATCCTAGGGCTGGGATTGCTCAGGCCCAAGGTATCCCTCATGACTTTTACCCACCAAACATGAATATGGGACCACCTGTTCCACCATTGCCACCACATTTCCACTCCACACTGTGTCTGCTTGCCTCGCTGCCCTGAAACTGTAACTCTGCCCCTCCTACCTATCTGGTTGAATGTGGCTTCTTTAAAACTTTGGTTGTCAGACTTTCACACAGTTTGACTTTCTGTCAGTTTGAAGGTAGTTGTAATACTTCTGTTGGTTTCCGTTTCCTACACTTCCATCTTGACTGGCAGTTCCCATCATATAATTTTCAATGTATTCTTTACCTTCATTTACTTCTTTCTCTGTTTTTCCAAACTATCTTTCCTAGTATTTTACATATTGAAGGTAAACTAGAAATTGTATGTTTTTAAAAATGGAATTTAATCATGAAATTCAAGCCTTTGTGTATATCTGTGAGCTTATTTTTCCTCTTCTATTTCTATTTTGTTTATTGAAAAATAGTGAGGAATTTATGCTTTAATTTTATAAAAATAATAAAAATAATTTTATAAAAATAATTTTTATAAAAATAATTTATAAAAATAATTTTTATTATTTCCTGTTTTTATTGCCTATGACCTTGAAATGTTTATAAAATATTTTATTTCAATACTTATATGGATATTGTATTCATAGTTACTGGAAGAATTAACTAATCATAGAAGTTTTTGGAATAATATCAAATGCTTGATTAATCACTGTCAACTGATACAATGATTTAATTACTTAGAACATCATTTTTCCAAATAGGACAATTTTAAAAGAGAATAAATGAGAAAAGGTTCAACATGCATATATATATTATGCCTCTCAAAATGTGATCGAAAAAATAAGCAATATTAAATATTGGAGTTAAAAATACTAACTGGAAACAGGCATTTGCTATTTATTTCCCTATGTTATTGGTAGAGAAATGGCAAGTGAGGTTCAACTGCTTGCCTTCTAACAGGCAAACTCTGCAGGCTGAAATTTGGTGAAAAAGAAAAGAGGTCATTTATTCATAAGTAACCCAGTTTTGGATTAGTGAAGGGCCTCTGTCTCAGTGCCCATTACCTCAAAAATATACAAATCCTCAGAGAGTGGTAGCCCAACACCCTCTGTCAGGCCAGACCAATCCTATGCTGTGCCCCTGGAGCCTTTCTTTTATTTATTTATTTAGTTTACATCTCCTCAGTTGTTTAATTTTTCTTTGTTTCAGGTGACAGACATTCTTAGAAAGCTGAGAGCAAAATATCATAAGTATAGTGTTTTTGAGGAAGAGATGCCTCTCTCCTGTCACCAGTTTCTCTTGACCTTTCCCCATGTCCTTCCTTATATAGAGCCTCAGAGTCCCAGAGAACAATAGTTTCTTCTGTTAGAAAGATAATAGCATCATAAGTTATAGTCATTCATTTATTTGTTCTGTGAGCAATATAAATATTTTACATTTTCTTTTCTTTTTTTGTTTTTGTTTCTGTAACCATTTTATTTTTTAACACTTTTTAAAATTTTAATTATTGTTCAAGTACAGTTTTCTGCCTTTTACTCCCATCCCAGCCCACCACCCCAAGCCCTTCCCATCTCCCTCCCATTTCCATCCCCACCTGGTTATCGTCCATGTGTCCTTTATAATTGTCCTTGCAAGCCTTTCCCCTTTTCCCCTGAAACTTCTTCCCCTATTCCCTCTAAAAATACTATTCTTTGGACATGCAGACAGCTGAAACATGATCATCAAGGTGCCTTTAGCTGATTCCTAGTTGCAATCCCAGTTCAAGCATCTTTCTGGTTCTGCATGTTCACTGCAATCCTACTTGTATGCTGCCCTTTCTTCCATTCCTGAACTCCAGCTCAGCACCTGTGCTCTGTCTTTCTGGGTGGCTTGCCAGTGTGCCCATGGGTCTGTGCACCCATGCACCCAGCCAAGTAGGACTGTGCAGTGGGGCACCTGTCACCTGTGCTACTGACAGTTCTCCTGCCAAGAGGGGCCCAGGAATGCTGCCAGACCACGTGGTCTTCAGGACCCTCTACCCTGTAACACTCGGGACCCTGACTAGGTGAGCAAGAGGAAAGCAAGGAGTACTGAAGGCAAAAAAGTAGACTCTTTGCAATCCCTCCCTTTAAAAGTCCAGGCCCAAAATCCCAGTTTTGACAGAAGCATCAAAATTCCCAGACAATCCAAGCTAGCATCCATCATGCTTGTCAGCTTGTGCAGCATCTTTGCCCCCTCCCCTTATTACCACAATTTGGAAGAGGGAAAGGAGGGTTCTACCCATACATAGCATCCAGCATCACACATAGGTTTGTTTAGCCTTTATCCAGAGGTATGGGAATCTGTCATGTGATGGCTGCAGCCTCCCCTACTCCCCACTCCAGGGAGTGCAGGCTGTCACACCGCCATGCGGTTCCCTGCCCCACTTCCCAGTGGTCTCCTCAGATTCTGCCTGTAAAAATACTTTTATTTTTAATCAAATGTATGTCCTATTAAAGACAGCATTATTATATGTTTTTCATTTATTATATTTTCCTAGAAACTTTATTAAGAACAATTATTTTTTTATAGTTTGAAGTAGTAGTAAGTTTCATGACATCTCTTTCTGGAAATCCTAGAAGAGAATATTTTAAATTTAAAATGTGAATTTTGAGAATTAAGATAATATGTTTCATAAAGTCATTTTATTATAGATGTATTCTAGGCAATTTACTTAAAGAGCTAGTGAATCATTATGTGTCATGATTCTAATGTGTTCCCTGTCTGGATCTTTTACATATACAGTCCTCATGCACCTTTCAGTTTTCATTTAATCACATCTCTGGTCTTCAATGAAAAGTTGGATTCTGACCTTAATCCAGAGTTTCTATTCTAGAGCATTTTACTTAGATTTTCTGTGAAAAGGGAGCAAACCACTGGCAACAGGAGACAATCCTGAATTAGTGTGTATCCTTAAGGCAAACCTCTTATTCTTCCACCAGCCTGGAGCCAGTACAATTCTTTTTTAAAAATATTTTATTTATTTATTTTTAGAGAGAGGGGAAGGGAAGGAGAAAGAATGGGAGAGAAACATTAATGTGTGGTTGCCTCTCATGTGTCCCCCACTGGGGACCTGTCCTGCAACCCAGGCATGTGCCCTGACTGGGAATCAAACCGGCGACCCTTTGGTTTACAGGCCTGTGCTCAATCTACTGAACTACACCAGCCAGAGCTGGAGCCAGTACAATTATACTGTCTTAGCATTATCAAGTCAACTACATTTCATTTCTAGGTCTCTGAACCACTTTAGGAGAGAGAAGACTTCCATTAATGCTTACAACTGATGGTTCATTTAGAACAACCAGTGTTTTAAGGGGCGGGGGGGAAGGAGCCAGTATTTCTGACACAGTAAACAATTATACTCATCCAGGAATCATATGAGGATGAATTTCAGAAAATCCTTTTTAAAAAGAATTCATGACCAATACGTACAATGGTGATCATTCAATAACATTAATAATATAACCTAGCTAAAAGTGAAAAATTGAAGCAAAAATATTATTATTAGATAATTTTCTTATTGTATGACTGCCAAATTTAAATCACAAACAAATGTGTTCATTGCCAAATTTCTGCACTATGTTCTATGCATACATTAAATCTTATAAGGGGAATATAAATTATTAAATCATCAGGTGATTTCTTAATAAAGTCAAAAGTCAAGGGAAAATGAGGTGAAATATAGAATTATTAATCAGTAATAATTTCCCTTTGTTTTATGTAGTTGTAAAGTTTGAAGTTATTCAATACTTTTTATACTATATAACCTATTTCATTATTTTTAGATTAAAATAAAAAGTATAAAGACCACTCTTTTTATTAGTCTATTCAAAATAATAAATCCTTTAAGTGTCCCTATTGGATAAGATATCAAAGAGTTTTAAAGGTAGATCAACAAAAGTGCAAAAAAATCTTGAAAACAATGGTACAACACTAGAAAAAAATCAATGTCCACAGCCTTTGCATTGGTGATGAGAATAGGCTCTTTCATTCTCACTCCAGTTTCAGCCACACTATTCAAACAGATATAGCCTTATACAGCAGTAATAATCTGGGAAGTTTTCCAGTATCATTTATAAGAAAGTAGAGCTCAGTTTGAGCTGTAGCTCATTTTGTAGGGCTCTTCATTCTTTCATTATGACTTGAATCTCTTACACAGGACTGTCTGTACTCTGTGTGTGGGGGCAAAGGAGCCTTCATTGTGTGCATCCCTTTGTCACTTTAAATGCATTATTTTATATTGGGTATGCAGGAAATAATCCAATCCATTCAATGAAGATTCACTCTGTGGAAATGCAAGAGAGTAACTCAATTTGAGAACAATGTGTTTTGCTTTCTTTCAGATGGAATTGGTCAATATGTACTTCCTATTTTCCAAACTTAAAAGGTTTCCCTGACATTTCTAAAGTTTACATTGTGAAATATACAATATGTATAGTAGGAAATTGTGAAAGGTTTTTCTATTCATTTGGGATTACAAATGTTACCACAACTCAATCTGATTACAGTTGTAGGTACGATTTTGGGCAAAACAACAGCATAACCATGTTTGCATTCCACGCATTTTTTATTATGAGGTGTTTTTTTTCTACTTTTTCTTTTTTGGTTAACAAAGGATTTTCTCTACTCTTTCACTGTAATTAGATTGGTGTTGTTTGTCGATGTGGGCATGAAGTTTTATTTAACTTCTGGTTTGAACATAACCTATACTAACATATTCTCTCACTGTAGTTTTTCAGTTATTTAATATTTTGTCACCATTTTAATAGCATTCCCCATGTCTGAGAACAGTGAAGAAGAAGTATAATAGCAACTAAATGTGCTTCTCAATGAGTCTGGTTGTATCCATAATATCTTTCATAAATGGAGATCCTGAAAGCTAAGAGCAAAGCAACTTACATTTGAAGCCAAACATCATTCATTCTTTTTATCATACATCTATTGTTTCATTCAAATAATATATTATCCTGTTTTATCCGATACTGTGATAAATGGTCCTATTTTATCTCATTGAATTTTCAAAATCAACTGTTTTACATATGAATATAAAAATAAATATATTTTGAAATTAGTTTAATTACATTTAAGTAGGTACTGTAAAACATGCATTTTCAAAAATACTATATAATGTATAACATTTAAAAGTGGGTAGTTTTACATAATTTTTACTTATTCATAGAGCAATGTCTTAAATCATGAGGACTCTATCTTGTTTCTTATATATCACACTGAAAATCTGGTCAGATTAGTTCCATACAATATTATTTAGGAACATTATTTATTTGAATGACAACATGAGTCAAGTAATCTAATTAATTTATTATAATTAGCAGTCTTTGAGTAATTCTAAATAAGCCATGTTAGTGTTTCTGAATAATATGATAGTTTCAAATAAAAAGTAAGCCTACCATAAAAAAACAATGTAAGATAAAAAATTATGTCCTCAAGGAGAATCGATCCCTTCTTATGTTTTAATGCCACCATTTAAATCTGATCATCCTGTTGTTCTGAATTCAGCTGTGTCTGAAATTAATATTGCTACTCCAGCAACTTTTGACTAGCTTTAGCATGGTGCATTTATTACAATAATAAAGATCATATACATGTATCTCTAATAAAATATGTGCAGGATTGTGGAGGAGAAATTTTAAAAGTTTTTGATGAAAGATATCAAAGAGCATCTAAATAAATGGAGTTATTTTATGTTCGTAGATAGAAAAACAATATTTTAAAATGACAATTACTACTAAAATGATTTCTAGGTATAAAACAACTCCAGCGAAAATTCAAACAAGCTATATTATACATATCTACAAACTAATTCCAAGTTTGTATGGAAAAGCAGGAACCCCAAATTACAAACAAAATACTGATGAAAAACAGTGTTAGAGGGCAAACACTCACCTACTTTTGGATTTATGATGAATGTATTATAATAAATACATTGTGGTGTTAGCAAAAGAATAGATGTATCAATTAATAAAAAATAGTGAGCGTATAAATGGAATAAAAATATAGTAAACTAATCTTTGACAACAGGAATGAAGGTGATTCAATGAAGAAATAACAGCCTTTTTTAACAAATGGTTCTAAAAAACAGATATCATATGCCAAAGTATCAATCTAGAGACAGATGACCAACCTTTCACAAAAAACCAACCCACCTATTTCTTAAACTAAATGCAAAACAATACTAGAAAACTCCTAGAAAAAAAGCTACCCCAAACCTGTTTCTTGGTTTGGTGATGTGTTTTGAGATGCAAAGCCAAAATCATAAATTATGCAAAATAGTTGATTTGAGAGTTTGCTGAAATGGAAAATTATTCCAATGTAGGCACTGTTAAGAAAGAAAAGGACTAGTCATTGACTGAAAGAAAAATAATTACAAAGAAAATACAAAGATTTACACTAAAATATACAAAACATTCTTAAAAGCCAACCATAAAAAATGAACTACAAAATTTTAAAAATAATCTGAGCAGATACCTAACATACAAAATATACAGGTGGCAAATGAGTGTATGAAATAGTGCTCAACATCATGTACCATCATGAAATTGCACATTGGGAGGTTAGGGGGTGGAGGGACTGAGCAAGAAGGAAAAAGGACTCATGGACATGGATGATAATATGGTGACTGCTAGGGGAAGAGGGGTATAAAGGGAACAAATGGTAATAGAAAAATACAATAAAGATTAAATATAAATAAATAAATAAACAAAGGTTTCATTTCATCCAAAAAATAAAATAAAAATAAAAATAGCAATAAAGTGCCGCTACATATCTATTAAAACGGTCGTAAAATAAAAAATCTAACAATACCAAATGGTAACAAAAATCAACGAAAGAAGAACTCTCTTTCATTTCTGCTGAGAATGGAAAATGTTATAGACTCTTGGGAAGACAGTTTAGCAGGTGAACTGCCAAAGGTTCACTTACAAAGGTCAACACAGTCTTACTGTATGACCCAGTAATTGGGCTCCTAGTGATTTGTCAAATTAATTTTAAACTTTATGTTGAAACAAAAATCTGCACAAAATTTTGATAAAAAGTTTATTTATTGTCATCAAATATTGGAAACAAATAAGATGTTCTTCTTAGGATATTTATAGGTGAATGAATAAACAAAGTATGATACATCTATGTAACAGAATACCATTCATCAGTAAAAATAAATGTTATTAAGCTACAAAAAATAAAGGAAACTTAAATGCCTCTAGCTAAGGGAAAAATACAAGACTGAAAATCTTACAAAATTTATTAATCCATTATGTGGCATTCTGAGAAAAAAGCAAATCTATAGAGATAGTATAAAAATCAGTGGTTACTAGAGGTTTAGAGGACATAAGAATAACTAAGTACAGAGATTGACAAGGCAGTGAAAATATTCTGTACTGTAATGTTATCATATATACATAATGCTATATAAATATACATAAAATCCTGATATTTTATATCACAAAACTGAACTATAATATGTGCAAGTACTTAAAAATCATTTAGGAGGCAGAAGACCACAGGAAGGAGTGCAAACTCAGACAGAAAAATCTAACTGTGTTACAGATGTATAAAACAACCTTAGTGCATGAGATGGGAAGAAAAGATGCTAATCTAAGTTACTTGGACATGGGTGAGTTCTGTAAGACCAAATGCAAGGAAACTGCACATAGCATGGTAGTTCAGTTGTAAAAAATGTTACTCTTGGAAACATGAGTTAATAATTTAGATACTGATGTATTATTGTATATATAGCTACTTGATTGGAACAGTTAACTAAATGAATGACAGATGGTGAAAACCTTATTTCTCACTAATGGTTTGATAGTTACAGATTAGCAAGGGGAAGAAGTTAGAATGATCCATGTGACAATAGATTATAACTGAAGACATCAGAAAGGACTCATGAGTAGCTTTTTATATTTATCTAGAAATATTTATAGTTATGTATATGTGTTTGTACATCACTCATATCTTTTCTTGCTCTGTCAGAAGAGAGAGCCTAAAAGAAATGATACTCCAATATAACACAACTAGCTCTCATAGCTTATCATTCTCCTATAAAAGAAGCCAGTGTTCCTTAGAGAATTTGCTGATTCTGGGTCTGGAGTAGGATATAAAAAAAGATGAGCCTGGTAAATTTTAAATTGCAAAACACACACACACACACACACACACACAGGGACGGCTCAAAATTTGGCTCTTTCCAATAACTGTAACAGAAGGCTAGTCAGATGGCTGGCCAGAAGGAATGTGTATTGTTTTGGAAATGGATTGTAATTTTCTTCTTATCACCTTTTGGGAGTGACTTCCTTTCCTGTTCTGCTTCTTGACTTTTTCTTTGTACTGAGGTAATGTAGTTTAGAGTCATGTGTAGGACACATGCCTCCTTTCTCTGGGACCCTGTAAATCAAATATCACACACAGGGGTATTCAGGCCTGCTTGCTGACCTACCACCATCAGAGCTCCCTATGAAGTGAGTAATAAAGGCAATGTTCATTCCACTCAGTTTTCCTTGTGGATTTTTCATCTTATTCAAAGAAACAGTCAAGATCCCCAGGCTTAACCTCCTGTGTTACAATGGGCATAGTCATGGGCAGGACTCACACCCCCCAAAATTCCTGAGTTGAGTCAACTCTGAATGACAACGTTCTGGATGGGGAATAGTGAAGGAAATTCTGAGAATAGAGAATAGAGAGGATAATCCTGGGGTAGTGCACCAGTATTGGGGGGACTCTCCCAATCTCCCACAGGCCTTGCAGAGGACACATGTGGAGAAAAGGAAGAAGCAGTGGAAGTAAAAGTAAGGCAACTAGAGGGTGAACTTAGGAAAATGAGGAGATAAGCCTTCCTTGAATCTTTGTCTTTGCTTTAAGTTTTGTTCTTCTTTCTCTTTTGGTCAAGGGTCTGGTGAATGGGAAGTATATATTGATTTGGCAATTAAAGGCTTCTAGGAGACCCTGTATTGTGTAGCTCAGTGGATTGAGCACAGATCTGCAAACCAAAGAAAGCATCACCAGTTTGATTCCTAGTCAGGGCACATAACTGGGTTGCAGGCCATATCCCCAGTATGGGGTGTGCTAGAGGCAACCATACATTGATGTTTCACTCCCTCTCTTTCTCCCTCCCTTCCCCATCTCTCTAAAATAAATAAATAAAATCTTAAAAAGAAAAAAGGAAACTCTGGCCAAAGTCTACAAATAGACACTCAGCACAGCATAAATATCAGCACAAAATTTATAAATAAATAAATAAAGTCTTCTAGGAGGTACACAGAAAAATTTTTTAAAAAGTTAATAAAAAAATTTAGACACTATCTCTGAACTAAAGAAGGCCTTTGAAGCTAATAAATGCCAACACCCCATCCTATCCCTGTTCCATTCCACAACTCCAAAATGAAAGTCTGTCTTTGAAGTACAAACACCTCATCTCAATCTCTTAATATGTAATCTCTTAACCTACCATCTCTTAATATGCAAAATGTTGGATAAAAAGGGTTAAACAAACCTTAAATATATCTGATCTGATTTGATTTATTTCAGCTATTGTTTTCTAAATTAGTGCATTTTGACTAAAATTATTGTATATCTAAAATATTTTTGGAATACTAAAATAATTATTGCTAGACAACTCCTGGGTTTATCATCTTTTGGTTTGTGTTTCAGAGAGGCTGTGAAGTGCATTTGGAGCTGCTAATGAGTGTCTGGTTAATAAGTGTCTTTGCAATAAGTGCGTTTCTTGAATGTGAGTATATTTCCTAAAAAAAGAACCTATGTTTCTACAGGTGATGAAATGTGTTCATAAAAGTCAACCTACAGAATATAGACTGCTTATTTGGGGTTATAATTGGAAATTGAGGTTTCTAAAAGTTAATAATTCAAACTGAGTTAAAAACAAATTGTGTGGTTTTGGTAGTAAGTGTTGTAAATTATGGCAATGTATTTTGAAGGGAACAGAAATTTAAATTATTCTAATTTCTAGATGTGTTATAATTACAAACTAAAAGAGACTAGGAAAATTTCAGAGGATCTTTGTAAGTTGAAGAAGGATTATGTAGAAGAAAAAAAGACAAGCAAATAAAATCTTGTGTAGTCTTAGTGTGTGTAATCTGTATGTGATGAGTTCATCTGTGTGTTACATGTGATACATTTTCTGCCTCCAGATGGCATTATAGGGTATAATATATTATTGGCCTAAAGAAATTAAATACTTATATAAATTAAGCAGGATCCAGTGGTATGACCAAATTATTTGATTTAAAAATCAGTTTTAAAATTAATTAGTGTTACTTGAAGTTATTAGTATAAAAATGTGTTGTCTTACTAAAAGTTTATGTTATAATCTTTTGGTTAAGTATGTTTAACAGCCTTGCATAAGTTTAAGGTTTAAGAGAATTTTTAACCGAGAAATGACTTCAAATTATTCTAATGGACCCCTGGAACACCTAAATTTTTTTCTCCCTCTTTTATAAGGGAGAAATTTTTGAACTGATTAGGCCTATTTTATATGCTTAGAGTACATGGGAAGCTTTGTCAGACAAATATTAAGTATGTTCTATTTTTATACACATATTATTACTGTTAAAGTGGATGTTCTAGAAATTATATGTTTTGATACACTGCCATTTATAATTTTAGTTGTTAAAATGTTACTACAAGAAAGAAAATTCCTTTGTTAATTGCATTATATTCAAATTTGTAACCCTGTAATTTTAAGTTTTGTCATCTGTAAACAGTCATTGTTTTACTCTGATGTATTTGCAACAATATGTTACGTTTTTTGGATGGTTTCATGGAGAGGACTCTGACTTGTTTTGGATCACATATTTCTGAGAATTGATTTTTTTAATCACACTTTTAAAGTAAGTTGCTGGAGTTTTGTGAAATGACTGGATTTATAGAAGTTCTTGCAAATAATCAGGATGAGCAGAAATTAATTATTGGACATAATAAAATAAAGATGATTACAACTTTAATAACTTTTAAAATATTGCTAATTTTTAATCATTTGTTTTTCAGGCATAAGAAAACTTTATTTTTTTAGTTCAAGTTGATAAATTATTCTTTCATCAGCAATAATGAAGCATTTATATTTTTCTTCCTGCCTGATCCCTCTGGAAACTAGAAATTGTTAATGAGTGAGTATTGTTCTTTCTCTGGCAATATATTCACTTGCACAAATCCAATAGGAATCTAATTTTTTCATAACAGGACATATAGAGCCAGTTTCCAACTGTAATTTTATTAACAAAAATTTGACTGGAATGTCATATTATGACATGAGGAGGCAAACTCTTGATTGTTAACAGAAAGCTTTGAGAAACTGAAATTGACTTTTGAAGCCAATAAAAGCCAACTGAAAAAATTGCTCAATACTGTATTTGGTCATGCGGTTCATAGTAGTCTTTCTAGATAAAGAGCAAAAGTTGCTTTCACAAAAAATATCATGATAGAAGCCTCAAGAACTCAAGGAATACAGGTACTGTAGGCAAAGCCTGAAGACAGGTGTCTGTGTGACCCCTGAGTGCTGGCAGAAGATTGCCTAAAGGTTCCTTGTGTAAGTTCCAGCAAAGTAGTCTTAAATAACTTATAAGATGAATTTCTGTTCCTATTGTGTACACACAAATGCTCAGAACAAATTGAAACTACACTTAATACAGTAAATAAATTGGTCTTATTTTGGCACTTTGATAAAAATAAGGTTGGTTTCAGAGAAAATATGTTTCAATAAAATCTACTATATTAAATTATGGAAAGTAGACTCCTTTTTAGTGAATTGTCTGTAAAACTTTATTTCTCACCTACAAACTAGACTTGTCTTGAATTTCTCCAGTTTTCTTTCAAACTAATGTTTCATTTTGTTTCACCATTTGATTTGAAATTTAAGAACTATTGATGCAATGTCACCTATACAGAATTTACCTGAACAACTGATGATACCACCAGAGACATTTAAACTACAAATACAGAGGATCTATCAGATTGTCACAGCTTAGTTTCATTCCAGCAAAAGCCTTGCATTTGGAAATCTTATCTGACAGATAGAGACTCAGAAACCAGCTTATGATTTGCTGTGTTCATTAACCTTTGTGTTTCTGTTTTTGTAGAATGTATATTATAACTTTGTTTACCTTGTTTATCTGTCAAACTCTTGAGGGTTGTGTAGTTAGATTCTCTGGGGACAACACCTTCCTCCTATGGGCTGAAATGCTGGCTGATGTGGACAACCTATCAGATTGCTGTGTCTGCACTAAATTCCCCACTGCTGTCTCTGTTGGAATATCCTGGTCTATGCAACCTGTGAACCAGGCACAATGGGACTGAATGCAAAGTTGAAGAACTGACTGCAAATTTGGAAGGCTGCCAACCCCTTCTTAGTCAGACACATGAAAAGCTGTTTTCCACTGTGAGAGAAGCAGACAACTGTACCAAGCCATAGCTCACATATGCAGTTTGGGATAGTGTGGGGTGGCCATCAACATTTCAGATAGAAATATGGTGGCCCATATCCATATGCAGTAAATGCAAAAACAGAACTTCAAATGAAACTTTACAGCTCCTGAGGTTGATGACAACAACCCTGTGCAAAAATATTATGATGATAACTGCTACAGACTATTGGTGATGATCCCTCGTCCTAAGTCAAATTGGTTTACTTATTATACTTTTAGTCTTAGGCTATAGCTTTTACTATATCTGTGGTACGCAGATAAAATAAAACAAAGCTTTTAGTACTCAGGGACTCCCTGTCTGGAAAAACTGATATAAAAATTGTGAGGTAGTGGAGCAAAGTTGGGAAGGAGCTCAAGACCTGGCTCCTTCTGCCCCCTGTGATAGAAGGCTGGCTAGATGATCACTGGCCCAAAGGAATGTGTATTGTTTTGGAAACAGATTGTAACTTCCTCCTTATCACCTTTGGGAGTGGCTTCCCCTCTTGTGGCCACATCTTGACCGTTTCTTTACATTGCAGTAATGTAGCTTAGAGTCATGTGTAAAACACGTGTCTCCTTCTTCTGGGACCCTTTAACACATATCTTAAATGACAGAGGTATGTGGTCCTGCTTGCTGACCCAGCACTGTCAGAGATCCCTATAACGTGAGTGATTAAAACAATGTCTATTCCACTCAGTCCTCCTTATGGATTTTTTTGTTTGTCCAAATGAACAGCTGAGATCCCCAGGCTTGACCTCTTGTGTTACACACATGTAAAGAAGCAATTGTCTAAATAAATAAATAAATAAAGTCCCAGGAGCTACCTAAAATGGAGGTATCATGACCACTGGGATATCTAAAATTGATTCCAGTGTCCAGACTAGAAAAGTTCAAGGAATAAATTAAATAAAATAGTACTAAACTGTTAACCAACTTTAAAATGACTATCCATTTGTCCACAATGATATAAATAAATAATCGGATAAATTATTCTAATAAATGAAAGACTAATCTTTCATGCATTAGAGTCTTAAATTACCTAATAAATAGCGTGTCCTTAAAAAGTAGAGACATAATTCTGCAGTGTGAATAGTGACTCCATTTCAAAGACTAATGTATGAAAATTAAGGGAAAAAGAATAATGTTATAACAGAGAAAATTGGCAAACACTTCCTCGGCTAGGTGATGAAGGTTAACATTAATGGGGATAATCATACTGAGAGTTAGTCCTTTTATGTGATGAGAGTGACACTTTATTCTCCTCCAAAATTAATAACTCTAATCTTACCATGACACAAATATCAGGAAATCCTGGTTAAAGGACATTCAATTGTCACAGCCAAGAAAAATCTAAAAATACATGATAAATAAATGTAATGTGATAGTCTAAATGTTATTGTAGGACATGAAAGGAAATTAGGCAAAAACTATAACGTGGACTTTAGTTAACTATAATGTATCAATATTAATTCATTAATTGTAACTTGTGCACAATGGTCTTGTGATATGTGAGTATATGGGTAACTGGTTGTGGATATTTGGGAACTCTCTATACTACCTTATCAACTTTTCTAAAAATGTATAGTTGTCCAACAAAGGTATACACAGTAAAAAGTCATTTAGAGATATTTTGATATATTGAAAGGATGAAAGCATATATAAAATAGAGATTTCCCCAAGTGGTAGTAAACATTAAAAGGTAATGTGTAAATAAACAAATCCCCTTAACATGCCTACTTTTTTTTTCCAAAACAACAGGAAAATAAAAATCTCCTTTAATATTTTTGCATAGAAACATAATTTAATACTGTTCTAAAATTTACATAAGTAAACCATGTTATTTAACTTGTTCATAAGCCTAAAAGAAACTCTCTGAAAGTGGTAACTAACCCAAATCATTTAGCATCTAAAAAATGTTCAGATAAGTAAGTCTATCTATACATTCTTTGGTCTTTCATATATTAAATCTATGTGTCCTGACTAGTATGGCTCAGTGGACTGAGTGCTGACCTGCAGACTGAATGATCACTGGTTCGATTCCCAGTCAGTACACATACCTAGGTTGTGGGCCAGGTCCTCAGTTGGGGGCATGTGTGAGAGGCAACAAGTTGATGAATCTCTCACACACTGATGTTTCTCTCATTCTCTTTTTCCCTACCTTCCCCTCTCTCTAAAAATAAATAAATAAAAGATTTTTGAAAATAAAATAAATCTGTTCCTAGTCACTGAGAAATGTGAAAAATTACATGGCTTAATCAGACTCACCCAAGCTGCTAATATTTTATGAAGAAGAAAGCATTGAGTGTCTACTCTTTCACACCAGCCAAGAAATCTGAAGTCAGTGAACAGCAAGATAGTAAAATGACGACATTATTTTCCCTTTTTATTTTTTCATGTAAGAATGTTCTGAAATATAAATTATATCAGGAGAGAATTAAAGCTGCTAAGTAAATATTCTAATTGTTTACTCGTTGATTGTAGCAAATTGAGTGAGAATCACTTTTGCTTAAATAGTGCCCTAACATGGAAAAGCAAAATAAAATGTGTACAATCAGATGTGAATGTCTGGAGAAAAAAATAAAGCATCTAAATCTTTAAATGACTTCAGATCTTGATTAAGCACTCAAAAAATAATTATTTCAATCCCTGCCCTATTTTTTTAGTTAAAACACACAGACATGCACATAGACAAAAACAAACGTATACTTATTTTAAATGAGAATAGTTGAATTTGAAAATTCAATGTCTAGGGTGGTGATTGCTGAGGGGAGAGGGGTATAAGTGGACTAAAATGATAATGGATAATATATAATATAAATTATATATTTAAAATTAAAAAACATTAAAAGAAAGAAAATGCAGCATCTATTTTGTAATAATTATGTATTAAATGTATTTATGGAACATTATATAAATCATTCAATTCATCTTGTGATAAAAAGGTAGAATAAAATGTAAAAACACCATTTTTAATATTTTTGAAGCAACTGACAAATGCATGGAAAAGTGCATTAATGTTTTCACTCTAAACCACAGGTGCTTTACTAAGAAATAAAGCAACCACAGCTCCTGTTTAATTAAGTTTATAATAGCTTCAATTAAATGGAAATACTGTAAGTAGCAGAGATTCATTGTGGATAATTAAATTTTAAAAATATGCAAGAATGAAAAGAACATTCTTATCCTCAATAATCTTAAAGAAAAGACTATTTGTTTCATAGACATCTTTTTCCTGCTAACTAGTATAATGCTGTAAAATGTAAGTAGCTGAGTCAAAATGAAATTTCATTTTTAATAATTTTGAGGATAATCCATAGTGTTTTCCACATTGGCTGCACCAATTTGCATTCCCACCATCAGGGCACTAGAATTTCCTTTTCCTTTGCATCTTTACCAGCACTTGTTTGTTGACTTATTGATGGCAGCCATTCTGACAGGTGTGAGGTGATATGTCATGGCGTTTTTAAAAAATGTTTATTGTATTTTTCCATTAATATTTAATCCCCTTATATTCCCTCATAATCCCACAATCACCACACTCTTGTCCATGTCCATACTCCTTTTTCCTTTTTGCTCAATCCTTCCACCCCTTGACTTCTCCTGCCCTTTAGCTGTCATCTGTTCTCCATCTAAGAGTCTATCTCTTTTACTTGTTAGTTCATTAGATTCCAAATATGAGTGAAACCATATGGTATTTGTATTTGACTGGCTTATTTCACTTAGCATAAGACATAATGAAAGGGGATATGGATGTAAAGTAAAACAATTAGATGAATGCAAATCTTATCATGAACTTCCACTGCTTCAACCAAACTGTTGGCACTTTAGCTAGCTGAAATTCTTTAAAGGCATGGATGTTATCATACAGTATCGTTATTCCCCTAAATTGTGGTTTTGATTTGCATCTCTGTAAGAGATAGTGATGTTGAGCATTTTTTCCTATGTCTATGGGCCTCCTATATGTCCTCTTTGGAGAAGTATCTATTCAGGTATTTGCCCACTTTTTAATCAGATTATGTCTTCCTGGTGTTAAGTTGAATTAGTTCTTTGTATATTTTGGGGATTAAATCCTTAACATATTCACCATTGGCAAACATGTCCCCCCATTCAGTGGGTTCCCTTTTTATCTTGCTGATGGTTTCTTCAGTTGTACAGATTTTTTAAAAATATTTTTTATTCATTATGCCATTACAGTTGTTCTATCCCCCCCTTCATTCCCCTCCACCCTACACCCCCCCCACCATTCCCCCCTTTAGTTTATGACCACGTGTCTCAAGTTCTTTAGATTCTATGTCTCCCCTACTATTTTTGCCCTCCCCCCATTTAGATTTTTAATTTGATGTCCCATTCATTTCTGTGTCCTTTGTTTTCCTTTCTGAAGGAGATATCTTGCTGAAAATATTGCTATGTGAGATACTTGAGATTTTATGGCCCATGTTTTCTTCTAAGATTTTTATGATTTCACAACTTACATTTAAGTATTTTATTCATTTTAAATTTATTTTTGTATATGGTGTAAGCTAGTGGTCTACTTTAACGTTTTTGCTTGTACCAGTCAAGTTGCCCGAACACCATTTATTGAAGACGCTTTGTTCCATTGTATACTCTTGCCTCTGTCAAATATTAATTGACCTTAATGATGTATGTTTATTTCTGAGCTCTCTGTTCTGTTTCACTTATCTATATGCTTGCTATTATGCCAGTACTAAGTTTTTTTTAGTATTATTACGGTGGTCTTACAATATTCCACTTCTGGGAATGTATCCTAAAAGTCCCAAAAGACCAATACTAAAAATATATGTGCCCCTATGTTCATAGCAGCATTATTTACAAAAGCCAAATTCTGGAAACAGCCAAGTTCCCATCAGTAGATGAGTGAATAAAAATTTTGGTACATTTACACAATGTATCACTATGCAGCAACGAAAGTGAAAGAACCTTTTGCTACAGCATGGATGAGCCTGTAGAATATTATGCTAAGTGGAAAAAAACAGTCAGGGAAAGACAAATGCTACATTATTTCACTTATATGTGACATCTAATGAAGAAAATAAATTAACAAATAAAGTAAAAACAGAAGCACAGACACAGGGAACAGACTGACAGTTGTCAGAGGGGAAGTGGGGACTGGATGAAAGATGGTGAAGGTATTAGCCAAAGAACATTTATGTGTGACCTGTGGACACGGACATAATATGAGGATTGATGGAGGGAAGGGAGATGATGGGGCTGGATGAAGATGGGCAAAGGGAGAAAAAGCAGGGATAACTGTAACAGCATAAATAATTTAAAAATGTAGGTAACAAACACCTTCTTAGAAACAAGCATGCATATTCTTTCATGAACTACCTAAAACAGAAAAGCCCAAATAAATAATGCTATTAATTTTATAATGGGCTTATAATCTAATCATAATTAATGATATTAAACATGCATTCTAGTTTCTTTTAATTTTTCAGTTCTATGAAAAACGTCACATAACTTTTTGTGAGCAATTTTCATGAACAAAATGGTCTTTTTGAAATATATGCTCTAGAAGTTTTGATTTTAACAACTGAAAAGATCATTCTCACTTATTTTATTATTTTATTTTTCAAATTTTATTCATCAAATATGAAAGGATTATGGAAATCCAATACTTCAAATATATTAAGCATGAAATATTACTTGGTCTTTTTAAAATTTGCTTTTACTTTTTAGATTGTTAGATTGTTTACTTGTTAGACTGGACCAGAATGGCTTTTGCTCTAGGGCCAATTTCCCCTTATTATTGACACAGTAACATAATGAGTACTTTAACCAAAATCTCAAATATCATAAGGTTTTTCTGTTCTGGCTAGTGGACACAAATCATTCTGGGCCTTGTGTGAGCTCCTGAGACTGTTTTTGCCTGTTAATTTCTGTTGAGTCTTTCCCCAAGGTCAGAATTATCCTCACTAAATTATCTGGTCAGTGTTCAGCAAAGACTCAAGGAAAACTTCAGCTGATGTCTAAGACTCTTCCTGTGTAACAGTATTTAAAAATTGGAATAATGCCACCCCACTCATCCCACTGGGTACAGTAACAAAGAATATTCACAATTTACTGCAAAGCTTTAGGAAAACTGCTGCCCTTATTGTAAAAGTCCACAGTTTCCCCACAGCCAACCTAAATAACATATCAATAGGTTGAATCCAGAGGCAAAAAGATTTCAGATATTTTCCATTAAGCCAGACATTTTTAAAAAATTGGAAACACATAAAAGAATTTCTGTCATCACTATTCTGGAAGAAAAATGTATTTTAATCTATTAGTTTGTCAGTTTAATTGTCTTATTGTTGTTAATGAATTCATTGACACATACTTTTTTAACATAATATTTTAATTTCTATTATAGTTATAATACCTATAAACAAAATGAGCAGCATATCTTTAGGTTTCCAAATATTTAAAGAAGTTAAATGTTCCTATATCAAGATTTTGGAAATAGTTGATTTATTTCATTTCCTTAGACTAATGATCAGTTATACTCATTAGGAGTGAACTAATGGCAATAATTTTCTGTACACTATTTTTTGTTTTCAGTGTACATATATTAATCATTAGGTTAAACTAACATTTTTGGTTGAAAATTATGTTAGCCAAAATATTTGAAGATATTTGCCCATTCTTTAAGTTAGTGATTCAACAAAGTCTGAAATTTATGTAAGACAGAAACACTTTTGTAATTTTTCATTTTGATTATTCAAATGGATTTTTGTTAATTAGGATGTGTACATGGGCTATAAAAATGTGGTGAGAGGTTTGTATATAAGGGGTACTGTATGTTTTTATCTATACCACCAAAATTCTAGATGCTGCTTAGATTTCAGTTCCAAGATGTACGGATCTATCTATACACAGCATCCAAGTATAACACTATCTGTTTCTGAGATTTATACTATAGCATGCTTCATAAAAGGAAATCCACTCACAGAATAAGTGCTCAAGGGCCTGCACCAAGATGTTAAAGATCTGACACTAGAATGTGGAACCAGCACTACACTCTCATTTCCAGTAGCATTGCAGTTTATCACTCCTTCACTGTCTTCTTCAGCAAAGAAATATATACATTTTACCTTGGAGGAATTAGCTGAGCTGCTTTTTGTGAATTTGTAATAAGTTCATGCATTTTGATACTATTGTTTTATCAGTGTGAATCATAAGCAATTCTTTACATTATTTCTTAGTCTTCTACAACTTCTTCTCAGAAATAGCCTTTAGAACAACAACAACAAAAAGGCTGTGAGTCCCTCGAGACTAGTAGATCTCTACTTCTTATCTGGTTTGTTATAATGTTCAAATCTTTTCCTGACAAGCCTTAAGCTCTATACTGGAAATTTTGTCCTTTTTCTAAAGGTCTTCTATCAGAATGAGAATTTAGATTGCATTTAATCTAAAATATAAAAACTGATTGGCTTCATAATAAATATCTTTAAAGTAATTGCATGTGATAAAATCATCTCTAACTTTGGTTATACCCGCCCTAATTTATTACCTTTGCAATAAAATTATACTTATTATGTATTTTTCTTACTATTGAAATGTTAGAAACTCAAATATTTCATTTTAATTGTTTGTTAAATGAATTAAAATATTTCTTGCAACAAAAAAATTTATGACTATAAAAATATAAATCAATTTGAGTAAGAATTTTAATCCCCTAAATACAAAATGATATATATATATATATCCAGTAAAATATAGAAGATATATTTAAAATTTAGTATTTGATTTATCTTTGTTTTTATTTGATAATCATACACAAATTTTCTTTGTGTATATATGAATTTATGTGTGTGTGTTTAAGTATGTACTCATTCCACTCAAGTCACTAATGGTAAGCTCCCTGAGAAAATAACAGAAAAAGTACTAAAAAAACTTGTATTGTTTTCATCACCAACCAAAGTACACTATACATAATGGACAAATAATTTTTATTGATTATAAGACTGAGAAACTTTATATATTTTATTTAAGTTTTCCAAATATAAGATTAAGATTTCACATAAGACTATGAAATAGTCTTATATGAAACAATTTACCTTTCATACAAGACAGGTAAAAACAACTTCTCACTTCCAAAATGGCAGAATGTTATATATTTAGAAAGGCTTGAATATATTTATGTTTATTAAGAAAAAAACAAGAATATATAATAAAATATTTAAAACTAATAAAATGCTTATCTATTATAAGAAACATCTATTATTTTCTCAATCAAAATTTTGCACAAATATATCATATTTTTCAGACTAGAAGACATATCCCCACACACAAATTTGAGAGGAATAATGGTTGTTTATGCTGCTGTTGAGTTTTCTTTACATTTATATTGGTGAAATATTATGTTATTTATGTTATTAAATATTTTACAACATTTTGTGCTTCAATTTTTTTGCCTGTTTTCCTCCTCTAAAACCTAGGTCAAATTTATGGTCTGAAAAATATGGTACTAAATTTCTGAAGAATGCCGCAGACAAATGGCAGCTTAAATGACAAAAACTTTCTCAGGACAAGTGACTAAAAAAATATAAACATCTGTTTCAGTAGACAGATATAAATACATCAGTTTTCAGGAACCATAATTAAAAATGAAGTATAATGAAGAGCATTAAACACATGTACAATGACATCTAATACAATTTCCATAAAACAAGAACAGGAGCTGTGGTTGTTGTGACTCAGTGGGTTGAATGCTGGCCTATGAACCAAAGGGTTGCTGGTTCAATTCCTAGTCAGGGTACATGCCTGGGTTGCAGGCCAGGTCCCCAGTTAGGGGCACTCAAGAGGCAACCATACATTGATGTTTCTCTCCCTCTATTCCGTCTCCCTCCTTTCCCCTCTTTAAAAATAAATAAATGCCATCTTTTTTTTTAAAGAGAATAAATCAGTGAATCAATGTGCAGAAGATAATTAATACACATTTCTCAATATTAATGCACAAGAATCTTTAGATACTGAAACATAGTGTACCTAAACAGGGTAAATTAAACTCATAGACTTCCAGCCAAGATGGAGGCATAAGTAGACACACTGTGCCCCCTCACACAACCAAAATAAGGACAACAGCAATTTAGAAACAAAATAGAACTGATAGAAAATTGAACTGTATGGAAGTTGAATAGCCAAGGAGCTGAAATAGACATAATCATCCAGACCAGGAGGTTGCGGCAGAGTCTAGCAGCTTAGCAGAAAGGGGTCACAGAACAGAAAGTGGTGACAAGATTAGCACAAGGCACCCCAGGCATGCAGGATGGCAGCGGGTAGACCCTGGGCCCACAGGCAGTGGCTGGCAGACCCTGGGCATGGGGTGGCAACAGGCAGACACAGTGAGGCGGCAGTTGTGAAGTAGGGTATCAACTGCAAGGTGGCTGGCTGACTGGGTGGCAGTCCCACATTTGTGCACAGATAACTGGGGAGTGAGACACACCATGCAACCCAGAGTTCTGATGCATGAAAATAAAGCCTCAAAACACCAATTGAAAACACCTGTGGGGGTTGAGGTATAGGGAGAGACTCCCAGCCTCAGAGGAGAGTTTGTTGGAGAGACTCAGGGTCCTAGAATGCACAGAAGCCCACCCACATGGGAATCAGCACCAGGAAGGCCTAGTTTGCTTGGGGGAAGTGGCAGAAGGGACTGAGGTCTGACTGAGAGAAGAGTAAGCACTGTTGTTCCCAGAAAAACTTGGTTGCCCCGCCCTGGTAAAAACCTAAGGCTCCACCACTCATACATAATAGATACTACCAGACCAAAAAAAAAGTGGCTGAAATGAAATAACAGATCGAAGCTCCAGAAATAATACAACTAAGTGACCAAGAGATAGCCAATCTATTAGATGCACAGTTCAAAGCACTGGTGATTAGGATGCTCACAGAATTGGTTGAATTTGCTCACAAATTAGATGAAAAACTGAAGGCTGTGCTAAGTGAAATGAAGAAAAATGCACAGGGAACCAATAGTGATAGAAAGAAAACTGGGACTCAAGTCAATGGAGTGGACCAGAAGGAAGAAAGACACAGCCAAACAGAAAACAATGAAGAAACAAGAATTCAAAAAAATGAGGAGAGGCTTAGGAACCTCCAGGACATCTTTAAATGTTCTAATATCCAAATTATAGGGGTACCAGTAGAGGAAGAGAAAGAGCAACAAGTGGAAAACTTATTTGACCAAATAATCAAGGAAAACTTCCCCAATCCAGCAAAGGAAATAGACTTCCAGGAAGTCTAAGAATCTCAGAGAGTCCCAAAGAAGTTGGACCCAAGGAGGAATACACCAAGGTACATCATAATTACATTGCCCAAGACTAAAATGAAGGAGAGAATCCTAGAAGCAGCAAGAGATAAGGAGACAATTACCTAGAAAGAAGTTCCCATCAGACTGTCAGCCAATTTCTCAAAAGAGATCTTACAGTCAAGAAGGGGCTGGAAAGAAGTATTCCAAGTCATAAAAGGCAAGGACCTACATCCAAGAATGCTCTATCCAGCAAAGCTTTTATCTAGAATGGAAGGACAGATAAAGTGCTACTCAGATAAGGTCAAGTTAAAGCAGTTCATCATCACCAAGCCTTTATTTTATGAAATGTTAAAGGGATTTATCTAAGAAAAAGAAGAAAAAAACATGTATAGTAAAATGACAGCAAACACAATTATTAACAACCACACCTAAAACAAAAACAAACTAAGCAAACAACTAGAATAGGAACAGAACCACAGAAATGGAGGTCACATGGAGGGTTAGCAACAGGGGAGTGGGAGGAGTGGAGAGGGGGAAAAGGTACAGAGAATAAGTAGCATAGATGGTATGTAGAAAATAGAAAGGGGGAGGGCAAGAATAGTATTGGAAATGTAATAGCTGAAGAACTTAAGACACATGGAAGAACTAAAGGGGGTGATATGAGGGGGAGAGGGTGTGCAGTGTGGAACGGAATGAGGGGGGAAATGGGACAACTCTAACAGCATAATCAATAAAATATATTAAACATTTCAACTCTCATACAAACATGTATAATAATAATAATGTGCATATAAAAAAACAAATGCAAACTAGACTAGCATATAATTTTATATAAGAAAAATTAGAAATCACTAAATAATAGAATGTCAAATACTGAAAACATCATTTGTCCACCTGATAACATACCACTATATGTAAAATTACATCCAGACTAATTTCTCTCCTTATTTGTTATCCAGACAAAATTGTTAATTTAACATCAATGCCTATGATTATCAAGTACATATATTGGCTATATTATTTATATATTTACCTATAAAACAATTTGCTGATTCAGGTTATATCTTTTTATATTTTTTGTTATTTATTCTTAAGATAAAATCTATCTCTTCCATACATAAGCACATTATATTTATGTTAATGAAGTAATTTGTTTTGTATTTATTAGTATCAATAAAATTTTATAACTTTTATAAGTAAACCTCATAAAATTTTGATAGATTTACCCAGATCACTCATAAATATCGTTCTTAAATATCGTTAAGAATATCTTCCTACATTTCCTAAATTGCGTTGTTAATGTATAAAAATGCTATTGACACACATACACACAACTTAGCCCAACTATCTTATTATATCAATTCTTGATAAGTATATTCTTCTTAATAAAATGAATCTTGCAAAAATAATAGATTTTTGTTCCTTTTTTAAAATACAGATATAATTTATTTTCTTGTCTAATTTGCCTCATTAGTGTTTTTCCAATTGTGCTGCAATAGCAAACATTTGTTTTTTTCTTAATTTTAAATAAAACAATTCTACATTTCTTCAGTATTATTTCCAGCACCTTTTTGGTATATATGCTTCATCAGGGTAAAGCAGAACTTTGTTATTTAGCTGCTAGGAGATTTCATTATGAATGGATGTGGAATTTTATAAAGCTCATTTTTAATATCAATTGATCTAATTTTAAGATCTTCCCATTTTTGTCTATAAATGTCATGAATTTATTTGATAAACAATTCTATCAATGAAACTTAAACTTCTCGTATAAACATAATATGTCTATGATTGACCATGGCAGATTTTGTTGCTTATTATCTTACTATAATATTCTCCTGTGGCTTTTGTACTGGTTCTCTTCTCATACTTTGTGAAAAAGTCATTCCAGTTTTATAAAATGACTCAGAGAGACTTTCTCCTTTCTAAAATAATGGAAATTATCCCTTTGTACAATAGTTTTATAATCTTCATTTAAAATAATCTGAGCAGTGTGTATGTATATGTATTCATTTTCATAATTTGTTTTGTTTGGGACTTAGAAGACATATTTTCTTTTTACATGCAAATGGTTGTACGCAATTATTATATATGACTTGATGAATTGGGAGATAAGTATAATCTGTGAATCCATCACACAAGTATGCCACAATACTATCAATCACCTCTGAAAATTTCCTCTGTCCATTTTAACCTGACGTTTCCAATAGTGTTTTGAGTAGACTATTTTTATGAACATAATTTTTTAACGTATGTATTTTCTACAAAATTATTTATTGTATTTCTCTCACATTTATCATGCAAGATAAGGTTGTTAAGACTATTTTCATATATATATATATATATATATATATATATATATATTCTCTGTTATTGCATCTCTTTCTCAGTCCTGATAGTAGCTGCACATATTCTATCTATTTGTTGACCATTATATTCAGATTTGTTATTTTATACATCCTTGCTTTAGGTTACATCAATTGATTCAACTGCTATTTTGATATTTAATTCCATAATTTATGTACCTTTTTTGATAGTTCCTTGCAACTATTTCAAGTGCACTTGATTAATCTGTTTCAAAATTCCTCATATGTTTGACAATTTCCTTTGTTTTACTTTTTTCTTTCCTATGAAATTTTATCTGTTATTTATCTATCATATAGGCCTGGCTGGTGTAGCTCAGTGGATTGAGCACGGGCCTGCAAACCACACGATTGCAGTTCGATTCCCAGTCAGGGCACATGCCTGGGTTGCAGGCCAGTTTCCAGCAGGGGACTCACAAGAAGCAACCATACATTGATGTTTCTCTCCTTTTCTCCTTTTCTTCCTCTCTAAAGACAAAAAAATAAAATCTTTAAAAAAGAAATAATCATTTATCTATCATATATATATGTGTGATATTATAACCATATATATAGAGAGATAGGAATATATATATATTCCTATCTAACATTCTTGTATTGGCTCTCCACAGATTGATGGAGTTTTCTCTTTCAGCAATTCATGAAATTTAAAATGTGTTCAAAGGTGTTGAAAAATAAAACAACTCCTATAGTTCTCAATAGAAATGCGAGACTCCTCAGAAAAGAAATTGTTAGGGGATTTTTCACATTTATACGAAAATATATTTATTTTTCCTGACCCTTGTGTAATATTTAGTATTACCTTCCTTCAGCTTTTTAAAGATACAAGGATATATTTCTTCTGCCATAGATTGTTGCTTCCAGATGATGTTGGAATTCCTTTGTTTGTCCCTGTAAAAATTCTATTTTCTATTTTCTTACCCCTGTGGTTGTTTTTAGGATTTTAGTTTTTTACCCAGTATGTATGAAGAAAGAAAGATCTAATATGTTCATTGTTTGAGGAAATTCTTTTTTCTACAACAAGTCATCAGAACAGGCACAAACTTGCTTGCTGACAACGGATTACGAATGAAGTTTTGACTCTTTTTTACTCTTTTCACTAAGGCTATATTTCTTTGAATATAATTGACCCTACTCAGGCGTTTCAGTTTCGACTCTTCATGATTCCAAGGTACTATCTTCCTTTCTCTTCATGCAAAGTTGGAACCTCTAGCCGTTAGTGGTCAGCAGCTCTCTGTGTGAGCCACTGGGGCTCTCATGTCTCCATTCTCTTCTGGCACCTGATGACACTCAGCTAGGAATGAAGGGCATTTTAGTGTCTTTGATTTGTACTGGTCTCTATTCCTGGATATCTTTCCATATTTTTAATGGGAATGGTTTTCACTAGCTAACTTCTTCATTTTGCCAGAACAAAGAATATAGTAATTTGTAGGGGAACGGTTTGTTTTAGTCTGGCAAATGTGACTCAGCTCTGCATGGAAAACCTACAGAAGTGAAGTTGTGAGCAGGAGCCAGACCTTCAAACCAAATTTTCCCGTGGGAATCAGGCCTAGAAAATGCATACAGACTGTAATGGCTTGCTTTTGCTAGAACTCCATCACTCTGGTCTAAAACAACAAATGTGTATTGTCTATCTTCAAGGTAATTTCCAAAGCCTGTATGAATTTTCCCAAGGACAGAGCTAATCAGCTTGTTGCCATTCCCCTCTGCATGTTATTTTCCTTTCCTTGATTGTACCTAAAATGTAGGCAATAATATTCTATGTAATAGATAATAAATCCTTCTCTGATGTAAGACCCGAGAAAAACAATAAAAGCCTGTCTAGGCAGGGGTTGAGGTGCTCTCCTCTTGAGAGAGTAGTCGAGGCATCTATAGGCACTCTGTCCTTGAGAGAGTAACCACACCATTCCCTTTTTCTGGACAGGATTTTCATCCCCTGTGCATTTATTCTAATCCTCAATAATAACAGGCAGACTCTGCAGGCCAGAGTCAGCCACAATAATTTTTTTAGCAGATGAACATAAGCTAAACTGTCATAAAATAAACGTCTTAAATAAAACTTTGAAATTCTGATACAGCAACAATATAAAACTAATACAATCTGCATTAAAAAATAAAGGGTATTTAGGTGAGATGGGGGAAAGGATTGTCACTTTTCACATAGTTCTGGACAGAGTTACTTAATCAGTATCTCATCACTTTATTATCTCAAATAACTGGTAAAGCTTGAAAATCCTAACCTTTTCTTACTCCTTTCCTGGGTTGTTGAAAGTGAAAGTGAACAAAAACCTTATTTATTTTTCCACTGATATAAAAGTATGTATCATCTTTGAAGGTAAAAGCATCTATAATAATTTAACATAACTAACTAATATTTTTCTTCAACTGCATTAATTTGTAGAATACTGGTATTCATGTGGACATTGTATATACACAAAATTAATTTATATTTGTCAATTTATTATTGAAAAGTTGTTATTGGCAGGGTCCTATGTACTTGGACTAAATACTTTTGTTATTTGAGAATTTATGAACATTATACATCCAAAATTATTGTAAAGAAAAATATTCTGCTAAAAATTGTGTTTATTACAAAGCCAGAGTGAAACACAAAGATAGAGACAGGTTAAAAGCAGTGAATATGCCTGTCGGGTGGAAAAAAACACGCCAGCAGAACTACATTGATCATGGCTTCGCTAGTATATGATGTAGTTTTTAAAAAGGAATATCAATATATTATCTTGGTAAAATTTCATTTTTGCAAAATATCATTTAGTAGCAACATGAAGGCTAGTTTGTATGAGACATAGATAGAATGATTAAATGTCTACTATATTCATTTAAAATTAAGGATGGTTGTGATGACAATTGAAAATATATTAGACATGTTTGAAGGGATTTAGAAAGTAAATTTCCTGGAATTTAAATTTGATTGGATATCCCTTGTTAGCCAGAAAGACTAGAAAAAAATTGCTCTATAGTTTATACTTAAATATGGGCCAATGGATAAATGGTGACTTATGTTTCTCATGGAATCCAAATATATTCAGTGCTTTTTTATTTAACTGCAGCTGATAGAAATATCAGACACTACATTTCAATTTGCATTTATTTTAACAAAGTATTTCTAGTTATATAATAAGAACCTGGATATATTATTTTTCTTTATGTTTCAGATATGCTTTTTATGATGACATTGAAACTATAGACATATGTGGAAGTAGGCAACAAGGTTAGCATAATAGGTCACTTATTCTCTTTTGACTTTTTAAATTTGATTTCTTAATTACAGCTTACATTAAATATTATTTGTATTAGTTTCAGGTGCACAGCATAGTGGGTAGACAGCCATGTACTTTATAGACTGGTCTCTGTAATTGTTTGAGTACCCACCTGGCAATGTATATAGTCATTACAATATTGCTGACAGTATTCCCTACACTGCACTTTACATCCCCTGGACTGTTTTATGGCTATTAATTTGTAGTTCTTAATCCTTCCACCTTTTTCACCCAGCCTCCCAATCACTTATTCTTGAAAGAGCAAACACTGTGGTCCCTCTCATCAAGATGGGAAATATTATGTTTGACACCAAGTGAATCTTCTTGGAGATACTAAATCTCACGCCTTGAAACATCACCAAATATAAGATGGATAGAATTAATGACCTGGCAACTCATAAACTTCATTTACCATATAGTGACTTATATCAGTTATCAATGAGAGTACCTTCTTAGGAAAGTCTTCCATTAAGCCAAAGGTAGAAGGAAAAAAATATTTCAGCTATTTATAATTGTTAAATTTATAATTCAAGACTTGTCAGTGGTCTATCTAGCTGAAACTGAAAATAACATTAAAAAATAGCAAAAAAAGAGACAGGAGACAGCCATTTCAGATGTTCCTATTTTTGGCTACATCTACAAACTTCAGTAATACATGATTATGGGAATAATGATTTGCCTCCCCCCCCCAAGCATATTGCAGTTGGGTTTCTGAGCTCAAAACCAATAGTCATGTTTAATGCCATATTGTGAAAGTGATTTTTAGAAGAATGATAATTTACAAAAGAGTACAATATACTGCATTCTTTTGTTAAGCATATTTTGAATTGCCAAGTTAATGAAATTGCAGTTAGAATCTTAGTTTATACTATAGTGGTTAACTAGTCTCTTTTACTACCATATGACCTATGTTTATGCTCCATGAGGTATATATTGTGCTCATAAAATTAAATATTTTCTAGTATGTTGCAAATGTATAACCTTTGTGAAATCAATATATACTAATATCTTAAGTATGTACAATACTTTAATGTCTTTCTATGGTATCATTACTCTATATTCCACTGTTCTAGGACGCTTTTAAGTGCCACTGAGATTGTTTGGTATTTATATAGCTACACTTTGGAAAATTTTATAAAAATTAAAATAAAATGTAGGATTCATATATAATCTATACAGCAAATTCTGGGTCAGTCAAATTACTTTTCATGGAATGCTTGGGAATAAAGACTTGCAGTGAACAAAAAGTTTAGAATCAAGCTATTGAGTCAAGAAAAATATCAAAGTCTTTTTTTATTCTTGTGATTTAAAAAACTGTGAGAATTATAAAGTAACATACAGAAAATGAACACTATGATCTCATTCTAAACATAATTATTTTTTTTAAGTTGAGGTAAAGTTCTGGGTACATCAAAACAAATAATTAAACTCAAAAACAGAAAACCTGAAATACTTAAAGAACGTTTTTTACATTTTAAAGACTACATTTTTCAAATAATTATTGACCATTATAATTTAAAACCCATATGGTTTTATTAACCAATGTTATACCAATAAATTCAATTAAAATTTTTGTTTTATGACTACTAATTCCAATAGTATTCTTTCAGTGATATTTCCATCACTGTCACTGTCTAAACTTACACACACACAGAGGAGATATAAATTGAGCATGAAAAAAAACATAGTCATGTTTTTGTTAACATGTCATGTTTTTTTTTAACATCTTAAACTTAGACCTCATAAGTGAAAAATATATCGAATTGCATTACAAAAATATCACTCACTTTTCATGTTTTCTTTTGGAAATATTAAATATCTTTTTTATTTTACACTTTCTAAAATAGAGGTTGCTATTCCAGAAGACTAAAAGATTACTTGTATGAAGAAATGCAGTCAAGCCTTGTGACTGTGTGTATATAGCACCACACCAAAATTGAATCTCCATTATATAGTGAGATTTATAACAGAAGCATCTTATTGTGATACCATTACAATTCTTATCATTCTGTTAAAGTTCTCAGATAATGACCTTATCACTTGACAGATGGTTATAATGTCTTTACATAATTTTAGTAATGACATAAAGAGGAACAAGCATCCTCATTTGCCCCCTTGCAGTTTGCATGTTAGTTGTCAGTGAAAGGAAACAGAAAGATACTCCAATTGCAATCTATTTGTCACTATGTCTTTAAAAAATGTAAATTAATTAGCAACACTGAAAATCAAACTATTTCACATTTATTTCACATCAAACTATTTCACCGAAAAATACACATTTTCGGTTTTTTTCAAAAGTAAGAATATTTGACAAAAAAGGAATCACATTTCCAGAGAGTAACAGTGCACCTGAACAGAGTAGCAGTTGCTCGTTTACATAAAGTACCACAATTTCTTATATCTTTTATTTTTTTGCTAATTTATATGCTGGAATTATCCCTGCAGCATTTTGAGTATGTGATCTATAATCCATAATAACTCATATAAATCATGCTAAATAGTGTCTTAGATACAAAAATATATATAAAATATGAAAATATAACAGACTAACTCTTAGACCCACACTAGTAGAGTTTATACATATATGTTGTAAACAATACTCATATGTTTCAAATTTAAAAAATGTGGATCACAAAATATTTTGCTATGGAAACAAAATTATCACAAAATACATAATATTCGTAAACTTAAATGACTGAAAGCAGAAAAATGTATTCCACCATATGTATGTGATTAGATAGAAATTTAATTATTTATTTTAATATAGGGTACTATAGTGTGTATATGAAATATTGGTCCCTAAATATGAAATGCAGTCAATGCCCTGGCTGCTGTGGCTCAGTGGATTGAGTACTGGCCTGCAAGCTAGAGGGTTGCCTGTTTGATTCCCAGTCAGGGCACATGACTGGGTTGTGGTCCAGGACCTTGGTGGAGGATGCATGAGAGTCAACCACACACTGAGGTTTCCGTCCCACTCTTTCTCCCTGTCTTTAAAAATAAATAAATATTTTTTAAATTTTTTAAAAATATTTTATTTATTTATCTTTAGAGGGGAAGGGAAGGAGAGAGGAAGAGAAATATCAATGTATGGTTGGTTCTCGTGCATCCCCTGCTGGGAACTGGCCCCTGCCGGGGGCTGACCTGCAACCCAGGCATGTGCCCTGACTGGGAATTCGAACCGCGATCATCTGGTTCGCAGGCCCGCGCTCAATCCACTGAGCAACACCAGCCAGGGCCAATAATTTTTCTTAAAAAATGCAGTTAGAGCTCTCAAAGTTGTAATTTAAAGAACACTTTAGTTATAATGAAAATATTTGGGTTATACAATGAAGTTGCTGGATGTTTTTGTAAAAGTTTTACATATTATCTTAGAATTTTACTTTGGCAACTACAAGAAAGAGCACATAATTCCATTTGTGTATTGTTTTTGTAACATATGATAATTCACATAGAAAGGCCTTTGTAAATAATCAAAGGAGTGGAAAATAATTTCTTATTCTATTACTTTTCTACAAGAATCTAAAGCTTTGGTGTATGTATAAAATGGAAATGTTACGCAAGGAAAAAAACAGAGAGCTTTTCTCAATTATTGTAATAAAGTACTGAAGCACCATAATTTTAAAAAGTTACAATTCATTTTAGATCATATTCATGAAGATCAATATAAAATTTATATCAACATATTTAATTTTTCAAACAATTAACTTTTCTTGAGTATACTAATTTAGTAATATGATTTTTATAATTATTAAAATTAAACAGAACTTTACATGGTTATGTAGGTTTTTTAAAAATCTTAGATTTTGTCTTGGCTGGTGTGGCTCAGTGGATTGAGCCAAAAAAATCAAACAGTTGCAGGTTTGATTCCCAGTAAGGGCATATGTTTGGGTTGTGGGCCAGGTCCCCAGTAGAGGGTGCACGATAGGTAACCACACTAATATTTCTCTCTTTTTTCTCTCTCCCTTTCTCCTCTATCTAACAATAAATAAATAAAATCTTTTAAAAAATAAAAATCTTAGACATTAAAGGACAGATCTATGCATAAAACCTTAAAGAAGTCACCCACATAAATAATCTCATGAGATTGGTAGAGATATATCAGTAAAAAAATCTTAAAAATTGACTTAATGGAACTTGCTAATAAGTAGATACATGCAATATAAAAATTCAGAAAATTGTACATAAATTTTGGAGAAAGAACAATATGTTAACATTTAAATAGGGTCATGGGAGCCTTCAAAGAGAGTATAATATTGAGTAATAGATGGAAAAGTAAGATATAAGCAATTAATACGTCCAAAGGAACTTGGTTATACTGAGAATTTTTTTTCAAAATCCTTGAGTTGTAGCTAGTATATCATGATCCAGGGACAAGGAGGACAGTGATGTTTTTATATGCATTGAATGAGGAGAAGGGAGCTCCTGATTTGAGAGAGCTTAAGAAAAAAAAAAGTAAGGGAAACTGGGGCTAAAAGAGAGGGGTCAGTCCAGGTCGCCAGGAAAAGGCAGGGAGCAGGAAGAAAATCCCAAGGTAGAATTGAAGATTATAATTGCTTTGCCCTCAGTGGGAAGGAAGGGGCTAAGTGAGAAAGGAATTGCCCCAGGCAACTATAAAGAAAACAACACAGAACCGAGTCAGCCACACCGCTGTGCAGGGCTCCTGGAAACTGAGGTCATGACTCAGCAGAAGGGAGCTTGTACTGGGCATGCATAGCTCAAGACTTCTGTCCCCTAGTACAAAATCGCCACCCAAAGAGGGTCAAAGACAAGGCCAACAATTGCCCATATTGGCTGAAAAGGTGTACACTCCCACTGGCTTCTGGAGCATGTGGGATTTTGGGAGAGGCCTTTTAAATAGGTGAGCAGATGCTGCTCTCCTTTGCTTTTGCTTTATATGAGCAAGAGCAGCAGGTGTTGGGACCACTTGGAACTTAGGCCTGGCATGGTTGGAAGCCTGCTCAGGGGAGGTAGGGTCCCATGCTGGGATGCGTGCCTTCCCAGTCACCAGCCCTTGGGATGCTATGACCCAGTGCAGCATGGCATGTGGGTCCTGGACTGCTTCCACTTTCTCACCCTGAAAGTGGTGCACAGAGGGTGAAAGTAGCACAGAGGGGCATAAACTGGGAAGTTCCCCGCAAATGGATCTTCCCCCGTGTGACCACCCGGCTTGCTCTGGCAGCACAATGCAGCCCCTGAGAGAGGGAGCTGCTGCAAGGCAATGGTGATTCTAGCATCAGAGAGAAACAGGGCCTGGAAGTGGAGAGATGAAGACCAGTTTGAGTTACAATCTTGATCTGCAGATAATCAATAATGGGGAACTTCTAGACTTGGATTTGGACTTTAAATTTCATGGAAGTGGCTGGGGTGTTTTGTTGGTTTTTTTTTGTTTTTTTTTTTGTACTTTGTGGCTGAGACTAGCAGGAATGCTCCCAGCTCTCTCAAACTGAGAATCCTGTAAATAAAACCTATTTTCTTTTCCTTTTTTAAAAATATATTTTGTTGATTATACCATTACAGTTGTCCCATTCCCCACTTCCCTCCCCTCTACCCTTCCCACTGCTCCCCCCACCATTCCCCCCTTTCATTCATGTCCATGTGTCACACGTTCTTTAGATTCTCTATTTCCCATACTATTCCTGCCCTCCCCCCTGTCTATTTTCTACCCACCATCTATGCTACTTATTCTCTGCACCTTCTCCCCCCTTCTTCTTCTCCCACTCCCTTGTAATTCNTTCTATAATTCTGCTCCCGATCTAGCTGTCCTCTTAGTTTGCTTTTGTTTTAGTTGTGGTTGTTAATAACTGTGAGTTTGCTGTCCTTTCATTGTTCATATTTTTCATCTTCTTTTTCTTAGATAAGTCCCTTTAACATTTCATGTAATAGGGGCTTGGTGATGATGAACTCCTTGAATTTGATCTTCTCTGAGAAGCACTTTATCTGCCCTTTCATTCTAAATTAAAGCTTTGCTGGATAGAGCAGTCTTGGATGTAGGAGAAATCTGGATTTCATGACTTGGAATACTTCTTTCCAGTCTCTTCTTGCCTGTAAGGTCTCTTTTGAGAAATCAGCTGACAGTCTGATGGGCACTCCTTTGTAGGTGACTGTCCCCTTATCTCTTGCTGCTTCTAGAATTCTCTCCTCCATTTTAATCTTGGCTAATGTAGTTATGATGTGCCTTGGTGTGTTCCTTCTTGGGTCCAACTTCTTTGGGACTCTCTGAGCTTCCTGGATTTCCTGTAAGTCTATTTCCTTTGCCAGACTGGGGAAGTTCTCCTTTATTATTTGTTCAAATAAGTTTTCTACTCATGGCTGTTCCTCTTCCCCTGCTGGTACTCCTATAATTCGGATGTTGGAACGTTTAAAGCTGTCCTGGAGGTTCCTATACCTCTCCTCATTTTTTTGAATTCTTGTTTCATCCTTCCTTTCTGTTTCGTTGTTTCTTTCTTCCTTCTGGTCCACTCCCTTGATTTGAGTTCCAGTTTTGTTTCCATCACTATTGGTTTCTTGTCCATTTCCCTTCATTTCAATCAGTTTAGCCTTTCCAAGAAATCTTCATGTTATAAATATACAAGGCAGCACAAGGCAGGACCCCAGGCTGCTTGGTTAGAGAAGCAGTGGTTGTTTTTTTTTTTTTTAAGAATTTCTACATAGACTACAGAGAAAATAAATTTGATGGGAGTTGTGGGGTCACAGGACATTTCTTATAAAAATGGGAGAAAAATGGAAAAGATATAGAAAAGGACATGAAGAAAAGAAAAAAATGCTTGAGTGAGATCTTTGAGTAAGCAAACTAAATTATATATAGTGGAAAAATAAAAGTTAGACATAAATATAAATATGAGTAGGTAAAATGGAAGACTTGAAAAGTGGCCTAATAAGTGAACCACTGGACTGTGTCTATGAGATAACACAAATTCATAATTTTTTTTAAAAATTGACTTAATATGCCCATCCTCAGATACACTCTCTAACTTTCCACCATTTGGCTACATATTTACTTATGAAAGGCACTTATCCTTGATTAAGAAATTAAGCTTACTTGAGTAGCATAAAATGAATCTAAAATATTTGCTTTGGTCAACAGACTAAACCTAGAAACAATGGTAGCTTATTTTTTTTTAATTTCATTTATTTATCCTTAGAGGGGAAAGGAAAGAGAGAAAGAGAGAAATATCAAGGTATGGTTGCCTCTCGTGAGTCCCATGCCGGGAACTGGCCTGCAACTCAGGCATGTGCCCTGACTGGGAATCGAACCCCGATCGTGTGGTTCGCAGGCCCACGTTCAATCCACTGAGCTACACCAGCCAGGGCTAATGGTAGCTTATTAATGAGCTATATAAGCTAAAACCTTTGCAACAAAAGGTAAAAAGTAAAATTCAAAGAGTGATAATAATGATATTGATGGAGCATATGTATTAAATACAAATGTCATCCAAGTCTGCATATTATATTCCCTAAAGGCTGAAATACACATTTATGAAGGCATTGAAAAATATATTGTTAATAGAAGCACTAATATCCTAAAAAATCTCAATGAGTTATGTCCTTGGGAGGCTGGAGTTAATCATGAGATAAAATGAGAGCAAAAGAGTCAGTGAGCTTGCTGTAAATGTCTTAAACATTTAGGAATATTTAAATATTTCTTATGATTCAAAGAATCAAGTTGAATCAAAGTGATCAAGGATGATGATGATGAGAGAGAGAGAACAGAAAAGAAAAAAGAAAAGAAAAGCATATGTTCCATAGAAGTTATTGCATACAAGACTGGTAGAGCTGAATTAGTGACAATTCACTATCAGAGGCAAAATAAATGCAATAAATACTGTAAGGAGAAAGAGTAGAGTGGCAACCAGAGTATTTCAAACAAGAATCTGTGGTAGCAGCTAATTGATCAGAGGTCACTACAAATGAAATATGTTGCCAGTGTACTCCTCTCTAGTCTACATAAGAGTAAAACCTCTATTATATTGAGGAATGCTCCCTCTATTCCCATTTTCTGAGTACCTGAATCATAAATGGGTGTTGCACCTTATCAAAAGCTTGTTCTGTGTCTATTGATATGATCATGTGGTTTTTGTCATTGCTTTTGTTTATGTGATGTAATACATTTACTGATTTATGAATATTGAACCATCCTTGCATCCCTGGGATGAATCCCACTTGGTCATGGTGTATGATCTTTTTGATGTATTGTTGGATGCAATTTGCCAATATTTTATTGAGGATTTTAGCGTCTATGTTCATCAGTGATATTGGCCTGTAGTTTTCTTTCTTTGTTGTGTCTCTACCTGGCTTTGGAATTAGGATGATGCTGGCTTCTGCATGGCTAAGGAAAACAGTATCAAGATAAAAAAGAAAAGCAATAGCTTGGGAAAACATACTTGCCATTGATACCTCAGATAAAGGTTTGATCTCCAAAATATACAAAGAACACAGTCGACTCTACTCAAAGAAGATGAGCAACCCAATTTTAAAAATGGGCAAAGGACTTGAACAGACACTTCTCCAAGGAGGACATACAGAGGATCCAGAGACACATGAAAAGATGCTCAATATCACTAGCTATCAGAGAGATGAAAATTAAAACCACAATGAGATACCACTTTACACCAGTCAGAATGGCTATGATAAACAAAGAAACAAACAACAAGTGCTGGAGAGGTTGTGGGGAAAAGGGGACCCTACTTCACTGTTGGTGGGATTGCAGACTGGTACAATCACTATGGAAAACAGTATGGAATTTTCTAAGAAAACTGAAAATGAATGTGCCTTTTGACCCAGCAATTCCACTATTAGGAGCATATCCTAAGAATCCTGAAACACCAATCCAAAAGAACCTATGCACCCCGATGTTCATAGCAGCACAATTTACAATACCCAAAAGTTGGAAGCAACCTAGATGCCCATCGGTAAATGACTGGATCAAAAAGCTATGGTACATTTACACAAAGGAATTCTATGCTGCAGAAAGGAAGAAGGAGCTCCTACCCTTTGCAACAGCATGGATGGAACTGGAAAGCATTATGCTGAGCAAAATAAGCCAGGCAGTGAAAGACAAATACCATGTGATATCACCATTAACCGGAATCTACACAACAAACCAAACAAGCAAGCAAAATATAACCAATGACACTCAAATATGGAACAGGCTGACAGGGTCCTGAGGGAAGAGGGGAGAGAATCATAGAGGAAAAGGGGATGGAATCACATGAACAAGTATAAAGGACACATGGACAATAACTAAGGTGAGGGGTGGAAATGGGAGGAAGGTGGGGAGCACTGGGGGGGGCAGGGCTGGGAATATAAGGCAGAAAACTGTACTTGAACAAGAATTAAATTAAAATAAAATTTTTAAAAAGAGTAAAACCTCTAGTTCTGATGAAACGATTCTTGACCTTAGACAACACAACATATTCAGAGCCTTTCAAACATTTTTAAAGACTAGTGAAGCAATTTATTTAACAAAGTTTTTAAAAAATGAACCCAACTTGTATTCCATATTTGTTGGGCACATATTACACATGCAACAGTACATTTGGCATTATGGGGACATGCATAGATATATATTGCATGATCCCTGCATATGATATAGTTAGGAAAATAAGACATGAAACAAAGATCAAGAAGAAATGAAAACATTTAAAACATGCACTAACAAAATAGATGATATTCAGGTGGGATAGGTGAAAGGTCTGCCATTTTTACATACTTCCATATCATTTGAATTAAAAAGTATTTGTTGTTGACACTATTAGAGATGTCTTCCACTCCCCCCAACCCCCACACTTATCCCCCTTCACTGGTAAGTTTTACCCAACATTCAAAGAAGAATTAACACCTTTCCTTCTCAAACTATTACAAGAAATTCAAGAGGAGAGAAGAGCCCCAAACTCATTTTACAAGGCCAGCATTATCCTAATTCCAAAACTACATAAAGATACTACCAAGAAAGAACATTACAGGCCAATATCCCTGATGAACACAGATGCTAAAATCCTCAACAAAATGTTAGCAAACCCGATCCAGTAATATATTTAAAAGATTATACACTATAGCAAGTGGGTTTTATTTCTGGGATGAAGGGTCAGTACCATATCTGCAAATCAACAAATGTGATACACCCCATAAACCAAATGAATGATAAAAAACACATGATCACATCAATAGATTAAAAAATGGCATTCAGTAAATATAGAACTGATTTATAATAAAAACTCTCAGCAAAGTGAGAATAGAGAGATCATTTCTCAACACAATGAAGGCCATGTATGACAAACCCACAGCCAACATCATGCTCAGTGGGGGGATCTAGAAACATTTTCCTTATAATAGGGAACAAGACAGGTATGGCTGCTTTAACCATTCTTATTTAAAATAGTATCGTATTCCTAGTCAAAGCAATAAGAAAAGAAGGTGAAGAAAAAGGCATCCAAATTGGAAAAAAAAAGTAAACCATCATTATTTGCAAATAATATTACACTGAACTTAGAGAACCCTAAAGATTCCACAAAAAACTACCAGATCTGATAAATAAATTCAGTAATGCAAATAAATATCCAGAAATCAGTTGTATTTTTATACACCAATAATAAACTATCAGGTAGAGAATCTAAGAAAACAATTCCACTTACAACTGCATAAATAATACCTTGGAATAAATTCAATGAAAGACGTAAAAGACCTGTACTCAGATATTTATAAGACATTGAAAAAAGAAACTGAAGAAGATATAAGTCAGGGGAAGCATATACCATGTTCATGGATTACAAGGTACAAGAAGTAACAGTATTCAAATTTCCATACTACTTGAAGCAATCTACAGATTTAATGCAATTCCTATCAAGATTCCAGTGGTGTACTTCTTTTATCTTTTTATTCCAGGATTTTCATTGTTTCAGGTCTTAGATATATGTCTTCAGTCCATTTTGAATCGTTTCTTTTTTTTACTAACTAAAGCTTTTTTCCTTTTAATTTATGTAAATATATATACATGTAAATATCATCAAAAACTAACTCAGAATCACTTGGGGGGAATGTTACTCATCTAATTTGTTTTTATAATACCAATTATGAAAGAAGAAAAATATTAGACATGTTTTGTTATTATAAAAACAGTAATCCTGAATTTCTTTATTTGTCAGCATTTGGCTTCATTAGCCATACAAGTTATCACCTTGTTTCAGAGTTTTCCAATAAATATAAGGCTAATGACACAGTTTGTACATTTGTATTAATACTTGGCCCAGAAAACACTTCTTTACTAAGAGCATTTTATGTACTCACATGTTTTGTGTACTATAGTAATTAAAATATTTTATGATAAAATTAAAGAGAATGAAAGTTCCTTAAATTACTGAACTATAAAATAAAGACAGATTTATGAAAGGAACTTGTCAGATTTATATTTGTAGTGAGTTTTATAAAAGACATTTCTTCCTTTTGGTGAAAAAATAAATTACCTCAATATTATTGTGAAAATATTTTATAGATACTCAAACTGTAAAAGTTTAATGTTAATCTCCTATGATCATAGCCATTAATCATCAACCAAACCTAATTAATTTCATATGAAACTCTTTTAATCTTCTGTCTGTAAGTCATTTATATGTTTCTAAATTTTTTCATTTGCCAAAATGTTACTTCATTCATCTCCCTGCTTCTTCTTTGAGGTTGAGTGTTATTAATAAAATCACTTGCTTTAGCTGGAAATTTGTCTTAAATTAGTGTTAGGGAGCGATGTTTTCTAGGCCAACGGTGGCAAAATCACCCTAACTGTATCACTGTATACCTCATAGGAACATCTTTTCTTTATTCAGCTCCTCTGTATAAAACCAAAGTTACTGAGTTATTCCTGTCCAGAGATTATGAAACTGAGAAAATAGGTGGTAATAGGAGTGGTGAAACTTGCCTCAGTTTTGGGACCTACTGCTACTTCAGTGATAGTCTCTTTGAGGTTTTTCTCTATAATGAGTATTTTGATTCCAAAGTTAAGTTATAAACTCTAATTTTAGCAACAGATTAATAAAAAAGTTTTGATTTAGTCAAAAGCAAGGAAGATGTATGAATAAGTAAAATTCACAGACTAAACCCACAAAATAGTTCCTGGGGCTTAATATAAAGTATTGATTTGAAGAGGCTGTAATCATGCTTACTTAATTTAACTATATGTTTTATTTCTAATCTTAAATCCATGAATTCTTTAGAAATTTAGCTGTCAAATCTCTATGATTATGAACATTCTGGTAGTAGCAAAAGCTTTAAAAAAATATAGGCATTGCATTTTTGAATTTTTGATTTTTTTCATAAATAGCATAAGTGCCTATTTATGAAAAGACATGAGAAAGTAGCTTTATTCAGGAGGAGAAAAGCTCACTTTTAAAAACTTTATTTATTTTAGTTGCACAAATTTAATGGAGGCTCAGTGGGGTATAGACTGGAGAAGATGCCCTCAACTTGGCTTCCACGGCTCCTGGTGCCCACGCCTCAGCCTGGAGAGGTGCTAGCGCCCCAACTTTGGACTGTGTGGAGCTGTTGCCTCCGTGCAGGCTGGTTCCGCAACAGGACAGCTGAGACAGGACAAGTCCTTGCAGCCTCAGCTGAGACATTGATTGGTTGTTCAGGATCACTCTCTTCGTGCCAAGCTTTGCCCATCAGCAAGCAGCACTGGGTCTTGCTGGTGTGGATGGCAGCAGCTGAGGAACTTCTGGTGGAGTTCTGGGCCCTTCAGGAAAGTTTCCGGAAGACCTTTTTACGACTGTGTGTATAGTGATGCAGTGCAGGAGGATGTCCGCTGAGATAGCAGGGCTCCCTGGACTCACTGGCCGAGGCTCTTGTGGGCTTCTCCTTGGACGACCCCTCTGGACATATGCTTGCTCAGATGTTGGCATTCCGAGTATCCAGGACTTCGAGAGCTCCAGGGCCGCAGATTTGGTTCATTGTGATTGAGTGGTTCCTGGCGATACTGCCTCGACCTGGTCTTCCTTGTCACCAGCAAGTCCTGTTCCTCTGCATCCTCCAGTGCCTTTCTCTCTTTCTCCGTCCCAGCCAGAATCTTCAAACGAGGTTAAAATACCAGGACTACTCAGTGAGTTTTTTTAAATGATGACAATGTCATTCTGTGTCAATAGAGTCAGTTATACCGCTTTTCACTTATGTGAACAAAGGTAATACACACTTTGCCATCCTCTAGTTATGCAAGTGTGTTGGAAAGGAGGATGGTTAAAGAGACAGGTAAAACAAGGTCCATGAAGGAGTGAATATGTCTTGAGTACTAAATTGATTGAATTTACTGTGTTTGTGCTAGACATTATTTTTCTCCAGCATCCTAAACTTAATTATACCGTTAGTCAAGTTACACAGATCATAGAATTTTTTTCACCTAAATTTGAAAGCACTATGTAGTACTTTTTGAGCATGTTTTAGAACAGGAATTGCTGGTAATGATAATGGTAATAAAGAATATAAAGGTATTCTCTGCAGACTTTATTCATTGTCATTATCCATTCTTTTTTGATGACAGAATTTAATATATTTTTTCTGTTACCAGTTTTTTTTTAACATGAGAGGTTTAAATTTGACTTCATTCATCATTCAGAACATAGTTTTATTTTTTTTAATTTTTATTTTTATTTAATTCTTGTTCAAGTACAGTTTTCTGTCTTACATTCCCAGCCCTGCCCCCCACCCAGTGCTCGAATTTAATATATTTTTAATCAGTTGAATTTCTTTGAAAATGACAATCATGAGGTTGGTTTGATCGGAGGGTAAAAATAAGGGTTTAACCAAAAAGGTAAAAACAATGGATATCTTATAAATGATCTATTTTATTTTACCTGAAAATAGATCCAATTTATATAAGAAAAGCAAATGATTATAACATTTTTAATTGAATGGTTTAAGTTGTAAATAATAATAAGTCATAAAAAGTCTCTTTAGTATTATTGGTTAATTCATATTTGAGTAAATGACTAAATATTAAAATGTATTAAAAGGTCAATTTGTTTAAAAATGCTAATGAATTTTTGAACTGCATCTTGAAAATAATATTTATTATTTTCAAAGCTATGTTTTTTCACAAAACATGTTTCAAACCTAAAAAAGGAGTCATTAGTAAATTCACTGTAATAGAATTATTTTTGAATTTTGGATTATGTTTAAAAATTAATAATTTCAGTGGTTAAAATAGCACAGTAACTTTATGTAAAGAATATATAAAGGAGAAGAAATGGAGATGTTTAACTCATGTTTAAATAAAAACAACATTAAAAAGACTGTTTATTATGTCTCTAAAATTTGAATAAGAGTCTACAGCTTTCCAAACAGTAGCCTTGAAATTATCTATGCCTTATTCCAAAAGGCATTTAAACTGTTGAAATATATAGTTGCCTGTTTACTCATTTTTATTCCCAAATGACAGTAGGGGGAAGTATAAACATCTATGGTCAATGGAAAAATTGGTCAAATTCCTGTACATAAAACTGACAATATGGTGGAGGCCCCCTATAACTTGGTCCCCATGAAATTTCCAACTCTCACAATCCTGCACACTGTGCTTCTGCCCATCAGTTACAGTCCAGGCCTTTTGACTCCAGCTCTGCTTCTCTTGGTAATTTCAGCTCATGAGTCTCTCCTCCAGGAAGCCAGGACTCTGCATTTGTCTGTCTCTCAAACTTAGGGACAGCAGTTTTCCCCATTTCCTTTACCTTTCTTATGGACCCTGAGTTTTATTGCTGTTTTATTACATTACAGTGACCTCTACAATTAGTTCATTGTGTTCTTCTCTATAAACTATAAGTTTTCTAGTATGAAGAAAATAGTCCCTTGCATTATTGTGTCTTATCTAGCCACAAAAGATAGGTTTCTGTATTTTCATGATTAATAATAATAAAGAATGTTAGCTTGTCAAAAAATTCTTTAAATATCTGTTTTGATTTATCTCTAGATTAAATAAAGTTAATTTTTTTACATATTCTATTTCAGCTATATGGCAAAGTAATGAAATTTTTGGTTAACATCTTATTCTTTGGAACATCTTACAGTCCTACTTTTGTTTCTTTCTTTTTTTCAGAGCATCAATAGAGGAGATAAACCAATTAACAAAATACATGTAAAAATATAGATTGAATCTAATTTTCTCTACTTTTCTAAGAAAATATGAATAAAGATTCTCATCTCATATGTAAAATGAAAATAAACATATTAATTATACCTGTTTGAAGTTTAGAAACATGATGTGTCAAATAAATGTAAGGTATAGTTAGTATTACTCATCTTCCTAATAATCAAACATAACTTCTGTTTTATTTTTTCAGTTTCATAAAAAAGTATAAGAAAGTCAAAGCTTTATAACATATTGATTATAGTTTCACTTAACCACAGCTGCAACTAAGTAGTTGTTTAATAGCATATTATTTTTAATATAGTTTAGTTACAAAAACTATTTTATTACTAAAATATAATAAGAGCCTTAAGATTAACTTGGTGAATTTTAAGTACTGACTAGGAGCTATCCTCTTGGTGTCTCTCTGTCTCCCTGTCTCTCTGTCTCTCTCTCTTTAAACATGTCCAAGGTATCTATTTGCTTTTACTTATTAGACCAGTAAATTACTGGTCTAATCTTACTTATTACTTACCAAGTAACTACTAAAGCCTTTGCACCAGTCTCTTTCCAAACAGACAGTCATAGTGATATTATTGCCAAGAAAGGGAATTCAAATTTCATTATCTCCCATTATCTCACCAGGCATTTTACTTCTGCTAGCTTTAATTAAGTTAAAATCTGTTTCACTGGCATTACTGATTAGAACTAATTGAGTTTGTTAAATTCTATCTAGCAAGTCTTCTATTGCTTAAACAGGTTTACTTCCAAATGGAATTGTTTTGGAGGTGAATTCTCTAGACTATAAGGAATACATTTTATTTTATTTTATTCAAAATTATCTATACATTCTGTAGATGCATTCCAGCTGGGAATATTTCTTCAATTAAAATCCTAAATAATATTTTTTGCATGTTTAGACAGTGAAGATAGTTTAATATTGATAAAACTTAATCTTTGCTATTTAATGAAAAATGGCAAAATGAAAAAAAATAACCAGATTTTGATTATTTCCGTCAGAGCCTAAAGATTGGTTTCATTTATTTTTAATTCATGTATTATTTAAGAATACATTACTGTGACTTAGAACCAATTATTACCAAATGTTTAAGAATCTTAGACTGTAGAATATTACTATGCAATTTATCATAAATGTTCTTGTAAATAAACTGTGTATGAGACAAGAAGGAAATAAAAGAAACTATCATTTTCCTTATTCTGGGTTATAAAAAATAAGATCCCCAAACTAACAAATGCTCTTACAAATTTTAAATTGATACTGTTTTGCAAATTTTCCAGCTTGTGTAGCTCAATGTTGTACTGTAACCAAATCTCATGGAGGTCTTTTAATATTCTGTATGTGCTGAGAAGTTGGAAAGAAAATAATCCTCAAAGTAGAGTAGGGCTTGGATAAAACACAACTTCTAAACTCACTAGTCCACAGTGGGTTGAAATCAACAGTCAGTCACTCATGGACTTTTTTGTTTTTAGTTCTGCCCAAGGGCTGTTATGCCTCTGGCAGTCAATGTGAATTGAGAAGAGGGAAAAATAAGGAGATTGATTCAAATCTTTGTAAAATAATCCTAATTTAACTTCCCTTTCACAAGTATGGCATTATGAATTTTTTAAAAATATAGTGATGTTTAGGCAATTTACGTTAGACACTTGGTTTTTAAAGTCAATATTTATGCTCCCAAATAACCATTGCTTATTATCTACTGAGAAATGAATGTGAATCTTCTTGAGACCTGTTAGTTTTACATGGCTCATTATATAGTTTGCTTAATATAGTGCAGTATTGTTGAATTGTATTCATTTATACATTCACATTTGTCTTGATCCAAGCTACACTGTTTGGTTAGTTTAAATATATTTTTCCAAAGAAAGAGTCCTTAATAATGTTGGTCATAAATATGAAAATATGTTATGGAAATATTAAAGAATAGATCTTAAACCATGGTATGATTATGGCAGCCTTACACCCTATAGGGGAATAAGAAAAATTGGCTTATAAAAATGTTTTAGAAAATGTCATGTAGCAATACATAGGTGTTGATGTTTGTAAAAATATTTTTTTGTCTTTGGGGAATGTAAAGGATTTCCTCTAGTACTTGGTCAATGAGAAGGGGGCAGATTAAATGTGTTGGTAATTTGGTACCTTGCTCTCACTTTTCATCTTCATAGTATGTTTGATGTAAGTGGAGTACATCTTAGTATACATTACTTATTTTTAGTCAAGTGAATATTGATACATGGCAAAAAAGCATGCAAATAAAATGAACGTATACAGGATTTACTGTTAACATAGGTGATAACATCAAAACCTCTGATAAAATATAGTTTAAAAAACAATGCAAATGAAATGGAATGTAAAATCATTTTCACAGTATTCAAAGCTTTTGTAAAAGATTTAGGCTCTAAAGGAAGACTGCTACAGGAAGGAACTAGAGAGAACAAGAATTCTGTCTGTGTCTTGTGTATCTTCCTGTGACAGGTCGGCATGGCCAGCACGTTACTCCCTGGGAGCTTCCTAGGGTGTGCTTCCAAATCAGGTCCTCTGAGCCCCCCACAGTAGAATTACTTTTCGGCAAGTGGGGAATCTGATGAGAAACACATTCTAGGTTTGGGCAAAGGTGTTTATGAAATTTACAGATGCAAATGGAAAATATGATCTCACCTTTAACAGGAAGCTAAACAACAAAACAAACAAGCAAGCAAAATATAACCAAAGACACTGAAATAGAGAACAGGCTAACAGTGACCAGAGGGGAGAGGGGAGGGGATTTCAGGGGGAAAGGGGAAGGATTTATAGGAATTTGTATAAAGGACACATGGACAACAACTAAGGGAGGGTGGAAATGGGAGGGAGGTGGGGAGCCCTTTTGCGGGGGGCTGGGATGGGAGTAAAAGACAGAAAACTGTACTTGAATAACAATTAAATTAATAAAAAATAAAAGAAAGAAAGAAAGGAGAGAGAGAGACAGAGAGAGAGAAAGAAAAGAAACAGAGAGAGAGAGGAAGGAAGGAAGGGAGGGAGGGAGGGAGGGAGGAAGGGAGGAAGGAGGAGGGAAGGAAGGAAGAAAGGGAAAGAAAGAGAAAGAGAGAAAGAGAGAAAGAAAGAGAAAGAAAACTAGAGCTCCGATTGGATTCTGCCTCAGTGCTAATTCAGCAGCACCTAGAGCCAAGTGTCATACAGGGTATTCTAAAAGTAAGATGTCCTAGGAATTCTCAGTCCCCTTTCTATCTTCTGAGATAACTTTTTTTTTTTTAAGTCTTGAGCTGAGTTCTGCCAATGACCTCACAGGATTCAACCCAGAATGATCATTTTAAACCTTTACAAATATGACCTTTGCACTAACAATAATTACCAAATCACACACACACACCTCCCCTATCTACTCTTTTGGAAACCAATGACTAAGCCAATGAGTCTGCACATTGGTTTTGTTATATCCTTTTGGGGGGCAAATCAAATGCTTGAGATAAAAATGCAGCTTCAGGCCCACAGCCTCCCTTTGCGCCCTGAAACTGTCAAGGTGTCATGGAGAGAGCTTCAGGCATCTCAAACCCACAGTAACTCAGTCCTAGGACTCTGTGGCTGGGGTAAAACCTGGAGATGCTGTTCACAACTCCCATTTATTCTGAACTTTTTCTGAACTTGTCCCCTTCTGCCTGAGAACCCCCATGTAGAGAGGTGCACAGCACGGCCACCTATCATTCCTCTGTCATCTTTCTGTGATGACTGCTAATTCCCCACATACACTCCTCCCCCACAACCCCTACCTCGGAATGAGGGTCCTGTGCATGATGTGTTCTATCGGTTACAATGAGCAGATACATCGGAGTATAAATTACTTTAAATTATAGAGAATACCAATGATATTTCAAGACTTATAGTAGTGATATTATCAGGAAAAAGGTAATGTTACAATTATGAAATGTCATCAAAGAAGAAATAAAGCAGTTATAGTGACTTTCTAGTTACTATTATTATTTTTAAATCAGGGAAATTTGGTGCACTGAAAGGAGAAAAGACTTTTACTGGGAGTGGTTAAGAAAAATAACGACAGATGAAAACTTGGCCTGTAACACTTTCATCAGGTGGCAAAAGGTTTAGCTTCAAAGCTGTCATTGAGAAAGAACTTTGAAAGGTATTTCTTATTTTGAAAGGTATTATTTATTACATAATTATTTAAAAACAATTTTACATGCTATGATTGTGAACAGTAAAAGCTAAAATATCACATATATAATCTATTATTTAAACATATAAAATTATGTGAATTAGTATAACCATTAAGCAAAATAATTGTTTTCTTTTAAATGTTCATCAGTCAATTTTCTGAATATTTTAATATATATATATATATTTCTGAGCTTTAAAGAAAATACTAAACACATAGAAAATTAAAATTGGATAATTAAAAGATAACTTTCAGCAAGTCAACAATGTAAATAAATCTTCATAAACAAACGTTCAAATATTATTTCCTATGTTAAACCTATGTTCTCTGATTTGCCGTTTTGTATTCCAAACTGCAGCTCAATTAGAAATATTTATTTTTAGTGATATCAACATTATAGATATAAGTACATCTCCAAAATCAATCTAAGAAGTATTATTAAATTGATTTTGGAGACAGTTTTGGTGAGAGTTGGAGTCATGCAGCTTTATGGCCTCTTTGCCACCAATTTAGGAAGCCAGAAAGCAAGATGTAGCAGCTGTACAGAGCTCTCTTCACTGCTTGGAAGAATGTAGAAGGGACACTGTCAGAAAGAAAGAGGGGTAAAAGGACTCACACTGGTGGGCCAGAAGAAGGTGCCAAGTGGGTTTGGATTAAGAACTGGAGATCTCGGATGCACATCTGATGGTGCTGGGAACAGAGGGAGGCCTGAAAACTGAGCATGGATTACTGAGAAGAACCAGGGTCCTCCTGAGCCACTGACTTCTATTTCTTTTCCTGACATGTGGTGCCCTGGACTGGGCAAAGGGGATAAGGAAGGACTGTGTATGTTTGTGGGTGCTTTAAGGGACTTTGGGATTTTAATGAAGACATTTATTCATTAATTCATCTTAAGTCTGTATAACTTTTGATTAATAATTTCTTTCCTTTTCAAAAATAGTAGTAATAGGTACATATGAAAAACATAGTCTCTATTTGTCTGTAGAACTTCATTATTTTCATTTCTTAGGAAATTCTCAAGATACATATCCTCAAGGTACATCTTAAGATGTATATGTATCTCATCCACTTTACACCAGTGAGAATGGCTATCATAAACAAAGCAATAAACAACAAATGTTGGAGAGGTTGTGAGTAAAAGGGAACTCTAGTTCACTGTTGGTGGGATTGCAGGCTGGTACAACCATTATGGAAAACAGTATGAAATTTTCTCAGAAAAGTAAAATTGGACCTGCCTTTTGACCCAGCAATTCCACTACTAGGAGTATATCCTAAGAACCCTAAAACACCAATCCCAGGAACCTATGCCCCTCAATGTTCATAGCAGCACAATTTACAATAGCCAAGAGTTGGAAGCAACCTAGGTGCCCAGCAGTAAATGAATGGATCAGAAAGCTATGGTACATTTACACAATGGAATTCTATGCAGCAGAAAGAAAGGAGCTCCTACCCTTTGCAACATCATGGATGGAACTGGAAAGCATTATGCTGAGTGAAATAAGCCAGGTGTTGAAAGACAAATACCATATGATCTCACCTTTAAAAGGAAGCTAAACAACAAAACAATCAAGCAAGCAAAATATAAGCAAAGACACTGAAATAGAGAACAGGCTAACAGTGACCAGGGGGGAGAGGGAAGGGAATTTCAGAGGAAATAGAGGAGGGATTTAGAGGAACAAATATAAAGGATACACGGACAACAACTAAGAAGGGTGGAAATGGGAGGGAGGGGGGAGCTTGGGGTGGGGTGGGTTGGGATGGGAATAATAGAAAACTGTACTTGAAAAATAATTAAATAAATTTTAAAAATATTCTTAATCTTTAAAAAAGATACATATGTATCTCATATGTAGAGCTCTAGTGTTCACATTATGTTTCTCAGAGCTATGACAGACAGATAATTCCTTGTGTGTTAGTGAATGATGGTAATCCTGTGTTGAATTTCAATATTTCCAGTTCTCAGAAATTCAGTGGAGTATAGGTCTATCCTAGATGTACTTTCCTTCAAGCAATGCCACACACTACAGTTATTCAAACACCTCAGAGACCAGTGGTTCAGCAGCGTATAACTCAAACTGGCATTATGCCTGTAGCAGCATTAACTTTTGATTTTTGCTGATGTTTGTTTTTTATTTTCAATATCGCACATGAATTTGAGAATTCAGACTGTCTTGAAATAGTAATACCCAAATGTAATGAAATCTATGATTCCACTGCAACCTGCCCCTCCTTAAACACATTACTTACCTCTAAGATTTATGATCACCAGATCATCACTTAATAATTCATATACATTTTGAAGGGCTGGTGAAAGTAAAAGTGAGGGGGAAAACACCTTTAAAATATTTTCAGTGAGTAAAAGTGCTGCTATGTGGCATTGAGCCTGTGGCTTTTGTTTACATCTTCTTGCTGACTGAAGTTCACTTCTAACACTCCTGAAGATTTTGCTCTGAATCCAAATGTAAATCATAATATTGAGAGCACTCATAATGGATCCTTGATAATCTCAGCAATGAAAGAATGAGGAAATATTAGCATTCCTGTGACAACTATTTACATTTTAACATGTTAAACTATAGATAACCAATTATTCCACATACCTGGAACCATAAGCAGAGAGTTATATCAATAGATATGCTTGAATGTACATAGGTACATGAGAAATGAAATATAGAAACATCACTCAGTTGAACTCCGTTCAAAAATTCTGACCCATTAAAATGATTGCCGAAGTGCCCATTTACTAAAACATTAACAATTTTATCATACTATTATCCCTCAGTCATTCACTTGAAGGTTATTTACTTTTAAAGATAATTATAATTAGCTTAGTAATTGTGTTTCCAATCACATAAACATGACCACTCAGGAGAATAACCAGGGAAAAGAAGTCCTGAGATAAAACAGACTGCAGAGGGAGGAAGGGACCACTGACAACAGAAAGGGCAGGGCACAAAGGGCAACAATCTCAGGCAGTTTAGCCCAAGGTTAACAGGCCCTGCTCCACACAGTGGACCTCCAGACTGCAACTGCAGGAATTCCAGCACAGTTACATAATTGCTTCTCAGAATACCAACCTCGAATATTCTACAAACTTTACAAGACTTTTCCTGAAAAAATAAATTAGAGGAATATGTAGCTTCCTTATATATGCATATATGTATATCATTCACAAAATGGAAATAGGCTTTTTATTAATATTTTCTTACTTTGACCTTAAGTATTATAGTGCATAGCTGAATAATGAACATTAAATTTTAAAAAAAAGTATTCAAAAGTAAAGGAGGTATCGGTCTAAATTCTCTTAAAGTTTACTTTCAAAATATGACAATTTTGGAAAAGAACTTTTCCATTTATGAATATGTGATCATCTAAAAACAGCTCCCGCATTTTTATAATTGACATTTCTACTTTTATTAACTTGCCCTAGTACAAAACCAGGAAGAGAGTCAGAATTCATCATCACATTTGATTCCAAGTGTCAAGTTTTTAAATAATAATAATGATAAATAGTGCATTATATTTTTAGTCCCTCAAGGCAGGAAATGTGTGTTTTAAAATTTGTGTGCTCAGTGCCTGTGATTCCAGCTGCACATTGCATGTGAGTATGTGCTTATCCAATGACTAGTCAGTGTCAATGCGCCTCTCAGCTTGGAAGCCTCAAATTCTGTTTAATGAACTATTCAGTGAACTATTTGCAACATGAATCTCCCTAGAAAGTAATGCAATACCCCAATCCTACTCACTTATACGCCCACAGAAGTAAAGCAGAGCAAATATTTTCCCTGAAGTTACTACTAGATTTATTGGTCTTTCATTCTAGACTGTGGACTAGGGCCTTCAAAGTGATGGTACTGCTTTGGTCCTTAGGACTAAAGAAAGGTCTCTTGGACGAATTTACTTTTTAGTGTGAACAGAAAGATAGATAATAAACAATAAACATAATATAGGGAAAAGTTACATATACATTAGAAAATAAATGCTCTGCAAATAAAAAGTAACTGAGTAAGGGAGATAAGGCATGCAGAGGATTAGAGGAGGGAAGGAAGATGGTGATGTTAAATAAGATGTGCCACATGAACATTTAGTTTTGATCAGTAATTGCACTAGAAATGTCAATGCTTATCAAAATGAAAGATTTTTTTTTAAATTTTGCTTTTTAAAGTTCTTTTAGTAGTTTCCTTTTACTTTATATTTGAATATTTAACTCATTCTATTATACTGATGTAAATAGAATAACATCTAGAAAATCTGAGCTGGGAAATAATTACTATGATTTCAGATTATGGTACACATATAAATATAAAAATTCCATATAACAGTTACATAGTAGTATCTCAGATTTGAACTTTTAAATAAACTCAGTTAAAAAGTTAGCACATAGGAAAGGAAAAAAAAAGAAAATGTGGGTGCTACTCATTTTTTTCATGGTGGGTTTTCTACTTACCTAATAGAAAAAAGCATTATTTTTGCCTCCATCTATAAGAGAAAGATAGGCATTTTATTTCACATTTTGCAGGGCTACATATTAAGGAAGAGGTTAATATTTTGATTCACAGGGCACTATAAAATATCACACTTATTTATTTAAGAAAATGTATCATTCTAGGAAAAAATAAGTCAATTTAATGAAAAAAATTGCATTAAAGGATGTCCTTTTGTTCACTCTTCAAAGGATTGTAACTGAGAGAGCTCCTTATTGGATTACTGTTTAGAAGGTACTAAGAACAAATTTGTAATGAGCACATAATGATTTTATAAATATAGATACAATCTAAATGTTTGAGGTACTTGAAAACCTAATTCTCTTAAATAATTTAAATCTTATCTGACAAACATATTTACCTTATTTAGTTAAACCATGGGAAACCTTTTTAGCAACTAAAGAAATTTCAATTAGATAATCTGCAACATCTGAGTTAGCGAAATCTAGATGATGCTGTCTTTGTGTTTTATTATCATGGTGATTATTTTAAAATTGTCAAGTTTTTCTCTTTTTTAATACACTTTTCTTTGAATATGGGCTCAATATCTATCCCACCACAGTGTAAAGAAATTCCTGTTAGGATTTCAGTTCATATAATCTGTACCTCCTCACAATCCCAATGCCTTGATTATTATGAACTCTTGATAAAATCTGTAAAGATCATTTGCATGAGTAAATTTTATTCTTAGAATACCTATAGTTCTCAAAAAGAAATATAGGTTAGAATAGCATTACAGTTGGGAACTCTGATTTCAAGGATCATTGCCATCAATTACTGATGATTTGTACCTTATTGAGCTTCATTTTCTTGACCTAGAAAAGAGCAAAATAATACCTCACAATGGTATACTGAGATTAAACAGACAATGTACCTAAAATTGCTTTGTAAATTTCTAAATATAATAGGACAGCATGGAACTATTATTTTCCCAACCAGGAAGCAAAGTTGTATTTTTGTTCTTTGTTTCTACTGAAAAATTTTGTTTTGAATAAAATTTTGTTTTGTTGAATAAAAGTCCCCTGGCAGAAAAAATTCTAAACAAAATTCTCTAATAAATGTTGGATACATGCATGCACACACACACACACACACACACACTTCTTTACAATTCATGCATGACATCTTGCGGCATATGGAGTCTATATGGCAAACCAACAGTTAAACCTTAAAGATTAAAGGGTAAAAAATGGAAGAAAATAAAAGGTTATTGCGGAGCAGTTGATTCATTCTGTCAAAATACCAGATGTCTCTTACTCTTTGCTTCTGGATATTATTAAAACTTGCTTCAAGACTTCTTTCTATCTTTAATTTTCTTTCTCTCTCCTTATCCCAATCAACATGCTGACTGCATTGCTCAATTACTGGACAAATGTAACTTCCTGTTCTCTGCTCAGCCACTTTTATAGCCTCCTAACAGATGCTATCATAAGACACTCAGTGGAAAATCATGAACTAAGTATATTTTTTGCCTTTTCTGCTTTTCAATTTTTTGAGATAAGCCATCTGCTTTAACTGTGTACAAGTTGCAGGTCTCTTTATAACATTAATCTTTCATTTATCTTTCTAATAAATAGGTATCTAAAACCCAAGTTAAGAAGTTTAATTTACATAAAGCTATATGTTGGTACTGATATAGCAGGAACTAATTAAACTTGATTATCATATTTTTATCTAATTTTACAGTAACATTTTATATTTTGATCATATAAAGGTAAACAATAATGTAATGCTTACCTTATTTTGCCATATGTAATTTCAGCAAACAATATAGTTTCTTTAATATATATTATAGAATTGTGTCCATATAGAATATGCCCTGAAAACACTAAACAAATATTTCATTTATGAAAATTTCAGATATAAAATTATATGGGAAACTGAAAAAACTAGTACTATTTATATTCACATAATAAAGTTATTAGAGCTAGTCTATCAAAATAAAATGATGAGCTAAAATATAAGGATATGGAACTTAAATATATATAGCAGATTATCAAAGTTAAGGAATATATTAATTCATAATTTATGATATACATTAACACCCATATTTCATAACCCATTATTAATAAATTTAAGAAAATATATGAATTTTTTACATTAATGTTGTGGGTCATGAAAACAATAGTAGTTTTTCTAAAGAAATGAACTAAGAGTTTTAAGGGTTGTATATAGAAATAAGAGAAATTACCAACTGTTTTTCTATTTTTATTACTATAACCAACCATATGATACCTCCAACAAAATAAGAAATTTAAATATATTTTCTCAGAAGTAATAAACAGCAATTGTACTTGTAGTATCCAGTCTACAATAGAACTTCGTTTTTGTATTTTTTTTAATTTTTATTTTTATTTAATTTTTGTTCAAATACAGCTTTCTGTCTTATATTCCCAGCCCTCTGCCCCGTGCTCCCCATCTCCCTTCCATTTCAGCCCCCCACCTTAGTTATTGTCCATGCGTCCTTTATACTTGTTCATGTGAGTCCTTCCCCTTTTCCCCTGTGATTCTCTCCCCTCTTCGGGCCTGGTTAGTACTTGGATGGGAGAACTTTGGTTTAACTACTGCCTCTTCTTTTACTTCCTTGTCTTCATCGATTCTTTATTCTTCTGAAGTTCCCAATTCTAGAGGTTCCTTACTCCCTACAGCTGACCCAGAGCTATGGTGCTTCCTAGAACTTTGGTTTGAAACACAAAAATAATTCAAAAATGTATATCTCCAGAGAAGACTTCTGTTTAACTAACGGACACCAACATTTTACTACGTCTCTAACTGAAATCCTAATTCTCTTCCCCCAAAACTTGCTCTTCTTGCTCACATATCTCAATAGAATGTAACTTGACTCACTCTTCCATCATTTTAGTTTTGAGAGCTATTGTCACTTTAAATATTAAATATTTGTATGTTGGTTTGTCTAATTCCACTATACCGCAGAATCTACTAGGGAGCCTAAAGCGCATTTCTGGAAAGAATGTGAATGGAATGAGATTGGACAAGAATGCTGATTGGACTTTAACAATGAAGACTTCAATAAAACAAACAAACAAAAAACTATTATTTGTGTTGCTGTAACAGATTACCACAGAAATAACAATTAAAGAGCACATTTTTTTAAATTCGTATAATTCTACTGGATAGAAGTTTGACATGGGTTATACTTACCCTAAAATCAGGGGTTGGCAGGACAGCATTCCATTTTCTTGGAGTCTTAGGGAAGAATCTGTTTTCTTGTCCTTTGCAGTTTCTGGAGAATTCCCACATTCCTTAGTTTGTAGCCCCTTTTTCCAATCTTCAAATCCAACAACACTGACCTTTTTAAAATCATTCTTCTGTAGGCATATTTCCTCCTCTCTCTTCTGCTACCTCCTTGTTGTACTATTAAAGTCCCTGTCATCACATTGGGTGTGCCAGGATATTAAGATATAATAACCCTATATGCAAGCTTAATTCCATCTGCAGCCTTAATTCTCTTTCACTGTGAAACCTAGCATATTTACATATTCTTGGAATTAGAATGTGGACAATCTTCAGAGAGACGTTTCTGTCTACTACAAATAGTCAAGAGCCTGATCATTGTGTAAACAAAAGTTTCAGAAATAGTTCTGAGAAATTAAAAGAAACTTTATTCTGACATAATTTAAAGATCAGGGAATAAAGTCTTTAATACGAACCAAAAGACACTCTCCAAAATGAGGAAGACAGGGAAGGGTTTCTAAAGATATAAGTTGCAAGGGGGTGACTAACACAGCTCAGGGAAATAGGGTTATAAACTTAGACCACAATTTTTCTTTTAGGGGGGACAATTGGACCTTCAATGTTCAGCTGACTCAGTGGTCATCAAGTGATGTTATGAGTTAAGAAGAATGAATAGCATACGATTAAGCATTTATCAATGTCCTAGTTTCAATTCAGTAGGCATCAGTCCAGTAGTCATCTTAATTTTTTAAGCAAAGTTTTGGGAGGAAACAAGGTTTGCTTAGACATAGTGCAAAGATCACTGTGCCTTTTATATAACATTTAAAAACATTTTAGGAATACAGAGGGCAAGGTGCTGAAAATTCTAGTTTTTAAATAATTCTTGAAGTCTATGAAAAAAGTACTAAAAATAGAAAACAGGTACCAAAAAGTAAAAAGCCAATTATAGAAAACAAAATTTTATAAACGTTAAACTAATGAAGAAGTTTAACATCATAGCAGTCATTTTAATGATCAAGGAAAACTTCTTTGTGGTCGTTAACTTACAAAAAAATTAACTATAATACTATGCACTCATTAGGCCATAGTAAAATATTTAATGGGAAATTTTAAGTGGAATTTTATGATACACTTAAAGTTTGACTGTATTATAAAAAACTGTGTTTCAAACCAGCTGTATTTTTTATACAACCTGGTAAATTATTATTATGCTAATTGTTACCATAACTTTCTACCAAATATATGGGATGGTACTGGGGTCAAGAGGTTTCCAGATTAGTTTTTAGGCTTTCTCTATTCTGGGAATTACCTTCAAGAAACCTTCATAAAATTCATTACAGGATAATTCTTATTGTGCTAAGAACAAACAAAAGAGGGGGAAAGGGATAGAAGCAATGTGAAGACTAAGGCTTATACCAGGAGCCTGGGTTTCAGGGCTGCTTTGGCATGTGTCCTCCAAATGCACCCTCAGCGCTGCCAGCCGGAGCAGGATAACAAGCTTCTGTATTCCCTGCTAAGCACCAAAACAAATAGAATTAATGTTAAATAAAAGATCTAAAATGAATAATTATAACCCTATTGACTCCATACCAATGTTTCTTAAATCTTTAATTTTTTTACTTAAAAATAATTCAACTGATTTTTCTCACTTTTATTGAACACCCTTCAGAGTCTACATAGTCTGATATTGTTGTTGGGGTTTTGGTGATGAAAAATAATAATAAGCTCATTTTAATCTAGCTCCATAAAAATGATGAGATGTTTAGAAAAATAATTCCCTGAATCAAATTCCTTCTAGAAACTTCCTAAACTGTCACCAATTATAGAAATGAAAGGCTACTTCTATTCAAGTCAGACATGACCTGAAGATATAGCTGATGAACTTCAATTACCTCAATAACACCTTGCTTTTTTTCTCCATCTAGTATACTTTATTGTAATTATGAAATCTATCCTTTCAGGATGACATGTTTTTCCTTGGCACCAGTGAAGAATTGAAACTTATTCTGAGAGCTAAGAATGCCTAGAAGTCATAGGCAGGTTTATATAACAAGTTAGGTGTTTTGTCATTTCCCCTGTTATTTATTATTTTGCCCTTATCTGCCCGAGTAGAATAAAGTGCATTGCTTCTAGCCTTTTCAACTACAATAAAAATGAATAAGGCTTTTAAATAATATGTTCCATAAAATCATGTTAGAATGGATTTGTTTTTTGTTAGTTTTGTTTGTTTAGAGAGTTGTAGGTTATTGCTGTTATTTTGTGTTTGTTAAGCAAAACATAAATTAGGTGAAAATAGCAGGGAATCACAAATTGATTTTAGGACTTTCAGATGAGCACCTGGTCAAAATAGTGACAATTAAGGGACATCTAGATTTATCCAAGTATAATCAGTTATCTGTGAATATACATGTGATAAGTATATATTCAGTTGATATATTTTATACATATAGTACTTTATAAATTCTTAATAATTAAGTAGATAAATATTTATATTTACAACTAATTTACTTCCATTTTGTCTTTTCACTATCTCTATTAGTTAATCAGAATATGTGGGAAAGTCTTAGTATATACTTTTTGAGCTCTTTAATCTTTCCCTTTTCTGGGTCTTTCTAAGATTCAACATTGCAAATGATATCAAGAAAAATTCAGAGCACTAGTTATGTGATAGATGCAAGAGAAATGTCTTTAGAGAGGAGTGTCTTATTGGGCCAGAAAAGTTCTGTCATTACTATCTCACATGGGACTTTTGTTTGTATTTATAACCAAGAAAGGTGATGATGGACTTCTTTTTCTTACAAATACAAAATAAGTCTTCAGTACTATTCCCTTTTTATTTCAAAAGGAAACTTGTATTTTTTTTATATGACACATGCATTCAAAAGCTACATTTCAGTAAAAGCCACTGATGAGTGATTTCATGTGATGTTCTTTGTCTGAATGTGCTTTCCAGGTAGTAAACATAATGATCAGATAGGTGGATTTCTGCACACTCCCGGGGTGACTATTTCCTGATGCTCAAAGGATTGTGATGCTCCTAATCAATTGATCTTGTGGTACTTGCCTTAGGGACCAGCAGCTCTCCTCTCATCCCCTCATTAGCTTTCTACCATGCAGGCTTTTCAGTACCATCCAAGAGGGCTGAAATAACCATTATTACATATCACATTGACTTTGTTACACACGTGTTTAAACTGGTTTGCATTCTGGAGACTTTCAAATGAGATTTGGATTGTTCACTGGAATGCTAAGACCTCCTGAGTGATTGTTTCAACCTATCTCATCTTCCTCCCATGAATCTCTTTCTTACCTTTCTATTTGAAATAGTTTAATGATATAATACCTAGACCTCTCTGTTGTTTACTTCTGTCCTCTCCTCAGTCATTTTTTGTCTTCTATTACATGAAGAATGAAAGAAGGCTTTAAGTTACTAGCAATCTTGTTCTACAAATTATTTTATAATTTTTGTTATTTTCAAGGAATTATATTCACTCCTCAGAGAAGAGCTAATAGTACTATGTTCATTCTGTCTTAATATAAATTAATAACATTTGTTTTAATAGCAAGTTACTAAAACTCTTTTATCTAAAATACTTAATGTAATGAGTTTCTTTATGTGATCCACATAGTTTACCATAATGTTTCTAAGGATGCATCCTATGCATAGGTCAAGAGATTACTTTGACAAGCAGAATTCACTCTGACCTACTTTAAAGAATCTTTTTAGGACATTAAGAAACAGTAAAAATGTCAACTTTATTTCATTTTTAAAGCATATATATATATATATATATATATATTAGATAGAGGGGAAGCGAAGGGGAAGGAAAGGAAAGGGAGAGAAATATCAATGTGTGGCGGTCTCTCGTATGCCCCATGTTAGGGACCTGTCCCACAACCCAGGCATGTGCCCTGACTGGGAATCAAACCCAAGATGATTTGGTTCACAGTCTGGTGTTCAATCCACTAAGCCCCACGAGCCAGGATTTATTTTTAAAAATGTTTCAATAATGCAAAGATCATGTTACCTCTGAATTTAAACAAAATAAACAAAACATTATACCCATTATGTTTATACTAATGAAACATCCAACTTCTGAAAGCTTTCAGATGATGATAGAGAATGGTAGAGAAGACCCTGATGAATAATATCTATTCACTGGAATTTTTCAAACCAAAGTATAAGTATATATAAAAGTGAGTGCTGTAGGTACAGATTGTATAAACATCATGTTATTAATAATGATACAGATATAAGTATATAAGTAGAGGATAAAATTTCAGGTGTATGCATGTAGGCATAGAGGTATGTTGAGGGAGTTGTTGGGGAGGAAGAAACTTTATCTTCAGTGTTCTTTTGACTGGTCTAACAATTAAATCTACAGGAGGCAGAGTAACAAGAGGAAATAACCACATGTAATTACATGTATACATGTGGGAATTATACATATATGAGAGTTACAGACCCCCACATACATGACAGTGAGGAGACATAAATGGAAAATGAGATATATATGACATTTTGAGGTAAAGATGGGGTCAGGTGCTTGTGGACTTCTGAACAAAGGCCACTTTAGGACAATAAGAAGAGCAGATACTAGTAGACATTTGCCTTACCATAAAGATATTTTTAAAAGCTTATCTCTAATTATCTCTTATTATGGGCAAGGTCACTAATTTAAATTATTTTGGTAGTTAAGGCAAGGATGGGAGGGGAGAGGATTCCTAAGCTCTCGGGCTGTCCATTGTTTTAGCTCAAAGTAGTCTGCACACCACAGGGCCACATCTTGGGATGACTCATTCTGAACCCCTACAGAATAGTTAGGTGAGAATTGCACAGGGATATTTTAGAGACACAGAGAAAAGGGAGAACAAGAAGGAGCAAAAAGGAGAGGAAAAGAGAAAAAATGTGTATGCTAATCTAAACTCCATTAGGGAGAAAACATAATTTTTCATCTACCCTTCTGTGTTCTGTGGCTGAGACCCCCTTGTAATCAAAGATTAATATGAGAAAAATAGAAATTGATTTACATTATTCCCTTCTGCAACATGGGAAATACTCAGAACTTACTCAAACTCTGTTAAATGACCCGAGCCACCATAAAAAATGCCATCTTTAACACATAAATATCTTGAACACCGGAAAAGGGTGGTTATCAAGAAAAGCACAGTAAACAAGGGTAAGTTGGTTTTGCAAATTTAAGTCTTCCTTTTCCTTTAGTGGAAGGTTTCTGGTTTTGCCTCATGCTTCTTTTCCTAGTACAGTGAGGGAAACGCCCTTGCAAATAGAGTTTTTTCCTATAAATATAAACTTCCCTTACAAAAGGCTAACCTGTACTGTTTTCACAGATTCTCTCATGCCTTCAGCTTCACAAAAAATAATCGGCCTAAAATAATTTTTATGCCCAAAAGTTATATTTTGGGTGGCATCTTCTGCCACACTTCAACCCTATAGTGTTTTATACGAAGAACTATAAGCAAAAGGGGTTGAGACTTGCTCTAAGACAGCCTGGCTGCTTAAAGGCCAGCAGGTGTGCATTTCTGCAGCACGTGGAATCTGAGAGCAGCAGCCCTGAAGGCCAGCTGCTGTAGTTGGAATCAAGACTCCACTTACAGCATAAAGTATTTGCTAATGTAGGACCGGTTACTTAATGTAGGACCAGTTACTTAATCTTTTTGTGTTTCATTTTCTTCATAAAATGGGCATTATGAGAACACAGTTCCTGCATTGGAATAGGAGGAGAATTAAAGTTGTGTAATGCTGTCTGTTCATGGCCTTACGGGCACACCCTCAGAACTGTTTGTATTAGTTCACCTCTCACCTGAGTCTCATCCACTTTATGCCCCTTTAAAGCATGCAACATTTCTATGTAGTTATACATTTGCAAGCTATTCATCTAGAACCCATGGGGGACCAATACTGAATCAATCAAAGTTCACTAAAGGCTTTAGTTAACTTTAGTAATATTAATTTTAAAGTGTGTAAATGAACTCTTTTCTTTTTAAATTTCTTAAATAGAGGTGACACAGATTAATAAAATTATATAGCTTTCAGTTGCAAAATTTTATAAAACATCATCTGTATATTTTCTTGTGTGTTCACCATCACAAGTCAAGTCTCCTTCCATCACCATTTATCTCCCTTCTACCCTCTTCTACCTCCCCCAGTCTCCCTCTCCCTCTGGTAGTCACCATATGGTTGTCTGTGTCTATGAGGTTTACTTTTTTAAATTTCGTCACCTGTATCACCCAGCCTCCTTTCTAAGATAAACTTTTCAAATGACATTAAGAGGAACACAAATGCCGTATGATTTCACTTATAGGTAGAATCTAAAGAACAAACTAAATGAAAAAACAAAACTGAAACAGACTCATAGACACTGAAAGTAGACTTGTGGTGACCAGAGGGAAGGGAGTATAGGGAATTGGGTGAAAGAGGTGAAGGGATGAAGAAGTACAAATTAGTCATTACAAAATAGTCATGGAGATGTAAAGTACAGCATAGAGAATATAGTCAATAATATTGCAACAACTATATATGGTGTCAGTTGGGTACTGGAAATATCAGGGGGCACCCTCTATAAAGTATATGATTGCCTAATCACTACACTGTACACTTGAAACTAATACTAAATAATCTTGAACTAAACTTTAATTGAAAAAATATGAAAAGAAACTATAATTTTTACTGAAATAAAACTTATTTTAACACTAAATAATTTTTAATATTATTGGTTTTATGTTGTTATATCCCAAATTGATAGTTTAATGTTATATATTTTAAATATTTGTTGAAAAAGGCTTAAAATGATCAGAATCAGCATAAATTACTGTTAAATAGAGCCATAAATTCTGGGTTCAAACCTGATTGTATAAGTGCTTCTTTCACATTCTGTCTTTGCCAGTATTTTTTAAGATGAATAATGCTTTCTCTAGGGCAACAATTCTACTTCTAAAGCCTAATAGACCTTTCTCTTTACTTTGTATTCTTTGTTAAAGCCTTTATAATGGAGAATGCCTTTCTTTGTGTCCTGCATTTTCCCTTATCTGGAGAGAAGGCTGCCTTCTGGCAGTCCCTTTAAGTTCCAGGAGGTTGCTATAACCTTGTTTGTGATTAGGTTACCAGCAATCTGCTACTTTGCTGCATAATGCATTTCTAAAACACTAATGAAACAAAAATGAACCACACAAAGACTTTTCTTAGGTTTGGGTGGGATGGCAGATAGATCTTTTGGTTCTCAGAGAGAAAAACAATCATATCTCATTTTCAGTTCATATTGTTTTAGAATATTATATGTGCTTTTATTTGTTTTGTCTTTTTTAGCTATTACTTTAGGACACACAGTGCACTAGCTTAAAAGGAACGATAAATTAAAGCTACAAGATGGCCAATGTTGTTAAAGCTTTTGATTTATATTTTTGACAGGATTTTTTAGTTTGTGGATTTACTTTAATATTTGTATCATCATGGCTTAACCTTTCAAAGTGTTTTTCCACTACTTGGTAGGAGTTAGAGAACAAAGTGCAATAAGATACACCAGAATTTAACATCACTACTCTGCCAAAAATGTCCCAACTTGCATGTGACTTGTTTATAGTGAAGAAGAGCTGAACATACCACCTCAAAACATGCCTCTTTGAATAAGGATTATTTTGAACTTTTTTTAAAGAAACAACAGACATAGGAATAGCTTTGAAAACCAATAGGTTATCCTTTTGTAAGAGACATTTACACATATAAGTGTTGTAGAACATACCGGGGGGAGGGGGAGGGGAAGCAATTATTGGCCCACCCAGGGATGCCAAAAACTGTTCAGAACACATCCACACACAGGGCCAAGGGGGTCTGATACACTATTACTGAAAGGACCCTCACTGGGTTCAATTGTCTGCTGCCTTAGGAAAGACATCTCTCAATGTCAGAGATTTGTGAAAAGGAAAGAAAATGTTTATTTAAAGCTATACAAACTTAAAGTAGTGATCTAATGTCATCGTTAAAATATCAAAGTCCTGCCCTGGCTGGTGTGGCTCAGTGGATTGAGCTCGGGACTGCAAACCAGAGTATTGTGGTTCGGTTCCCAGTCAGGGCACATGCCTGGGTTGCCGGCCGATTCCCAGCGGGGGACGTATGAGAGGCAACCATACATTGGTGTTTGTCTCCCTCTCTCCTTCCCTTCCCCTCTAAAGATAAATAAATAAAATCTTTTTAAAAAATCAAAGTCCTTTTGGATATCCACAAATGCCCACAGTGCTTCTTTCTCCCCCTGCCCTAATTTCGGGTACTGTATCTCAGGAAAAGTAGTAGGCATCTGTAATTCTGGCTCCTGGCCTCATCAGCTGTGTCGCCATCCAGGCAGGATCTCTAATTAATCCAAAGCCATGTAGCACCTTCTCATGGCCCACTGGCAAGAGTCTTTCACTCTTCCTCCAGGCAAAGTCTCTCCTACTTCACAGGCCACATGACCAAAGGAGCACCCCAAAACTGCGTGGTCCTCTTCTACCAAAGCTTCAGGTCTCCCCATTCTGGCTAAAACTACATGGTCCTCTTCTCTCCACCAAAGCTGCGGGGTCCCTACTCTGCCAGAAGTGTGTGGCTCTCTCTGCACTGCCACGGTCGAGTGGTCCTCTCCTCAATGGCTGCCAAGTCTGGGTTTAAATTGCCCACCAGCCCTGGCTGGCATAGCTCAGTGGATTGAGCGCGGGCCTGCGAACCAGACGATCGCGGTTCGATTCCCAGTCAGGGCACATGCCTGGGTTGCAGGCCGGTTCCTTACAGGCTAACTACCAGCAGGGGACGCACAAAAGGCAACCGTACATTGATGTTTCTCTCCCTCTCTCCTTCCCCTCTGAAGATAAATAAATAAATAAAATCTTTAAAAAATAAATAAATAAATAAATTGCCCACCACTCTTCCTCTGCAGCCCCATTTCCAACTCCTCCCACAATTGGCTATACCTGCTAGCATTCCCGTATCCACCCAGCTTTACTGGGCTGCCATTGTGAGTCTGGGCAGATGTGGCCCCATAGAGTAGAGCCAATCATCTCCAAGCTCTCACGCAGGCACATCTCACCCAGTTATATCTTGGGTGGAAGTCCCTTTCCATCCCTCTGGCTCAGAGTGTGGCCACAGCTATTATAACATATAACAGCATATATAACATATCTATGCAACCAGTTAAAGGTTATAGATATGTTAAATGACCATGCCAGAGGTTAGCTGCAAAACTGTTGCTACAGGAAAGAGCTCTGAATGGCCCTGCTCCATGTGTTTCTTCCCCAACTCACACGTGTTTCCGGGGAAGGGGTGAGGACATCTTACATATCTTTCCAATATTTCCTAGACACTCCGAGTTCTAGACCCCATTCCAAATTCCTGTTTGGGGCCCCCTCTTGGCTGCACACTGTTACATAAGGGCAATCATTATTTGTAGGGGTGTCTAAGTACCTCTCCATACCAAAAGGAGGAGGATGACCACATTCTAGAAACTCTTATCAAGGAGAATTCAGCTCCTTAAATCTGCATAAAAGCCATAACCTTGTTTACTGTGCTTTGCCTGATAACCTCCAGTAACTGGCAAATACACTTCCCCCAAAGTCTTTTTATATCTTTAGCTAGATGTGGTGCTTAAGGTGGTGGTTTGGCCAATTTGGGGGGATAATTAATTATGCTTGGTATATCGCATGAATATAGGAGGTATACGTGACATTAAACTTGTATGTATTTGTACTTTTTTAGTTGATCTTTTTTTTAATGAAGAAAACGTCTGAGTCAAGAACCTAGAATGGTTGAGAGAAATCATTTTTCTCCCCTATAGATGTCCCATCAAGCTAATGCTCAAAATGTTAGTTTTCCGGTTGGTATAGTAATATTTAGATTATGCACACAAGATGTTGATAAGTGCATGCTCACATTCTGCATTTGGAATAACACTGTAATTTTTCAGTTGTAGAGAAAAAAAACAAAATAAATTTTCTCGAGGCAGAATGAAAATTCCTTCATTGTAAAAATGACCTTGGATTTTATGGGACAGTAGAAGTAGTTGAAGAAACCTACAAATTATTTATAGAGTAAATCTATTTCCCCATATATTCTATATTATGTAGAATGTGTGTGGTTTAATTTGGTTTATTGTTGTTGTTGTCAATATCTTATAAACATAGAAAATTTTGAGTGACAATGGCAACAGGATAGATAGGTATGGATTTAAAGTTACGTATAATGTACCGAGAGACCAAAATGTTCAGATGACTCTGGCATTGTTTATTGTTAATCCCTACCTCTACAGGTCACCAGTGATCTGCAGAAAACAGAAAGAATGCAGAGTGATAACTGTAGATAGGAATTTAAAATACTTTCTCCTCAAATTGAAGATTATGTATAGTTCTTGTGTTCTTAGTGGCACCTAGAATGTGAATCCTTTCCAGAAGGTTTTAACCAAGACATACCAGAGGAATCACTATCTATGGCAGCTATAACTTTATAAAGTGTTTTTCTTAAATAAGATTTTAAAGGAGAAATTACTCCTGATCCATGGATTGTATGATGGATGTTGTGTTATCAGGAATGAAAATGGCATTAATCTCATTGCACATCCCCATGAAAGCAATTGGGTGACCAGCTACATTGCTAGTGAGCACTACTATTTTGAAAGGAATCTTTCTTTCTTATAAACATATAAACAGACACAGATATGATGTTATCAAGGCTTTGTTGTTTTGTTTATAGAGCGCAGGTATATTATATTTAACAAAATTTTTAAGGCTCCTAGAATTTTTGAAATAGTAAATAAGAATTGACTTCTGTTTAAAGTTAGCTGCATAAGCCCCTAGCACAAGAATCAGCCTGTCTTTGAGACTCTGAAGCTAGGTATTGACTTATTTTCTCTCTCAATGGTAGTCCTAAATGGCATCTTCCAATAGGAGGTTGTTCCATTTATATTGAAAATCTGTCGTTTAGTGTGGATATCTTCATTAACTGAGGTTGCATCTTCTACATTCACTAGTACTTGCTGCTTCAGCTTGTATTTTTATGTTATGGAGAGGCCTTTTTTCTTTAAACCTCATGAACCAACCTACACTAGCTTTATCTTTTCTTCGGCAGCTTGTTCACCTCTCTCGGCCTCCATAGAATTGAAGAAAGTTAGAGCCTTGCTGTGGATAAGGCTTTGGCTTAGGGGAATGTTGTGGCTGTTTTGATTTTGTATTCAGACCACTAAAACTTTCTTCATAGCAGCAATGGGGCTGTTCTGCTTTCTTAAGATTCATGTGTTCTCTGGATGGGGTCGCCCTTTTAATTACCATCATGAACTTTTCTTTTTCATCCACACCTCTTGTTTGGTACAAGAGGCTTAGCTTTTGGTCTGTCTTATCTTTCGTCATTCTAAATTTAATGATTTCTACCTTTTGATTTTCAGTGAGAGATGTATGACTCTTCCTATCATTTGAACACTTAGAGGCCATTTTAGGGGTATTAACTGACCCAATTTCAATATTCTTGTTTCTCAAAAAATATGATGGCCTGAGGAGAGGGAGAGAGCAAGGGCGGTAAAGCATTCAGAAACACACACAACATTTATTAAGTTCTCTGCCTTATATGAATGCATTTTTGGTGCCCCAAAACAATTATAATAGTACATCAAAGACCACTGATCACAGAGCTTTGATCACAACCACAACAAATATAAAAATAAACAAAAAGTTCAGAATATATGAGAATTACCAAAACATGATACATGGATAGAAAGTGAGCAAATGCTGTTGGAAAATCATGCTAATGAACTTAGTCAATGCAGGATTTCAGAAGGCTTCAATTTGTAAAACCTCAATGTGTGCAAAGCACAGTAAAGCAAAATGCAATGGAATGAGGTACATATCCATTGTGAATGCAGTAACATAAGTTAAAATATGTTGAAATGTACCTCTTTTGTCTGTTTCTTTGGTGTTTGATTCAATTTCAAAGAAGTCATTAAAGCAAAGGATGTTAGTACAAAGTCATTAATATAAAAGAGAAGCTGATAGTAAGAGTTACAATTTTTTAATAGAAACCATTTTGAGTTAATGTATTGCATTGTGTTGAACTGTAATAATTAGATCACAAACATTAAATGCAGAAAACATTGTGTATAATTTTGACCCAGCTAAAAGTGTGTTCTCTAAAAGTGTGTGACAAGTTAATTGCATCAAGGGCTGTGCTATACATTTCTCACAAACCGTTTCCAATTATGTAATTCCAAAATTCTTTGAAAAAGTACTTAAATTCCAGTAGTTATTGCAAAGGAGAGTGTTCATAGCAGTGTGATTTGCTTACCGAAGGGGCTTAAAAGAAGCTTCCCCAAAATATGCTACTTTGGCGTGTGGGTTATTTTGAGCTGAAGGCAATAGAGGTAAAACAGACCCAGGTAAAACTTTTACCTCTCCCTTAATTGTGCCAAAGAATTTAGATGGGGGGCCTGCACCACAAAAAGAGTTTTCTAGCCATTACATTTTTATCTGAAAGACCTATCACTGCGGCAGGGGAAACAGGTAGTTACCAAAACATCTGCCTTCCTTATCTCCTGTAAACTAGTCCCTTCCCTTTTGTCGCCAGGGCCCAGATCTCACCCCTTAACGAGGAGTGGTACACAAGCCTCAAACGCCCAACCGGATATTGAGTCTCATGCCTCTGTAAGGTTTCTGTATATACATAATTAAATTAGTTTTTCTCTTGTTAATCTGTTTTATTTCTTTTTTATTGTTAGACCACCCAAAGATCCTAGAAATGCAGAAGAAACAGATTTTTCTTCCTTAAAATATAAACTTAAAAATTATGTTTTATTTTAGTTTTTATTACATAGGGAATAATTTATAAAGTCAAACCAAAGAAAGTTATTATAATAGAAACTGTACACAAGCATTATGTTGGCAGTGAGGTTATGGTACCAAGTAAGACAAATAAGTCGATGCTCGAAGAGAACTTAATGTCTGCAAGTATGTGAAAAAAATAAATAAAAATAGATACAAGTTTTAAACGAGTTAAACTTTGGGTTTTGAACAAAAGTAAAACTACATGTGAACTGGTGGATATTATCTCATTTTGGTCTTTCCAATAACAAAGTTCTAAATCATTGTTTAAAAAACGAATATACCAGAAATGAGAAAGTTTTCTTAACTTGAATATAATGTTCATATAACTAGCAATCAGTAATCCATGTCTGATAATAAAAATATATTTTAATTATTTCCCTTTCTATGCAGAAACAAAATTTGTTGCAATTTTATATATTTATTTAAATATTTACTCATTATACGTGCATTTAACACATTGGTTAAGTAAATAATAACCAAACTTTTATATGTAAAATACAATGTTTTCTTAAACTTTTTCCAGAGGAGGCTATTTATATTATTAATGTGAATTATGCCATAGGCATTTATTATACTCTTTGAGGTTTCTTTTTTTTAAGATTTAGTTATTCATTGTTTAGAGAGGGGAAGGGTAGGAGGAAGAGAGGGAGAGAAAAATCAATGTGTGGTTGCCTCTAGCATGCTGCCTTCTGAGGACCAGGCCCCCAACCCAGGCATGCACCCTAGACTGGGGATCAAACCAGCAACGCTTGGTTTGCAGGCTGGCACTCAGTCCACTGAGCCACACCAGCCGGGACAGAGGTTTCTAAAATAAATAATTTGAAACCATATTTTTGAAACTAACAATGTGAAGTTTGGAGAGATTAACTAAATACATACATGTATATGCTGTAAAATGGCTGAAATAAAATGCCTCTATAAATTTGACTAAGCAGTGCACATTACTGCAAAATTTCTTACATACTAGCAAATTTCTTTTCTATATTACACAGAAGTAAAAAGGTATTAGATATGTATGTGTTTGTGACTCTAATGGAAGTTCCAAAAGTAGTCAGGTAATTGTGGTAAAATCATTGAAACTTAATAAAGAAGAATCAGCTTGGCTAAAATAAAGGACTGATGTAGAAAAACTATACATATATATATATATATATATATATATATATATATATGACATATATATAGCTTTCTACTATATATATAATATATATAATTTTTCTACATTAGTCTTTTATTTTTATACTGGTTGGTAATATTTAAGAGCTAAATATTTCTTTTATTTCTACTGGGGGTAGGTTGCTAAAACAAAATAATTAAAGGTGTTTTTGTTGCTTCTAATTAGTTTATAATAGTTTAACATCAATAAATGCATTAATATGCTTTTGTTGCTATAGGAGTAGCATTGGCTCTTGTGTAGTGAAAATGAACCTACACAAAGACAAGTCTGGCATTTGCCCTGGGTACTGTGGGGTGATCTCCAGACTTCCGAAAGGTTTTACTCGATGAGCCTGTCTTTTGCTTAGCAATTGTGACCACCTGATTATCTAATGGTATGATTTATATTGGATTAAATATCAAAATGTCAGTTCTGACATCCAGAGAAACTGATGACTAAAGGTATTTGCCTGACCTCTGCAAGGGCTTGTAGACTAGAGTCAGCCACGTGAATGTATGTGATTGATCCTCAATAAGAACTCTATATCAAAGAAAAAAAGTAAAAGAAAGAAAGAAATAGAAAAAAATAAAAACCTCTTTACATGAAATGCTTGGCTGAGTTTCCTCAGCTAGCAGTACTTCGCGAATTTTGTCACACATCATGGACAGAAGCAGGCAATACCCTCTGTTGCTGTAAGGAGCGTAAGATTAGAAACTTTACACTTGGACACTTTCCGAACTTGGTCCTATGCATGTTTTCCTTTGGCTGGGTTAAATTTGTGTAACTGTAACTATCAGAGTAACAGCTTTCAATGTATTCTGTGAGAACATCTAGTAAATAAATATAACTGAGGGAGATTTTAGAAACCCTTTGAAATTGCAAATGATGTCCTAAGTGTCAAGTGACAGCAGTGTTATGGGAACTGTGACCTCAAACTTCGCAACTTGGCTCATTTTGGTTAACTCTCAGTAAAGAAAATGAAAATATAATTATTTCTCCTAATGAGCTGAAGCTTAAATTCAGTAACTTTGTAGAGTGAAATAGGCTTTTAAACTCACCGATTAAAAAGAAATATATATTTTGTTAGTAAAATTTATGAGGTTTGGCATTTATATGAATTCAAAGAATTTAAGGTATTTTATGAATTCATTGAGTACAACTTATTGAAATCATTGAAAACAATAAAATCATTGAAACTTAATAAAGAAGAATTAACTTTGCTAAAGTTTGCTAAAATAAAAGACTAATGTAGAAAAACTATATATATACATATATAACATATATATAGCTTTCTACTAAACATATATAGTTATATATATATATGTATATATATAATTTTTCTACATTAGTCTCTTATTTTTGTACTGGTTGGTAATACTTAAGATCTAAATATTTCTTTTATTTCTACTGGGGCTAGGTAGAAATAAAGATCTATAGTCTTAGAGCCTCTTAAGACTATAACATCAGTTTTGAGGAGTTCAATTTAAAATACAATTTGATGAAAAACTGAGGGATAGTCTAAAATATCGAAGAGATTTTGATGCTGTACAATAACAGTTTTCTATGCTCAAAATTAATCTTTGTCAAATTATTTATGTGACTTTTTACAAATCTTTTGCATATTATTTTATACTAAATTATCAAATAGTAACAAACGATTATATTCACTATATACCTTACAGGTCTCTTTTCAAATAGTTATTGTATCACTATTGTGAGTTTATACTCTCTTTAATTTTAGATCTCAGAATAGATTCAGAGAGTTATAGAATTTGGTTAAATCTATATAACTTGTAAGTGGAAGGTCTAGGGTTTATGTCAAGTCAGTGTGACATCAAAGACCTTAAAAATAATTACATCATTTTGATAATCAATCTAATTATAAATTTCTTAGTTATTGGCTGTTTGTACTAAGTTGCATCTTCACCACTTTAATTTTCCCTTCTTTATCTGGGGTAGACACCCAGAAACATTTCTCAAAGTGCCTTAATATTAAGATTTAAGATTATATATTTTTTATTTAATTATTGTTCAAGAATTAAATAAAAGTACAGTTTTCTGTCTTATATTCCCAGTCCTGTCTGCCCTAAGATTATATTCTTAAGGGAAAGCTACCACATAACATCAGAGACAGAAAAAGAGGCAAAAGCCGTTATTTTCTCTTTTAAATATCTATGGGTTGGTCCACAGGCAAATGGCATATAGGAGGTTCTGCGATGACTAATGGTTAATTCTCTGCAAATCATCTGCTTTAGTGTTGCAGCTAGCTGAGATCATTGTGGAAACTTTCTGACTTCCTCAGAGCAAATAATAGTTTTCCCTAATCTTTGCTTCCCTCTACCCTTCCAGTAGTTCAACTACCTATACGAAATTCTTCCTTTATAAGAAAGTCTGGACTGATTTAGTTTATACTTACCAAACTATGACAGAGGTATGTGGAAAACCTAATACTTTATTTTATGACCAGCTGGTCTTGGCAAACATTGCCAATTCAATCACACCATAACTTGAAATAATTCTGTTTTCATAAACATTATAGTAATAGAACTTTTCTAAGAATGACAGGATTTAGGGGTTATTAGATGCCTGAACTGTCAAAATCTAAACCTAATGAATCACTGTTTTCTATGTTATTATTGACAAATATCCATGCAAATTCTGCTTTAACATTTTTAATAATCCATTCATTTTGAATCTACATTTAATATCTTAATACAAAATACCTCAAATGCTCATCTTTCATTTTATATATTGTCCTAAATATCTATTTGATTGTTTGAGAACACATTATTTACTGTGAGGAGGGAATATAACCAAAGAATTGGAGCTCTTTAAGTAAAATCCATAGTAGACATAGGTTTTCCCATACTTTCTTTAGTTTTCTAAGAATGTTGTTAGCACTGATGATCCTACTCTGTTTCTTCCAAGTGACATTATCTGGATTAACAACAGCAATATAGAGAGGCAAACAAACAAAAAGAAAGCTGGAGAAGGAATTGGAGGTAGTTCTGCCAAAAACATTCTCACAGGAACTGACACAATAATTTAGATCTTCCAAATCTACTTCGGATGCAATCAGATTGCTGCACTCCATTGCCAGTAGCCTAGCATTCATCAGCACAACATATACTTTAATAGACTAGTAGTATCTATCATTAGCAGGTATTTTTGTCATTAAATTAACAGCTCTATTTCTATTTAATAGCAAAAGTGGAGAGTAAGTTGAAATTTGTCTGAATATTTTTATCATGACTAATACAGGCATTTTTAATTTTGATGTACCTGGAGGGATTTTTGCCTCCTTTATCATTTTATTTTTTTGTCCCATACTGAAAGAGACAGTTCCAAATGTAGGAGAAACCAAAGAGCCATTCTTAAGATATATCTGTGATACTACATTATTATTTTCTTCAGTTGGGATCTAGCCATTATACTACACAAAATCATGAGTACCCTCAAATTAACAAAACAGACAAGACAATACCAGTGAGATAACAATTTGTTGTCACATGTAACAGTTGTAACAGAGGAATGGTAGAGAGAAAAGAATCACCTACTTGCTCCAAGTTTGAGAGATTAAAGTTATATTCACTGTCTCTACTTCTTTGAAGTACATGAAGTATATTATAACTTTATATTTATATAACTTTATAAAGTTTTATTCACTGTCTCTTCTTCTTCCCTCTTCTTCATGTCACGTTCGCCTTTTCACATTCAGTACACTATCTTCAAACCTAACCTCATAGCTTGCTAATCTCAAATTACTTTTTCCCCTGAACCACTTATTTTTATTAAATTTATCAGGATGACATTAGATAAAAAGATTATATAGGTTTCAAGTGCACATCTCTATCATGACTTGCATCTTACATTGTGTGCCCAGCACCCAGAGCCAAATTACCTTCTGTCATGATGCATATGCTCCCCTTTATCCTCTACTACCTCCCCACCTGCTTCCATACCATTGTCTGTGTCTATGAGCTTTGTGTTTTTTCTTGTTTATTTATTTGCTGCTTAAGTTTTATCGTCCACATAGGAATAAAATCATACGGTTCTTAATTTGTCTGTCTGACGTATTTCACTTTACATGATATTCCTAAAATCCATTTATGTTTTCACAAGTGACGGTCTTTCATCTTTTATTATGGGTGTGTAATATTTCATTGTACATACATACAACATCTTTATTCACTCATCTATTGAAGGGAACTTTGGTGATTTCTACGTTTTGCCCACTGTGAACAATGCTGCAGTAAAAATAATGGTGCTTGTTGGGTTATATGGTAACTCTCTCCTTAATTTTTTGAGGAACCTCTGTACTGTTTTCTATAGTGTAGACTTTACCACTTTACATTCTCTCCAGCAGTGAATGAGGCATGGCTAAATTTGACAGCTCATCAATGGTCTTCCAAATGCAACATTAATTTGACTTTTTGTGTTATAAAGGCACATTAAACTTTCTCTCTTACTCTTCTTTACATTTATCACATCATTGATTTTGGTTGACTTTTTGGTCCTTTGGGCATATTTTTCATAGTGGCTTTATGTAGATTTTTTATACGTTTCTGTTGTTTAGCCTCACCAAGCACTATGATATACCAATGAAAAATGTTGTCATTCAATCTATTTCCAAATATTTCTGGTAGTTTCCCATTCCATGGACATGTTTGGATTGTATTTCACAGCTTCTTTTTTACTATCTTTAAACAAAAATCTGTATTGAATTTATTGGGGTGAAATGGCTAATGAAATTATATAGGTTTCAGGTATAAAATTCTATAATATGTTATCTGTATGCTGTATTATATGTTCACCATCCAAAGTCAAGTCTCTTTTCATGATTATTTATCCTCCTTATATCCTCTTCTACCTCCCCCAATCCTCCTCTTTTTTTGGTAATCACCATACTATTGTATGTGTTTGTGAGTTTTTTTCTTACTACCTTCACCTTTTTCACCCAGCCCCCAAACCCTCTCTCCTCTGACAGCTGTCAGTTTGTTCTCTGTATATATGATTCTCTGTTTTGTTTGTTATCTCATTTCATTTATTAGATCCCAAGATTCCACATATAAGTAAAATCATGTGGAATTTGTCTTCCTCTGACTGGCATGTTTCACTTAGCATTATGCTCTCCAAGTCCATGTATACTGTTGCAAAAACAAGATTTCATCCCTTTTTACAGGTGTGTGGTAGTCCATTGTGTAAATGTCCCACAGATTTTTTAAGTCACTCATAAACTGTTGGGATCTTAGACTGCTTCCAAATATCTTTTACTATCTTCATGGCTGTGGTGAGGAGAAACATAATTTTTCAGAATACTGAGGCATTTAATTGCCACAGTGACACCCTGCAGAGCTCTTTTCTTTCTAACATAATAACAAGTAATATTCAAAATGAGCAAATCCTCCAAAGACACATGACAGATATGTAGTGTGAGAGAATAAGCAGTAAAATTAAAAAAATAATATATATATATTATTATATATAACTGTTATATATAAACATGTAATATTTGTATAAACTATATGTATATAAAATCAGTGATGTTATGCAGTCATTAACACTGTCCTCAACATTCAACATTATAGCTTTTTCATTTTCTGATTACTGAAGTATTTCAGTTTTCTCTTATATTTCATTTATCCATTTTAGTACAATCCAGCATTCATTGCCAATTCTGTTTTATTTAAAAATGTCTGTGTAACAAGTTACACAAAAAATAGCAGCTAAAAACACAACTGTTTTTGCAGTTAATATTTATCAAGTATCTGGTTCAGCTTGATTGTTTCTGACTCAAGAATTTTGTTGTGTTGGACTATGGTTTCTTCAGAAGGCTCTATTGTAAGGATGGGAATCCTCTTCCAGGTTGATTTATGTGGTTATTTGCAAGTCACCATACCTTGCAACATGATTCTCTTACAACACAGCAGCTGTCTTCTGTCAGGGTGAGTGATCCAGACTGAGCTAGAGAGTGTGTGCAAGGTGGAAGCCACAGTCTCCTGGTAATGTAATATTGGAAGAAGCATGTAACATGACATCCCATCTATCATATTCTACTAGTTAAAAGTGTGTCAGTAAATTCAGTCCGTATCAAGGAAAGGAGATTACACAGATGCATACGATTAGAAGTTGAAAATCACTGAGAGACATCTTAAAGGTTGCCTTCCACAGTTTTATTACAGTTTTGATTATAAACAATTTATGCAACAATTATGGGAATATTACATCATAAGTGTATTTTTCTTATATCTAAAGGTAAGGATTAATAAAACAGGGAACTACATTTTAAATTCTCTGTTATTTCTTAGTTCATAAAAAATTCTGGAACTATTTTTAAGGTTATAAAACTCTAAAATTCCTCCTTTTTCTAATCTTTCATATTACACTACTGATCTGGACCACAAGCACTGTTTTGTGATACTCTCTCCCTTTGCAGAAAATGGACTTCATCATGAGCTTCTTCTTACTATGTGGAAAATGTGCAATGTTAATAAGGGCCTTCATTTCTTAAACATTCATGGTAAGCCTGCTAAAGTGTCCGTGCATATACTCTCATGGTTATTATAACTCCTATAACAGAGACCTGCTAATCTGTGCTTCCAATTTGGGGAAGAGGTTTACTTAGACTCTGAAAAGAGATTTCAGGAACTAAAGGCTTACAGTGTTATTATAGCTTTCGATATACTAAGGAATAATGAATGTCTGTATTTGATTTTTAAATTGTGCCTTTTCTAAAAGTTTTTAAATCAGTTTTCCAAAAGAAATTTAGTGTAATAAATATTTTGAAAGCAATATTTGTTTTCATTACAGCAGCATTTTAAATTTAAATATGAATGACTTTTTAATGCTTATTATACAACTGAATTCCAGAGAAGTTCCATGACTTTGGCAAACCATGCACATAGTTATTAGCATAACTAATACTGAAAACAGAACTTTATATTCATGGAGTTTTTTCTAATACACAACGTTGTAAATGTAATCTAGTATGTAATTATTATTAAGAAATAATTCTAAAGAGTAAATTGTTCACAGAGTATTTCCTACTCTCAACTGGCAAAATATTCAACTACATGTGAACAATGAACATTAACTATCCGGTTATATTAGCGGCAACACCATTTGATATAGAAAAACATGAAGTACTTTGAAGACCCTTCCATTTTTTGTCATGTAGGCCATTGTCAGCCAATCCAGAGTCTGAAATTATTGATGGATTCATGGAATTAGACATTTCAGAGATTTCTTTTATTTGAAAGTATGGGTTCCATCATGTTATTCCATGTAAATTTTCTGTATATTAACATAAAATTATAAACTATAAACTATAAACCCTATAAACTAGACTTTAAAAAGCAAATAAGTACTGCAAATATAATATATCATGGGGTCAAAACTGAAGGTGGTATTTTTTTTAATTGTCAGACTGTGTATCAGTTCTGTACTTATTGGACATAGTTCAAGACATGAGTTAAATTCTGGTAATTAATAAAGAGTTAAGTCATGAGTCTCAATACTTTAAATTTCATTTTTTATATTTCCCAATATTTTTAAATACTTGGTGACTTATAGAGAAATGTGGCAACTTTTACTAACTTAGCAAAACTTCCTTTTTTAAGAAATAAACCTGTATTTTGTTTCATAATACATAAAAAGAGAAAGACATGTTGTTATTTATACACTTCAAGTCATAGTTTTCCTATGCTGATAGTATAATAAATATTTCTATATTTTGTTGTCTACTGGAGACAAAGAGAAACTATTTAGCCTTCATGAAAAAGCAAAACAACAAACAAACAAACAAAAACTCCAAGAAACTATTTTTAACTGCCTTATACTGCAATGAATTATCCTTACAATTAAAGAGTGTTTTCTATTTTTTCATGCTTACCTCTCCTCTCAACTTAACATCAACTTAATACCAAAACTATTCTTTCCCAGGAAAATTAGAAATATTTGCTATTAATTTACATTCTAAAGTTTCATTGTCCTGTCTGCTGTACTCTTTAAAATGCTTTTCAAAAAGCACATTCAAAAGTGTCTAATTCTAATACAAACAAATCAGTGGGTGAAAGATGTAAAGCATGATTCAGTTCCAATTTTTTCATGTCAGAACTCAGTTTCTTTAGCACCTGGCAGATGTCAAATTGTACTTGTTGAGTAGACAAAATAAACTATTTTCTGTTAAGTTTATTTAAGAAATAAAAGATGGAACTTTAATACACTGAAATAATGCATTTGGTTGATACACTTAAAATGTACCTGGTATATTTAGAAGTATTTAAAACAATGCACAGTTATTTACAAGGGAGCTTCATAAGACTTCAGCTGATTTCTCAATAGAAATATTATGAGGCAGAAGGTGTTGTTACAAAATATTCAAAGTGATGATAAATAATAACCTAAATCCAAGAATACTTTACACAGTAAGGCTATCATTTAAAAATAAAGGAAAAATATAGGTTCCCAGACAAGAAAAAGCTAAAGGAGCTTGTAACAACCAAGCCAGTATTATATGAAATGATAAAGAGACTGCTAGAAAAAGGAAGAGAAGGAGGAAGAGGAGGAGGAAGAAGGAAGTGAAGTATGTGGAAGAGGAAGTGGGGGAGGGAGGAAGAGAGAAAGATGACAAGAGGAAAACCAAATAACATAGGCAAAAGAATAAAATGACAATATAGACGAAGTCTGTCTGGAAAAAGTTCAGCCATTGTTAATATAATAAGAATGGTTTGCACAACATCGATGTAACCTGGCAGTCAAGGGGACTGGACAGGAATGCACATGCATGATCAATGATGACTTCATTCTGCTAGTCAGTGGGGATGATAGACACCAGACACCATGGAGTGAGAATGTGTCCCGTGTGGCTGTAGCATTTGAAATGACTGAGCGAGTATAGCAATGATTCTGTATCAAATTTTGTATTGAGCTTGAACATTCCTATGCAGAGACTATTAGAAGTCCACAGCTATGAGCAACTAGTGATTGGCAGCTTCACCATGACAGGTGCCCGCTCATGAATCATGTCTCATGCAGAGTTTTTTTGGCAAAACATCAAATTACCCAGGTGATTCAGCTCCACTACAGCCCAGATTTGGTGCCCTGTAACTTCTCCCTTTCCCAAAACTAACATCACCTTTGAAAGGGAAGAGATTTCAGACTGTCCGTGACATCCAGGAAAATACAATAAGTCACTTATGGTGGTTGGGTGAACTGTGTGAGGCCCTAAGGTGCCTGCTTTGGAGGAGACTGATGTGTCATTGTCTTGTGTACACTGTTTCTTGTATCTTTGATCTTCTCCAATAAATGTCTCTAGTTTTCATATTACATGGCTGGACACTTTCTGGAAAGGCTTTCCATATCTTTATCTCTTAGAAACCTTACCTATCTCTTGAAAATGTTCTATAAATTAATGTTAGCACTAGTTCTTAAAATTAACTAGATAATTAGGCTCTATAAGTCTTTTTGATTTAGTCCTGCTTATGAGAGGCTGACCTATAATGAGTTCCAATTACAAATTATGGCATGAGTTATATCCACCTTGGAAGTTACCCTTGGGAAGAGAACATAAACTGAAAATGAGAGAAAGTTCAGGAGCCAAAGCAAACATGAAATGAAGATTAGAGATAAACACCAAATCAAAGGAAGAAACTGTGATAAAACATTTTAATGAGTTTCCTGTCTCGCCTGCATTGATCAGTTGCCTCTTGCAGACACCCTGACTGGGAACCAGACCCTCAAGTCAGACATGTTTTCTTACTGAGAATTGAGCTGGCGACCAAACGACTGAGCTACACTGATCAGGGCAGTGTAATTTTAAATGCTATAAAAATGTAAAAGTAATAATAAAATTCAGGGAGTTAATGCATATGATTCCCAGATTCAGTTCGTGGAGCTTAGGACATGAATTTATTGTCATGCTTCTTAGAAAAAGTAACTTATGAATCAATTAGTCCTTTATTGATTGGTAATATTGTACATGAAGCTGGAGACTGTTGCCATGAATCGCACATTTAACTCCTGTGATAAGGGTAACCCCCATTAATTGAAAATGTATAGCAAGCTCAATATTTTTCTTTATACATCCCTAGGTTCTTTTACTGATGGGTTTATGGCACATAATGTTGAAAACTGTATTTTAAGAGTGAAGGTGAGATGAAATGGTAATCAGCCTTGAAATGCCAGGCTAAAGAATGTGAATTATATAAAGTTGGAAATATTCATGTAAGTTGCAGTATGTATGTTTAAAAAGAGATATATTTTTATAATCCAGAAATAGAAGTTAAATGATTTTTAAATAACTCTTATATCCTAAAACTTTTTACCATATTATTTCATCGTACAAAATAACCTATATAATTAAAATTTCTGTTAAGATATGATCAGCCATCCACTCTGTTTCTACTAATAAATCCAGAGAGACTAATAAACACAGTTCTGGAAACATACACATTCTTGCTTTCACCTTTGATCCTCAGATGGAATTACAAAAATAGACTTGATTGTTAGACCTCGTTTAATAATTTGAATTATATTGGAACCATTGCATGGGATGCCTAAAATGATGTAGTTTTTTAAAAAGATTTTGTTTATTTATCTTTAGAGGGGAAGGGAAAGAGAGAGGGAGAGAAATATCAATGTATGGTTGCCTCTCGTGAGTCCCCCGCAGGGAACTGACCTGCAAACCAGGCATGTGTCCTGACTGGGAATCAAACCACGATACTCTGGTTCACAGGCCCATGCTCAATCCACTGAGCTACACCAGCCAGGGTCTTAAGATGATGCAGTTTTATACCCATATGGGAGTTTCATTTTACTCTCTGTATAGTTAGTTTATGCCCACACATTAACATTATTTTCCTAAGTATATATATATATTTTTTCCCCTAGGTATATTTTCAATGGAGGCTTGCCATGTAAGACATTGTGCATTCCTGGACTTAATGGCAGTTATAGAGTTACTTCTCCATATCTGGGGAAGTACATAAGTATGGACCAAAATGGTATAGTATTAAAAGTATCAAAAAAACATCATTGTTCAATATGTTATTGTCTTACTTCACAAAGAAATTTTATATGAAGATATTGGAAGCATATAATTTACTACCATTTCATAGCTGTCTGCTAAGTGGTATTTAGCAATGGTATTGCTGCTAACAGTCGTATTAACTGGGCTATTCAAACATGATTTTCAGTCTCTGCCTATGGTTTACATCATCCACCATCTGTTTGTTTCCTGCCATACATGTTAGCATGCAAAAACCACTTTTTTCATTTTTAAGATTTAATATTTATTCATATGTATGTTTGCAATTGTAAACTTAGAGAAAAGTAACTGAAATACAGTTAGATGGTTCTCAGGGGATAATACTTAACAAACCAATATTTTATAAAAAATTTAATGGACGATTAAGCATTTTTACTATCTGGATAATATCACTCTCTGGATGTCCTCTTGCAATGAAGAGTCTACTTGACTTCAGCTTGAACTACAGCCACTTATAATGGCATCTGATGAGGAAAAAAAATCACCATTTTCCAACTGTGCTTGGGTATTCTGCAGGGCTTGTAGAATATAGGAGGGACACAGAGATTTGCCAATATTGACTTCAGAACACTGGAGAAATACTGACTAGGGCTGTGGAAATTTAGAGATGAAGGACTGAAAATTCAAAACTCTAAATTAGACTAAACTAGAAGTATTCAATCTTTATTTCTCTTTTTCTTCACTTAATAGTGAAGTAATTACTACATTTTAGGCCTGCTGTTGAAGTATGTAATGGATGCACTACGTGAGTAGGGTGAAGTCTTTTGCATAGTATGTGTTCAACTCTTGTTATTTTCCTCTTTCTGTTACTCTACATACCTAGTTAAAAATACAAGGGTAATATATCATAATTAAGCAGCAAAGAGGAATTTGCTTATCTTAATTTTGGTGCATCTAAGTGGAGTTGGATGTTTTTTAGTTAGTTGAATGTCTTTAATAGGAAGATGCTGCGTATACTTTATTACATTTAACAATTACAATTTTTTAATTCTTCACCTAATAATATGTTATTTTAAGCTGATTTTAGACAGAGGGAAGTTAGGGGGGTACAGACAGAGACATCAATGTGAGAAGTATTAATTAATTGCCTCTTGTATGTGCTCCAATTGGGAATGGAACCCACAGCTTAGGTATGTGCTCTAACCCCAAATCAAACCTGCATTCCTTTGATGCTCCAACCAACGGAGTCATATGGTCAGGCTGAAATTCTGAGTTTATTCTTACTCAACAGTAAGAGATAGAATCCCCTTGTTAGATTTTAGCAGTGTCTCAGAGAGGAGAAAATTAAATGTGCATATTTATGAGATTTTTTAGTTTGACTTAAGGTGAGTTTCAGATCAGATGTTTTGTTATTTAAGGATCAAAATACAATAAATTAGGATTGAGAGGCACAGCAAAGTGTTATATATATATGAATATATATATATAACTTCAGAGAGACCTGGAAAGAAAACAATTATTTGGTGATATTTTTTGTTGAGCTGAATAGCTTGATGTTCATTATAGGGAAGAAGAACAATTACTGGAGTGAACAATAATAAAATTGTTCTCAATATTTTCCACTGTAAACAGAATGTTTTCTGTAATAATAAAGTTAAGTTGATAAAGATAGTAGATAAAGATTTTTTCTTATTTTTGAGTGGATTCAGGTCTCATTGTCTTCCCTTATGGTCATTTTTCAGCCTAAACTAAGTGGTATATCATTCATACACAGGGACATGATTAATCCAGGTCATCATGGCAGGAGGTGTATCATGCTTTCATGTCAAGTTTACTGTTATGGCTTTTTAAGCCCGTGTATGTGCAGGCTCTCATAGGTAGATAGATAGCTGTTCAGTATAGCATGAATGTGTTGAAGATCACAAGCTGAAAATTTCAACACAGACAAATAATAAGAGAAAGATGATTTTCAGAGTTTATCATCCAGTGCCAGGGAGTTAATTAACTTGTAATGGCAAGATGATTAGGCAGATCTATAGCAGAGAGATGGTCTTACTTGTAGGATCCATTAAAAACGAGACACACTCAAAATATATACCATCTGTTATATTTTTCACTTCAAAGTTCTACTTCAAAGTTCAGTTATAGCCCTGGCTGGTGTGGCTCAGTGGACTGAGCATCAGCCTGTAAATTGAAAGGTTGCTATTTGAATTCCCAGTCAGGGCACATGCCTGGGTGCTGGCCAGCTCCTCTGTGGTGGAGTGTGTGAGAGGCAACCAATTGATGTCTCTCATGTATATACATTTCTCTCCCTCTCTTCCTTCCTCCCTTCCCCTCTCTCTAGAAATAAATAAATCAAATCTTTCTAAAAAGCTCAGTTATAGAAGCTAGTCCCCGCATATGTCCTGTAATCATAATTTATAGCATAAAGTAATTTATATTTCTATGTGAGATAACATTATAAATTTTTAAACTGTTTTGTGTTTGACATCTAAAAAGTTATCCAATTAACCAAGAAATCCATTGTTGCCAAGTAATCCAAGAAATCTCATTCTCTACCTCCAGTACCCTCTTGTAACAACCTTCTTGTAAGGGTTGTCTATTTTACTGGAATGTTATAAAAAATGACAAAGCTTTAAAATTTTAAGAAAAGTGGAAAGAACAAATGTTAATTCTGAAACTGAAAATAGCCAAACTCTCAGAGACCCTCCAACTCTCATGCATTGAAGTTACGAGCATTGGGTTAATGACAATGGGATCAGGTCCTTTAGATATCATCAGTTCTCCCTTTATTTGAGAGTAATAAGAAGGAGCATGTGTTTAGATATATCATCCCTATTTTTAGACACCAGATTATTGCAAGGACATATTGCCAAAATTATAGGAGACATAAGCAATAAACCTAGTGTTGTCACCAATACTTAGGAGAAGGATTATCTTAATTTTTTTCTAAACAAATCTTGTGCTATGTATTAAAACCTGGAGACCTTAGACTTTGATTGAAAGGAGTACACGTCTTCAATTTAGAAAGGCATCCTTGAATTACTGGAATATAATCTATCTCCAGGTGAAGGTTATCAAGGAAACTTCAGAACCATATAGGAAATTTATAAGGAGACAGATTCCATTCAAGACTCTTAGCACAAATTAACAACATGAGATACGAATAGCTTTCAATGAAAATTCACAGAACAAAACCATAGACTATTACATATTTATCTACATTATTTTATTCATTTTTCTACCAATTTTCTTTATTCAAATTTACCTTTGTTCCTTTTAATTATAAAGTAAGTCTCTAATTTTAATATCACTTTAAACTTGCATTTGTGCATGCATTTTTTAGAACAAACCAGCTCTTTCAATACTAGTTATGTATTACTTTTTAAATTTTGTTTCATTTTACGTTTATTTTTACTTTAATTTTTGCAATTGTTTGTCATGGTCTTAGATAATGAAAATATTTCTTTCATCCTGAGAATAAGAAAACAATGAAAGTTATGTATACAAAAGATATTCAGGTGATAATTATATGAAATTGAGGTAACCAAGGGATTACTGGAGTTTGGGCTATTTAACCTTGCCCTTGCCTTTATGGCTGTATCAACATTTTGAGACATGCAATGTGTGTCTCATCTGTCACACACTGTGGTAGACAATTTCATATATAGTTGCATGCTGCCATTTGTGGTGCTCCAGTGTCCCTCAGCACCCATCTTTGGAGATTGTATTCATGCAGACATTCACCCATCTTTGGAGATTGTATTCATGCAGACTGCATTCATAGTTTTCACACCACCTTTTTTTTTCTGACTGGCACCAACTGTTGGTATTTTATAATAGCGTTTTGAAAATTTTAAAGATTCTTTTTCCCTTTGGTTATGTAACTCGAATGCTAGTGAGTGTATTTTGTGCAACAAAATGTATAGCATGGGCATTTTCTTTAGTCTCTAGGTCACAGGTGGCAAATGCAAGGTCCACGGACTGAATCCAGCCCTTCACCTCGTTTTGTGTGTCCCAGCACCTTGTTCCTACCCAGTGACAGCGCCAAGCTCTCATTTAGCTGTTAAGTAGTTACATTTATACAGTCCTAATATTACATTCAGCCCCTTGAAGGCAACCTCAAGGCTGATGTGTCCCCCTGTGAAAATGAGTTTGACATCCCTGCTCTAGGTTATTCCCTTGTATCTACCTTTTAAGGAAACATTAGAGCACACAAAAGTTTGCTTTTTTTCCCTAATGTTTTGACTACTCTTAGATGAGGTCAAGAACGCTCCTTTTTCCCATACTATGGTCTACCCTGTAAGGCATATTCACTGTGTACATGGACTCTCATTTTCTCCTAACTGAGAAGCTCTAGTGAGCACATTGATTTCTCCCTTCTGGGTAGATTTTGCTTCTGGCAGAGTATCATATTCTAGGGGTGCAGTCATCTATCAGAGGATACACAGAGGATGTTTTTCTGCTTCAGTCTCAAGATACTACCAATCACTCAATAAGATTAAGTCTGTATATTCTCAAGGGTTCTCTAATAAATCTAAATGAAACATAGTTTATGAATAAAAGGTTAGGTAATTATGAGTTTTCCCTTTTTCATTAATAAAATAAAAGTAGCAGGATCCAAAACATTACAATGATGAATGGAAATGTATGAGGGAGTAAATGGAATTTCATGAGGTAAGCTTTCTTGCTAAAAAAAATTTGTATTTTCAACGAGCAACCATTGTAAAACATGAGGGATGATCAATTTTAAAGGAGATGCTAAAATCAAGTTGGCAGAAGCCCTGCTTATTTATCTGTTATGGCTTTTATCTTTAGACAAAATAGATAGGCTTTTGGCATGAGGTTAAGACAGAGATTGTAGGTAGCTATTGGTGTATGGTAATTTCCAAAATGTTAATCAAGAACACTGAAGACTTGTCCAAAGCTTTCATATGCAAATAGATAGAAAGGTTCATGATAATTAAGTAAGCCCATATCAGATGTTTGAAGAACTAATTTATTCACATGCATTTTCAAGGAAGAGGCTTGCCTACTAAGGATTTGGTTAAGTTGTATTGTGTTGTAGTGATTTCAGGAAAATTAGGACCCATTGACTATAAGGTCAATAAAATTTAGGAATTTCTTCCATTGTCTTTTTGTTTTTAATCTGATAATAGCTTGTAGTTAGCAAAAAGTGATTGGTCTCCTTGGGATATACCATGCTCTAAGTAATGAAGTTTACTTAAGCAAACATTTAAATTCTCTTTGGAAAGCATATGTCTTTTCTAAACTGCAATAGTAAGTAAGTAGAATCAGTCTTAAAATTTAGCCCTGGCTGGTGTAGCTCAGTGGATTGAGCTCGGGCCTGCGAACCACATGACCGAGGTTCAGTTCCCAGTCAGGGCACATGCTTGGGTTGCAGGCCAGTTCCCAGCAGCGGACACACAAGAGGCAACCATACATTGATATTTCTCTCCTTCTCTCCTTCCCTTCCCCTCTAAAGATAAATAAATAAAATCTTAAAAAAATTATTGTTATTAAAACAACCAATAGTTATGCATATATTTAATAAGAGTAGGATCACAGGGAAATATTTCCTTAAGGTCCTGGTTGAAGACTTGTGAAAAAGTGGTGAAGTTCCTTACTAAACTCTTTTAGTATAGTAATCTAAATGTTTTCCTCTTTGTTATTTTTTGTTTGTTTCAGGAGAAAACACATATTACATATATTGATCTTATTTTAAAAGGACACTAAATAAAGTAGCATAGATATCTGCAAATGAAAAATATGCAGAATCAAGTTGCACTGAAGATAAACTAATCCTGGTTTTACAATGTAGTGGGGTAATAACTATTCTGGTTTTTTTTTTATGATTCTCAGATCCTAAATAAACTTATATTTTTGCTTACTGTATTTTTGATGGGGAGGATAGGAGTACTATGAGAACTAGTAAAGACAGATCGAATACTTTATTATTAGGATTTTGATTATTGATTTTAGTCTTATTTTATCTTCTGGTTTAAGAGATAATTTTATTAGTTTGAATAGAGGTTAACATGAATCACTAGGAACATTAATGGACTCAGCCTCCCAAATCCAATCTATAGAACTATATCTTTCCACACAGATAGTGAGCACCTCATTAAAGTCATTAATTTGGGATTAGTTTAGACAAAATAGTGCTGGTGAGTTTGTGTCCAACAGAGCAATTACTTACTATGAAAAGAGATGACTTCAGAGATTTGAAGACCACAGCAAAGTATTTAAATTGGAATTTTATTTGCCCACTAAAAATTTCACAGTTAACTTAGTGAGTATATTCCCAAAAAACAGGAAGAATGTTCATTGATCAAAGGTATGAGGAAATATGTTCGGACTGGGACACAAGGAATGTCTGAAGATTATGATTATTAGGGATACCTACCATCCGAACAATTTGTTGACTCAGGGGGAAACTGTATAACATTGCTTGGATTTAAGTTGACAATGTAGTGCTCAAATAAAATTTCTTCAAAATCATCCCTTTTTTATAAAAATTTTTTTCTTCACCCAAGGAGATACCTTAGGGACTTTTAACTTGCTGTTTCCTCTCTCTGGAATTATCCTTCCCCAGACAGTTACATAACTCATTTATTCACTACGTTAAAGTCTCTGTTAGCTCGACTGGGTGACAGGATGGCCAGCTCTTTGGTTAAACCTTATTCTGGTGAGTCCTGAACTCACATGAACAAGATAAAGGACACATGGACAATAACTAAGGTGGGGGGTGGAAATGGGAGGGAGGTGGGGAGCATGGGGGGGGGCAGGGCTGGGAATATAAGACAGAAAACTGTAGTTGAACAAGAATTAAATTAAAAAAACAAAAATAAAAAACATTATTCTGGGTATTTCTGTGAAGGTGTTTTGCATGAGATTAACATTTGAATAGGTAGACCAAGTAAAGGAGATGACCCTCTTTAATGTGGGATTGGTCTCAAATATCTGATGAAAGCCTAAACAACAAACAAACAAATACTGAGTAAGAAAAAAAATTCTGTCTGCCTGATTGAAGCACAACATCAGTCTTCTCTTCCAGTCTTCTCTTTCTCTTGCCTTTGGACTCAGACTTGGAATCTCAACGGAGTTCACACCATCAGCCTCCTTGAGTGTGCAGCTTCCCAGCTACAATTCCATATGTAAAACATTCAGTGGTTATGGTCATCTTTTTCCCTTCACATTTAGAGATCAGAAAACTGAAATCCAAAGACTTCAAATAACTCATCGAAAGTCACACAGGTAAGTGAGTGCCTTTCATTTCTTCAATAATTCCTTTTTTGAACAAACCCATTATCTGCCTGCCTCCTCTCTCTTCTCTAGCTCTAGCCGTTATTACACTATAGCCCAAGAAACTGACACTTGATGTCTCGGCAGAGAATGTACTAAAGCTGGGGCAGAGAAGTGACCACCACCTGGAAGGTGTGACACTTGGTGGCAAATGGGCCCCAGTCAGGGAGAAGTTGGAGAAAGGAAGGTGTCGCCCCATTGCTCACATTTATTTTCACTTTGGGGGGATTTGTTACTAATGAGTCATTTGAGTGGATGCTTCTGTAGGTGGTTCTGATGGCTGACAAATGTGTAGGCAAGGGTGAAACAAGGTGAGTGGTAACCAGGCAATATGCAAATGATTTGTGAGCCAGAAATAGCCAGAAATAATTTGATTTACTATGTACGAAACAAAGGATGGACTTTTGAAGGGTAGACTTGTGTGTATGCTTATCACTACTCACTCTTCTCTTTTTTTAGAAGAGTAGTAAGTGTTGGGGTGGTCAGTGATGAGGGCTGTGAAAGAATTCACAAATAAAGAAAGTGCAGAGGGTAGAAGCTTTATTTTCACTTTCCCAAGGTAGGGAAGGGGTTAGGTATGGAGAAATGCACAAGCACCAGCACCAGCACTGGTGCTGAAGGGTTAGGGCTTTGAGTTTTTGTCGGAAAACAGGGTGGTTGTAAAGCAGGATGTGTTCAGTTTCGATGTTACCTTTGGGTACAGGGGTTGGTAGTCTTTGTGGGCTGGTGCGTCTGTTCCATAAGTTTCTGGAGCCTCTGAGCCTCCAGGGCACTTCCAGTAATTTTCTGGTCCTGAGGATAAAGGCTAATCAAACAATTATGGTCAGTCATGCTTGGGGGTCTAGCCAGTCCTGGGAAAGAGAGCTTGTGAAAGTGGCTTTTGTCCTAGTGGTAAGCAAAAGGATTTCCCTGACAGTCCCTAGAAAAATATCTTATATTTAATAATACCCACTGGTATTTCTCTTTTTTTGCTAAGTTATAATCATAGTAACATTTTCTTAAGCTACATCTCTGTGTTCCACCTATGAAAACAATACCTGTCTACATAATCATTTTTGGTGGTTATTTAGCAGCATCAAAGTGTCTACAGAGGTTTTCCTCTTAGTGATCCTGGTTTTCTATGTATGTGCTGTTTAGGAAAGAGCTTTCAAGTAATGTGTATCTTAATTAATGTAGTCCATGTTTGCTGTGAAGATAGCTCAAGTAAATGACACCACATTAGGGGCATGACTGTTTTAAAGTGTCTTCCAATAGTAACAATCACGTTAAATTTTTAATAATATGCCCATAATACATCAGCTCAATTGGCATTTGAGAGATTGCAAAGCACATTCACATATGTGGTGCCATTTTAATTTTGAGAGCGATATTTTGATGTTGGCAGTTATTCCTAATTTGTAGAAAAACTAAAAGGCTTACCAAATGAAACTCACCACTGAGAAGCACTGTGGCATGTGGAGCACACAGCTCTGGAATCAAATAGACCTGGATTTGGATCTCAAAGCCTCCTGAGACTCAGAGCACATTAGTGAACATTTCCAAGCTTCAATGTTAGCAATTCCTGTCCCAAAGACTTATGTGCATTCAAATAAGATAATAATGGGGAGATCCTGGGCACAGTGTAGGGACACCTGTCCATGTTTTTCCTTTCTCAACTAAATCTAGATCTCATGCTTTTTATCATAAAATGATGCCTTCCCCTTTCTCCTTTTTGTTCCCCATATAACAAGGGAGACACACTCTGAGATGCCTGCAAACATTTAGAAGAATAAAACCTAGTCCTGGAACACAGCCATGAGAAATGGCAGATATAAGGAAGAAAATATTATGCTCCAAAATTGAGCTAACCAGCTCAATTGGCAGTGTTATTAAGATGATGAGATTGAGATTATACATCAAATTTAATGTATTAAAGCCTTTATCTTCAAAATGTCATAAGGTTGCTTTCATTTTATTTTAAAGGGATTTTAGCCCCATATAATAAGTAACCAGAAATTAATATGTTTTTCTGTTTTTCAATGATTTAAATTTATGTTTAGTAAAAAGTTGGTTACTTGTAACCAAAACGCTAAAGTCTTTTTATAAGCTTCTTCTTATGAAACAATTTTATTTGCCACTGAATTAATATCAAATCTAATGTCCAAGCCAGAAACAAATCATGTGTTATAGATGATCCATGCAAAGTTTGTTCAAGCTGACATCACAGCCCAAGGCAAAATCCTTAGTACTTGGAATATCCTTTTGATTCATCAGGATTCAACCTCTGTGAAATAAAATTCAATGTCTTTAATAGTTAATAATAAATAAATAGTTGATTTATAAGATGTTCACAGATCGCACCTTTCTTTATTTAGAGGACTGAATCACAGCAAAGGTATTTCACAGGAAAGACTTTGGAGATAGCCTCCAAAATACCATGCCCAACATCTACAGTTTTTTCCAAATACTGCTTATTTCTTATTCAGTTTGGAGGTTTAAGTCACTTGGAATCTTCCTATTTTGTATTTTTTATCCAATTTCTCTTTTGCCACTGAGATTTCTTCTCACTAACTTATGAATTCATTAGTACATATCTCGGAGCCCTTGGCTATACATTCTTATAGATTTGCATTTTCCTGAAAATTTAGTTTTATCTTGTATTGACTTTGAAAAGCCTTTGATGATGGCAGTCAGTTTAGCTCAAGACTATGTTTTACTGCATAATATTCCACTGTGTAAAAGTACAACAGTTTTTTTTTATTCACTCATCTACTGATGGGCACTTGGGCTGTTTTCCACACTCAGCTCTTGTAAATAACACTGCTATGAACAGTGGGGTGCATAAATCCTTTTGAATTGGTGTTTCAGGATTCTTAGGGTATATCCCAGCAGAAGGATCACTGATTCAAAAGGCAGTTCCATTTTTAATTTTTTGAGGAAATTCCATACTGTTTTCCACAGTGTGGGAATGCAATGGCCACACCAGTCTGCATTCCCACCAACAGTGTGCAATGGTTTCCTTTTCCTCACAATCTTGCCAGCATTTGTTTGTAGACTTGTTAATGATAGCCATTCTGGAAGTGTGAGGTGATATTTCATTGTGGTTTTAATTTGCATTTCTCTGGTGGGTAGTGTTGTTGAGTATCTTTTTATATGCCTATGATATATCCTTTGGTATATCCTTCTTGGAGAAGTGTCTATTCAGGTCCTTTACATTTTCTGTGACTTATTTTGCTTAGCATGATACTCTCAAAATCCATCATGTCACAAATGGCAGTAATTCATCTTTTCTTTTGGAGTGTCGTTCCACTGTATATATTTACTACATATTCTCTATCCAATTATCTACAGCAGAAAGAAGGATCTCCTACCTTTTGTGACAGCATGGATGAAACTGGAGAATATTATGCTAAGTGGAATAAGCAAGTTGGTAAAAGAAAAATACCATATGATCTCACTTATAAAAAGAATCTAATGAACAAAATAAACTAATGAGCAAAACAAAACCAGAGACATGGAAACAAAGAGCAGATTGACAGCTGCCAGATGAAAGTGGGGAATGGGGGAGTGGGGAATGGTGGAAAGGGGAAGGGAATATTTCAAAGAATAAGTATGAATGACCCTTAGACATGGACAAAGAGGTGGGGATGAACTCTGGGAGCAGTGTGTGGACTGGATAAAGGAGAGTAAAGGGGTTAATCTGGGACAAATGTAACACAATAAATAAAAATAAAAATAAAAGAAATAAAAGAGACTAGGTTTTAAATTGGTTGTTTATTGTTTTAAGTAATGGATTTGGGGGCTTCCGTCCAGGACAAGATGGAAGGAAAGCAGTTGAGAGAGAGGATTAAGGACAAGGGGGTGGTGAGAGAGCAAAGAATGAGGTAAAAGCTAAGATAAAGATATTTAGTTTCTAGTTATAGAAAATCTTCTACCTCATTGATTTATTCCTAGGTACTTTATTTTTTTTTTGCTATATCAAATGGATTTTTTTCCTGATTTCTCTTTCTGATATTTAATTGTTGGTGTACAAAAATGCCTTTGATTTCTGAATATTGACTTTGTATCCCTCTGTTTTGCCAAATTCGCTTATTAGGTTGAGTAGTTTTTGTTGGAGAAAAGGGAACCCTAATGTACTGTTGGTGGGAATTCAGCCTGGTGGAGCCACTGTGGAAAACATTATGGAATTTACTCAGAAAACTAAAAATGGAACTACCTTTTGACCCAGCAATTCCACTGCTGGGATTATATCCTAAGAACCTTGAAATACCAATTCATAAGAACCTATGCACCCCAATTTTCATAGCAGCACAATTTACAATAGCCAAGTGCTGGAAGCAACCTAAGGGCACATTAGTAAGTGAATGGATCAAAAACCAGTGGTAAATTTATGTTATAGAAGGCTATGCAGCAGAAAGAAAGAAGGAGCTCCTACCCTTTACAACAGCATGGATGGAACTAGATAATATTATGCTAAGTGAAATAAGCTAGGAGGTGGGGGACAAATTCCATATTATCTCACCTTTAACTAAAACCTAATCAACAACAACCCCCAAAAAGTAAGCAAAATATAATCAGAGACATGAAAATTAAGAACAATCTGACAATAACCAGAAGGGAGGAGGTAGGAGGGGATAATTGGTGAAAAGGGGGGAAGTGTTTTCAGGAACAAGTATAAAGGACTCATGGATAAAACCAAGGTGGGGTGGAATCAGGGGAGGGAGGTGGGTGTGGCTGGGGTGGGGGAGAGTTGTAGGGGGTAAATTCAGACAACTGTAATTGAAAAACAATAAAACAATTTTAAAATATTCCAGATGTAGATGATTTAAAAGAGACAGTTTTAGGTTTTTTACTAAATGTTCTTTAGTTTTTCAAAGGAATAGCTTAAGGCAGTAAATTTTGGATCTGGATTTTATGGAAGTATGTTACACAAATACAAACATGCAGTGGGTTTGGTAGTTTTTTGTTTGTTTGTTTTGAGTAAGAGTTTCAAAGGTTTATGTAGGAGGAAAAGTTATTTAATGCTTTTTATGAAAGTGTTGAACAGTTTCATATACATTTAAATGCCCCCCACCCCGAAATTTCTGTAAGGAAAAATAGAGTTACTTACAATTTGAATACTTCTGTTCAAATGTTTTTAGGAATAAAAATGTCTTGTTGATGAATACAGTGGAATAGTCAAGTTACATTAAAATAGAAAGTAAACTGTGTAGATGTAAATGATTTCAGTTTCAGTGGTAATGTCCAGTGGACAGTTAAACATATAACTATCTGCAATTATGTAAGCAATTACCGTATTTTTCAGACTATAAGACATACCACCCCACCAAATTGGGACAAATAACAGTTGTTAACACTGCTGTTGAGTTCTGTTTACATTTACATCGGTGAAATATTATGTTATTTATGTTATTAATTATTTTATCACATTTTTGCTTCAAAATTTGTTTTCTATTTTTCTCCTCTAAAAACTAGGTGTGTCCTACAGTAAGAAAAATATTGTACATTTTTACAAGATATAAGACGTAAGAGTTGACCTTAGGTAATTTAAGGAAAATATTTTAGGTAGGTTTACTCTTTTTTGTAACTCATCACATAAAGCAATATTTATAGAATTTGCAATTCAAAAAATGTGATATGTAAATGTTTATTATGGTAAATTTTAGTGTACTGACTGTGCATAAAACTACTTATAAAATATATTAACCTCCTGTGTTATTTTGCAAAACAGTTGGCAAAACATAAAGTTAAGTGTGGTGTGAACAGAAGTAATAGAGAGACAAAAAATAAGGTCCTGTTCAACAACAGTGTTCTAACAGTCTCTGGGAGAATGCCTTTCTCCGCTGCTGACGGACCTTAACGGCATGGCTGATTGCATGAATTTCTAAAAGCTAGAGGTTATACAAATCTTCATGAACTGCAGGAAGCCATGCTGTATATATTTAGTTATCCAATTAAATAAGAATTTTGATATTACTAGAGACAAAAGGTACATTTGTAACATACTTTATACTTTCTAACACTGTGCTCAGTTTCAATGTCTATAAAATGTAGATAAAATAACATCTACCCCAGACAATCTTTGTACTGAAGGCATTTAGAATAATGTCTACCATTTGTAGTTTCTTAACTTTTACATTTTTCTAAATTAAAAGGTTTCCAAATTGATGCCAATAACTTTTAATTTGACATTATCCCATTCATTTATTTTCCCCTTTACCTCCCTTGCCTTTGGGGTCAAATTTACAAAATCTCTAAGACCAAGGTCCTAAATTTAGTATTTATGGTTTCTCTAGAAAATTTATTGTTTCAGGTCTTATATTTAGGTCTCTGATCCATTTTGAGTTTATTTTTGTACGTGGGGACAAAAAGTAGTTGTTTTGTAATTTTATATGTGGCTCTCCAAACACCTATATGATCTTATTAATCAATGTCACTCCAATAAATTTAGTTAAAAAGTGGTCCTAATATATGTTACATTATGAAGACTTTGTTTCCCATGGAATTTCTTTAAGAAGAGAGTCAAAATTCTCCTTTACAAGTTCATTGACCGCATTTGTTACTCCTGGTTTACCTTGGAGATGTATTTACAGTTGACATCTATTCACATAATTTTAAACTCTAATATTATTTGATATAAACCAAAAGGAAGACCAGGTTCAATGTTGTTGTCATTGGTTGTCACCTTGTTCTAGTCTCTGAATGTGAAGCCCTGTGCTGTGTCACATGGTCTCTCTTGTTAAACAACCCCCTTTTTTTAATGGAGCCCAGAAATAACAAGAGCAAGCTTGATCAAGTGTCATTTTCCTAGTAGTATCATCAGTTGTTACTATGTGCTCTTTACTGAGTCAGCATCCCAACACATCCCCTGTAAATTTATTTTATTAGTTGTAGTTGTAGTATTACCATCAGCATCATTCTTAAAACTGCTAGATTCAAACGGCATCCTGCTCTGAAATTTTACTTGTCCTTGCTTCAGGGGTTGCTTGGTGCAAAATTCTGACGTTTCTAGCCAACAGCTTAGATGCATACCTATCGATATATTTGAAAAATACTAAATGGCATTCTCTGCCAAAAATATCTTATCTAGCATTCCTAGGTATCCAAAATGTTATTTAACAGGAATAGTAAGGCATAATGGGATATCCTGTGGACCTGAAGTTGGAAAACCTCAGGCTATACTCACCTTCACAACCCAAGTGTTGTCATCTAGGACAGTGGGAAGTCATCTGAGACATTTTCTTGGCTTAAAGTTGACACAATACTGACATTTTGATGCTGAGATATAGAAAGAGGAAGAAATCTTTTGGGAAAGTGGGACACATTAAAAGATTATTTTCCAAAGGAGAAGGACAAAGAAGAAATCTTTAAGAAGTGAGAACTTCTCAAACAGGACCACACAAAGGCACATCATAATTAAAATGCCAAAGGTTAAAGATAAAAAAGGATCTTTTCTTTTTTATTGTTGTTCAGTTATAGTCATCCCCATTTCCCCCCCATTACTCTCCCCTTCCCTACCCACCCCCACCTCCCACATTCAGTTCTCCCCTGACTGTTGTCTTTGTTCATGGGTCTTTTGTACAAGTTCCTGACTTGACCTTTCCCCCTTGAATCTTAAAAGCAGCAAGAGAAAAGCAGATAGGAGTTCCCCTAAGGCTGTCAACTGATTTTTCAAAGGAAACTTTGCAGGCAAGAAGCGTTCACAGTGATGAAAAGCAAGGACCTACAACCTAGATTAGTTTATCCAGCCAAAGTTATCATTTAGAATGGAAGGGTGGATAAAGTGCTTCCCAGACAAGGCAGAACTAAAGTTTATCATCACCAGTATATCATTTAAGTGTATGCATTTAATCTATGTTATAGTTAATTTATATTTATTATATAAAATCTTCTTTAATTAAAAGGTGAATTTAAAATACTTTAATTAATGTTTAAATTTTAATTGTGTCTATCTTTATGTCTCTTTCCACATATCAATTTTCTCACCCTGAAAAGACAATGTAGCAGGTTTGCAGAAAGCATTCTTGTTGAAAATCTCCAGTAATTATAAATAAGTAGTCAAATTCCAATGAAATAACTGGATCTATAAAAAGAGAATTGCTGTATATCTTGTTTTGCTGTTATGTACACCTCATTTTAGGTTTGGGTACATATATACTATGAATACAAATTCAGAATTATGATATTCATAAACTATGAACTCACTGTTGTTAAGTCATAATCTTAGAGTCCTGATCTTTATTGTCTATCATGTTTATCTCTAAATCTAGAACCAGATTTACTTACTGGTTCTTATCAGATGCATAATACACTTCAAAATATGTAATATTAGGTTAAGACATAACTATTGTCTTATACACCAGGATATCTCATTTTGAAGATCTATTGTTAAATGAACTTCAAAGTATTTCTTCCTTATACTTCTTAGTCTTCTGCTGAATGGCATGGAGAAAGTTCTCTCTTGGAGGCTGGCTGTACTTGGGCATACATCCATCTGACATTCAGTAAAGGTGTGTTGGCATGTCTGTAGTTTTTTTTTTTAAGATTTTTAAAAATTTATTTATCTTTAGAGGAGAAGCGAAGGAGAGAAATATCAATGTATGGTTGCCTCTCATAAATCCCCTGCTGGGAACTGGCTCCTGCTGGGAACTGGCCTGCAACCCAGGCATGTGCCCTGACTGGGAATCGAACTGCGATCCTGTGGTTCACAGGCCTGCGCTCAATCCACTGAGCTACACCAGCCAGGGCGCATGTCTGTAGTTAATACAATTGATATTGTGAGGCTTTAGAAAGCATTATAAAGTCATGAAAAGCTGGAACTGTTAGCAAAACAGTAAATAATAAAAATCTAACAAAAAACATGACCAGTAACTTTTTCGAACTTATTTTGAAGTAGTGTATCTGAAAAAAGTGTGCTAGAAATTATGTGAACATTTTGCTAATGGGAATATTTGCTCTCTGAATTTTATAGTATTATTTTATACATTTATCACATAACATATAACAATTCAAGTATTCAGCTAATATAATCTATATTACTATATATAGCCATCCTAATCATTTTAATTAACCTACAGTGTATCAACTATAGGTTTCTAAAGAAAAAGAAAACATAGTATTCTCATATATAAATTTTTACTTGGTCAAGAGATATATAAAACATTTAAGTACTTCAAGAAGTATTTTTTCTTTTGGGGGAGTACTGTATAACATCGTATAAAAAGAATATTATATTTAAATCACACACAAAAAAACCTACTGTATTTTTTCTGACCATAGACACATGTAGGTTTTAGAGGAGGAAAATAGGAAAAAAACTTGAAGCAAAAATGTGAAGTAAATTATATTATTAAAATATTTAATAACATAAATAACAGTATTTCTCCAACTTAAGTGTAAACAGAATTCAATAGCAGCATTATGAACCATTATTCCTCCAAAATTTGGGGGGGAGTGCATCTTATAATCCAAAATACATGGTACTAGTTCACTTTTGCACATTTTGGATATTTTGCTTTTTTATTTTTTAAGGTTTATTAGGTTCAGATCATATAATATTTTAGCCTTGACGGAACTCTTTGTGATGTGTTTTCCTCAGTACAAGAAAAATTTTCCTACCATTCATTGCTTAGTCAGTGGTTGAGGTACACTCTGGAATTTTATTTGATTAAATTGTATCTTTAATTTGTGTTTGAAAGATAACTAAAGACTGCCTTTTAAATATATTTCTGAAAATATAGTTAAATCACTCATGATTTACCATAGCAGAAGCAAATTTCAGTCCTGATTAGAGAGATAGCATCTAATTATTTGCACCTGTTTATCTTCAGGCTGAGTTAGAGTGTTTTGGGTACTGATATTCTTCTTGCCCATGTTTGTGAGTTTTTCAGTGCTTAGGACCAGAGAACAGTTTTGGTGAAAGGGGAGTTGATGTGTATAATTCTTCCAAGATGAGCAAAACACCTCTAGCTGAGCAATAACAGCCCTCTCTACTAACCAAGCACAGACTACTTGCCAGTAATGAGCTGTGCAATCTACCCAGGGGAGACACAAGTTCTGTGGGGACATATACAATGTCTGGTGGAAAGAAAGGAATGGAATAAAGACCAAGATTTTGGGCACTGCTGGGAAACATCATAATTTTAAATTTTGACAAAAGTATTATTTTATACCAGGCTAAGTCAAAATCATGGAAGCCCAATTTTTCCCATCTACCAACTAAAGCTATACTCCTTCATCTCAGGGTTGCAATTACAAATATAAACTCCAGAGTATGACTGACTTATAAATTGGATTTAACACATTTTATCTCTGTGGTTTTGGGCAAAGTAATTACTCTTTATGCACCAGTTTTTTAATATGTAAATGAAGAAAACAATAGTCACTGTTCAATAGTAGTAAATAGATTATTAGAGGTAGAATACTCAGTATCTGGTACATTATTATTATTCAATAAATATGAATTATCATAGGATACGACTGTCACTTTCTAATTCATAAAGTTCCAAAAAATAAACAATATTTTTAATCACCTCTGTCAGTAAAAGGATTACCATACTTTGAAATCAATGTCAAGATGACTCATCACAAACTTAAGTAAAAAAAAATACTAGATAATATTTCAAAGTCTTCCCTAAGTGCTTTGCTAGAGCAAAGCACATAGGGTAGCTGATGGCAAATTAAAATACAGTAAGTATACATTTATCTATTACAAACTACAATCATATAGCTCACATGATTGCATTTTTGATACAGTTTTTTTGTATTATGAGTGATTTTATTGAACATCAAAAAGGAATCTACTATATTCCTCTTATATTTTAATAATGGGCAGCTATATGTTCATTCTTCAAGCAGTTAGAGATGCTACGGAGTTAGACACCTTCCTACTTAAATTTGCTGGGACATCAACTTGAAAAAAAATAGAAACTCTAAATTTATAAAGGTAACATTCATTAATTGATTGATATATTTAAATACATATAATGAACAGCTATACCATATCAGGTATGGTATAGACACTAGATATACAAATGAATGTAAATACATATTTTTTGTCTAGTACTTATAGACCAATGACAGTACATAAATTATATTAAAAATATTTCAGAAAAACTTAACAATATACTTATTCATCAAATTTGAAGTTGGTCAGATAGAACAACAATTACTCCAGGCTGAGATTATAAACAATTCCACAATACAGTCAAGAAAAGGAGTTATAAAAGTTTCTGGTAGAAGAAATAAAATGGCCCAAATAGTGTATCTCCAGAGAGCAGTGCTATGATGCTAAAAAATATATACAATAATGACAATTAAATTTAAATTAAATGAAGACAAACTTGCAAGAACAATTGATAATATTATAATAAATATGGAATTTAAAAACCTAAGCATCAAATTGTCTTTCTTGTCAGTCAACAATTCTAATAAAAAAAAAGAAAGTACCTATATGCGTGCACATAATCTAGTTTTACAAAGGTTCTTTGTAAATCTTAATTGAAAAATCAATATATCTTCTTCTTGGAATATTCTCTTAACAAATTATTTTATATCAAGTGCATGAAACTCAGTTTATTAACTATAGAAATATTTTGGCTGCCACAGTCTTCAAAGTATTTTCTTAGATATTTTGACCACAAATATAAAAGTATATAAAATTCTGACCTATGAAAAATTTGAGATGAAAAAATAGTAACATATTTAATGATTGAGTTATTTTTATTTATAATTTATAACTTTACATTTATTTAGTTTAGTTATATCTTAATAAATACTGATTCTTCCTAGTTTAAATAACATTTTAAAAAACATAATGATTTCTAGTCAACATAAAAAATCCTGTAACATTCTAAGGCACATCTTTATCAATTTGTGCATGAGTGTTGTGTAGATACAGTTTTTCTTAAATAATAAGTAAATTACACATCAAAGCTATGTGAATTTCATGGCTACATATAATGCCAATAGTGGAGGCTAAAGCAACACTGGTATAATACTAATGTTCACCTTCTGTATAATACTGCTAGAGATCAATACTTGTTTGATTATCTGTAAAACACCTGTATTTTTTTCACAGACTATGCCAATGAACTTTTATTTATTCCACAATGGAGAAGTGAAGATTCAGTTACATTTCATATAAAATTGTTTAGGATTTCACTATGCTCAGGCAGACTTAAAATTCTTACTTTTAGATGGAATAAGCATATAATAAAGTGCATGTTTTATCTGAGGTAAATCTAATCATGTTGATGTAGAAAAAAATTAAAAGACATTAAAAAATTGCCCTGGCTGGTGTAGCTCAGTGGATTGAGCATGGGCCTGTGAACCAAACAACCACGGTTCGATTTCTAGTCAGGGCACATGCCTGGGTTGCAGGCCAGTTCCCAGCAGAGGGAACACAAGAGGCAACCCTACATTGATATCTCTCTCTCCTTCCTTTCCCCTCCCCTCTAAAGATAAATAAATAAAATATTTTTAAAAAGACTTTAAAAATTAATACACATTTACTTTCCTAAAAGACATTAAAATTTAATACACAATTTTCCTGATCTTTGATAGAGAATATATTTTAAAAGGTGTTTGTCTGTGTGAATATATGTTTACAAGGCAGAATTCTAGATTGCATGAAATAGATATTGATTCTGACCAGTTTAAGCATTAAGAGAATTTACTGAATGATTATTTACCAGGAGAACTGGGCTTAGAAAGTAGGGAAGGAAGATGGGAATCTAGAAAATAATGCTGCTGTCTAAATCATACCGCAAAAGCAATCTTTGATACCTTCTTGCCACAAGTGGAGATGGGTTGTCTCAGCTTGTACCACTATCATCACCACCAATGTAACCAATCATCAAAAATTGCCTTTGCTAGCACCTTTCCTACAGGTGTTCCTCAAAACTGATATGGCTGCCATTGCTGCCAATGTTGAATTGAATTTCTTTATTAACTCTGCTTATTTAATCAGTATGTCATATTCAAAGCTAGAAATAAGTATATCTGGTCAGCAGAAACTCATACAATGGGGAATTGTCCATGCATAAGAATGGGATTAAATTGCTTGACACTTAAGCAAGTAGAAACATCTACTACTTTTGATATTATAGGATGCCACAGCCTATATACATCATTTCTCAGTTTGCAATTTCAATTACAAAAGCAAACAAAATATATTTGTAAATGTGTTTCTAAATCCATCCCACAATTAAACAATGATTCACTTTTAACCATCCCTCACACAATTAAAAATTAATTCCCTCTCCAAAGAGAAGGAAGGAATAAAGGAAGGAAAGAAGCAGGGTTGAGGGAAGTGGTGGGGGAGGAAGGAGGAAAGGAGAAAGAGAAGAAGGGAAGATAACAAACCAACCATCTAAGCAGTATGTAGATATGTATCTCTTACTGCATTCAGGTCCAAGTTCAGCTTTCTAGGTAATATACTCTGCTTTTCGTCTTGTACCATAATGATATTCTGCAGCCTATAGCAAAAAAAATGTTAATAAATAAAAGGAAGTAGAATTAATTTAAAATACCTGAAAAATGTTAAGCAATTGCAAGCTCTTAGTTGGTTAAATTTATATTGAATTAGAGTAAACCTTTATTAATATTTTTCTCTGGACATGGCAGTACATAGAAAATCCTAGGGAATTACCTAAATTTATTTTTTTCCTGCCTCCCTCCCATTGCTCTGTAGAAACAACCATATTTCCTGTATACAGTCAAGACCAATCATCCCAATCAACAGGATAACTTCCCTTACTTTCTACTGACTCAGAGGTAGCAGCCAACGAAAAATTTTGGAGGCAATATTTACATGTAAAAGGAATAATTTCTAATTGAGGACAGAATAATTTTTTTCTCTGAAAAGTACATCTTCCCAAAGTGAAAGACCCATAGTTGTAAAAGAAAGAAAGTCAAGTCTTTGTGAGGGAACCAGTGGGTGTGATTGTGAGAGATGCCATTCTAATTCATATTCTTTGATTTTAGAACACATGCAACCTAGTTTCGTAAAGTAGCTTACCACTTACTGATAATCTGCTTTGGGTGCTATACCGCTTCTTGACATGCATAATCTCAGACTTGGAAGGAATTTTATCTTTTTGAAATCATAGCCATTTCTTCAATAAGCCATTCCTTATGCAAGTAAGGTTAACTTCTATATATTTTGCAGATAATTGAAATAATACCTTCATCAGAAAAGAGTTGCATTGGATGCTATGATGGTAAGTTGCATGTAGAATTGCTGGCAGGGTAAATGACAGGCTGTAGTAGCTCATCTTTAAGATGCTTTATTTTTTTCTCTCCTGATATGTTAATGCTATTATGCCACTGAGAACTGGTATTTATTCCTTCCCTGTTCTTGAATAAGTATGGACTTAGTGATCTTATAAGCCAATACAATGAGCTGAGGTGATATTCCGGACTGCTAAGGTTTGGTCGTAAGAAGGCTTAAAGCTTCTGCTTAGACTTCTTGGAATCTATGATTTTTGGACACTAAAGCAATGGATTTGGAAGATCAGCTAGCTACTTTCTAAGTCAAAATACCCAGAAAATGTTATACTATGAAAAGCTTAAGGCATATAGATAGAATCTGGAAGATAAATACAACATGACGAGGGAGACAGAGACAGAGAGAGACAGAGAAGCCACCCTGGAAGTAGATACTTCAACATAAGCTCATCCCAGTTGTTTTCTAATGAGTTAGAAATTAACAGCCTATTTAGAGATTTTTGTTGGAATAGACAACCAGCATCATGGAAGATAAAGAAACTAGATCCAAACATAATAACTCCTATCATGAAAACATATTACTAGCTCTTCAGTGAAGGAAAAGGTTTATTGTAGTGAATTTCTCACTGAATGGTTGTCTTGTCCACTCTGGTTTATAACACCATGTCAGCTGCTTGGGTTGTTCCCTGCCCCTGATAATCTGACCACTGAGAAGCAGTGAGAACTAGATTGGCCCGGGTATGGTCTTAATTAATTGATTACTAATTACTTTTTTTTGACCCATGCACAGTCTCCTTTGTTGCCATTTTACCTACTTTATTCATAGATCTATCAAACGGGCTTGGAGTTGAGGGTGATTGACATCACCTTTATATTTAATCAGTAAACGTCTATCATGGGGATCTATAGAAAGAATTCATGTAAGACAAATCAAACCTGTTTTTAGTAGTTATCCCTCAAAACATTTGCAAGTGTCCTTCTCACTAATCTTGCAATCTAATTTCCTCCATGTCCATGTTCAAAACCATCACATAGTCACTTATATGGCACTAGCATAGATCCTTACCTCAACTTCTTTTATTTCCAGAAAAATTAACAATCATATACTCTGTTCAGATTTATGCCTTTTCCATTTATCCATTTATATATCATTTTTGCATTGAATTGAACCTTAGCAACAATCTTCCAGCTGATTTCAGCATGCCAAAAACATTAATCTGTGAGCCAGAATCAGTCAACTACTCATAAGTATTTGCCCTTGAAATTGTGTGTGTGAGAGTGAGGATGTTAATTAGTGTGCATCACCCTGATGATAGAATGCCCATAGGTATTTTTTATGTAATGTCAGTTGGATATATGAAATAACACACAAGTAGGTCAGATACGATGGTCCCTAGCATTCCATGACTAGTCATTCAATCTTTAAGTTCTATTACTATACCAAATAGCTGTTTTTTTTAAAGGAAAGTAGTTATTTTCTAAAAAGGGAATGTCTTGACTTCAAACTGAATGGACTCCGTTATAATTCTGTTATCAGAGACTTCTCCAGCCTCTTTACACATCCTTACCCATTGCAGACATAATTGGATGGCAATGCTGCTTGCAGTTTTGCCCAAACAAGGCAGAAAGCTTTGCTGTGTGCTGAAAGCCACCTAAAGCTACCAATTAGTTAAGCCATTTATAGGATGAATAAGAGCACTAGAATAATTTATTTTTAAAAATGCTAGAAAACTCACCAATTTTACAACTTTCTTAGTAAGGTGTGACATTGTTCTTCATTTTGGAGGGGGTATGTCATATTTCACAAATAACTAAAAATTTATTATGATGTTAGCTCATAAGTTATGTCTCAGACCTCAAGCATGCATATATTTTGTTGAAGCATTTAGAAACAGCTCTATAGGGCTATTTAACATTATTTATCATAAATGATCAATTGTGATAATGCTTTATGTTAATTTCCATATGAGAAAGTATCTTGAATTTATAATGCTTTAGAGCCAGGTAAACATTAGGGACNTGCTGTGTGCTGAAAGCCACCCAAAGCTACCAATTAGTTAAGCCATTTATAGGATGAATAAGAGCACTAGAATAATTTATTTTTAAAAATGCTAGAAAATTCACCAATTTTACAACTTTCTTAGTAAGGTGTGGCATTGTTCTTCATTTTGGAGGGGGTATGTCATATTTCACAAATAACTAAAAATTTATTATGATGTTAGCTCATAAGTTATATCTCAGACCTCAAGCATGCATATATTTTGTTGAAGCATTTAGAAACAGCTCTATAGGGCTATTTAACATTATTTATCATAAATGATCAATTGTGATAATGCTTTATGTTAATTTCCATATGAGAAAGTATCTTGAATTTATAATGCTTTAGAGCCAGGTAAACATTAGGGACAGGTAGGATATGATATTTTCTCTTCCTTGCAGTAGACATAAAAGTATTTTCCATCCTAAAATTTGCATACTAATTGCCAGTAACTGATTTGCTTAAGGAATATATTCATATCACAAATATTAGCTGTAATTGCATTTGCAGGTGATTAATTTTTAAAACAATTCCATTGCCATTTTCAAATAAAAATCTATACATATAATGAAAATCTGGATGAATAAATGACATAGGAAGAGTATTTTACTTTTATTTCAAAATAATGAAGTGAGGTAATTTTAGTAGCTACAAAATTCAGAAATAATATTTATGTGTCTAGTTAAGACAAAAACTTGTTATTTAAATGACTCAGTAGAGTTTATTCAGAGGTATTTTGGTTCATTGAATGTATATATTACAGTTTTAATGTTATAATTATAAAGAAACTCTCCACCCATATATAGTTCATCTACTAGAACAGTAGTATAAATATACTGAGGACTCTCTAGGTCAATTGCAATTAGTGCTTGATAGGAGTTTAATTAACAACAAAGGAAACATGTTAATGGCACCGGATGTTTTAAATTAATAGCCTATCTAAATTAATTATGAACATAATAGTCATAAAATATATTTTTCAAAACAGAACTGGAATTTCAAAATGGTTAGGAAGAAAGTAGCATCTTTATTATACTTTATTTTTACATATTTCAGTCTTAAAACTGAAATTAAAATTTATGAATTACAGCCTAAAAAGTTAAATATTAGCTTCCAGCCAAAGTGGGGTGTAGGTAGATAAACTTTGCCTCCTCACACAACCTAAAGGAGGACAACACCAAATTTAAAACAAAAAATAACTAGAACTGCAGAAATATCAAATGGTATGGAAGTCCGACAACCAAGGAGTTCAAGAAGAAATATTCATTCAGACTAGTAGGAGGGGCAGAGACAGGTAGTGGGGTGGAAAGGACACATGGTAAGGTGGTGGCTGGACGAATGGGCAAGCAAGGCAGCAGCTGGCAGACCAGGCATTCCCACATTTGCTTGTGGGTAAATTGGGAGGAACAACCAGGGAATGAGATGGATTGTACAACCCAGGCTTCCAGCATGGGAAAAGAAAGCCTTAAAACCTCTGGCCATAAAAATCTGTGTGGGTTGTGGCAGCAGGAAAAGCTCCCAACCTTACAGGAGAGTTCCTTGGAGAGATCCACAGGGTCCTAGAACATACACAAACATATGCACCCAAGAATCAGCACCAGAAGGGCCCAATTTGCATGTGGGTAGTGAGAGAAGTGACTTAAAGCAGTCAGGGAGCTGAGCAAGCAGCATTGCTCCCTTTCTGACCCCTCTCCCACATATAGCACCACAATGCAACAAGGTGGGTTGCCCCACCCTGGTGTATACCTACAGCTCCATCCCTTACATTTAGCAGCTGTGCTGAAACAAAGAAATATGGCCCAAAGAAAACAACAGATCAAAACTCCAGAAAAACAACTAAGTGACAATGAGATGGCCAACCTGTAAGATGAAGAGTTCAAAACACTGGTAATCAGGATGCTCACAGAAATAGTTGAGTATGGTCATAGAATAGAGGGAAAAGTGAAGGCTATGCAAAGTAAAATGAAAAAAAAATTATACAGGTGACCAACAGTGAACAGAAGGAAACCAGGACTCAAATCAATGATTTGGAGCAGAAGGAAGAAATAAGCATCCAATCTGAACAGAATGAAGAAACAATGATTCAAACAAATGAGGAGAGGCTTGGGAACCTCCAGGACAACTTTAAACCTTCCAACATCTGAATCATAGGGGTGCCAGAAGGTGAAGAGGAAGAGCTAGCAATGGAAAATTTATGTGAAAACATAATGAAGGAGAAATTCCCCAATCTAGCAAAGGAAATAGACTTTTAGGAAGTCCAGGAAATTCAGAGGTCCCAAAGAAGTTGGACTCAAGAAAGTACATTGTAATTACATTACACAAAGCACATTGTAATTATATTACCCAAGATTAAAGATAAGGAGAGAATCTTAAAAGCAACAAGAGAAGAGGAGATAGTTACCTACAAAGGAGTTCTCATAAGACTCTCAGCTAATTTCTCAAAATAAACCTTGCAGGCAAGAAGGTCTGGAAAGAAGTATTCCAAGAAATGAAATGCAAGGACCTACATTCAAGATTAGTCTACCCAGAAAAGCTTTCATTTAGAATGGAAGGTCAGGTAAAGTGCTTCCCAGATAAGGTCAAGTTAAAGGAGTTCATCATCACCAAGTCCTTATGATATGAAATGTTAAAGGAACTTATCTAAGAAATAGAAGATCAAAACTATGAACAGTAAAATGACGCCAAACTCATATCTATAAATAGCTGAACCTAAAACAGAAAACAAAAACAAACTAAGCAGATAGGTAAAACAGGGACGGAATCACAGAAATGGAGATCATCACGTAGAGGGGTATGAATGGGGAGTGGTAGTGGGGAGAATGGGCAAAAGGTACAGGGAATAAGAAGTATAAATAGTAGATACAAAATTAGAAAAGGTTAAGAACAGGATGTGGAGAAACCAAAGCCCTTACATATGTACAACATATGGATATGAACTAAGAGGGGAATGCTGGTTGGAGGGGGGTGCTGGTTTATGCAGAGGGGAATAAAGAGAAGCAAAAATGGGACAACAAGTGTCCCAAAAATGGGACAAATGTTTAGCAAGTCGGAATATCACAAGTTCCAAGCCAGGGAATTGCACCTACTCTTGTGATATTCAAGAAAAAAATCTCACCTGGAGGAACAGCAGATACGGTCATGCCTGTGATTACTCACTTTACAGGGGAGCTCACTGATGGCAGCAGATTGGGCAAGAGAGGCCCTACTCCACCTCTGGCCTTGGCACTACTTGTAGGTTTGTGGAGGGCTTAGCAGAAGTGGAGGGAATAGCAGTGGTATTTGAATGTTCTACCTGTTTATTATAAAAATAGAGTTCTTGGGAGGGCTGGCACATCAAGATATAGATTGTTTTCCTCAGTTCTCACTGCCACTGGCCAGTCAGCCATCTGCTCTCTGAGGTCGTGGAAGGGCCATGTCCTGAGATACTACACACCATACTCCCCCCGTGACAAATTTTTCTTATTCTTAAGTAAATATCTTAGGTCTATAAGTCTCTGTTAAACTTTAGATGCATTTACCCAAATATCTTCAAAATATTTAGAAATTTCCAATGCTAAATTTCTAACTAGACCTGTTAACCTATTTCACCTTACATCTTCTCTTAGTGATGTCTCCATCTTCCTAGTTGTGATTAAAAATCTTAAATTAACTTTAATTTTCTCTTTTGGCCACATTACATCCAATATGTTAAAACATCTGGCTGCCTTTTCCTTTCACATGTTATAGATGAACCTAGCCCCCACTTCCACCACTGGGTCTAGTCTGGAAAAGCTGCTATCCCTGTCCCCTAGATAGCGATGATAACCTGCTGACTTCCCTAACTACTTAAATCCTTTCAATCCCTCAGTCAATTCTCAGCACAACTGGCAGAGTTTTATTTTATAAATATGTCAGTTTACATGCCTTTTCATGGTTTCCCATTTTAATTAAAGTCTGCATAATGGTCCATAAGCCTACATGCATAAGACCTGCTTGTGTCTGTGACAAGATTTTGTACTACTCTCACCCTTGGTTATTCATTTCTGTTTACCTTGATCAGGCTGGTTTTCAACATCCCAGGGTTTCCCTTGTCTCTAAGGCTTTGCATTGGCTATTGACTCCTCTGTGCATATTTGATGTTCACTGTTTTATTTCCTTTAATTTTTGCTCATGTTTCACCTGATCATTGAGACCTCATCTTATACCTTTCATTTTTATTCATTTTTTGTAGCTGAGATTAAAGTTTTATTTTAAAGGGAAATATGAAGATTTTTTAGAGCATTATTGCAGTTGAAATAGAATGAAAATTATATTTTAATTTATTTACTTTAATTTATTTTTATTTCATAAAGTCACTATTTTTAAATTAACGTATTTTTTCAGTATTATTTTGTATTTGTTTCAGGTATACAGTGCAGTGGTTAGACAATCATATACTTCACAAAATGTCCACCCCTGATATTTCAGTACTTACCTGGCACCATACATAGTTATTATAATATTTCCTATGCTATACTTACATCTCCGAAACTATCCATCCGTACTTCTCAATTCCTTCACCTTTCACCTGGTCCCCAGCCCCCTAACCCCCTGACAACCATCAGTATTCTCTGTATCTATGAGTCTGTTTCAGTTTTGTTTGTTTTTTATTGTTCTTTAGACACCATATATAGGTGAAATCATACAGTATTTGTCATCTGACTACTTTTAAAATCACAAAACTCCTCATATAATCTGATCTACTTATTCTGTTTTATGCTTTCCTCTGCATTCTATTATTTTAAATATATACCTAATTTACATGTTGCTGTCATTTCTCACACTATAAGGTCTATAAGTTAGGCATATTAATTTGTCTTTTTCTGTGTTTAATCCTTGGCATTTAACATAATGCTTATTAAATGATTGTTAAAGAATTGAGTTGGGTGGCAGTCCTGAGATTACTGGAAACTCTGTAGATTATAAACAACATTAGGGTAAGTACTATGTTTGTCTCTTTCTGGCCATATCATCTCTGCCTAGCATAGCACCAGGAATATAAAATTAAATATATGGTAATATAATGAATCACCTCAATAAAAATTTCATGTATTGAATGATTATCTTCCCCAAAATTCATATGTTAAAATCTCAACGCTAAAGAGATAGGGCCTTTGGAAAATGTTTAGGTAGAGGGTGGAACCCTCATGAGTAGATTTTACTGGCCTTATAAAAGAGGTCTGAGAGCACACTCTTTATTTATCTTTAGAGGGGAAGGGAAGGAGAGAAGGAGAGAAATATCAATGTATGCTTCCCTCTCATGAGTCCCCTGCTGGGAACTGGCCTGCAACCCAAGCATGTGCCCTGACTGGGAATTGAACTGCGATCCTCTGGTTTGCAGGCCTGCACTCAATCCACTGGGCTACACAAGCCAGGGTGAGAGCACACTCTTGCCACTCACCATGTGAGTTTACAGTCAATGGTGAAGAAGTAGGCTCTTGCCAGACACCAAATCTGTTGGGGCCATGAATTTGGACTATGCAGCTTCTAGAAGAGTGAGAAGTAAATGTTTGTTATTTACAAGTAATCCAGTTTATGGAATTATTTAATAGAATGGACTAAGGCAACAATTTTATTTAGCAAATATATTAAATATATATCATTCTTCCATATATGTTTGATAGTATAACTATTTTTTCAGATATTAGACATTTACCCAAATAAATTATGTAAATGCTGTGTATAAAATAAGAATATTTCCTTTTAATAATTTTAAACATTTGAAATAGGTAGAAAATGGTATTATGTAAAATATATAGCTTTATGTTTGTGTGTATACATATGTACATGTATTTGTGTTCTGTATAGTATACTCATATATTATAGTTTAGTAAGTAGTATCAACTTATAGTCAAAGAGAAAATTTTGTGTGAATGTTAATGTGCCTTTTACATATACAAACATCTAAAGACATAATGTAATTTTAATCAAATTAATATCATGTATTTATGACCACTATAGATTCAATCAAAAAAATCAACTTAAACCAAACTAAAACATATAAAAGTAGATAATTATTGAAGATAACTAATTTATGTGATTATAAATTGTAGTCATTTTGCTTGTGTAACAACTAAAGTTTCCAAACAAGTAATCAAGCTCTATAATTAAAGTATATGATAAGAGGGTGGAAATGCAGTTTAATTAGTGCTATTCTTCTTTTCTGGTACATTTGTTCCTCCTTTGTCCTCAGTCTGTCCCTTAATATTGTATTATGAGTGCCAAATTAGCTCATAAAAATCAACCGGAATCTAAAGACAGGGGGAAACACCTGTCATATTGTTGAAATACTCTAAATCTAACCTGATAGTGAACCATTCATTTTAAAATGCATCCATATATTTTCATGGTCAATATGAGCATCACATAAAATAACAGTGTGATGATTTAGTTTCAGTTTTTTAATCTTAATATTTTAAAAGTGAGACATTATACTCATCTGTTAATGACTAGATTATTCAATTACTTCACTCATCCATTTACTTTAGAACTGTATGCTGAGCATATGTGAAATCATATTTAAAGCTTACTTATGCTAGAGAAGCTTATAATCGAAGAGCAGAGGCAGATATGTAAGGCTAATTACAGAACCCAGATCAAAGTAAATTCAAAGGTAAGGGGGCATAAAAAGAGATGGTAGGGATGAAGGGGATGTAAAGATTATATGGTAACAGAATAAATAATATAATAATTTTTGTCCAAGCAAGAAAATTCAAGAGTTTTAATCAAACTATTCAAAATATGTAATAAGCTATATATATATATATGTATATGTATATGTATATGTATATGTATATGTATATGTATATGTATAAAGAGATACCATTTCCTCTGCTGGCTATAGAGCCTACTTGGCTGAGGAAATTGAAGATAGGAGAGAGTGTCTGCAGATGGTCTTCCCAACACATGTCTGTCCTGGGCTGCCAGATGCCCAAGGTCTGAGAGAAAATACTCAGAAATGTAGTTGGTCCTCTTTTTAAATGTATTAAATATGGGAGACCCAAGATGACAAAATAGTAAGTGCAAGCTACATTCACTTCCTTTCAGGACAAGACTGAAATTACAACTAAATTATACAAAAATCATCCTGAGTTGAACACTAGCTAGAAAGAAGCCCCATAACCATGGACAGACAGAAAAAACCACATCAACATATCAAGATAGGTAGAACATGTGGAGGAGGCACAAGAGGGTTGGCTATGCTCCCACAGCTCTCAGATGAAGGTTCAGAGGGATATTTCATCAGCCAGTAATGGGGGGAGTTCACCTGAAATGTGTGAGATTTAATTCCCAAGCTGTGTTCCCCAGCCTAGAGCACCAGAAACAGGGAAAGGTCCCCAAAACATCTGGACTGTAAAGCAGCTGGGTTTCTGTTTGCCAGTGAGAGATAGCTAGAGATGCAGAGAGTTGATTAAAGGGCCAACACACAAAATTTAATTTGCAGCCACTTACCCTGAGCTCCAGCAGAGAGAAGACAGAGTGGACTAGAGCAGCCTGAGGGGAGTCTGGGGTCGGTGGCTCTGTGGAAAGAGCTGAGGGGTAGGTCACCAGAAACCCTGTGCTTAGTTATTCCCCATACTTCAGAAGCCATCTTTCTTGGGTAGAGCACTCTCCTCCAATTGTCACAGGCCTGAGGGCAAACAGTAGTCCCTCCCACAGAATCCTTCTACAACCATCATGTGGAGCTTAAACTTGGCTGCTGAGGAGTAGAGCTGGAGGCAATTTCAGTGTCTACCTAACAGGGAAAGATAATTTCTGGGAGCTTCCAGACTTTAGCTGACTCTCCCTCAGGTCTGGTGCTGGTAAAAGTCGGTCTTGGTGCACAGTCTGGTTTGTTCTGCACACAACCACACCCAGTGTAGGGGAACACAAGCTGTCAATTGCTGATAGCTTCAGATTGTCCAGGGCCAGTTGTAGGCAGAATCTGACATAGATTTGCACCATAGTCTTTGCATATCTAACTAATACATAGAAACAAACACAAAAGGGAAGCCAACATGGGAAGACAAAGAAACAGAGCCCAAATTAAAGAATGAGAAAACTCTCCAGAACAGGAAATAAATGAAATGGAGGCAAACAAATGATCAGATAAAGAGTTTAGAAGAATTATTATAAGAACACTCAACAGTATGAAAAAAGACTTAGAAACCATAAAAAAGGACCAGTCAGAAATAAAGATGCAACACCGAAAATAAACAATACATTGGAAAGAATAAATGAAGGTAAAATGAAGCAGAGAATCAAATCAATGATTTGGAAGAAATAAAACACCCAAGCAGAATAGCAAAAAGAAAAAAGAAGATTAAAAAAAAGGAGATCTTAAGAAACTTTGGGACAACAAGAAGCATAACAACACCCATATCATGGTGATATCAAACAGTAGAGAGTGAGTGAGGGATCAAAAATGTATTTGAGAAAATAGTGACTGGATTTATTATTATATATCCTGTTTCCAAGAGTCCCACCTCAGGTATACACACACACACACACACACACACACACACACACACACCAAAAGGAACATGATGATAAAAGATATTTCATGTGAATGAAAAGGAAAAAAAATGTTGGGCAGCAATACTTATATTTGACATAATAGACTTTAAAACCAAGGCTATAGTAGAAAACAAAGAAGGAATTACATAATTATAAGGGGAATATTTCAATAGGAGTACATAATCCTAATAAACATGTGTGTAGCTAACATAGTTGCACAAAAATACGTGAAACTTATCTTGGTGGACATAAAGGGACAGATTACAGAAATGCAGTCTTAGTGGGTATTTTAACACCCCATTAACTTCAGTGGATAAGATCTTCCAGACAGAAAACCAACATGGAAACTGCATCCTTAAATGATACAATAGATCCAACAGATTTTAGTTGATTGATATCTACAGAGCATTTTACCCCAAAGTAGCAGAATATACACACTTTTCAAGTGCACATGGAAGGTTTTCCATGACAGACCACATCTTAGGACACAGAATAAGTATCAATATATTTTAAAAGATCTTATTTATTCATTTTTAGACAGAAGGGAAGGGTGGGAGAAAGAGAGGGAGAGAAACATCGATGAGTGTTTGCCTCCCATGTGCCCACTATGGGAGGCCTGGCACACAACCAAAACATGTGCCCTGACTGGGAATCTAACCAGAGATCCTTTGGTTCACAAGCCAGCACTCAATCTACTGAGACATGTCATCCAGGGCAAGACTCAGTAATTTTAAGAAGATTGAGCCCTGGCTGGTGTAGCTCAGTGGATTGAGCGCAGGCCTGCGAACCACACGATCGCGGTTCGATTCCCAGTCAGGGCACATGCCTGGGTTGCAGGCTAATTCCCGGCAGGGGACACACCAGAGGCAACCATACATAAATGTTTCTCTCCCTCTCTCCTTCCCTTCCCCTCTAAAGCTAAATAGATAAAATCTTTTAAAAAATTAAAAAAAAAAGAAAATTGAAATCCTATCAAGCATGTACTCTAACCACAGTACTATAAAACTAGAAATTGATCACCAGAAAAAAAACTGAAAAATACACTAAGACATGAAGGTAAATGACACGTTATGGTACAATTAATGGGTCAACAATGAGATTAAAGCAGAAATCCAAAGATATCTTGAAACAATGAAAATGAGAAAACAACAACCCCAAATTTGTGGGACACAAGTAAAGCAATCCTAAGGGGAAATCATAGCATTATAAGGCTATCTTAAAAAACAAGGCTTGAACAATATAACTTTATATTTAAAAGAACTTTAAAAATAAAAACAAAGCCCAAAGTGAATAGAAGAAAGGAAATAATAAATATCAGAGCAGAAACAAATGAAATATAATCTTACAAAAAGATATAAAAGATCAATGAAACCAAGAGTTGGTTATGTGAAAAGAAAGACAAGATTGATGAGCTTTTAACCAAACTCACTGAGTGAAAAATAGAGGGAACCCAAATATGTAAAATCAGACACAAAAGAGAAGAAATAATAACTGACATGAAAGAAATACAAAGGATTTTAAGAAAATATCATGAGAAAATATATGCCCAGAAATGGGACAACTTGGATGAAATGGATAAGTTCTCAGAAACACAAAATCTTCTAAAACTAAGGAAGAATCAGAGAATCTGAGTAGATGGATTACACCTAATGAAATTGAAGCAGTAATGAAAAATCTCCCAGCAAACCAAAGCCCTGGACCAATAGGATTCACAGGCGAATTTTGCCAAACATTCTAAGAAGAACTAACACCTCTCTTTCTCAAAATATTTCAAAACATTTAAGAGGGAAGATTCCAAGCTCATTTTTTAGGCCAGCATTATCCTACTTCAAAAACCAGATAACAACACTGCAAAAAAAGAAAATTATAAGCCAATATACCTGAGCAATATAAATGCTAAAATGTTCAACAAAATATTAGCAAACATAACACAGAAATACATAAAAAAGAGCATACACAATGATCAAGTGGGATTTACTGAGGAAATGCAAGTTTGGTACAACACTCTAAATAAATATGTTTGATACACCACATAAAACAAATGAAGGATAAAAGCCACAAAATTATATCAATACGTGCAAAAAAAATCATTTGATTAAATCCAGCACCCATTTATAATAAAAACTCTTAGCACAGTGGGAATAGATGGAACATACCTAAATAAAATAAAGGCCGTATATGACAAACCCCTGCCAACATTATACTCAATAGGCAAAATTACAAGGATTCCCTTTAAGATTGAGAACAAGATAGATATGTCTTGTTTTATTTCTTTTGTTCAACATAGTACTGGAAGTCCTAGACATAGCAATCAGACAAGAAGAAGAAATAAGAAGCATCCAAATTGGAAAGGGAGAAGTAAAACTCTATTTGCAGATGACATGTTACTGTACATTGAGAACGCTAAAAATTCCATGAAGGAACTAGTTGAACTGAAAAATGAATTTAGTAAGTTATCAGGAAACAAAATTAATATCCAGAAATCAGTTGCATTTTAATATGTCAATAATAAACTATCAGAAAGTGAAATTAAGAAAAAATTTCCACTCATAATTGCTTCAAAAATAATTAAATACCCAGCAATAAATTTAACCAAAGATGCAAAAGACCTGTACCCAGAAAATTATAAGACATTGAAGAAGGTGCAAATAAGTAAAATCACATATCATGCTCATGGAAAGAAAAAATTAGCATAACTAAAATGTCCATTCTACCCAAAACAAAACTATAGATTCAACACAATTCCTATCAAGCTTCCAATGACATATTTCATACAACTAGAACAAATACATAAAAACATTTATATGGAACCACAAATGACCCTGCAGAGCAATGGTAATCCTGAGAAAGATGAACAAAGTTGAAGTAATCATACTACCTAATATCAAACTATACTATATGATGATAGTAATTAAAACAGCATGGTACTGGCATGAAAGCAATGCATAGATCAGTGAAACAGAACTAAACCCATACCTTTATAGTCAATTAATGTTCAATAGAAGAAGTAAACAGATACAATGCACTCAAGACAGGTTATACATAAACTGTGTTGGACAATTTGAACCATAACTGCAAAGAAGTGAAACTTGACCATGTTATTACACCACAAACAAGAACAAATTCAGAATCAATTGAAGATTTAAATGCTAGACTTGAAACCATAAAAATCCTAGAAAGAAAACACGGGCAGTAAAATTTCAGACATTGGTTGTAGTGGTATTTTATTAGATATATCTTCTAAGGCAAGGGAAACAAAAGAAAATACAAGCAAATGGGACTACATCACACTAAAATGCTTTTTACGCAGCAAAGAAAACCAGCCACAAAATAAAAATGCAGCCCATGGAATGGGAGAGCATATTTGCCAATACATCTTGATAAGGAGTTAATATTCAACATTTATAAAGAACCTGTAAAACTCAACACCAAAAAATCCCAAATGATCCAATTGAAAAATGAGCAAAGGACTTGAATAGACATTTCTCCTTAGAGGACATATATACATGGTTAACACACATATGAAAAGATGCTCAATATCACTAATCATCAGACAAATGCAAATTAAAACGGCAATAAGATATGACCTAACACTGGTCAGAATGGCTATTTTTCAGTAAGTCAACAACAAGTGCTGGCAAGGATGTGGGAAAAGGGGAACCCTTTTGTATTGTTGCTGGTCATGCAGATTGGTGCAGCCACTGTGGAAAGCAATATGGAGATACCTAAAAAAATTAAAGATGGAACTGCCTTTTGACCCAGTGATCCCACTTTTGGGAATATATCTGAAGAAATACAAACCACTAATTTGATAGAACATAAGCACTCTGTGTTCATGGCAGCCTTATGTACAAACACCAAGCTGTGGAAGCAGCCCAAAGTCCATCAGTAGATGAGTGGATAAAACAACTATGGGACATTTAAATAATGTTATACCACTCAGCCATAAAAAATAAGGAAAATTTACCCTTTGTGACAGCCTGGGTGGACCTGGAGAACATTATGTGAAGTGAAATAAGCCAGAAAGAGAAAGATAAATACCAAATGATTTCACTCATGTGTGGAATCTAATGAACAAACAACTAACATGCAAAGCAGAGACAAACTTGTAGATAGAAAGCAGGATGACAGCTATGGAGGTTTATGCAGAGAGGGATAGAGCAGAAAGGAGAAAGAACTCATGGACATGGACAATAGTGAGGTGATTGATGGTAGTGGGTGTAAGGGGGAAATGGTAATGGAAAACAGTACAATACAAATTAATAAAATAAAAAATTATAATTAATAGGGATAAGGAATAGAGTATACTTAAAATTGTTTCTTTGTAATGCTAAATTTTTCATTGCAAAACTTGATTTTTTTCTTTACAACATACTCAAAATTGTAATTCTAATTGTAATAGGAAAATTCTGGCACACACATCTGCACAAATATAAATGAAAAATACCCGGCTGGTGTAGCTCAGTGGCTTGAGCACGGGCCTACGAATCAGAGTATCGTGGTTTGATTCCCAGTCAGGGCACATGCCTGGGTTGCAGGCCAGTTCCTGGCAGGGGACTCACGAGAGGCAGCCATACATTGACATTTCTCTCCTTCTCTCCTTCCCTTCCTCTCTAAAGATAAATAAATTAGAAAAAAATCTTAAAAAAAAAAGAAAAATAAATGAAAAATAAAATTGCTCTTTAAGTCACTAAAGCCCAAATTTGCATAATAAATGAAGCTATATTGTTTTTATAGCATGTTGACATTTGGCTTGTTTCTTTTATCTAAAATTCAGAAATGCTCAATTTCAGATACACTTACCCTATTTATAATTTACTGAACATTTGACCTCTATTGTAAATCTTTTTTGAAATATATAATTCAATAATACTAATATTTTTGGAGCAAGATAAACATTGTATAAACTAAATTAATGATTCACACAAAATATCAAATAACTATACATTTTAGAAACATTATTTTATTCATGTATTTCTCATTTATTGCCATAATTAAATATCAGAGATGTATAATTAGTAGCACTTCTTGATATATCCCTTGGTCAACATTATTAACCAGGGTTAATGGGAGTGTATCTTCTAGAAAAGTATATTTTATTACCTTGATATGACTTCTTAAATAGAAGGTAGTAATTTTCAGTGAATTCTGTCTTCTTATACATTAATCTTTCTGTTATAACAGGACAATTTTCTGTAGTTGTTATCCTTCAAAGTAATAGGTTTTCCCCCAATATTATTTATTTTAACAATAGGTAAGGAATTATAATGGATGCAGTAGAAAACATATTATGACTTGAAAGTTTGTGAAATGCTTTTACAAAATTTATTTTTGTAATTTATATACATGAATTCTCTATAAGCAATAATTAAACATATTTCTATGTGCAATTAAATTTTATTTATAAAGTATAAAATATTGTGACAGTGTTTCTAATAAACAGTATTTATGTGTATAACTAAAACATTGTGAATAGTAGTTATTTCCTTTTTATTGACACTGCAAACAAAGTGAGCTAAAGACAGCAATACACTGTAGAGTCATGCTTTACTGGAAGTCTTCACTACATGATCAACTTTTATGTCATGTTTCCTTATTTCAGACCAAGGTTTTCATGTTAAATTTTCATTCTCTCATTATAGTGACAGTAATAATATTCTATTCTTTATATGACAGAGTCTGTGCACTGCATATGCATGAAGTCTTAGAAAATATCCTTTAAATTATTGCTTATATTAATCACTTGAGAGATTTATACAGTGCCAGTTTCTAGACCCAATACCGTGAGATTTCTGATTATTTCTAATGAAGTATGTCTAGGGACTATGCTATATTTTGAGAAACACTGATTTTCATGGCATAGTGAAAATGAAACACACAAAAGCATAAAACAAATGAATTGTGAGTAAAACTTAGTTTTCCCCTTAATCGACATTATTTAATCAGAATTGTAACTATTGAAAAACATAGTATATCTAAATGAAAAATATTTTATTCTTTTAACTCTTGAAGGGAAATGTCACTTAATTTTTTCCTATGTAGCCAGTGAACACATATTATTTAAATACTTTTTATGCTACAAACACCAGAGATACACAAATTGATGTCAATATATCTAACTTATAAAAACTTCAGCTGTAAACAAAACTGTATTTATTTTTATACATGCATATCTTTACACATTGATTTCAATTATCTCTATAACAATGTAGGACACAGAAAACAAAAGAGAAGTAGCATTTATGTATACTTCTATGTGATATTATTCTTCAGTATTTGCATGCATGTGGGTATGCCTGTGTATGAGTACAAACTAACCAGTCTGTCAATCTATTGTGTATTTCAAATATACTCTCTATTAGTAATGGGAGGAAAAATGCATAATTAAGTCTACCTGATGAAATAAGAAAACTCTGAAAAGAAGGCTATTTTGTGTAATTTTTTGTACAGCAGGACAGAATGTGGGCAGGAAGTAACATGTATGTGCACATGCATTTTAATTCACATGGAAGAGGTTATTTGTACTGAACTTTTTTGTTATCCTATATTTATTGATTTATTGCTAGTAACTATGATAATAAAAAATAAACAAAGACAAAAAGGGAGGCTATGTCTGAATAGGTGTATTATTTATAACTTATAATAAGTAGTATAACATATTATCACTTATTACTTATAAATATTTTCTATGAAAAATTTAAATTTTAACACTGGGAAATATGAAACAGTCAAGATTTACTGTTTATATTTTAACACAAGTTAATTTTTTTTGCCAAAGTTAAAAAATGAAAGTTCACTCTGTAGACAAGGAAAGAAAAAACACCTAAATGCATAACTCTGATAATTAACTGATTTTTGTAATCCTCTCACCTTGAGTGAAAATAGAAACTGTAACTTTTCAAAAATCAACAGAACATAGCAAAGGTGATAGAATGTCACTCTGCTGAGTATTTTGCTTTGTATAAGACTCTGTTGGTCTTGAAGAAGCAAGCTATTATGACTACTCTTTCTCTTTAAAAGTCTGATGGGACATTAATTTAGAAGTCAGTGTGCCATCCGTTCATGAGTCTATTACTATGCTTCTAATTTTTGCTGGTTTCTTCAGGGTTTTCTATATATAGTATTATGTCATCTGAATTTAGCACAATTTTACTTCTTCCTTTCCAATGTGGATGTCTTTTATTTCTTCTATTTGTCTGATTGTTGTGGCTAGAACTTCCACTACTTTATGGAATGATAGTGGTGAGAATGGGTATCCTTGTCTTGCTCCTCCTGATCTTAAAGGAAAAGCTTTCAGCTTTTTACTATTGAGTATGATGGTAGCTGTGCACTTATCATATAGCTTCTTTATCAAGTTGAGCTAAGTTCCTCCTATTCCCACTTTACTGAGAGAACTGTCATAAATAAATATTAAATTTTGTCAGTTGTTTCTCTGCATCTATTGAGATAATAATATGATTTATATTTTTTGTTTTGTTAATGTGATGAATCACATTGTTTTAATGGATTTTGAACCATAAATTTTATTTTCCAGTATAGATCCCATTTGATCATAATGTATAATATTTTTAAGGGACTGTTGAACTTAGTTTGCTAGTATTTTTGGTTGAGAATCTTGACATCTATAATACTTGGGAAAGTTGGCCAATAATTCCTATTTTTTGTAGTGTTTTGTTTTTTCAGAGTTTTTTTTTTTTTTTTTTTGGTTTTGGTATGACGGTAATGCTGGCCTCGCAGAATGAATCTGGGTCCATTCTTTTTTCTTCAGTTTTTTGAAATAGTTTGAGATGGATAGATATTGATCCTTGTTTAGGGGCTTGGTTGAATTCAACTCTGAGACGATCTGGCCTGGGATTTTGTCTGTTGGGTGTATTTTTATTACTGTTTAAATTTTAGTACTAGTAATTGATCTGTTCAGATTTTCTGTTTCCTTGTAAGTCTTGGAAGGTTGTATGACTATTCAAATTTTATTTTTTCATCTCCTATTTGTTATCATGAAATATATATGTGCATACACTACAATATTAGATATTCTTGTATTATACTAATACTGATATAACTGCAATGCATATATGTCATATTAGCTGTATTTATGGCTGCTAAATATCACTGCCAGTATTTTACTCAATAATTTCATTAAGAGGAAAAATAATACTTGATTGAGAAAGCAACTTTGAGTGACTACTACAAAATATCATTGGACATGGAAAGTGGCCCATATAAAGGGCTAGCATGCTATATTAAATTATATTGAAATGACAAGGTATTTGGTTATATTCAATTTTTTGTGAATAAGTAAAATTATTAAAATGTATTATTTTATTTTTTACAAACATTTAATTATATTTCTAGTTTTATTTAATATTTTCTATTGTGGGGTTCTCTTGAAAGCCCATAAAATATGTCTGTAAATAAAAAGCATTTAGTCATAGCAGTGTCCCGTGCAGCTCATTTGCTTGGAGAGATGGCCTGAAACCAAAAGGTCACAGATTCGATTCCTGGTCAGGGCACATACCTAGGTTGCAGATTTAGTCCTCAGTCAGGATATGTGTGGGACAAAACCGATCAATGTTTCCCTTACCTATCTTTCTCTCTCACCCTACTTCTTCCTCTTTCTGGAATCAATATTACATATATACATATGTATAATATTAATTATACATATATGTGTGTGTGTGTGTCTATGGAGTTATATAAAATCAGAAAAAGGTGTTGTCAGAAAACAAATAAATATTTTGTACATTATTACATAAAAACAATTAGCAAATAAAATATAATTATATTTAATTCAATTTAGTTTAAAATGATTCAGCCTTTTAAAAATATGTATTTTATTGATTATACCATTATAGTTGTTCTAATTCACCCTTCATTCCCCTCCACCCTGAACACCCCCTCTCCCACCATTCCCCCCCTTATGTCCATGTATGTCAAGTTCTTTAGGTTCTATATTTCCCCTACTATTCTTGCCCTCCCCCTGTCTATTTTCTACCTGCCATCTATGCTACTTATTCTCTGTACCTTCTCCCCCCTTCTCCTCCTCCCACTCCCCTGTTGCTAACCCTCCATGTGATCTTCATTTCTATGGTTCCGCTCCTGTGATCTAGCTGTCCTCTTAGTTTGCTTTTGTTTTAGGTGTGGTTGTTAATAACTGTGAGTTTGCTGTCCTTTCACTGTTCATATTTTTATCTTCTTTTTCTTAGATAAGTCCCTTAAACATTTCATATAATAAGGGCGTGGTGATGATGAACTCCTTAAATTTGATCTTATCTGAGAGGCACTTTATCTGTCCTTCCATTCTAAATGAAAGCTTTGCTGGATAAAGCAATCTTGGATGGAGGTCTTTGGATTTCATGACTTGGAATACTTCTTTCCAGCCCCTTCTTGCCTGGAACGTCTCTTTTGAGAAATCCGCTGACAGTCCTATGGGAACTCCTTTGTAGGTGACTGTCCCCTTATCTCTTGCTGCTTCTAGGATTCTCTCCTTCATTTTAATCTTGGCTAATGTAATTATGATGTGCCTTGGTGTGTTCCTTCTTGGGTCCTACTTCTTTGGGACTCTCTGAGCTTCCTGGACTTCCTGGAAGTCTATTTCCTTTGCCAGATTGGGGAAGTTCTTTATTATTTGTTCAAATACGTTTTCCACTTGTTCTTTATCTTCCCCTTCTGGTACTTCTATAATTTGGATGTTGGAGCGTTTAAGGATGTCCTGGAGGTTCCTAAGCCTCTCCTCATGTTTTTGAATTATTTCTTCATTCTTTTCTGGTTGGATGTTTCGTTCTTCCTTCTGGTCCACTCCCTTGATTTGCGTCCCAGTTTCCTTTCCATCACTATTGGTTTCCTGTGCATTTTCCTTCATTTCTATTGGTTTAGCCTTCATTTGTTCCTCTAATTTGTGACTAAAATTCATGTAATGGGTGCGAATAGACCAAAACATGGCTAAAGAAGAACTCAAGCCCCAGAGCAAATAACTCTAAGTGACCAATAAATAGCCAACCTATCAGATGCACAGTTCAAAACACTGGTGATAAGGATGCTCACAGAACTGATTCGGCCTTTTGTGAGTGTCTATAATCACCTGGAAATCAAGAAGACTGAAATCTAATATAAAGAAAGAAAAAAATGCTACTATAATACATAATATATTAAGTTTAGTTTATAGTCAAATATCTTTATTTACTGATTATGTACCTACATTGTTATTAGAAAGTTTAGATTCAGTAAAGTTAGCTTTAAGGATTATATAACCAAAAGTCAACAATTCTACATCTTATTCTGTTGCTTAATTATAAAATACTAAAATAATCTGTAAAAGTAAATGACAGGCAGTTTTACTATATAATTCTTTACAATACTTGTTTATACAGTCATATAATTAGATATAAAAATTGTTTTGTAATTTAGGCAGTAAAACTGTGAATACCTTATTCCTCTGTTAAGCATTGTGATTGTTGTACTTTCAACAAATCACTTAAGTGTATTTTTAAATTGGATAGTTAAAATGTAGATCAACATTCTTTACATCACTAATTGACTTCATTGTTTTGGTTACTTCAAAATACAGCTTATTGTTCCAAATGCACTCATGCATTCATGAAAGAGTTTCTATGAGTTCAGGTATGAATTTCAGCAACTATTTTTCTGTCCATGCCATATTGAGAATATTTTCCCAGAAATCCAGATCATAAAAAATAATGGCTAACAGATTACATTTATCTTATGTTTTCTAACACAGGGCAAAAAGCTGTGCATATCTGCTTGGGTTTAACTGGTCCAGTAGGATGGTAGGATGGGAACTGGCTTATAGAAAGGTGGGGTCTGCAGGAGCAGATGTGTAGAATATACTGGTAGGCTAACAATTCCAGGGCAATTTGCAGTCAACAGACAGATTTCCTTTTTCCTCAGAGAAACCTCAGTTTTTACTCCTGGTCTTTCAAATGATAGGATAAGGCCCAGTCAGCTTTATTTTATTCAAAATCAAGCTAACCATATCTACAGAATACATTCACATTTCCATCTAGGTTTGAATTTAACTGAACAATGATACTGAAACCTGAGAAAATTGATTCAAACTAAGCATAACAACATGTGAAAAAAAGATAAAAACAAAATATTTTTTCTTAGTACATACAGGGTAATTTCATATGTCCCCTGCTGGGAAATGGCCTGCAACCCAGGCATGTGCCCTGGCTGGGAATCAACCCGTGATCATTTTGTTTGTAGGCCCATGCTCAATCCACTGAGCTACGTCAGCCAGTCATACAGGGTAATATAATTATTTAGCTTATATTGGAAATAAATGCAGGTGCAACCATATTTATTGCTTTAAAATAAATATAACATTAATTAGATTAATTTATGTAAAAATAATTTTACATTTTATAATTAATGCTGGAAATAATTTAATTTCAACTAAGTCATACACATGAATAAACAACAATAATCTATTTATAATGTTCCGTTTTAATTCCATACTTTTTAAAAGATTTTATTTCTCTTTAGAAAGGAAAGGAAGGAGAGAAGGAGAGAAACATCAATGTGTGGTTGCCTCTTGTGTGTTCCCCTGCTGGGAACTGGCCTGCCACCCAGGCATGTGCCCTGACTGGGAATCGAACCTCGATCGTGTGGTTTGCAGACTCGTGCTCAATCCACTGAGCTACACCAGACAGGGCTAATTCCATATTATTCAAAATAAGTTTTATGTTTACAGTGAAATAAAGATAAAATGCCATGATATGTTGTTTTGTGTCTGTGAAGAAACAACATAATTTATCAGGGATGCTCATAGTTATACAATATTTTTTAAAGATTTTATTTATTTATCTTTAGAGGGGAAGGGAAAGAAAGAAAGAGGGAAATATCAATGTATGGTTGCCTCTTGCGAGTCCCCTGCTGGGAACTGGCCTGCAACCCAGGCATGTGCCCTGACTGGGAATCAAACCATGATCCTCTGGTTCGCAGGCCTGTGCTCAATCCACTGAGCCACGCCAGCCAGGTCTAGTTTAAATATTTTTTTAATGATTTACTTTTTTAAAAGGTTTTTTAAAAATATTTTATTTACTTATTTTTTAGAGAGAGGGGAAGGAAAGGAGAAAAAGAGGGAGAGAAACATTAATGTGTCATTGCCTCTCATGAGCCCCTCACTGGGAAGCTGGTCTACAATTCTGTTATGTGTTCTGACTGGAAATTGAACCTGCAACCTTTTGGTTGGCAGGCCTACACTCAATCCACTGAGCAACACCAACCAGAGCTTATTGGTTGAAATATTAAAAGTGTTATTGAATTATAGATATATTTTTATGTTAACTTTAAAAATAAAGGTATTTTTTACATATTTTTTGAATAGGTTGGTCTTTAGAAAAATTTCTGCTGATACAATCAAATCATTTAAGTTATAAAAAAGCATTGAGAAATTTTACTTTTCAGCAGGCAAATAATTTTTAAAATAAGTGTTGGAAAATAGATCAATTTTATCTTTTAAGTACTCAAGAACATTATTGAAAATATTTATAGATTATCTACTGATGACTTTTTTAACCATTTAGTTATAAGAAAACATTTCAAGAATACAATAATAGTCCCAGTCCCACCAGAAACAAATAAAAGAATAATAAAAACAATTGTTATTTTTTAACATGATACATTAATTGGATTGGGTAAAATAAGAAATATTTTTAATAGATGATTTTGCTACTTATATGATATACATGGCATGTAATAGTTCCAGTAACAAAATGTCTTCCAGTTACAAAGTAACTCAAATAGGGCTCTGCAGGAGAAATAAAAAAAAATTGAAAGACAAAATAATATATTGTCTTTAATATATTGGAGCATTTTAAGGCTATAATTGATGTTACTTAAGATTGTTAATTTTAAGATGCCAAGACTTTAGCACACACAATATAATATACAAATGATATATCATGGAAGGTATTCACAGATGTATTCTACACTTGAAAACTATTAATATATAATTTTAAAAAATAAATTAATTTATTGGACTGACATTGGTTAACAAAATTAATTATACAGGTTTCAGGTGTATAATTCTATAATACATCATTTGTATATTGTATTGTGTGCTTACCACCCCAAGTCAAGTCTCCTTCTGTTACCATTTATCCTCTCTTTTCCCTCCACTTTTCCTCAGCCCCCTCCCCTCTGGTAATCACCATGCTGTTTATTATCTGTGTCCATGTTTTTCTTTTTTCTTTGCTTAATGCTAGTCCTTCAGTTATTCGTTTACCTCAAACAGTTCATTCTGTTTTAGTTTTAATTTACATGTTTGATTGCTCACCACCATTATATATTTTTAACTTTATCAGGCATTTTAAAGTTGTAAATTATACTCATGCCAAAGTATTTCACTTTTTAAGGAATACAGTATATACAAATATAACTTTTAAAGAAACATAGTGTATATAAATATATAAGTGTTTAAAAATTAAAATATGTCTCACACTAACTGGAAGTTAGATACCGTTTTCATTATTGCATGAGTTTTGTTTTATATATTTTTTAGTTTTCTTTAAGGGAAACAAAGCAATTACTCCATTACTCCACACTTTTCTCCCCAATGATGAGGCAAGATTCATATGTCACATTCTTTTTGTTGACCTTAACATGATATTACATTGTGATTTTTGCAATCATAGTAATTTCATCTTTTTAATTTGATGTAAATAACTCTTCTTTTATTTATAATAAAACCAAATGTCAACATATTTCAAATATCTAAAGGTTTTTTGAGAATTAAAGATATTTTTAAATAAAATTAATAGGATAACATTGGTTAACAAAATTACATGGGTTTTCTTTTATAGCTGAGTAGTATTTCATTACCATTTGTGACAGCATGGGTGGACCTGGAGAGTATTATATATGCTAAGTCATATAGGCCAGTCAGAGAAAGACAAATGTCATATGATTTCACTTGGATGTGGAATCTAATGAATAAAAAAGCTAACAAACAAAGTAGAAACAAACAGATAGATACAGAGAACAGACTGAAACTGCCAGAAGGGGAAGGGTTAGAAGCAGGGTGAGAAGGGTAAAGGTATTAATATAAGAAAATACTAATTTTATATAATAATTTTTTAAAAAATAGAATGCTTAATAAAGCTAATTTTATTATTAATTACAATTTGCTATATATTTAAGTATATAAAATTTCATGTTAAGTTACACATCTATTTTGTAAATATTGGTTTGTAGCTCTCTGGGAGAGCTGAGGTAGAGAAGTCTATGAGTCAATGAGTCATATGAATAAAACAACTGAGATTTTGAATTAGCAGTCATAGTACAATAAACCCATGGTTTGTTGTTTCTATTATGCCATCTCTTTACTGTGGTATTATTATGTTAGAAGCTGAATGGTTCAGAGAACTTTAGAGTACTTAAGTAGAGTACTTTAATTGGGAAGTATACATATATATTTTTTAGATTTTATTAATTTATTTCTAGAGAGAGGGGAAGGTAGGGAGAAAGAGAGGGAGAGAAACCTCAGTGTGTGGTAGCCTCTCACATGCCCCCTGCTAGGGACCAGCCTGTAACCAAGGTGTGTGCTTTGACTGGGAATTGAACCTGTGACACTTTAATTTGCAGGCTGGCACTCAATGCATTGAGCCACAACAGCCAGAGAGAAATAGGCAATAAATGTATACGTAATTGAGATAATTTTGTTCAATGACCAAAGCAGAATATTCTAAATTCCGGACTTGTTTTTATGCCTAAATTAAATAATGCATTTTATATAAAGTTTTGTATACATTCATTTACAATTATCTGGTCAAGAAAATAGGTTTCAATATTTTGGATGACAATATAAAATTAAAATATAGTAATTAATAATTCATGAATGGTGAAGGGATAGTAATTAGGGATGTACTTCTGGGAAGTTCCTTCAGGGGGAGGTGTTTTTTTTCCATTTCTGGAACTATGGGTATAAATATACAGTCTAATAGTTTCATTACTGCAGTACATAATTTAACCTAAACTATTTGCTTGACATTTTATTTTAAAGGAAGTTTTGCTTCCATTTATGACACAACTAATGATGAAATTGTGCACAATCTAGTCATTTACCCCCAGAAAAAATATCATGGAATGAACTTAATATTCATTGAAGGTAACTTAGGGTTTTAAGGAAAATTAAGAAAAAAAAAAATATATATATATATTTCTCCAATCCTTTCCATGGTGACAAATACACAGGGTAATCATAAATTACAATCCACTAATTTCTTCATTGCATAAGTGAAAAGGTATGAGAATGTTCATTCAGTTGGGAAATCAAACTGACTTTATAAGACCACTGTGAAATACTGGGAAATGCTACATAATTGCTATTTTGAAAATATAAATTTAAATTTATGTATGCATTTTGGGAAATATTTATCTTGTATTTCTGCATGTTTAATAAAAGCAATTTATTTCAAAATAAATCATTCTGATATCCTAAAAAATAGTTCAAACTTAATGGATGATCTAATATGGTAAAACAAGGCTGATGAAATTAACATGTGAGTTCATTTTTTTCTTATTTAATTTTTTCTATTGTTGAAGTACAGTTGTCTCCCTTTGCCACCATGACTTTCCCCATCCCACACACCCCAACCTGCCATGTAGTATTTGTCATTGTCATTCCTACTGCCCTTTGTCATTGTCCATGGGTCCTTTATAAATGTTCCTTGATGACCTTTTCACACCTTGCCCCTGTTATCTCATTTCAGCCTCCCCTCTGCTTAATGTCAGTTTATTCTTTCCATATCTCTGGTTCTATTTTGCTTTCTTGTTTTGTTTTGTTGATTAGGTTCCACTTATAGATGAGATCATGTGGTATTTGTCTTTCGCTGACTGCCCTATTTCACTTAGCATAATTCTCTCCAGTTCCATCCCTGCTATTGTTAAGCATAGGAGTGCCTTCTTTCTTTTTGCCATGTAGTATTCCATTGTGTAAGTGTACCATAGTTTTTTGATCAACTCGTTTCCTGATGGGTACTCAGGTTGCTTTCAACACTTGGCTATTGGAAATTGTGCTGCTATGCATATTAGGGTGCATAAGTTCTTTTGAATTGGAGTTTTAGGATTCTTGGGGTATAATTTCAGCAATGGAATTGCTAGGTCAAAATGCAGTTATGCTTTTAGGGTTTTTTTGTTTTTTTTTTCTTTTTAAATTATACAGAGCTCAGATGTACAATTTTATAACACATCCTCTGTGTATTGTGTTGTGTGTTCCCCACCCCAAGTCAAGTCTGCTGTTCTTTTATTTTTTTATTATTTATTTATTTATTTTTTAAGAGGGGAAGGGAAGGAGAGAAATATCAATGTATGGTTGCTTCTAGTGAGTCCCCTGCTGGGAACTGGCCTGCAACCCAGGCATGTGCCCGGACTGGGAATCGAACCGCGATCGTGTGGTTTGCAGGCCCATGCTCAATCCACTGAGCTATACCAGCCAGGGCTGATTTTAGTTTTTTGAGGAAATTCCATATTGTTTTCCACAGTGGCTGCACAAGTCTGCATTCCTACCAATGATGCATTAGGGTTCCTTTTTCTCCACAAACTTGCCAGCACTTGTTTATTTTAACCAGTGTAAAGTAGTATCTCACTGTGGTTTTAATTTGCATCTTTTGAATGGTTAGTGATGCTGAGCACCCTTTCATATGTCTCAGTGCCCTCTGTAGGTCCTCCCTCAAGAAATGTCTGTTCAGCCCTTTTGCCCATTTTTAATTGGGTTGTTTGTCTTCCTGGAGTGGAGGTAAGTTCTTTATATATTTTGGAGATCAGATCCTTGTCCAAGGTATTATTGGCAAGATATTATTATTATTTATGTTATCATAAACATATTTATGTTTACCCAAGGTAAACATATTATTGTTATGCCAAGGTATTATTATTATTTATGTTATCATAAACATATTTATGTTTACCCAAACATTCCGTAGAGAATGTTTTGGTTCCCTAAGGAAAACCAGATACTTTCTTTCATTGTGCAGGAGCTTTTTATTTCGATGAAGTCCCATTTGTTTATTCCTTTCTTTATGTCTCTTGTTCTAAGGGATACATCAATGAAAATATTGTTGTGTGGAGTAGCTGAGATTTTCCTGCCTATGTTCTTCTCTAGGACTTAGTGATGCCATGACTTATATTTAAGTCTTTTATTCACTTTGAGTTTATTTTTGTGTATGGTGTATGTTGGTGGTCAAGTTCCATTTTTCTGCATGTAGCTATCCATATCTCTCAACACCACTTGTTGAAGAGGCTGTTTTTACAACATTTTATGCTTCTGCCTTCTTTGTCAAATATTAACTGACCAGAAAGACATAGGTGTATTTCTGGCTCTCTATTCTGTTTTATTGATCTATGTGTCTGTGCTTATGCTAGTGCCAGTATTTTCTGATTACAGTGGCCTTGTAATATAGTTTTATATCCGGTATTGTAATCTCTCCTATTTTGCTCTTCTTTCTCAAAATTGCTGCAGCTATTTGGGATCATTTATGGTTCCACATAAATTTGTGAATTGTTTGTTCTATATCTGTGAACTAAGTAATTCGTGTTCTAACAGGGATAAAGTGCTCAATTTATAAATTACTTTGGGTAGTATGGACATTTTGATGATGTTAATTATTCCAATTCATGAACATGATATATGCTTCCATTTACTTGTTTCTTCCTTAATTTCTTTCTTCAGTGTTTTGTAGTTTTCTGAGTACAGGTCTTTTACCTTCTTGGTTAAGTTTATTCCTAGGGACTTTATTTTTCTTGTTGCCATACCAAATGGGATTTTTCCTGATTCTAATCTTGATATTTTTGTTGGTGTACAAAAATGCCTTTGATTTCTGAATATTGACTTTTTATTCTGCTACTTTGTCAAATTCACTTATTAGGTCCAGTAGTTTTTTTGGTGGAGTCTATAGGGTTTTCTATGTATGCCATCATGTCATCTGTGAACAGTAACAGTTTTACATCCTCCTTTCCAATTTGGATGTGTTTATTTCTTTTTCTTGTCTGATTGCTATGGCTAAGAATTCCAATACTATGTTGAATAGAAGTGGTGAAAGTGTATGTCCTTGTCTTGTTCCTAATCTTAGGGTGGAAGCATTTAGTTTTTGCCCGCTGAGTATGATGTTAGCTGCATGTTTCTCATATCTGGACTTTATTATGTTGAGGTATTCTGCCTCTACTCTTACTTTGCTGAGTGTTTTCATCATAAATGAGTGCTGTATTTTATCAAATGCTTTTTCCAAATCTATTAATATGATCATGTGATTGCTTTCTTTTATTTTGTTTATGTAGTGTATTACATTTATTGATTTGTGAATATTGTACAATTCTGGCATCCCTGGGATGAATACCCCTTAATCAAGCTGTATGATCTTTTTAATGTATTGTTGGAAAGTTGCCAATATCTTGTGGAGGATCTTAGCACCTATGCACATCAGCATTATTGGCCTGCAGTTCTCTTTTCTTTGTCCTGTTTTGACCTTGTTTGGGAATTAAGATAATACTGGCTTTGGAAAAAAATGGTTTGGGAATTTTCTTTCCTCTTGAATTTTTTGAATAGTTTTAAAAGAATAGAAGTTAGTTATTTTTAAATATTTGATAAAATTTGACTGTGAGTATATCTGGCTAAGGTCTTTTGTGGGCAGCATGTTTTTTTTATTACTACTTCATTTTCATTAGTTGTTATTGATCTATTCAGGCTTTTGGCTTCTTCATTCATTTTTTAAAGGTTGTATATTTCTAGAAACTTTTCTATTTTTTCCCAGATTTTCCAATTTCTTGACATACAGTTAGCTGTTCATAGTAATTTCTTTCAATCCTTTCATATAGGTCATGTTGTTTGTAACTTCACTTTCATTTCTGATTTTATTTATTTGAATCCTCTGTCTTCTTTTCTTAATGAATCTGGTTAAAGGTTTGTCAATTTTGTTTCTCTTTTCAAAGAACCAGCTCCTGGATTCATTGATCCTTCAAACTGATATTTAAGACTCTATATCATTTAATTCTGCTGTTATTTTGATTACTTCCTTTCTTCATCTTGCTCTTAGGTTTTTTCCTCTAGTTCTTCTAGATGTAGAGTTAGGTTTTTTTATTTGAGATTTTTCTATCTTATTTAGGTAGGCCTGTATTTTTATGAATTTTCTTTTCGGCCTACTTTTGCTGTATCCCATAGGCTTGGGGTTGTTGTATGTTTATTTTAACTGGTTTCTAGATACTTTTTGGTTTCTTTCTTGATCTCATTGTTAACCCATTGATTATTTAATAACATGTTATTCAGTCTTCATGTATTTGAATGTTTTTGAGTTTTTCCCTTGAGGTTGGTTTCTAATTTCAAGCCATGTCATCTGATAAGATACTTGATATGATTTCAATTTTCTTGAATTTGTTGAGACTTGTTCTGTGGCCTACAAAGTGGTCTATCTTTGAAAATGCTCCATATGCATTTGAAAATAATGTATACTTCATTTCTTTGGGGTGAAAGGTTCTGTATATATCAATTAAGTCCATTTGTAAAAGGTGAAAGATTTATACGATTTGAAGAGAAACGAGAGTATAAGCCCATTTGGTCTACAGCACAGTTTGTTGTCACAATATTTTTTTTATTCTTTGTTGTGAAGATTTACTCATTGCTCCCATTCCCTTGCAGTGACTGTGTTGCTATCGGTATTTTTCTTGAAATCCTCCAATTTTCCTTATATATTTAGGTGCTCCTATGTTGGGTGCATATATGTTTACAAACGTTATATCTTCTTGTTGGATTGCCCACTTAAGCATTAGGTTGTGACCTTGTTTATCTCTTGTTATGGTTTTTGTTTTGAAGTATCTTTCACCTAATATATGAATTGCTACCCAAGCTTTTTTCTCATGCCCATTTACTCGGAATATGTGGGGGCAACTTTGCCAGTAAGTCTCCCCATCTGTCACAGATGAAAATGAAACTGTGAAGACATGATCTGCTTGGGGAGGAAAGGGGTCAGTCTCTCAGAGGAGAAAGATAAAGAGCCTTTTCCTCAATAGAATTTCATTGGGTTCATTTTGCACAGGAATACAGGTAAGGATCAAACAACAGACAGCATTCAAAGAACTATGAGGACTTATTCTCAGTCAGGGTCAGATAGCTAAAGAGCCATAAAACTTTGAGGAACAAACTTCTTGCTTGGACTCTTATTTTTTAAATGACAGCATTCTAAACAAAGCAGGTTTCACAGGATTTTACATATTTTTTTTTTTTAGGCCAGATCACCCCAGAACCTGCTCTAATGGCAAAGAGCTGCACTGTCTTCCCAGTCATAGGTTTTCAGGCTTAAGTGGATTAGAGCTGGAAGCACTTCTCCCCGATGGAAAAGGGGACTCAAGCTATGTCAGAATAGCCAGGAGGTGAGGGTCCATCACTCCCTTTGCTGAAGCCCCTGGAGTCCTTCCTTGAGGGCCTCCCAAGTGATTGTGTCTGGCTTAGGTTGCCCCTTCTCTGTGGAGTCTTACCTGTCACTGACTAACCAACCAAGCATTGAGGCAGAGATGGATGAAGCAGAAGCAACACTCCTGCCTGGGAGATAAGCTTTGTCTCCTTAGTGGCTCACAGTCCAGAGGTCACTCCCTCAGCCTTATCCATGGGGGGGGGGGGGGCAGTTACAACTCCTGAAACCAAGCATTGCTGTTCCCAACAGGAATACATTTTTTATTTCAGCACTTTCAGCCTGTGTAGATCATTTGTTCTGAGGTGGGTCTCTTGTGGACAGCATATATGCAGGTTATATTTTTTATCCATTGGTCTACCCTATGTCTTTTGTTTGGAGCACTTAATCTATTTACATCTAAGGTTATAATTAGTAGGTACTTATTCATTTCCATTTTTCTTTGTATCCATGTTCCTTTCTAGCTCTCTCTTTTTCTTCATTTTCTTAATTTAGTACCTTTAGCATGTCTTGCAATACTGATTTGGTGGAGATATACTTTTTTAGCCTATTTTTGTTTGTGTTTCTTTGTCTGGGAAGCTCCTTATTTCACTTGCCATTTTAATTGAGAGTCTTGTTGGGTAGAGGATCTTGATTGCAGGTCTTTTCTTACATTACTTTGCTTTTATTACTCGGAATATTTCATGTCATTTTCTTCTTGCTTGCAGTATTTCTGTTGACAAATCAGATGATAATTTTAGCATTGCTCTCTGTTATGTCACTAGCTGTTTCTCCCTGTCACATTTAAGATTCTCTCTTTGTCCTTAAATTTTGCCCTTTTAATTATAATGTGTCTTGGAGTGGACCTCTTTGGGTTCATCTTGACTGGGACACTCTGTGCTTTCTGAACTATGCGACTTTGTCCCTCACCAGGTTAAGGAAACTTTCTGTCATTAATTCTTCAAATAGGTTTTCTATCCTTTGCTCCTATTCTTCTTCTTCTGGTGTATCTTTGATATGAATATTATTATGTTCCATGCTGTCCTGCAGAACCTTATGTGATGTCCAAAGGAAAGAAAATTATTTTGAGAACATAGAGGGAGAATAAAAGATAAGAGTGAGGAATGAAAACCAGGTTAAAAGAGAAAGAGTCAAATTTAAAACAAAAACAGAGGGGAAAAAAGAGAAAGGCAAAATGGGGTAGGAGAGGGGAATGTTAAAGTATGAGATTTGAAATACAAAAATAGTGAACATGCACAAATAATATTGAGGAAATGCAACAACAATAAGCAACAGCAAAGATTAATAGAGGTGGAGAGAGAATAAGAATATTATAAGAATGGGAAAAATAATGCGAGATTACTAATGACAAGAAAAATGATTTTGAGAGGCTAAAGGGAGGAGAATAGGAAGAATACAGAATAAAAACAGTGCTAGAAAGAAAATAAATAAAATTTAAAACAAAAATAAGAAGAGAAAACAAGAAGAAAAAATGAAATAAGGGAAGAGCGGAGTAAAATGTGAGATTTGAAGTTAACTAGATTTGAAAAAATAGTGAAATAATAAGGACAAACTTGAAGAAAAAGCAAAAAGAAAAATGTTTAAAAAGCAATGCAGGAGAAAAAAGATATGCTAATAATGAAGCCATGGTAGAATTTGTCCCAGCAGAGTCTAGTGTTTGCCACTGTATTCTCTTTATGGATCTGCCCCTGTCAATATTAGATTGCCTCAGTCTAGCCTTAGGCAGCCTTTTCAACACTGCAAGAGATCCACAGGCTTTGGCTGTCTTCTTCAGGCTTGGCTGTTCATCATTGTCCTGCCCTACTGACTTTCCATCAGTAAAGACCCAGGAGTGGTTCATCCAATGTCCGAATACACTTCCAGTACCACCTTCACCTGCCTTCAGAAAGGTCTATGGTTCAACTGGGAGGGTGGAATACCTGGGTCATCTGTTCAGTATTCAGTAAAAATGGTGGAGTGTTTCCCCACCCATTTATCTTTGTCTGTCACAAATTATTTCCAATAGCGTATGGTTTCTGGTGATTTAGCTGTTCATTTCCTGTGAGGAGCCAACCTGTGTAAAAGAGGAGCTCTTTCCTACTTGGTGCTAATAGCAACTCTGCCTAAGAGCCAAGGCTGGGTAGAACCCTGAACAACCCTTGTTGCTTCTGTCTCTAATTTCTCTGCTATGCTGGCTTCAGTGGATCAGGCTCTGAGGAACAAACATCTCATAATGTCTGATAGGAAGTTCAGCAAATAACCTTTCAGAGCTTCTCTATCTTTCCCCTCATGATCTGCACCCAGCAAGGGTTCCTGAGCCTGGTTTCACTGATCTGTGGAGCCTGCAATCCTGCACATGAGGGTTGGGCACACATACCCATGAGGTGACCTGCCTGGCTGCAATGAATCTCAGGCTTTCAGCTTCTAGCTGTCCAGTTCCCAGCCTGCTGCTCTTGCAGGAGACTCAGTCTTGAACACTCCACTCTGCACAGCCCACTCTTCACCAGGTATGCTAGGTCAGGTCTCATAGTTCCTCAAGTATGGCACTTCCTGTTTTTCCTGCACAGCTCTACTTAGTGGGACCAAACTTGCTTTCACTCTGCTTTCTTCATTGGCAGAGCTGCTGTGTCTGTTCATGCAAACACAGGGTCCCTGCCCAGTCTCAAGTCTTTCCTCAGTTCCTGTTTTAAAAGAGTCTCTATGTGGCCCCCTCACCAAGCCCTGAGCCAGTTCTCTGTGTACCCAACCTCCCCAAAATGCACAAAGTCTCTCTTGGTCAAGGCTGATCACAGTTTGCCAGTGCTTCCAACAGCTGTATATAGAGTTTCTCTCTGGAACTCTTTTGAATGGCAGTGCATCTACGGATGTGATGCTTGTGATGTGTGTGTATCCTTAGTCTACCAGACTATGAGAGACTAAGTCCTTTCAAGTACCTCCCAAGGATTGGTGGTTTCCCTGTGCAGGACCAAGGCCCTGCTCTGGGAGGAGAGCGAGCCACTAAGCGATGTTTTCTGATTGATCTCTCCTCGTTACATATGCCTTACGCAGAGAATTTTCCTCTCAACCTATAAGATCTCTTACCAGACCATTCAAAGCACCCCTTGTACTCCTTGGCTTCACACATTCCTATCAGCTGCAATTGCTTTGATTCTTCAGGTCACTTGTCAGAAGATCAACTGAAAATCTATGCTGAAGGCACAAGAAAGTGGGTTCAGCTTCCACCCACTGGGCTACCCTGCTCTGCTCTTTTTAAGTTTATATCATTTGAAATTTTTGTTAATTTCATAGCAAGTATGCATTAACTAACATTATGGCTATATTGCTAATATTGGTACTCTATTGCTAATTTAAATTCCAAATTTGATTTCCATGTGAATGTAGTTTGAAAACATGAGATTTGAAACATTTCCTACTGTAGTTTTATTTTTAGAGGCCAAGGGGAAACTTCTTATTCTGAGAAAGAGTCATGTTTTCATGTTTTGCCTAAAGTGTGCAGGATAAATATTCCCAACTCTTTCCATCAAAAACATGATCACTGATGCTAAGTCTGCTAGTTAAATACATATGCACAGTACAGTTGATGTAGACACGGATCTGAAGAAGGGAGAGGAGTATTCAAATGTGTTATGCCTGGTTGCATAAAGTGAAAATAGGAAAATATAGCATTTAGAGTGTGATAGTATGCATATAAGCACGTGTTATTGGTAACATTACAAAGTAGGCATAGCAAATTCCTCAAAGTTGAACTACCAGAAACATAGAAAATACTTATTTTTTCTTTCCACCAACTCCAAAAATGTGAAAATGATACCTGAAGGTTGCATTTAGTCTAGTGAGAAATTAGAAGTATACGGTTTTCACCTTCCCTAATTCTTATGAAATTTAATGTTTAATCCCAATGGAATTAAAAAAAACAAATTCAAAGACTAGAGGCTGTACTATTAGGTATATTGCATAATGAGTGCAAAATTTATCTTACATGCCGGCTGTGGCTGTGATTTTAAACATGACCTTGGGAAGTATGGTGCTGCACTTTTAAACATGAATCATCCAAGGACGATGTGCTTTTAATACATTTTGAGTTCCTAGTAGAAAAGTTATGTTTGTTGTTGTTTAACTTGAACTAATTTGGTCCTACAGCTTTTAAGTTTGAATGCACCATATTTATATGATTGTTTATATGACAAATTATATGTAAAAGTAAAACATTCGTTTCTCCTTCTAAGAAAAAATATAGCTAAACTGACACATTATGTGATTATCTCCCTAAAACTCTTTGTGTGTTTAGATTATTTATAAATATTGTTCTAAATATAAAATGTTAAAATCAAAGCAAACAAGATCCTTTTTATTTTTATATATCCAATATTTTGTTTTTGAAAAAGAATATTCATTTTAATAAGCTAGCATCTGACTAGGGATAAATGCTAAGCATTTGAAAGCTTGCTTATTTTGCTTTAATTTTGGAGTCTCTCATACATTTATATTGGTTTGCAGTCTTCTAAGTATCCAGGGACCTGAACAATCATTCCTTGAAGCAAGATGGATGTTTACCAAGCTTGGGATGCACTTATCATGGCAGCAGCCCCAACAGTGTAAGTGACTTCTTTCTGGGTGGAAGGCCCAAGTGTATACATAGATCAATGTACTTCTCCAGTGAATGATCACTGGGCAGATTCTTATTAGTCAATTTATTTACTTGATTGAAGATGACTAATCAGATTGTATTTTAAAGAACTCTCTTAGTTATTAATTTGAGCCAAAGGAAACAGGGACGTTTATTCACCTTAGCCACTGAAATCGTGTGCAAAGAATTGGACATTTCACATTGCCATGCAAATATGCTGGTTAAGTGTGGAGAAGGAATATAAAGTTTCAGCTGTTGTGTTGTCTAGGTGCAAGTGCATATAAGCCTTTGATCTTTAAGGCTTATGGAATCTGTAGTTAACTGATGGAAAATTTACCTTCCTCCAGAAGTGTATTTTGCAAAATGATTGTAAATGTGCTTGCTAAATACAAAACAAATTTAATAGATAGTTGAGATTGTGTTGACTTCAGAAACATTGTTTATTAAACAAAAATTTATTCTAGCAGAATTATATTTTAACATTATGTTTTCTCATGAATATATTGATTAATATTGATTGATATAGAAGTATTTTATTTTTAAAGGAAATGTTCAATGAATGTTACATACTTAATTTGAAATACAGTTCTTTTCCTGATAAGCTATTTTCACAGAAAGACATGGTGTATAAAAAATAAAAAAATTTAACATAAAAATCTTCAAAAATATTGTTTTATTCTATCAAATTTTAAATAAATTGTTAGCTATACCATTATATCTTCAGAATGTCTTGTGGGAGCTGGGGTAAGACCATAATCTGTAGGGAATTTTCTTAAATATATTTTCAGAAGGTACGCATTGTTTTACTTTTTAAGATATTCAGAGAAAATAATCCTATTTTTAAATTATGTAATCATTTTAAGAATTAAGGAAATGTAGACAGTCAAGAAAATAATATTTAGGCTGAGAGAGGGAAGAGAGGTGGGGAGGGCTGGGGAGATGGGAAGGGGTGGGGTAAAAGGCAGAAAACTGTACTTGAACAACAATAAAAAATGTTTAAAAACTTAAAAAATAAAATAAAAGTTAACATAAAAAAGAAAATAATATTTTAAAATAAGCCCCAACTCTAACTCTCAGAAATAATAATGGATTGCATTAATTTAAGCAGGTATATTTTTACGTTTATTTGAACAGAATAACATAAATGCTTTATGAAAACAGAATCGAATAATATATGTTATGTTTACTTTTAGAAATGATGAGCAGAGAGGATGGTTCATGAAACACAGAATCAATATATTGAATGCCTATCTGTTGCCCTTCATCTACTGCTAGGCTGAATCCCAGCAACTTTAGATGTACCTTCCTGATGTGAGCAAAGTCATAAGCTCTACTGTAGACAAGGAGACAGGTGGCACCAGAGGACCAAACCTAGTGACCCACTCCTTAAGCAAAAATAAGAGCATTTTCTGGAGATATTTTGGCCTCTAAAAATAAGCAAACAACTCTGGCCTGAGTGAGTGAAGGACCTGCTGATGCCTCCAATGCCAATGATCACAGGCTGCGACCAGGTTTTGTTCTCTCTACCCCTGTAGCTGCTGCCATTCGGAATTTGCAGATGACAGAAATTTGCCGGTGAAAAGACAAAGGAACAAAGGCAACCATTTTCACTACTATTAGGTATTCTTAAAATATTTATTAATTCCAATGTGTGAATATTTTCATACATAGTGCGTAATTATGATAGTTTAGGATATTTATAAATGGCATAAATAGATTTCTAGTTGTCCTCTGACATTAACCACCCTCTTTTTAAAGGTAAAACAAGAATTCCTAATATTCAGCATGGTCTCTCAGAATGAAAATATAATTTAGCCTAACTTGTATTTATATGTGACTAAGTACTGGCCAAGGAGACTGAGATACTATAATTTATTGGCTTGTCAAGTTAGTTTTAGACATGTCAGAGATCTCACCCAGTATTAAACTTCACTAGTAAAATCACGGTCCTCAAGTAATAAATTTGAAGCATTGTGAAAAGTGGTCCAAGACTTACTTGTGGCCTCCCAGGGTGATCCTCACTGTATCAGACTCACTCTATCCCAATTTAAAGGTGAATTATGGAGAGATGTATGCATCTACAGTTCTTATACAGAAGCTAGTCATTTTAGTTATGAAATGTTTTCATTTTGTATTCAGATGGTGAAAGAACTTCAGTGATATTTTCCAGAGAGACATTTTCTATAAATCCATAGATTTTTTGTTTGTATCTTATAAACAATCCTAGACAGCCTCCTAAGTATTTCCTGTTAAATATGCCCCATACATATGGATTCTTAATAGCAAATATCATTAGTTTGCTTGCCAGGGACTCCGATTAGCATGTGTATAAGGGCATTAAAGCAGGTCACTTGCTTTTTTTTTTCTTTCCTTAATGCAGATTGTATTCTTAACTCTTTCCTTCTAAGATATATAAGCAGAATCAGGTCTATAAATTCTTGCCAGTATCTATAACATTAGAGAGCATTCTTGTTCTTTCCTCATTCCAAGTAAGTTCTGGATGGGGATAGGAATCCACCATGTGTTATGGGCTTTGATATGACTCAGAGAATGGAAAGTGCCAAGTAGAGTAACGAGAACAAAGGTCTGAGTTCTGGTTCTTTTGGAGCGACATACCAGTACTAATATGCCTACTTTCAGCCATTTTTAATATCAAAGAAAAGTAAACATCTATCTTGTTTAAATTCATGTTATTTTAGAAGTTTTGAACTCTAGTTTTTTTTAAAGATTTTATTTATTTATCTTTAGAGGGAAATGAGAGAGGGAGAGAAACATCAATGTATGGTTGCCTTTCATGCATCCCCTGCTGGGAACTGGCCTGCAGGGAACCTGCCTGCAACCCAGGCATGTGCCCTGACTGGGAATCGAACCGCGATCCTCTGGTTCGCAGGGCCGTGCTCAATCCACTGAGCTACACCAGCCAGGGCCTGAACTCTAGTTTTGAACTAGTGATTACCAAAAAAAAAAAAAAAAGGAATCTAAAACTAGAGTACTGTACATGAGAGAAACAAATATAACACTGAAATAATAGGAACAGACAAATAATAGGAATCTGAAAATACTTGTTATATACTGGAAGCTGTGTCATTGTGTTATTGAATAGAATCAAAAACAGTGTTAGGGTGAAGAGTGAACTTAAAAATTTTGGTCCTGGTTGTCCATTTTTGGCCACTTCTATTAACTCCTTTAATTTTAGAAGTACTCAGCTAGAATTAGACAGTCATCAAGTAGAGATAGAAAGGTATAGAAATTTGCTAAAGATGCCGGGTGGCTAAATATCATGTAATTTGGATCCTTGATGTGTGAGGAAATGGCTTCTCTTTCCTACACCATAGCATTATAAATATTGATTGAAAATCAGAAGCCTTAGGAGATATTAAGATTAAATATTTCTGACTTATTTATAACTAGGTATGCCATGTTACTAAATTCTACCAAAGAAATGTAATTTGGTGTAGTATATGCAATTTCTGCTAACTGATCATAAGCAAAAAAGTCATTAAAATATTTTTTCTTATTTTCCACTAGTTGATTATAAATACAATTGCTAGATCTCCAAAAGTTTTGGAACCTAACAAGGCATTAGGGCTGGAGCCAAATATGGCAGCATGGCTGAATAAGCTTAGAACTCTGACCAATAAACATCATAGCAGTCTTGATTTCACACATTTTGGAAAAGAGAAACTATTAAATTCTAATAAGAAGTTTATTGTTTATATTAATCCTAATATCATAATAAAATAAAACATAACTCTTAAATATTGATAAAATTAAAGTACTAAAGAAATATTACATAAAGGAGGCCTTTAAATATTAATGGAATGCAAGTACATATAACATAGAAATACATATTGCATTCATATACTTGAAAATTTTGTGTTGGGAACATTAGGACAAAATAAGGTAAAGTTATATACTGATAAAAGACAGTTTTTCCCCATAAGAGCAAAAGTGGTAAAGGCAGTTAAATATTGACTATCAAAATTATATGAAATATATCTCCATTTCTATTTAATATATTTTAATCCTCACCTGAGGATATTTTTTCCCAAGGTTTTAGAGAGAAAGCAAGTTAGGGAGGAAGAGAGAGAGAGAAATATCAATGGGAGGGAAAAACATCTGTGGATTGCCTTCTGTTAGTGCCCTGAACAGGGAATGAAATCTCAACTTAAGCATGTTCCCTTATCAGGTATCAAATCTTCAACCTTTTGGTCACTAGACTACACTCAACTACTTGAGCTACACTGGCCAGGTTTCTATCAGCATTTTTGATTAGCTAATCTGAAAAAAATTAAAAAATCTAAAAGTCTGAGAGATAACTAACATTGTAAGAGATTAAAAACAAAGAGAAATCTGAAATTTCATTTAGGGTTCCTTTTTATTCTTACAGTGTCTGCTGAACCCTGGGTGTATTGAGCTCACATTTTCATGGCTGCACCAGGTGAGGAAGGTAAGAGAAAAAGTTTAAAGCTTACCCAAGCTTGGGCATCTAGATGAAACTACTCAGAATTTATGATTCAGTGAGGTGTGCCCTTTGTAAAAAAGGTAAATAAAAATTGAATTCACTATACAAGTATAGAAAGAAAATTTATACTGGAGAGTGCATCTTACAGAACTATTTATATCAAGTGAGTCCTCAGGTGAGTTTATGTCTTAAATCATATTACCTCATGTCAAAACACTTGATGGATAGGATTTAATTGAAAAAATTCCTGGGTTAGAAATGCCTCAAATGACTGGTAGAACTGAATGTGCATTCTATCCAGAGAAGATAACTTCAGCTCACTGTCAAAATCACCAAAACAACATAGAAAGAAGGACAGTATCTCTACATTAAAGTTAGGATGTACATCAGACAGAAAAACGAGTTTTGTAGATTTTATCTATTGGATGATTTTATCAATCATACTATTGGATGATTATCAATCATCCAATAAGTATTATAATATAAGCATGTTCAATTTTTTCAATAAGCGAGTATCTTAAAAATGGAACGAGGTAACAATGATGATAAAAATGCATTTAAAACAATCCATTTAAATTTTTTAAGAAAAAAACTTACAATAATTGAATATAAAACTCAGTGTAAGAGTTAGAGGGCTGGTAAAAATCAGCAGAAGATAGAATTAGGACATTGAACACAGATTCAAAGAAACTATCCAGAGTACATTACAGCAATGGTCCCCAACTTTTTTGGCACCAAGGACTGATTTTGTGGAAGACAACTTTTTTATGGGCCACGGTTTGTGGATGATTCAAGGGCTTTACAGTCAAGATCTCTTCCTGCTGTGCAGCTGGCCTGGCGAGTACCAGCCTCCTGCCTAGAAGCTGGGCACCCCTGCATTACAGTGAAACAGAGATAGGAAACAAGGCATAAGTCACGAGTCACCCATGAGAAAATGGAAACATTATATTGATGTCTCATTCATTAGAGCTAACAAGTAATGAAAAGAAAAAATCATTCTGTGCTTGTACTAATGAAGTTCAATAAGTAACCTCACACAGAATCACAAAATAAGTTAAAACAACCAAACAAGATTAAATATATATACATATATATAATCATATATATAATTACATAATTATATATTGCACATATATATATAACCAAACAAGATTATATATATAAAGAGAGAGAGAGCAAAGACAATAGGTAAGAAAAGATCATAGACTGGTGATTGTTGGTGTGGGGAGGGAGTAGGTGGAGGTGAAAGAGGATATGGGGGGGAAAAATGGTAATGGAAAGAACACAAGAAAATTTTGAAAAGAAGGTAAAAAAGTCACACACAAAAAGAGGACAATCAGACCCATGAGTATCTTCTAAGCATCAACAAAGTTAGTAAAAACACAGTGAAAAAATATTGTCATTTTTCTGAGAGAAAATAACTACCAATTAAACATATTTTGTTTACTTCTTTCCATTTTAATTTTATTGTGATATTTTAAAAATTGCTATTGGTTTTTATTCATTTGATTGGTGTATAAATCATATTAATGAATTTCTAACATTTTATTTTTTGTTGATATTTTAAGATTAATTTTGCTAAAATTTAATTAGGTACTTTCCATAAGTTATGTTGTCTGTGGTTGCCTTTTCGGTTATTTATTTTCTCCTCTATCAAGTTTTGAAATTAAGTAAAGCTGATGTTATAAGTGTGTAACTGTATTGAGATTTTCTTCTTTTGTTCAAGGCCTGGATGGTTATGATAACGCATATACATACTTCAATAAACAAATACTTTTTCTACTACTTAGCTAATCACAATGAAATGATTGCTTCTCTAAAATATTTTTGCCTACTCTGCTCCTAATCCTGCATATATTCTCTACTCCAAATGCCCCAAATTATTTTACCATAAGTCCGTGCCTAAAATCCCTGTGATGTCTTTACTGCCAATAATGTCTTTATTGTGAAGAATCACCCCAAAGGCCATCTCCTTAATAGTAATTTTCTTAAAGACCGCATCCATAGACATATGTGCCACCCCTAGAGCAATTCAAATATCCTCCCATCAGTTTACCCTGTTAGAGTTCTTGGTTTACATGTCTGTCCAATCATCTGAGCATTAGTGATGCTATTGGATCCTCTGTGAGTTTGGATTAAAAACATCAGTGGGTAAATAGATGATGACAGCTTCAGACACCAGGAGAGCAAACATATTTATTTTAGCACTGTGCTTCCCAATTTAGGAAAACACAGATATAGAGAATTCAGAAGCATATTTCTGGAAAACAGAAGCTAGCTGCTTTTACAGAATTAATATTTTTATTGCCCATGTCAAGAAACACAACACTTAACTATGTCATGTTTACAGTTTTGACTATACAAAAATAAATATACAGTTTGCACACAGAATTTAAAATAACAAATAATATATACTAATTAGGAAATTGTCACTATGAGGTCCAGGACAGAAAAAAACTTCTTGTGTTCTTTATTCAAATTTCTTATATTTATTTTGGGAAAGCACAGTCATTTAAGAACATTTTATTAGGTTTACTTTAAAATAAAAACTAAATCTTAACTACTAAGTAGGTAAAATGTGTGTTTTTTTCCTGTTTTCTAAAAGGTTGGGATTCTTGAGATTCTTAAGTAATGAATACTGAAAACAATTACAGATATAATTTGTTTGTATGTTGTTATATTTGCCTAAGGTCAACTCTGAGAAGGTTGATGTTGTAGTTCACGTCAGATATTTATACTATATATTTACATACATATTTAATATATTTAAATATATTAATATATTTATAACTCACACACATATATACACACAAACATATATATTTGGTCTGTCCAGAAATTATCCAGCCATGTAATATGAAAAATAAAGACATTTACTGGAGAAGATGCAAGATACAAGAAACATTGTATATGGGACAATGAGGCCTCAGTCCCCTTCAATGTAGGCACCTTGGGACCTCACACAGGTTTCCCAATTGCCATCAGCTGCCCATTGTATTTTCCTGAATCTCATAGATGATCTGAAATGTCTTCCCTTATCAAATGTGATTTTAGTCTTGGGAAAAGCCTGAAGTCCCAGTGATGAATCTGGGCTTTAAGGGGCAGAATCACCTGGGTGATTTGAAGTTTTGCCAAAAAGCTCTGCATGAGACTTGATGCATGAGCAGGCACATGCAGAGGCAAATTGTCTTGATGAAGCTGCCAATCACCAGTTGGCATAATTTTATTTGCACTTCACTCATTGCATTGTCCCAAAAGCTTTCTGAATCATTCAAGTAGTTTCCACAGGGGAATATTCAAGCATAACATAAATTTTAATGCAGATTCATCAATCTACTTGCTCAATTATTTTGAATGTGATGACCACACAGTACACATGCTCAGTCAATGTCATCTACCACCCCCACTGACTAGTACAGTGAGTCTTCATTGTTCCCACATGTGCATTCCAGTCCACTCTTCTTGGCTGCCAGGTTACACTGATGTTGCACAGGCTGTCCTCATACTAATAATGCCTAGGCGACAGGTGACAAACATAAGGCCTGTGTGCTGAATTGAGCCTTCCACCTTGTTTTATCCAGTCCAGGACCTTGTTTCTACCCAGCAGCAGCACTGAGCTCTTACTTAACTGTTAAGGAGTAGTTACATTTATACAGTCTTAAAATTACATTTGGCCCTTTGAAGGCAACCATGAGATTGATGTTGCCCCTGGTGAAAATGAGTTTGACACCCCTGGGCTAGACTTTTCCCTGACAGATTATATATATATATATAGATAGATAGATAGATAGATAGATAGATAGATAGATAGATAGATAGATATATAGATATATAGATATAGATATAGATATATGGAAAAAAGGCAAAATATATTGGACAGATAGCATTTTATGCCAGAAGAGACCCAAGTAAATTACTTATAAACAAGCTGTGCATGAACTGAAATAGGTAAAACTACAGATAGTAAGTATAATTGTATCATTATTTATACTTTACAGCTACTCCCTATATTCACAAAGTCCATTTCTCATTTTTCTGCCATTCTTTCACTTCAGTTATCAGACTACTTTGATCAGATCAAGTCTCATTTCTAATTCTAATACACTTTTAAATAACTTACTTATCTATATATTATAGTTAAATGTTGTTTCCTATTATTCAGTATTTATTTGTTTCAGTATTTTAATAATAAACTATCTTTTAACTGAGAAATATAAATGACATATAGAAAAAAGAAACAAACAAAAAATCCAGGGAGAGATTAGAAGAAAGAAAAAAATATCAAAAATACTTGGCATTCAAACATTGGTAGCAGTTATTTAAAGGCACTCATAGAATGGGTTTTAATAAATACTTTTGATTCATTTAAAATATCAGAGTGGGAGACATGTTAGCAGCTTTAATTTTTAGACATGTGTTAATGATTTACCTAATCACTCTCTCTTTGTGAAGCTGAGTTAATTTAAAATAATGAGATCACCATGTCCATTTCCTGCTTTGAGCCTTTCTAGAATTAGAATTGAAATGGCAAATGAAATCTAACAAAGATGGAATCTCAGTTCTTTAAAAAAAGTAAAATTACACAACCAGTCATGTAAATCCACTGTCACTTCATATAGTAGCAATCTAGACTAAAATGAAGATGAAACAGCTTTCCTGACTGGAGTAAAGATAACAACTGCATTAAATTGGATTTTTTGGTACTTAAATGAAAGACAGTTTTTTCAGTATCTGAATTACCTTCTTCAGATCAGTTTATAAATTGGACTAAACAGTATTGAATTTGGGGGTTGTTTTCTACTTGCTGTAATAACAGACACTATCATTAATATAGAAATGAAATGTTTCAAATTTCATTTGAGTCCCCAATGTTTACTTGAGACTCGTACCCCACCAAAACCACATATTCTGAAGTAGTTTTAAAGGACTCTTCTTTTAAATGAATAATTTATTTCATGAAATATACATTTTATATTTTAAAAACAAGATAAATATAATTATTCTTTGTTAACTTTTCAGTATAATTACCCAGAGGATGTAGGTACTCACACTGATAGTCTCATTTTCGAGTGTCAGAATATATATATAAATTTACCAAAAATATATATACTCTTACCTTTAATCTTCTATTGCAATAGTGATAGCTTTCTAAATTCAAGTTTCTTGATATGAGCTAAGGTGGAGAATTGAAAATAAATTTCTACTCAAAATCCTCCCATTATATCAGTATATGTACACAGAAAAACACTTATAAATATTCCTCCAAGTCACAGATAAATATTTCTATAAAAATGAACTAGTTAAGGAATGTACATGAATGACCCTTGGACATGAACAATAGGGAATAGGGTTGGGATTGAGTGGAGGAGAAGGAGGTAGGCTGGGCGGAGAAGAGCAGAGTGGGAAAGATTAGGACAACTGTACTATAACAATAAACTGATAAATAAATACTAAAACTAATAAAATAATTCATACAGATGAAGTGCAGGGCTTTTCTAACACAGTGAAATCATTGTGCGGTACTTTAAAGGTGGATATGACATTTTGTATTTGTCCATCTCATGGAACCGCACAACACGAACGGTGAATCCAAATGTAAACTATGGACAGGAGCTAATAATAATGCATTGAATTTGGTCCATCAACTGTGACATATTTGTAGTATTAATTCAGGATATTAAAGGGGGATATAGTGAGGGGGGATATGTATGGGAACTGTTCACACTTTGTATAACTTTTCTATAGACATAAAACTGTTCTGAAAACTATGAAAAATAGTTCATATCCTAATATAAAATAATATATCCTTAAGGATGAGAATATAGCAGAAAGTAGTAAAGCAGTAATTAAATATTTATATTATCCCTAAACAATAGAGGGAAATTAAATTCTCAATAATATATTTTGAATAACAACCGTAATTTTATCATTTTATTATTGATGTAGAATTAAATTTATTTTAATATTTTAGTAAAAGTTTAAAGGGGGATTGCATGAGATCTCTTTTGTGGGGACTGATCTTATGTAGGAACTAAAATAGGAACTAAAATACTGTTTTATTCATGTAAACTCTGTTGAGAGTCTACTAATCTGCTTGGAAAACACAAGCAGCAGTTTCTCAATTAATACCTACTGAATTAAATTTATAGCAAAAAGGATGTTAGTAAAATTAAATAATTACTATCAAATTGTACTTTTTTGCCATGCAATGATGATATTAACTTTACAATCTCATAAAGTATAACTGATTATTTTTAATATTTTGTTTCTGTTTAATATAACATTAACTCTAGATTTTTAAAATAAAATATAGTTAATATGCAATACTAATTTCGGATGTACAGCATAGTTATTCAACATTTAAATACCTAATGAAATAATTACCATGATAAGTCTAGTAAGCACACGTTGGAGTTTTAAGGATTTAATAGCTTGATTTTAAATCAGATATATTTTCCCCTTTCCTTAGAACTTTGTAATGTAAAATCAAGATACCTGAACATCCAAGTTATTAGATTAAAGTAGTACTTAAATCAATAACATTCTAACTCAGAAGAGGCTACTTGACTTTCAAATCATTTAATTAAAGTTACATTTCATTAATTAAAATAATCTGAACTTGGCTTCATCAACTGAATCATTTTGATGATTTATCAGATCATTTCTTTCTGAAGATTGGTGATTTACTTTTTTCTTATAGAGCACACTTCACTCACAGGAAATCAAGCAATAAAACAAACAAGAAAATAAAAACCTACCTGGTTTCACTAATAGGTACATGCAAATGCACACATGTATACACAGAATTTTGTCTGAGGTGGTGAATTTTGTTAATCCTCAAGATCTCATCTTGAACCTTGGGTTTTCTCATAACACCTACAGTCCCTTGATGATTTTCCAATAATGAAAATAGCAGTGATGGCCATTACTATTTATAAAGTGATGGTGGCATGCCAGACACTGCTTACAACTCTTAAGATTGAGTAATACATTCAAATTAATTGCGATTAGCCATTATGTATTGCTAATATTTAAGATAAAAATAATACATATATGTGGGTTAATACTTAGAATAGACATATTAGCAATAACAAACAAATAAAATGCCACCATCTGAAAGAAGCCAAGGTAGTTTTTAGTTAGTTTTTTGTTTTTAAGCATGTGATGTGCATGCGTGTGTGTGTGTGATCTTTTTACTATCATATGGGTCAGTTTATCTTCACTGTGTTCTCTTTTTTCTTAGGTATTATTATTTATCTAGTTATTCGCCAGTCAATAAAGAAAAATAGAAACTTGTTAGGTTATTTGAATATTTTAAAGAAATATCTTTCATATGTAGACTATTTCCCATTTGCATTATTTTTCTTCGAGTTTTTATTTATCTGTCCTACCAGTTGTCGCAAGGGTCATGACTACATATGTTTGGGTTTCACAATGATATTTATATTGTGAAAATATTGCTTTAGTGTCCTGAAAAATTAAAACAAATTGCACTTTAACTTAACAATTTATAATTAAACAGGTATTTATTGAATGGTACTTATGTGTCAAACATTATTAAAAAACAAGAGGATAAAATAGCAAGCATCATAGATATTGTCTTTTCAAATAAAGGTCTCACATACCAGTGGGGGAAGTGAAATCCTATATTTAGAAATGGCAACAAACACAGTGAAGGAGTAGTCACAAAACTAGAAATCATACTAATACTAAGAAGATAACACTACAAAGTATTTGATGATTTTCTTTGTTCAATCTTCGAAAGTTCTCCTCAGCAAATTTTCCATGGCACATTTATAATTGGTGGTATATTTATGTTAATAAATTTGGCCTTTCTAGTGAGGAAAATGTGTTCACATTTTAATGAACTATAAATTACACACCTGCTCTCCTTCCTCCTCACCCTCCTACTCAAGTTTATATTTAAAAGAAGACAAAGGAATAAGTACACATTCCTGATATAGCAATTTAGAGAACTTGGCACAGAACTTTATTAGTCTCTTAATATTTCAAACCAGGATAAGTTGATTTATTAGTTTCCTAGGGCTCCCATAACAAATTACCGCAATCTGGATAGCTTAAAAAGACAGAAATTTATTCTCTCAAGAGTACTGGATGCGGGTAATCTAAAAGCAAGGTGTCAGCAGACCTATGCCCCCTTTGACGTCTGTATAGGAGAATCTCTTCCCAGCTTATGGTGATAACCAGCAAGGCTTGGCATTTCTTGAATATAGCTGCCTTAGTCCAACTTCTGCCTGATCTTCACACTTTTATTGCAGAGTCAATAACAGTATTTATTTAGTTTTTTAATCTTTTTAAAAGATTTTATTTATTTACTTATCTTTAGAGGGGAAGGAGAGGAGGAGAGAAACATCAATGTATGGTTGCCTTTCATGCATCCCCTGCTAGGAGTTGGCCTGCAACCCAGGCATGTGCCCTGACTGGGAATCGAACCACGATCCTCTGGTTCGCAGGCCTGCGCTCAATCCACTGAGCTACACCAGCCAGGGCGAATAACAGTATTTATTTTGATAAGATTAACATATGTACTATCTCACAGAATTTATTTAAACCAAATATGTAATATGTGAGCTTTAGTTGTCCCTGACACAGAATGATCATTTCATAAATGATAACTTTCATTTTCATCACTTTCCATACAATAACCACAATGAACTAGAACTAGTGAACATCTACCTGAGTGAGCTTGAAAGTAGATCCACTTTTCAATTGAACTTTAAAACCTTTTCAGTCCTGGCGCTTTCCTCAATTATACTCTGTTAGACAGGGAGATGATCCAGGTAAATGGCACAACCATTTCTCAACCCACAGAAACTATGACATAATATTGCTTGTTTAAACACTAAGAATTACAACACTTTATCATGAAGCAATTGCTAACTCACAAAGAATATAAGAATAGCCCTGGCTGGTGTGGCTCAATGGATTGAGCACCAGCCTGCAAACCAAAGGGTTCAATTCACAGTCAGGATGCATGTTGCAGGTTGGGCCCCCAGCAGGGGTCTTGTGAGAGGCATCTACACATTAGTGTTTCTCCCTCCTTTCCTGTCTCTATAAAACTAAATAAATAAAATCTTTTAAAAAATGTGAGAATGGATGAAGTTTATTGGATTCAGTAATTATAATGTATGGTAACCCAATATACATAAATTGATGGAAAAGGCAGGAGGAAAGACTAAATAACAGAATAAATGGGTAGTTAGAAAGTAGATCAAAGAGTAGGAGAATGTTCTTTTGGTGGCTGTGAATTCTTGGGCAATGACAGCAGTAGCAGAAGACAGCATCAAAGCTTAGGCAAAAGTAAGTAAAGCAGTCAGTGATAACTAATAGAAAAAAATCTTACTATAATTGTGTTCCATTCACTTCTAAGAAAGTAGGTATTCTAAAATTATTCTGTCAAATAAAGTATACATAAATCCACAGTTATAGGATTTTAAGAGTTTTAGATCTAAATCTTTTAAGTGTTCCCTGAACAACAATAATTAATTGAGTGTCCCAAAAGCATCTTGAATTTAATATCATCTGAAGATGGTGGCATAAGCAGAGAGGGCTTGCCTCCTTGCACAGCCACATCAAAATTACAACAAATATAGATCATTACTCAGACCTATCAAAAATTGAGTTGAATGGAAGTCTGATAACCGTGAATTAAAGAAACCACATCCATCCAGATTGGTAGGAGGGGCTCAGACATGCAATGTGCTGGTCTCACATCCATGTATGGTGGATAAAAATTCAGGGAGGGCTATCTCAGAAATGAGGAGTCCTAGCTCCACACCAGCCCCCCAGCCCAGGGTTCCAGTGCCAGGAAGATAAGTCCCCACAACTTCTGGCTGCAAAAATCATCAGGAATTGAGTTGGTGAGAGAAACTGTTGGAGTCTGAAGTAGTTTCTCTTAAAAAAATCCACCCATGGACTTACTCAGACTCACTTCCTATGAGTTCCAGCACTGGGGTAGCAGCTTGAAAGGCACCAGAGGCATTCAGGGAGGAACCGAAATGTCTGGCATCAAGGTGAGCAGAAGTCATTGTCCCTATTCTGAACTCTTCCCCTACAGAGCTGGCAGGCTAGTGCCATATCTGAGACTCTCCATCAACCTGGCTAACACTGTTTGCCCCTCCCTGGAGGTCCCCATTGACTCTGTCCTACCCAACCTATGGGCCCACCGAATCTGCTTTTCCACAGGAATGGCTGGTATTGACTCATACTCCACAGCTTTATAAATCCTCTCAAACAAGCAACACTAGCCTTAATGAGTCCACACCCATCATGCCTCTTGCTAACTGGCAGCAGCCAGCCTAGATTCACATTTTGGCTTCACCTAGCAATCCCCAAGCCCAGTCAAAGAAGCAGTCATCTCTGTTTTATAGCTCAGGCAGGGTGACACCAAGCAAAATTCAGGTAGGGTTGACCTGAGTTTTCACCATTTTGGAAACCCTAGAGCCTGTACACCCAGTGGACAGCTACAGACCATGCTGGATGACCACCTTGCCCCTACACAGCTGATCCTCTACAGAGGGCAGTGTTGGTGGTTAATGGTCACAGCCAGTATTTAGAGTCTTGTCTTAAAATGGTAGTCTGTTTGTTCCTGTCGAGAGATTAAGCAAGGTACATTATTACTCTTTAAAACCCTCCATGGGCTTAATGTTATACAAAATCAAGTACAAGGTAACACAATTTTTTAGGCCAAAACCTAGAGCAAAATTTTCCCATTATCAGACCTTCTTTTACCAATCTGATCTTCTGTTTTAAACTTCTTTCTTTCTCATTCGTTTACAGGAATGTTGGTCACTTTTTAAAATTAATTTGTTTCCAAATTCTCATTTGTTCCCTGATAGTTAAAAGAAATAAAGTTATTGTCCAGCTTCCACTGTAAATGTTTTTTTTTTTTACCTACTAAAAACTTGGGGAAAATAATTAGTGTAAAAGATTAGGTATTTTTTCCATTTTAACTCAATATGTTTTTGCTAAATATATATCTCTGTCCACTTTAAATATAAAAAAACATACATATAGGTTAAAAGTAAATGGATGGAGAAAAATAGAACATGCTAATATTAATCAGAATAAAGCAACAGTAGCTATATTAATTTCACACAGAGGAGACTTCAAAGCAAGGAAAGTTACAAGGGATAAAGAAAGGCATTGCACAATGATAAACATGTCAATTCTCCTAGAAGACATAACAATTCTCAATATGTGTGTGCCTGACTACACAATGCCAAGTTATGTGAGGCAAAAATTAATAGAACTTCGCCCTGGCTGGTGTACCTCAGTGGATTGAGCGCGGGCCTGCGAACCACACAATCGCGGTTCGATTCCCAGTCAGGGCACATGCCTGGGTTGCAGGCCAGTTCCCAGCAGGGGACTCATGAGAGGCAACCATACATTGATATTTCTCTCCTTCCCTTCCCCTCTAAAAATAAATAACATCTTTTAAAAAAATTAATAGAACTTCAATGTGAAATAGATGAGTCAACTGTCAAAGTTGGAGACTTCAATACCTCTCTGTCAGAAATGGCCAGATCCAGCATGTAGAAAATCAGTAAGAACATAGCTGAACTCAACAATACCGTTAGTTCTTCCTAATCTGATCTATAGCTTTGATGCAATATGCCAGTATATCTCTTCTCTGAGTTTTAACAAAGTCTTTAACTAAGGTCAAGGTGAAAGAATGTATGATCTTAGTTAAAAAGTGACCATATTATAGAGAATAATATGTTGGAAATAGGTTGGCCTTTGGAGAATGTCTAGAAATTAGGTAAGAAGTGAAAAATTGGATCTTTTCCAAAAAACATAAACTTTTCAAAATGACTGGGTACAAATATTTTTTAATCCTAAATGAATTTCAGGATTATTTTTCAACATGCTACCAAAATAGTGCTTGATGACTATGGTAGATTATATTGATTACTTCACTGTTTTAATCATCTATACATCTATAGTCTTTGTTATTTGACTTTTTAGTCTGTCCTATTTAAAATCTTGATGTGTTTTTGTATTTCATATTGTTTATGTGTTGTATTACATTTATTGATTTGCATATATTATACCATCCTTGCATCCCTGAGGTAAATGCCACTTGATCATGATGTATGATCATTTTAATGTATTTCTGGATCTGGTTTGCCAATATTTTGTTGACAGTTTTAGTATCCATGTTCATCAGTAATATTGGCCTGTAGTTTTCTTTCTTTGCTTCATCTTTATCTGATTTGGAATTAGGATAATACTGGCTTCATAAAGAGTTTGGTAGTATTCCCTCTTCTTGAACTTTCTGGAATAATTTGAGAAGAATATAGGTTAGCTCTTCTCTAAATGTTTGATAAAATTCTCCTGTGAAATTGTCTGGTCTGGGGTTTTGTGTGCTGGGAGTTTTTTTAATTATAGCTGCAATTGCACTAGCTGAAATTAGTCTATTCAGGCTCTCTACTTCTTGACGCAGTTTTGGAGGATTAGATGTTTCTAGAAATGTGGCCGTTTGACCCAGGTTTTCAAATTTATTGGCATTATAGTTGTTTATAGTAATTTCTTACAATCCTTTGTATTTTTTGTAGTATAGGTTGTAACCTCTTTTTCACTTCTGATTTTATTTATTTGGGTCCTCTATTTTCTTCTTGATGAGTCTGCTTAAGGTTTGTTAATTTTGTTCATCTTTTCAAAGAACTAGGTTCTGGAATTATTGATCCTTTAGATTGTTCTTTTAGCCTCTATGTCATTTTATTCTACTCTGATCTTGAATATTTCTTTTCTTCTACTAGCTCTGAGCTTTGTTTGCTGTTAATCCTCTAATTTTTATAGATATAAAATTAGGTTATTTATTTGAAAATTTTCTGTCTTCTTTAGGTAGACCTGTATTGCCATAAACTCTCCTCTCAGGACTGTCTTCACTGTATTCCATAGGTTTTGGACTATTGAGGGTTCATTTTCTTTTGTTTCCAGAGACATTTTTAGTTCATCCTTGATCCCATTGTTTACCCTTTCATTGTTCAGTAACATGTTGTTCAGTCTCAATGTATTTGACTGTTTTTGAGTTTTTTTCTATGAGGTTGGTTTCTAGTTTCAAGCCATTGTGCTCTGAGAAAATGCTTGATATGATTTCAATTTTCTTGAATTTGTTGAGGCTTGTTTTGTGTCCTATTATGTGTCTATCTTTGAAAATGTTCCATATGCATTTGAAAAGAATATATATTGTACTTCTTTGGGGTTAAGTATTCTGTATATATCATTTGAGCCCATTTGATTCAGTGCCAGGGTGTCTTTCTTGATTCTTTGTTTGGAAGATCTGTCCATTGTTGACAGTGGGGTGTTAAAATTCACTACTGTGAGTGTGTTGCTCTCTATATCTTTCATGACATCTTCCAAGATTTTTCTTTTATATTTGGGTGCTCCTATTGGATATATATATATATATATATATATATATATATATATATATGCTTACAAAATTTATAGCTTCCATACAGAGGACCCATAGACACATGAAAAAATACTCAACATCACTAGCCATTAGAGAGATGCAAATTAAAGACACAATGAGATACTATCTCTACCTCACACCAGTCAGAATGGCCATCATTAACAAATCAACAAACAATAAGTGCTAGAGGGGATGTGAAGGGAAGCTAACCTTAGCATAGTGTTTGTAGGAATGCAGACTGGTGTAGCCACTGTGGAGAAAAGTATGGAATTTCCTAAGAAAACTAACAATGGAATTGCCTTTTGACTCAGTGATCCCACTGCTGAGACTATACCCTAAGAATCCTGAAACACCAATTCAAAAGAACCTGTGAATCTCAAAGTTTGTAGCAACATTATTCACAATAGCCAAGTGCTGTAAACAGCCTAAGTGCCCGTCAGTAAATGAGTGGATCTTAAGAACTGTGGTACATTACACAATATAATACTATGCAGCAGAAAGAAAGAACTCCTACCCTTCATGACAGCATGGATGGAACTGCAGAGCATTATGCTAAGTGAAATAAGCCCAGAGGTGAAAGACAAATACCATATAATGTCACCTATAGGTGGAACCTAATCAATAAAACAGTCTAGCAGAATAAAGCCAGAGACTTAGAAATAAAGATCAAACTGACAGGGACTGGAGGGAAGCGGGAGGAGTAAGAGGGATAATGAGGGACACAAAGGACAGCAAAGAAATACAAATAGATGACTTTTGGGCCTGGACAATGGGAGTGATTGACTGTGGGAGTGGGGAGGGAGGGGAGATCATGGGGAAAAGGACAGGACAACTTTAACTGAACAATAAATAAATAAATAAATATTAAATATATATATGTTATCCCTTGATTTTGACTTTGCCAATGACTGACTTGAGCCAACTGAGTGTTAGTAAGTACAAGTTGACCAATGACTAGAAAAGTGGTTATACAGTTGATATTTCCATCCTGTGCTTAAGCAAAGTCCATGAGAAGACTATTCCTGATGTAAAGTATTAGTACCCAAAGAAGGATGAGAGACACATGGAACATATCTGAGACTATCTAAAATCCCTCGAAAACGCCAAAAACTGATTGTGTGCCCAATTAAACTATACTAAATCATCTTTTTCTTAAACACAATGACAGTTGTGTTTATATAGAGATTTTGTAACAACAGAGAAGGTGGTCATGGCATAATTTTCTGTCTTTTGGCATTTGTTATAATATAAAATGGAAGAAAAAATTCAAAGGCCATACTGTAGCATTTCAGAAAAAAAAATTCTAAAGAAAAGTTCAATGACATTTCCACAACAGAGGCCCTAAAATGAATAAGAGCCTAGTGCCAACCAAGGATGATAGTAGGGAAAACTCCAGAGGTCATTCTTAGGGGTGTGATTAGAAAGAAAAGAAAGGGGATTATTAGAGAGGCAGGCGAAGAGATATTCCCAGAAAGACAAACAAGATCTATTCATATAGCTACTCACTTTTCCTTTTTCATTATGCCAGATATCAGTGTATTTCTATATTCCAAATCCTGGTGTACATGATTCATTTTTCTCCATAACCTCTGTCCTGACCTTGTTATCAAGATCTAGCTTGGACCATAGGAGTCACCAAAAGGAGCTGTTTTGGTGGTGTTGTGTGAGAGATAATGTGGGTCAATGATTAAGGAGCCTAAAGAATTTTGAATCAATGATCTCTCTTGCTTTATTTATAAATATCCCTTGTGGTAGAAATAAATTCATTCTGATTTATATTTTCTGTCACTCGATATGTTACTATTACTCAAGTTCATTATTAAGAAAATAAATTTTGTTGGGTAAAACAAGAAAATTTCAACCTTCTGTGTAACATTGCTAACATGAGATAATGTGTTCCATACATAGTTGCAACTTTCACATTTTGAGTTGCTTTAGAATGTCACTTATTCTTGGGAACTTCCCATGTATATTAAAATAATGCTTTAAAGTCTCATCTTGAATAATTGGTTACATGAATTAAAATCATTAATAATCAAGTTTTGTGGGTTGAAATGGAAGAAAATAATTTAAGATTTTTCTATTATTTAATATTTTGTTCTGGTTATTTTAAAATATTGTGAATTTAAAGAAACAAAATACATAGATAAGTAAACCCCAAAATTGCATGGATTATGCTCCATATAATATTTGTAGCCATCATTTGGAAATGGAGAATTATATCATAGTACTTTATTAGTCAATAAACATCAAAATTAAGAGACAGATAAAAATTATACATTTTTAGTGCCAACACAGAAACTAGTTGAGCAACTATTTACATTTAAATGTCTTTATTCATTTTAAGTAAATATAATTTGATTTGAATATTATTTACATTTTTATATCTCATGAAATATTCATATTTTTAAAACCATTATTTGGCTAGACATACTGAAAAGTTTTGCCATATATAATATAACTGAAAGCATGGATTTGAAAAAGAGAGACATTAGTTTTGATTATTTTACCATTTTTTAAGATGACAAAATTAAACATGAGAAGGGACTAGTTGGAAGTGACTAAACAAAAAATGTTTTTTGAATGGAATCTGAAATACGAAAATATCTGAAAGATTTTTAGATTTGAATAAATAGCTGTCAAAATTAGAATTTAAGTCATGAATGAAGTAAGGACTATAGAAAGTCATTAATGTGACCCTTTGTAATACAGTTCACTAAAACAATTTACTGAATTTTATATATCTTATACAAGTCATCTCTAGGCAATAGAAATATAGAACTACTATCTGTGAGACATATTTTCTCGAACTATATAATGGACAGAAAAAATATTCACTTCAATAAGGTATGCTACCTTTCCTTGTCCAAACTTAATTCACTGAGAAAGGAATTTAGATACTTCTGAACTTTCTATTTCAGATCTAAATATTTGAATATCTTAAGAGCTCCATTAAGATTTACTGATATACTCAGATAAAATTATCCTTTGGTTTATTTACATTTGTTTTCTTTTTCCAAAAATAATCTAGACTTTACAATTTTTAGCCTATTAAAAATCTACCTGCCTATCTTAAGACTATGCCATGCTATATAAATCGTGCATTATGTAAATAAAGAAAGCAGCTCTGCCTTTAAAAATCTTGACATAAATAGATGTCATTATTAGATAATAGATCTGTCTAAAGGCTAAAGTAGAATATAAAACAGCAAATAAGAAAAGTTACAAATGTTTTAATCAGTGAGAAAGTTGAATAATTCTTCTTGGCCTTACATCTCCAGAACATTTATAATAGAATCACCTCTTAATACTTATTAATGTATTACTTTTATCTACCCAGACATATCTAGTGGCTCCTTTTAAAACACACTCATTTTCCAGTCAGTGTTTATGGTACATCAGTCTTCACCCAACAGCTATTCTGCACTTTTAAAGTTCGGTTAAGGTTTTACCTCTTCCTCAGGGACTTCACTGATTAGTCTTCTTTTCTTTCATGTTGAATTTCTGTAAAATAATTATCTAATTCTTTCTTGAGGAAAATATTATAGTATTAAATGTTTGGTGACCATGTTTTTTTACTTTTTCAATTACTTATCACACACCTAGAAACTAAACTCATGACTAATATTTTATTTGTATTTCTTTCAGTACCCAGAACAAAATACGTTGAAAAGTGTTTTTTAAATGTAGGTTTTAATTTGCATCTCTCTGATAGGAAGCAATATTGAGCATCTCTTTATGTGTCTCTGGATCCTCTGTATGTCCTCCTTGGAGAAATGTCTGTTCAAGTCCTTTCCCCATTTTTTAATTGGGTTAGTTGTCTTCTTAGAGTGAAGTCCTGTGAGTTCTTTGTATATTTTGGAGATTAAACCCTTGTCTGAGGTATCACTGGCAAATATGTTTTCCCATACAGTTGGCTGTCTTTTTATTTTAATGCTGCTTTCTTTAGCCATGCAGAAGCTTTTTATTTCGATGAGATCCCATTTGTTTATTCTTTCCTTTATATTCCTTGCTTTAGGGGACATATCAGTAAAAATGTTGCTGTGTGAAATATCTCATATTTTCCTGCCACTGTTCTCCTCTAGGACTTTAATGGTGTCATGGCTTATATTTAAATATTTTATCCACCTTGAATTTATTTTGGTGCATGGTGTAAGTTGGTGCTCAAGTTTCATTTTTGCTATCAGAGAGATGCAAATTAAAACCACAATGAGATACCACTTTACACCCATGAGAATGGCTATCATAAACAAAGCAATAAACAACAAATGTTGGAAAGGGTGTGGGGAAAAGGGGACTCTGGTCCACTCTTGGTGGGATTGCAGACTGGTACAACCATTATGGAAAACAGTATGGAATCTTCTCAGAAAACTAAAATTGAACCTGCCTTTTGATCCAGCAATTCCACTGCTGGGATTGTATCCCAAGAACCCTAAAACACCAATCCCAAAGAACATATGCACTCCAATGTTCATAGCAGCACAATTTACAATAGACAAGAGTTGGAAGCAACCTAGGTGCCCAGCAGTAAATGAATGGATCAAAAACTGTGGTACATTTACACAATGGAATTCTATGCAGCAGAGAGAAAGAAGGAGCTCCTACCTTTTGCAACATCATGGATGGAACTGGAAAGCATTATGCTGAGTGAAATAAGCCAGGTGTTGAAGGACAAATACCATATTACCTCACCTTTAATAGGAAGCTAAACAACAAAACAAATGAGCAAGCAAAATATAACCAAAGACACTGAAATAGAGAACTGGCTGACAGTGACCAGAGGGGAGAGGGGAGGAAATTTCAGGGGAAATAGGGGAGGGATTTAGAGGAACAAATAGAAAGGATACATGGACAACAAACTAAGAAGGGTGGAAATGGAAGGGAGGTGGGAGGATGGGGTTGTGGGATGGTACGGGAGTAATAGACAGAAAACTGTACTTGAAAAATAATTAAATAAATTTTTAAAATAAAAAATAAAATGTAGGTTTTAAATCAATCAATCAATAAAACATGAATAAATAAATAAAGCTAAGCACTTATTTTTACACAGAATGAAATTGTCTGCATATATATGTGTGTGTTTTTGTGTTTAGGCAAAATAATGGGTGATTTTGTGATATTTACTTCAACCAAGAACTTTAAGGTTTTTTGTCTTTAGTTTTAATTAGCATCTCCTTATACTCATTAGGATCAGATATTTAAACAGTTCATATTATACAAAATAAATAAAATTGAATTAGAACATTTTAAACAAAGTTTAAAAGTACAATAAAAGTTGCATTTGATCAACTTTTTCAGATTTTTAATAATGCTATATTTTATATGCATACACTTATCATTTATGTATATTTATTATTTAGCTTTTTGTTTTAGATGACTTTATATATTGTACATAGGATAAGTGCCCTGCAATAATAATCTTTTCGTCTTTCATAGCTGAATCAGTATACTATTTTTTCATATTCTGGAGTATCATCCAGTATATCCTTGATGGCCTCTGTGTCCTCATCTCCATTTGTGAGGCACTGAACGTTTATATCTGCAGGATTCAAAGGGGGCATGGATGATGTTGATGAAGAACCTTCCACTTAGTGCCATAGGTTAGAAGAAAGACTTTCTCCATTGTCAGCCAGGGTCTGAGCAAGCTGGACATTTTTTTGCATGGTCTAAGAGCAGCTTTGGCCACTACTTCATCAAAGTGCATGTACAGCAATAGCTCAATAATTTCCTGAAAAGGACTTTCTTGATTTTTGTTGATCTGAAGATCTGAATCATTTTACCACAACATCTGAGGGTTCCTGAGAATAATCTTTAGGGTTTTGTCTAGGTTCCCACTGGCTTGCTGAGGGCTTGTCCATGTGTGTGGACTAACCCATTTGTTTCAAAAAGTTAGTTTTCAGGCAGAGTCTCTCTCTCTCTCTCTCTCTCTCTTCCCTATCTCTATCTCTTTCCTTATTTGGACCAATTCTTCTGTGCATTTGACAATATGGTGACTTCTGATCTATGTTCTTGTTATATGCCCTTAGGAGAAATCAGGCTTCCAGGACAGTAAATTCCAAGTGGAACAAATTGTAAACTTTTGATAGATTGGTACATAGCTCTTTAAAGTGTTGATGTGCTTTGTTGAGATACAAGCTCTTTAATCAATACCACTGTAATTATTTCAGATACCTTCGAGCAATTTTTCTACAACTTCCTTTTATTTGAGCCAGTCTCTGATGATTTTTCTCCATAACAATTTTAAAACATTTCTGGGCTAGCTTTAATTTCCTTTTTGGCTTTGTCAAGGCATTCCAATTGTTTCAGGGAACAATAAAAGTGCACTATATCCAGCTGTAACACTGTATAGTTATCTACTGAACCCAATGGTTCTCTAAAACACACAAGACAGATATTTGTCACACTCCAATAGGCATGGTAAGGCTATTCCATATTATTTTCTTTTCAAGAAAATTCTGCCCTCCTCATGATATCCCATAGCTAACACAGGGAGGACTTTTCTTTGTGCTGGAGGAATTCTGATTGATCTGCCTGTCTGGTTAGCTACATGTAGTTTTTTTGGTTCACCACCATCTAAGCTCTATCTGGCGTATCTCTAGGCCTTTCTTTGTTCTCTGAGGTTTTTTTTCTTTTACTTACCCTTCATTTCCTCTTCTTCAGCCTGACAGTTTCTGCTCACATCATTTCAGACTGTTTTATTTGGAGCGCTATAGCTTTTACATTGCTCTTCAAGTGTTTAGTTAAATCATTTCTTTTTAAAATGTATTTTATTAATTATGTTATTGCAGTTGTTCCATTCCCCCTTTCATTCTCCTCCATCCTGTACACTCTCTCCCTCCCACATCCCTCCTTTAGTTCATGTTCATGTGTCATAAGTTCTTTAGCCTCTACATTTCCCATACTATTCTTGCTATCCCCCTGTCTATTTTCTGCCAGCCACCTATGCTACTTATTCTCTGTACCTTCTCTCCACCACTCCCCTGTTGCTAACCCTGCATGTGAACTCCATTTCTGTGGTTTTGTTCCTGTTCTGGTTGTTTTCTTAGTTTGTTTTTATTTTAGGTGTGGTTGTTAGTAATTGTGAGTTTGCTGTCATTTTAGTATACATGTTTTTTTATCTCCCTTTTTAAATAGAAGTCCCTTTAACATTCCACAAAATATGGGCTTGGTGATGATGAACTCCTTCAACTTGACCTTTCTGAGAAGCATTTTATCTATCCTTCCATTCTAAACAAAAGCTTTGCTGGATAGAGCAATCTTGGATGTAGGTCTTTGTCTTTCATGACCTGAATACTTCTTTCCAGCCCCTTCTTGCCTGTAAGGTCTCTTTTGAGAAATCTGCTGACAGTCTGATGGAAACTCCTTTATATGTGACTGTCCCCTTATCCCTTGCTGCTTCTAGGATTCTCTCCTTCATTTTAATCTTGGCTAATGTAATTATGATGTGCCTTTGTGTGTTCTTTCTTGGGCCCACCTTCTTTGGGACTCAAAACACTGATTGAAAACACTTGTGGGGGTTGAGGCACAGGGAGAGACTCCAACCCTCACAGGAAAGTTTGTTGGAGAGATCCACAGGGTCCTAGAATGCACACAAGCCCACCCACATGGGAATCAGCACCAGAAAGGCCCAGTTTGCTTGGGGGAGTGGTGGAAGGGAGTGAGGTGCGACAGAGAGCAGAGCAAAGCTCCATTTTCCTCTTGGACTCTGCCCCCACAAGCAGTGTCACAATCCAGTAACTTGGGTTGCCCCGCCCTGGTGAAGATATTTCTCCCCCTACTGGGGGAAAGTAGGGGCAAAAGCCAACACTCAATCCTAGAAATACTTGGCTAAAATGTGGATACCACAGTGTTTTTTAAGATTTTTATTTATTTATCTTCAGAGGGGAAGGGAAGGAGAGAGGGAGAGAAATATCAATGTATGGTCACCTCTAGTGTGTCCCCTGCTGAGAACTGGCCTGCAACCCAGGCATGTGTCCTAACTGGGAATATGACTGCAGTTGTTTGGTTCGCAGGCCTGTGCTCAATCCACTGAGCTACACCAGACGGGGCTGTATAATGCAGTTTGATAAAGTGAAATTTCAGCTTGTAGTAACAGTGAGTGCAAAAATTTTCTGTAGATTCACTAAACAGTGTCTCAATACCTGAGGTGACTTCTTGACACGGAAGCTTAGAAACTCAGAATGCACCAAAATATCCCAGATGAATAGATGTCTGAGAAATCTGAGGCTTTTGGAAATATTTTCTGCTTCTTTCTGTGTAGGTTCAGAAATTGGGTTTACAATAATTTGAATTCAGCAACTCTACCTTTTATGTATTCACACTTAAATACTTTAGAGTTCCATTTATATAAGGTGATTCTGTAGTCAAGTCTGTATATAAACTTGTTGATTTACATATTATTAATTGAATAAATTTACTCTTAAAATTGTCTCAGGTTAAATAATAAATTATATACTGGTTTTATTAAAGTTTATTTTACTTATATTTGCTTTACTTATATGTATTACTCTGTCTTATCTATTAGAGAAGAATTCAAATTTCTGGAAAAGAAAGCAGGAGTCTTCCATGAAAAAAGATTTTTATACTTGATTTTATTGGACTTTCTGTGAAATCCTGACTCAAATCACTATGGAGTTAGTAAACTAACTTAAAAGTTTAGAGCTAAAGGTTTTCACTCAAAAGTTTTAGAGCTAAAGGCTTTCAAAGTGACCAAATATGTAACTATCAAGTTCTTTAGTGAAGGCTAGGATGCATACAGATTGAAAATAGAAGACACATTCATAGACAAAACAGTTTGCCCTTGGCCACTGCACTCATAAACAGCAAAAGTGGGATTCTGGGATTAGTTTTATGAATGTAGGTGGCCTCACTTATTTGTAACTCAATTACCTGTCAAGAGATAGACCAAGTTTAGAGAATCCTTATTTTTCCCCTCTCATGTAGTGTCTGTTGATTTTTTCAGAACTTCTCAAACTAATTTTGAGTATGAACAGTTGATTTGAGCACAATTGATCTTTTAACATGAGCAGAAAGAAAAAATTAGGTTCTGAGGGCTTTATACCACTTTAAAATGATTTTCATGAACAGTTATTTTTTTAAAAAATTGATTGTATTATCAATTTTTCTAAATTGAGTCCTTTTTACAAAAATGTATTCCTATTTTTCAAAAATATTTGTCAGGAAAAAATGAAAATATGAAAGGAAAATATATACAACACTGAGACTGGTATTGCACTTTCTCTAACATTATAGATTTCTGAGACCTACTACATATGTAGGATACATAAACAAATGTTTATGAGCTATTTCTTTTATACTGATTAAAATTTTCACATTTATAAAATCATCTTACTTTTATTTTTAATGTTTAAATTAAAATTGTTGAGGTGACATTGGTTGATAAGATTGTGTATATTTCAAGTGCACAATTCTATGATGCATCAACAGTATATTGTATTGTGTGCCCAACACCAAAGTCAAGTCTTCCATCACCATATATTTAACTCATTGACCATTTACTACCCTCTCACCTTCTTTTCCTTTGGTAACCACCATCCTGATATCTATGTCTACGTGTTTTTGTTAGTTTTTCTTTTTTTTTTTACTTATTGCTTTTAATTGTATAACATATATGTGAGAAATGTAATATTTTCTTAATGATAAATAATTTTCTTGAAATTTTATTAAATGTCCACCCTGTAACATTAAGGTATTAATGCTGAAAATATTGTCTAGTTGTCCTATTGGAAAAGTTACAAAATTATATTTTTCATTATGTAAAAGACTTGAATACTACCTATTCTTTTTTTAGAATTAAATAGTTTGAAAACTTGTATTCATTTCCCTGAAGGTATCTATCATAGGCACACAAACATTCATATGTATATAGTGACCTTCTTTAAAACTTTTTTTCATTTTATTTCTCTCCTTGCTATCTTAATCGCTGCCTTACAGGAAGGCATATCACTACATTATTTAAGAAATATGAGACAAGTTAGAGATTTAGGATGAAGAGATGTAACTTTCAATTTGTATAGGATTATACTTTTTTAAAACATTTTATTGATTATGCTATTACAGTTTACCCAGTTTCTCCCCTTTGACTCCCTCTGCCCAGAGCCCCCACTCCCTCTGGCAATTCCCACATCATTGTTCATATCCATGTTTCTTGTGTATAGGTTTTTTGGCTTCTCCATTTTCTGTACTTTACATCCCCATGGCTCTTCTGTAACTACTTATTTGTACTTATTAATCCTCTCACCTCTTCACTCATTCTGCCACACTTCTTCAATCCTTTTTTTAGATTCAATTGTTGAAAGATATGTATTTTTAAAATTTTATTGTTCATAATTTTGATTTTTTCTTGAATAAGTCCTTTTAACATTTCATATAATAATGGTTTGGTGATGATGATCCCCTTCAGTTTTCTCTTGTCTGGGAAGCTCTTTATCTGGCCTTTAATTCTAAAGGATAATTTTGGTGGGTAGAGAAATCTTGGCTGTAGGTCTCTACTTTCTTTTGAATACCATATTTTGCCATATATAATGCACACCCACATTTTTGGCCCAAACTTTCAGGAAAAAAATTCATTTTAATTTTTAATTCAATGTTATTTATTCAAACTATTTTTGTATTATAAATGAATTTTAGCATTTATTTTTGAACACATGGATATTGTTCTTATTTTCTAGAGTTAATTACACTTTTAGCACATAAGCATAAAAAAGAATTAAAAATATTTATATAGATATGGAATTAGTACTACCCATGTATAATGTTCATCCTCATTTTTTCTGCAAAAATTTGGGCAAAGGGTGCCATTTATACATGGCAATAGATGTTGTTTCTTGCTAATTCCTTCTAACCTGCAAAGTTTCTTTTGAGAAATCAGCTAACAGTCTTATGAGAATTCCCTGGTAAGTAACTAACTGCTTTTGTCTTGCTGCTTTTAAGATTCTCTCTTTATCTTTAACCTTTGACATTTTAATTATGATGAGTTTTAGAGTGTACCCCTTTGTATCCATCTTGTTTGGGACTTTCTGTGCTTTCTGGACTTATCTGTCTATTTCCTTCACCAAATAGGGGGATTGTTTCCACTATTTTTTTTCAAATAGATTTCCAATTTCTTGTTTATTCTTTCTCCCTCTGGAACTCCTATCATGCAAATGTTGGGCTTTTTGAAGTTGTCCCACAGGCTGCTTACACTATCTGCATTGTTTTGGATATTTTTCTTCTTGTTGCTAGGGAACAATAAAAGTGCACTATATCCAGCTGTAACACTGTATAGTTATCTACTGAACCCAATGGTTCTCTAAAACACACAAGACAGATATTTGTCACACTCCAATAGGCATGGTAAGGCTATTCCATATTATTTTCTTTTCAAGAAAATTCTGCCCTCCTCATGATATCCCATAGCTAACACAGGGAGGACTTTTCTTTGTGCTGGAGGAATTCTGATTGATCTGCCTGTCTGGTTAGCTACATGTAGTTTTTTTGGTTCACCACCATCTAAGCTCTATCTGGCGTATCTCTAGGCCTTTCTTTGTTCTCTGAGGTTTTTTTTCTTTTACTTACCCTTCATTTCCTCTTCTTCAGCCTGACAGTTTCTGCTCACATCATTTCAGATGTGAGCAGAAACTCACATCTGATTAGTTGTGATTAGAATGATTAGTTGTTTTTGCTCCCTTATGTTCCAAATCATTGAATCAGTTCTCGACTTCATCCACTCTACTCTTGTTTTCCTGTACATTTTTCTTTATTTCAATTAGTGTATCCTTAATTTCTGATGGGATCTTTATGCTGTTGAGGTCTTCATCAAATTCCTTGAGCATCCTTATAACCAGTGTTTTGAATTCTGCATCTGATAGATTGCTTATCTCCTTTTTATTTAGTATTTTTATGGAGTTTTGATGTGTTCTTTCATTTGGGCTATGTTTTTTGTCTCCTCATTTTGGCAGCCTTCCTGTATTTGTTTCTATGAATTATGTAGAGTTGTTATGAGTCCCTGTGTTGGTATCTTGGCCTAATGTAGTAAGTGGCTTGTTGGGTCCAATGGCATAATGCCCCTCTCACCAAAGCTGGGTTCTCAAGCTACACTCTTTGTTTGGGTTGTATAAACACTTCTATTATATTTCAGCATCGATTGCTGTTGGTAAGTCAATAGGAGGGATTTACCAAGTTCAGCCAACTAGAGTGACCCATGATTGAAGCAATGACAAATCACTGATGCAATGACCAATCTAAAAGAATAGTCTGGAAGCCTGTGTTTATCTTAGCAATTATTGATGGTAGAATGGGCTTGGCTTTGGAAAAATAGTGAGGCAGACTTTATTCTAGATGCATTGCTACCATGGGGTCTTACAGTAGGGGTGGCAGATTGGGCTCAACTCTGAATAAAATAAGGAAAACAAGGCAAAGTGAGAATTTATATGCAAAGAGTAAGATAGATAGAAAATTACCAAGAGATAGAAAATTACTTGGAAAATTCTGGCTAAGTCAACCAAAGAGAATTCTTGCTGAGTTAGGCCAGGGTAATTAGACAGAGCCTAGGGGATAGTAGGAAATGAGCAATAAAATCACATATAAAGCATGATAACATATTTATGTTGAAAGATTCTGGTTAAACTGACTTAGCAGGATCCTTGTGAGAACTCGGTGATTGAGGGAGATGGGACTATGTCCCTCTTAAGAATGAGATCCTTAAGAATGAATCCTAATAGAGTTCAGAAGAGACTTGCTAGAGTTTTGTTAAGGAAAGAATCTTTGTGTGGGGCAATAAAGGAGGTAGTAAGAAATAATATGATTCTGGGTATATTTCAAAGCTAGATTCCACAGGATTATTTTAAAAAATGAATCACAGGGATGAAAAATAGAAGCCATGTTCCCAACATTTTTGGTCCAAGTACTTGGAAGTATGCAGTTGCCATTTACTGTGAGCTTGGGTACCTCAGCATGAGATGATGATGATGACGATATAGTGACACCCTGTATTTGGAAAATACATTTGAAAAATCAAAAATATTTAAATGATATTTATAATAATGGGGGAAGGAAAGGAAAGGGTCCTCAATGAAGATGTATAAAGGACACATGGACAAAAAACAAAGGAGGGTAGGATTGAGGGTGAGAGGTTGGGGTGGGTGGGGTGGAGGAAAGTGGTCATGGGAAAATAGAAACAACCGTACTTGAACATTAATTAAAATAATAATAATATAAATAAATGAATGAATAAATAAATAAAATTTTCAATATGATGTTTTAAATATTGAAAGAATGTAAAGAAGTTGTTATATCCTCATTCATACATCAGCTCTCAAGGCTATAGATGGTATTTTCAACTGCATTTCTCCTTTATTTTGTTTCCTGTGCTTTCAGGCAGTACCACAGAATACTTTGTCTAATAGGCTATTCCAAATCTTCATTACTGAGTTTTCTGTTTCTGCCGGTGTGAGATGGCTGTTATATTCCATTACATGGTACTATTGGATGTAGCCATACTAGATGGTCCCAGGAATTCTTATGGCTTTATCGTCATCCCTTCTTGTTTGTTTAGGGGCTCCATTTTTTCCTTTAGAATGAGGGTTAATTAGTACACAGTAATTGATTTTTGTTGTTTTTATCTACAGAACATGTTGCTTAAAATGACTTCTAGTGCTGAGAAAACCTGGTTGTATTACCTCATGTATAACATTTGTAAATAGATTGTATAGTCTTTTTCTTTTCATATAAAACCAGGGAAGAAGCATACCATGCATTCTCAAGTAGGTCATATATGTGATAGTAAAATTTACACCTTGCATTTCTATCCCTCTTGATCCATATATTCTGGTTAGGAGGAAAAAAAATATTCTATATTAGTAAATTGCTATTTTTAGTATAAGAAATAAAGCTTGCAAATTGTGGTCACCTGGGTGGAACTTTAAATATAATTTTAATATTAATTCCAATATGTTCTATGGCAGATACATCAGAAAAATGAAGTATATGTTGAGATCAGTGAGTTCCATAAGCAATAGCATACAACCCTATGTTTTTAACTGTAAAATCCTTTTTTGTCATAAGCATTATTGTGAGTTAGATCATGATATCAAATGACACATTTGATAAGTTGGCTTACAGTCATGCTAAGTAAAATATGGTAAGTTACATATGATGATCATTAAAAATAAATAATGGTTCTTTTATGTGATGAAAAATATTTAATATAAAAATATATTGCCACCATACTAACTGCTTGCCTTAAAGGGTTTGGCGACACATAGGATTGGTTCATGTCACTGGCAAATAATACATCTACTAGCGTTGTTAATCAGGATAGTATTGATGAGGTGAAGTCAATGTTGGGCTATGTATAATGTTTGATCTTACCATCACTATCCCTTGGTACACATGCCTCTTGGGTGAGAATTAAATTTGACAGGGTCAAAGGCTAATTGACATCCACAGGCTTCACCACAGCTGAAGCTTTGTTGGGCATTCACACAGGACAAATTTTTCACACCTCTGGACACACCATTTACTTAACAATTCCCCGAAGCTCATTATTAGAACTACAATATTATTCTTGCCAACTCACTTAAAATATATTCAAATCATTAGTCCTAAATGGTAGAGAAACTTACCTGGAGCCATCTTTTCTTTGTAATAAATGTGGCAGTGACATAAATCAATATCTTCAGCCTAGAAGGATTTCCCTTCTTTGAGGTTTAATATCAAAATAATTTATTCCTTGATGGTGATAGAAAATTTAATAGGTCTGTTTTTAAAATAAGCTTAGTAATGTTTTCTGCATAGGTTGTATATATTTAAAGCTCACGAAGCTGATAGTATAAATTTGGGGAAAACTAGGACAGGTATTTTAGGCTAATGAGCTATATGCTCATGCATTGTACCTGTGCTTTCAGAGCTTGTTTGAACTTGGTCCCATCTATAAATCTTAATAATGAATATTGCTGGATATGCCTATCTTTAAGGATCAAGTAATAATAAGTTACATTAGACATTGAAGTGAATATGATTGATTATCTGGGGTTTTCAGAGTAAAGCACTCAATTTCTATCAGTGCCTAGAAAAGCTAAGAGTGACTTTTTAAAAAGATCCACATCCCTGACCCCTGCAACAGGTCATTAGCTCTATCTCTAAATAAATCTACTTTGGAGTTCCTGTAAGAGTTTCTTACAGATTTAGAGAGACTTCTACCCTTCCATATCATATGTTATTGTGAATGTTGGGCTTTTTCTAATTTCAGGACACCATTTATATTTCAATTGGTTTTGAATGGTGTCCTTGGAGTTGTAAAGTGAATAGAATGGTATAGTAGGAATATTGTGTTTGTTGTTTCAAAATGGTCAAGTAGTAGAGCTAAGAATGCCACAGTCTGGAACAAACTGAAAACCTCCACCTTTTCTAGATCACACATAAAGTCAAGTACCCTTATAGGTTTCCTAATATACAATTTTGGGTGGCTCACTCAGATGGCATGTATGTTATCTCCAAATTCCTACAATATACACTTGGGATGGTATATATTTTGCAATAATAAAGGATGTTGAGTGTAGCAGTTTGTACTTTACCTTAAAGGACTTATTATAATATATCCAAAGATCATTAGACCTCCAATACTATTTTCAAATGGGGCAGCTTATCTTTTTTCATTTGTTTTATTAATTCATAACTTAGGATATTTGATATCATGTAGAATGCCTATTAATTCCAGCTTTCCAATTATATCAAAAAATAATTGGCAGTTTGATATCCTATGGTATGGTAAAATAATCACAGACCCTGTGGACTAAACTGTGAGCCCAATCAGGGAGTTAACATATTGTGCTGAGTATATACTTATGCCACAGACAGGTGAAAATACTGTTTCCAATAGTCTGTGCTTATGAGGGTAGATATAAAAGGACATTCAAGATCAATATTTACATGTCAGTCAAGGCTTGTATAAATTTTCACAGTAAAAGTAAATATTTAAATTAATGAGTAAAACTGAATTGAATAAATTATCCTTACATAAACTTAGTATATTTCTCCTGGCTGGTGTAGCTCAGTGGACTGTGCGCGGGCCTGCGAACCAGAGGATCGCGGTTCGATTCCCAGTCAGGGCACATGCCTGGGTTGCAGGCTGGCTCCCTGCAGGCCAACTCCCAGCAGGGGATGCACGAAAGGCAAACATACATTGATGTTTCTCTCCCTCTCCTTCCCCTCTAAAGATAAATGAATAAATAAATAAAATCTTAAAAAAAAACTTAATATATTTCTAAAAACATATCTCATCTGTGTTTGTTTAGCCAAACACAGGAATTTCACAGGGGTAGTATAGGAATCACTATCTTTTTGCTTGTTTTGTTTTCTAAAACTCAGCAATAATAATGTTTATGATAACGCCAGGAATATGTTGTTGCTTTTGGCTTACTTTTTTGGAGAGTTAAGTTCCAAGATATTTCACTAGGCTCTTTCTATTATAAATGCTATTATTTGTAGGTAATTATTTCAACCATAAATTCAGAAATGGGAGATGAGTAGCCTACCATGCCAATTTATGTTTCAGATAAAAATTCTTATAATTTTTCTGTCACCAGTAGATAACAGAATTGTCCAGAACCATGAAAAATTAATATTAACTTAGACCAGTCTTCAATTCAAGCAGTTTCCTAAATTTTGGCTATTTCTCTACCAGTACCAGCAATGAATAATGATCTTGATGAATGATTGCAGTTGTATTAACAAAATGTTGTATTGTAGTGAATTTCAGTTGTATTAACAAAAATATTTATCGCACATATTTGAATGTTATTTGTCAAGATAATCTTTCATTGTTTTAATTACAATCATTCTTTTGCAATCATAGTTCAAGTTCAGTTGTCTCCATTTTCATCCCATAATGGCCCCATATGCCACCTATCCCTACCTTTCACCCTTGAACCCACCCCCATGGCTTTATCCATGTGCCCTTTATACATGTTCCTTGAAGGACCTTCCCCTATTATCCCCCATTATCCTTCTCCCCACCTCCCCTATGGTTACTGTCAATTTGTTCTTTATTTCAATGTTTTTGGTTATATTTTGCCTGTAATTGTAGTCACTTTTAAGTTTATTAAGTAACTCAGATGTAATAACTAAAAGTAGATATAGAAGCAACTCTTAAATACTCCAGTGCTTTGACAAATCTATTAGATTTTTTCATTATTAGTAAAAAAGGAGAAAACTATTTGGAAAAATGTTGACCACAGCCTTATGGATTCCATGGTAAATTTGCTACTTTCAAAATATTTTTGTTTATAAAATTAATTGGATTACTTCTCTAGTCCCATTTCTGTAAGATATAACTTTATATCTTGGTATAAATTTTAACATTTCAAATGTTGCGCCAGTCTCTATCAACAAGCTCATCTCCAGGATGCCACTCTTAAAATTTTTGCAGATGTATGTGCTCTCTGCATAAACTTATTTTTTGTATTTTGTTTTTTTAAGCTTTAGTTTGGAGAATAAGATATTGCACATAGTAAACACACCCTAATTCCTTCTCTTTTCTTCTCTAAATATTCAAAGGAATTTTTATGTTTTTCATTTAGGTTAGCTTGAATGATCTTTGAATCAGGATTTTACTAACTGTCCAAACAAATTATTGTGTCTATGCAAACTAACACAATAGACCCAAAATAACTATCAGAACATCCAAATTATAAATTAAATTTTACCTAAAATCAAGTTATTTTTATTCTTTGTACTATACACTTAAAATAGATTATCTCATGTATTTTTTTCAATTTTGTATATACAGCTGCAAAGATATATATAATGTATATATGAGGTCTGTCTGAAAAAAGCCCAGCTGTTATAAATATAATGAGAATGGTTTGTGCAACATTGATGTAACCTGGTAGCCAAGGAGAGTGGACTGGAATATGCATGCATGAACAATGACAATTTCACTGTACTGTGTAGCCATCACATTCAAAATGACTGAGGGAATAGAGCTATAGGTATGCATAAAATTTGGCATTAAGTTTGAACATTCCTCTGTGGAAACTATTCAGAGGATTCAGAAGGTCACAGCTTGTGATTGGCAGCTTCATTATGACAATGTACCCACTCATACATCACATCCTGTGTAGTTTTGTTGACACATCAAATCACCCAGGCGACTCAGACCTCCTCCTACAGGCCAGATTTGACACCCTGTGACATCTGGCTTTTACCAAAACTGAAATCACTTTTGAAAGAGAAGAGATTTCAAACTGTTGATGAGATTCAGGAAAATATGATGGGGCAGCTAACAGTGATTGAGAGAACTGTGTGAAGTCCCAAGGTGCATACATTGAAGGGGACTGGGACCTCATTGTTCTGTGTACAGTGTTTCTTGTATCTTGTTTTGTAAATGACTCTATTTTTCATATTACATAGCTGGATACCTTCTGGATAGATGATATATACCATATTTTTCAGACCATAAACTCACCTAGGTTTTAGAGGAGGAAAATAGGAAAGCAATTTTGAAGAAAAAATATGGTAAAACATTTAATAACATAAATAACATAATATTTCACCAATGTAAATGTAAACAGAACTCAACAGCACCATTAATGGCCATATTCTTCCCAAATTTGGGGGGAAATGAATCTTATAGTCCAAAAATTACTTTGTGTGTGTGTATGTGTGTGTGTAATCTGTATAAAACCCTGTATACTTTTCTGATTATAAGTTTTTTCCTCCTGTTTATGTATGTAACTTCATACATCTTCTAGAGTATGTGTTTAGTTATAGGTCTTTAATAGATAGTGGGAGGTTAAGAATAGGAAATAGAGAAACCAGAGCACTTATATGTATAACACATGGGCATGAACTAAAGGGGAGGAATGCTAGTGGGTGTGGGGAGCAGGGTGGACGAGAATAAAGAAGGGGAAATGGGAAACTATAATAGCATAATCAGTAAAATAGACTTAAAAATAAAAAGACATATTATCAGTTTTTCTCAAAATCTTCCAAAAATTTAAAGAGGAAGAAATTCTTCCAAACTTCTTTTTTTGGGGAGGGGGTCTCAGTTATTTTATTTTATTTTATCTTTTTTTTTACAACATAAAAATTTTAATACTGGTGTGATTTTAAATAATATATATATTCCTTTTTGTAATTTTTCTATTTTCTAATATGTTCTCCAATTTGCATGTATTAATTTTATAATCTAAAAAATTTTAAAAATTACCTGACACAGGATATATTACATAGTAAAAAATAACTCCTTGAAAAATGATAGAAGAAGAGCTAAAAGATACCACAAGATATCTAGGAACCGATATCCTTGATGAATATGTATTAAAAAACACCTCCAAAATATTAACAAACCAAATTCATATGCACAATAAAAAGCTCACACATCACCGATAAGTGGATAAGTGGGATCCATTCCTAGGTTGCAAAGACGGTTTTACATATGCAAATCAAACCACATTAACATTACAAAGAATAAAATCCTCTGGTTATCTCAATAGTTGCAGGAAAAGCATTAGACAAACTTCAATACCCTTTTATGATAAAAATACTTATCAGATTAGGAAAAGAAGGACATTCCCTCAATATGAAAAGGCCATTATTTAAAAGCCCATGCATAACACTATACTCAACAGTGAAAAACTGGAAGCTTTTCTGTTTATGTTCAGAAAGATTCCCACTTCTGCCGCTTCTATTTAACATCATACTAGAAATCTGAGCTAGAGCAATTAAGTGAGAAAGAGAAATAAAATGTATCCGAATGGGAAAAAAAGTAAAATTATGTCTGTTTATAGATGCCATAATTCTATACATATAATTATATCTTTAAACATAAGAATTCCATAAAAAATACTGATGACATTAATAAGTGAATTCAGCACTGTTGTAGAATATGAAATCAATATGAGAATGTTACATTTATAGATGCTAATAATGAATGATGATAAAAGGAAATTAAGAAAACAGTCCCATTTGCAATATTATCATTAAAATATTCCCATTTACAATAACATGAGAAACAATAAAATATTTAACCAAGGAGGCCTGGGGACTTGTATACTGAACTATTTAAATTTATTCAGTTCTTTCATCTCATGGATAGAGATATTCGACCTGGCATTTTCTGCTAAGGTCTATACTGGTGACCTTTCTAGTTTCACATAAAATAAATATTAATACATTGATCTCAGAAGCAGAAACCTGTATGTACATGTGAGTATTTGCTTGTCTGAGGTCTGTGGGGACAGTTATACCCACATGAGTATTCATTTTGCTACCATTGACAGATATTTTAAAAATATTTATTTATTTTTAGAGAGAGGAAGGGAGAGTGAAAGAGAAGGAAGGAAACAGCAATGTGTGGTTGCCTCTCATGCACCCCAGGCATGTATCCTGACTGAGTATCAAACTGGCGATCCTTTGCTTCTCAGGCCGGCACTCAGTCCACTGAGCCAAATCAGCCAGGGCTGATTTCAGATACTTTAACTGATAGTTGCTTTCTGTTTCAGTTAAGGGTGGCGCTTCCATTCAGATTCAGTTTTTTTTCTAATCTCTTCATTTCTATTTAGTTAGATCTTTTCTTTTTTTAATATATTTTATTTATTATGACATTACAGTTGTCCCATTCCCCCCCTTCATTCCCCTCCACCTTGAACACCCCTCCCCCACCATTCCCCCCTTTAGTTTATGTCCATGTGTCACAAGTTCTTAAGAGTCTATATTTCCCATACTATTCTTGCCCTCCCCCTGTCTATTTTCTACCTACCATCTATGCTACTTATTCTCTGTACCTTCTCCCTCCTTCTCTTCCCACTCCCCTGTTGCTAACCCTCCCTGTGGTCTCCATTTCTATGGTTCCGCTCCTGATCTAGCTGTCCTCTTAGTTTGCTTTTGTTTTAGGTGTGGTTGTTAATAACTGTGAGTTTGCTGTCCTTTCACTGTTCATATTTTTCATCTTCTTTTTCTTAGATAAGTCCCTTTAACATTTCATATAATAAGGGCTTGGTGACGATGAATTCCTTGAATTTGACCTTATCTGAGAAGCACTTTATCTGCCCTTCCATTCTAAATGAAAGCTTTGCTAGATAATTAGTTGTATTTTTAAGTAAGATTTCTATTCTGGGACGTTCTCCACCTTGTCCCTTTCACTGTGAAGCCAAATTGGACTGGGAAGGGCCCTTCAAGTCACCTTAAAATGCCCACCTGGAGCCCTGGCTGGTATGGTTCAGTTGGTTGGAGTGTTGTCCCACAAAACCAAAAGGTCATAGGTTCAGTTCCTACTCAGAGTAAATGCCTCGGTTGTGGGTTGGTCCCTATTTGGGTCACTTAACTGATTGATGTTTCTCTCTTATATGGATATTTTCCTCCCTCTCTCTACCCATCTTCGCTCTTCATAAGTGCTAAAATGCCATTCACTGAAGATTTAAAAAGAAAAAGGCCCACCTGGGGCAGTGAGCTAGAGGCCTGGTAGTTTGTAAAAGGAACCTCCTGGCTTGTTCCTTTGTTGTCCATTCCCCAATTACAAGCAGCCCCACCTGGACATCCTCTACCCCCATTTTCCCAGATCTTCCTGTTTGAAAGGCAGACTGAGTACAGTATGTATTAGCTAAATATCACTTGTTACCACCACAGCTCAGTTCAGCTCATGGTGTTTGTGAAGTTTTCTTTAATGCATTGAAGTGTTGACCTGACTTTCTAAATCAGGACTGGCCTTATCTTTTTCTTCTTCTCTGTTGTTCACACAGGCCCTTCTTACCGTATTTTAAATATTTTGAGATTGATTTTAAAATAAATATTCAACTTACCATATGTTTCAAAGTGGCTAAAATTAATTGTGTGCCCTGGCTGATGTGGCTCAGTGGATTGAGCACCAGCCTGTGAGCCAAAAGATCACAGGTTTGATTCCCAGTCAGGGCACATGGGTGGGTTGTGTGCCAGGCCCTCAGTAGGGGGTACGAGAGAGGCAACCATGCACTGATATTTCTGTCCCTCTCTTTCTTCCTTCCTTCCCCTCTCACTAAAATAAATAAATAAAAATCTAAAAGAATTAATTTTGTAACTATTTATAAAATTACTCCGTGTTTTTAGTCTTCCAAGAGCAGGTCTCATGCCCTTTTGTGTGGTATCCTCCATTCATCACAGTCATAGGATGGAGTGGAGACTCAGGGCAGAGTGGGTCAGGATGATGCCCCTTTCCATTAAATTGATGGAGAGCCACTCACTGTCTTTCTTACAACATTTATACTCCAAGTTCAGTTTACACTTACAGCATTAGTGCGGATGTGGAGGAGATCTTCTGCACCCACCAACTCTCATAACTTAGTGATGATACAGGGACCTTAAGAAGTTTCCTGTCTATAACCCTGGTCTTTGACACTTGCTGAGAATGAACCTTGCATTACAAATTTTTTAAGCCTCATTTCAGAAAGAAAATAATTTGGAATTCCCATACTCCCTCTGTCTCAGTTTGTGTATGCTCCAGTTTGCTCCAACTAATCTGTTTACAGGACTCATCAGCAAAAGATCTACCACAATCATTTGGCACCAAAGACCCTCAGGGATATTCATATACCTCACTTATCAGGCTGACATCTCAAATACTGAGCTGAACCTAAGCTCTAACAAAGCCGAAGATCCCTTAAACTTTTCATGTGAATTGCTGACCTTTGGATTTTTCCCTTTTGGCGTGCAAAACAGGAGCAGCACAAGAGTTTGAATATAAAATAGCTTTCTTATTAATTAATAAACTACTCTATTTTACTCATAGTATTTATAATATACATAACATTTTAGGAACTTACACACAGTGAGTTTTTCTTTAGAAGGAGGTATTCAGCCCTTGAGCACATTAGAATTTATATCCTGAGGTCACTGTGATTTTGCAGATATTCTTTCAACTTAGCTGAGTGATTTAAAAGTTTTCTGAATCTCATATGGCTGTTGTATTGGTATACATGTACATGGTTACATGTAGATGTACAATGTATATAAACAGTTAAATTTCAACCAACTTTCTTACTAAGGCCAGTCCATTCCAGGGGATTTATCTTTGACATTCTTCCTTTTCACATTTTGGAGACTTCAGTGCCCACCCACTCAACGCTCCAGCTTTGCAGTTTCCCGTATCCAGATTATTCCTGCGGCACTGCTCTACTATTTTAACCAATAGTACTGTAGTATTATATAACATACAATTTACAAAATCAAGGACAACTAACTTTTGCAGAAGGAAAAGTACAGTGTATGTACGCTCATGCGAATACTGTAGTCACAGACAAGAATAAGAATGCTACGGCCTTGATATCTTGGTTGGTGTATATCTTACTGTATGAGGCTGCTGTGACTGATATAATTGAATATGTGGTAATTTAAAAATACAGATGTTTTGCATTTAATCTATATCAAGAGTGGATAGTTTGAGAGGTGATTTTTTTTAAAGTATGTTCTATTATTTTAAAAATCAGTGGTTTTCTAATTTATATGCAACAAGAAGGATATGTGGTGGAATAAATAATAGAGTTTATAATTACATATAAAATATGTGAAATAATAAATTTAATATATATGTTCAGTTACTCTCAGAAATTCATAAAATAAATAAATTATGGAAGACACAAATTATGGAAGGCTATATGACATTTGTAGATCAGATATTTTAAAAATATAACTTTCATATTCATCTACACATTCAATGAGATTTTAATTTGCAAATTTTAGCAAGTTGTATGAAAAGATGTAATTATTTGTAATCAAAGACATGCACTTTAAAACTGAAATGTGATCAGATTGCATATCTACAGAATGTTTAAAACTGTTTTTTAATTGACAATATAAAGTTTTTGTGAAATGTGAGTTAAGGGAAGTTTCATTCAATGATAGTAAGAATGTGTATCTCTACAACTATCTCTGAAACTGTTTGCACTTATCTATTAAACTTGATCACTGATATTTTTCTATTGGCTAATTAGTTTCATATTCTGGTGTAGAACTGTGACTCAGGTTATTGTTCCGTAAGGAGTTCAATCTCATTTCATACCTGAAGCTAAGAATATACCACTTCAAAAGGAAGCACACTTAAGCATATGTCTACTAGCCTATTTTATATAATAATATGCACATATAAATACATATATTTTATAATAGTTATGTAAATGCAGTATACATGTATGTATATAACCTCTACTTGAAAGAGTGATTATTCAATGTTCCATAACTTACAAAGATAATTTCTCTTTGAAGAATTATGACAGATTTGTGAGAGAAGTGGAGGAGAACATTGAACCATTTATCCTCAACTGTTGCAGCTCATAATATTAATTTATCAATGAAGGATATTTCCCTACTATTTGTTCAGTCCCAGGAGATACTGTACAAAAACATCTGCAATTACATGCTGTTTGTTAATGACCCATGGTTACAGGTTTATAGTATGCATTTTACTATTTTTATACCACAAAAAAGTGACTCATAAGACTATATTTGTACAGTCTTTGAAGTTACAATGAATGGTTCATTGCTATTTGAGTGAGCGCATGCACACATTTCTGACTAGCACTCTGCCTGTATTATCACCTTGCGGGTGAGAGCCTCCCTCTCAAAAATATTTGATCATTCTCTTTTCTAATATTTATTGCACATATGTGCACATGGCAATTTAATTTTCCACTAGGTTGTTTTTGTTAGAAATTGGCTCCTTATTGCAAACCACATATAACTCAGGGTATTTCATTTCTAAGGGCCTACATTTAATTGTCCTTATTTATAAGGGAATCTGATGTCATGAAAACATAATAGTAACCAACCAGAAGCTGATTGTTTTATTTATGTGAATATGTAGACATTATTAATGGATGGTGACACAAAATTATTTATAAGAATGTGAAGAAATGTAAAACTTTATAAACACTATTCCTAAAAAAAAAAACAGTAAAAATATGTATCTCACCTTTAACAGGAACCTAAACAACAAAACAAGCAACCAAGCAAAATATAACCAAAGACACTGAAATAGAGAACAGGCTGACAGGGACCAGAGGGGAGAGGAGAGGAAATTTCAGGGGAAAAGGGGAAGGATTCACAGAAACAAGTATAAAGGACACACGGACAAAAACTAACAGGGGTGGAAATGGGAGGGAGGTGTGGAGCACTGGGGGGTGGGCTGGGATGGGAGTAAAAGACAGAAAACTGTATTTGAACAATAATTGAATAAATTTAAATATATATATTAAAAATATGTGTACAAGCCCTGGCTGATGTAGCTTAGTGAATTGAGCATAGGCCTGTGAAGCAAAGGGTCACTGGTTCAATTCCCAGTCAGGGCACAGGTGCCCCTGGTGGAGGACCCATGGGAGGCAACCACACATTGATGTTTCTCTCCCACTCTTTCTCCTTCCCTTCCCCTCTCTCTAAAAATAAATAAATAAAATATTTTTAAAAATATATGTACATAATAAGTTGAAGGGAACTTTACCAGATATCCAAAGTTAGTAATAATGCATGGGAATAAAAACAAAGTGAAAAAATTCATTTTCACATCTTATAGTTCAGTCTTTCACATAGGTGAAAAAGGTGCCCCAAATGAACTCTACAATTATCACTGCATGACTGCAATTGGTGCTTACCACAGTGATAAGTGTGTATGTGTATGTGAGTATATATGGCTAAATGAGAGCATGTGTGCTCATAGTAAATTAATAGTGAGCAAATTTTTGATTTTCTCTAACTCCTTAAGAAGGTCATTGTATACTTTTTTTGTAATTCTTTGTGGGATGATGACTGCAAATTTCTATAGTATTTTCTTTTCTATTTTTATTCCTCAAAAATGGATTCATAAGATCTTTTTTTTAGTCTTTCAAGTCATGGTGCATGCGTTATTGCTATCAGTGAGTACATGAAGACATTTCTTTTTTTTTAAATTATTTATTTATTTTTAGAGGGGAAGGAGAGAGGGAGAGAAACATCAATGTATGGTTGCCTTTTGTGCATCCCCTGCTGTTAGTTAGCCTGCAAGGAACTGGCCTGCAACCCAGGCATGTGCCCCGACTGGGAATCGAACCGCGATCGTCTGGTTCGCAGGCCCGCGCTCAATTCACTGAGCTACGCCAGCCAGGGCCAGAAGACATTTCTGACTACATTTAAAAAGCACTATTATAACAGAGCATGTTCAAGAATAATGACTAAAGAAATGTTGGAAATTTTATGCTTAAAATATATATTTAACTATTATGTATAATTTGGAAGACTTGAAACCTGGGATATTTTCTTTACCTTTTTCCAAACATTTGGAGTGGCATTTTAGAGCACAGTGATGGTCAGTTTACTTCTGGCTATGTAAACTTTACAGTATAAAAATCTGAGCACATTTTAAAAAACAGGGACAAATACTTTTGACAGGTAATAAACATGATATATTTAAGACCCCTAGTAAATCATACTTAGGAAATTTAAATAGAAAAACCCAGAATACATTATGAGAAAATATTGATCTTTCAATAAAAAGTGGGTTAATATGAAACAGTTATCTCATTGCTTGGGTTTATAATGCTGTTAAGGAAGACTTAACTAGCTCAAGTGTCATGAATAGAGTTCTCTAATAGCATATCATTTCTAATCACAGAGTGCTTTTAAGTATAAATAACTTTCAGGTGTGAAATGTAAACAACCATAATCTTAGAAGATGATAAAAATGTATGCTTTGTGTAGTTGAATAACAATACATTTTTATAATAATTTTACAGTTTATAATACAGCACACCTCAATTAAGACTCTATTACTTCAGGTGCTAGAGGATTCATCCCTATTTTGAAAGAAAGGGTCCATATTCTCTTACTTCTGTAGAATAAACATACATTGAAATGAAAATACTTTCGGCAATTATCAGTCACAATGGCTGAGCACTTCAAAATTTCTCCTACTGAATGTCAATGGAACATTTAAAAAGGTTCTGGAAATAAGTTAATATCAAATTTTTCAAGGGAAGTTGATAACAGAGTGTATTTTGGGTGTAAATTTCCTTTTATTTTTATAATTGTTTTGCTTTTAAAAGCAATTTGAATTTACCCTGCCTTGTCACTATTATGACTAAATACCAAGGGCAAACACATGTAATAAAGTGGTTACTCTGTTTTTGTTACTTAGAAGATATACAGGTATACCTTATTATTATTTAAAATCCATTATTAAAAATGTTCTAGGGGCAGGCCAAGAGGGGATTCTACTTACGTATTAGTTTATACTTCATTTGATTTGCTTTTGGAGCGTTTATATTTTTACCTGGGCTCTCATTTTATTTATTGAAAGATAAATAAAATTACAACAAACAAAATATTATTTAGTTTATGTTATGACCTGTCACAGAAATTTGGATCAAATATAAAATATTTTCATTGAATAATAAAGGAAAGGTCTACTTAACATAGCAAGCAAATTTAATAATTAAAAATAATTTATAATTATTATTGAATCAACAACTTTTTTCTGTTCTTTTGAAATGATTAGTTGGCTTGTGTATTATCATAATGAAGTAATTTTTTTTTGTTTTAATGTTTTTAATCCTCACCTGAGGACCTGCTTATTGATAATAGAAAGAAGGGAAGAAAGAAAATGCAGAGAGAAATATCAATGTGAAAAAGAAACATGATCTCTTGCACAAACCTTGACGGGGAATTGAACCTGCAACTTAGGTAGGTTCCCTGACCGAGAATCGAACTGCCAACCTTTCAGTGTATCGGACAATATTTAACCAACTGAGTCACACCACCAAGGGTGATGGTAAAATTTTGACATAAATGTTGCTTGTGAACTCTGTCATTACTCTGTGTCAGAACCTACATAATACACTCTAATTAGTTTCCTTGGAGCACAGTTTCTGACCCTATCCATATTTCAAATAAAATAATAAATTTTCAATACACATTCAAATACTTCAGAACTTTATTATGTTAATTAACTTATTTAGTTAGTTCATTTGCATAATAAGAATACATGGATCTTTCACCTGAGCTTCAACTTTAAATCATGTGTCTACAATAGAGTTGACCCCAAAATATAAATTATTTATTTTCCCAAAAAGGAAAAAAAATCCGTTACAGTAAAAGACATTTACTGGGTGTTAGGATGAAATTTTTACTTATATTATTTGATCTTTCAATTGTTAATAGGCATATTGTTACAAGTGTTACTGAACATACTGGTGTGCCTCCTCATTCAATCCCTTTTTAAAAATTTTCTTTATCTCTATCAGCTGTAGACATAATTAAGGGAAAGCCTTCAAAATAATATTTTTACATAATTACACAGCAATTTTAGCATATGTTTGTTAAAAAGTTATACATGAATATATATGCATTCTTTTCTGAATTAGGCTGTATTTATTGTCAGCATTTAATATAAAAAAGAACATTTTTTAAAAATTGCTTAAGTGCTACTAAACCCAGATTATCATTCCTCTGTTTAATATATTACATCTTCAGTAGCAATATGGAATTATATTTCTAATGGGAAATGAGAAACTGCTTGAAAAATATAACTCTTCTTTTTTGTTCATTCATATAAATGAACACTACTGAATTTTAATAAAGCCAGGCTGGTTTATTTTTATTAATAATGATTTCATATAAGCAAGCTAAATATTGTACTAACTCTCATGTAGCAACATATCACTTACACCAACAATCAAGCCACAGCTATTTTAACAAAAGGTCCTTTTATACACATGCACACATGATAGTGAAATATAGTGAATTCTTTTTCTATACTACAACCCAGAAGAAAAGGGTAGAAACATTCTTGGATTTATTTAATATAAATAAAATAAATAGGTATTTATCAAAGCCTAAGGTAGAAAGATACTGTGCTAAGTAAACCAGACAAAAGAACTGTGCAGAGTTACTTCTTTTCTGAACTTTGACTGGCTGGACTCTCAACCAACTCTGCCATTTCAAATGGGAAAAATAAAAAATACCACATTACAATACTTTTCTATAATATTCTTAACATAACTAAGAAATTAGAAATGTTTAAATAAATGATTAAGAGGAGAGCAGAGCACAGGGAACAATTTTTGTTCTGATAGCATTTATAGATCCCTTTAAACAGGATTTTGACAATCTTGCAAAACAAAGCAAGATTAACAGGGGTATCCAACACTTTGGCATCCCTAGGGCCACTCTGGATGAAGAAGAGTTGTCTTGGGCCATACAGTGAATGCACAAACACTAATGAAAATGAAACATCTCATAATGTTTTAAGTAAATTTACAATTTTGTGTTGGGCCACATTCATAGCCATCCTGGGTAGCATGCAGCCCATGGGCCACAGGTTAGAGATCCCTGACTATAAAATAAAATGTGGAAACTATTCAAAGTGCAAGAGTCAGGATATTATCTACATAATCTCCTGGGTGTCTAAGGGGCTTTACTTTCAGTTTAAAGGTGTCAGTAAGAAATCCTACTTTTTCATTAATATCCTGTGATTGATGTGTGAGATGACTTTGTCATGAGCATTGCACAAGGAAAACATGTTTTAAATATGGGCTAGCTCCCTAGAGTATTTTAAGACTAAATTTATATAGTCTTTTGAAATAATGGTTACAGGTAATTTGGCCTTCTTTATAAAATATAAGATTTTTGGTAAGTACTCTACACCATACACACAGAGTCATACTCTGAAAAGAAAAATGTATTTCAATATAATATAGGTTTAATATAAAAAAGTAAACATTTAGTAAAAAATAGAATAACTTTTATTTAGAATGGACATATATCTATCGGATAAGATTAATAATAAATAATAAATTCATCTAATCGTTTATGTTCATATAACTTAAATTATAATACATACATATATAAAATCTATAAAGTTATATATTAAAATATTATTCAAAATAAGCCATCAAAAAACACAATGGAAAACCTCAGAATTTAATGATAGTTGCACTAGATATTTCAACAAAGGACTACTAACCAATATATATACTAGTAAAATTCTAAAAATAATTAAAAGGTAAAAATAACAGAAAATTGAAGAAAATAAAAGATTGAACAATTCACAGAAGAGAATATTGAAATGGCCAATATATATACAAAAATGTGTGATCTACTCTATTTAGAATCATAATTCAAAGACTGCATAGTCATCCAAATAAACAATAAAAAAAGCAGAAAATACCAAGTGTTGGGAAGGATGTGGACTTTCCGTTTACTACTGGTGGGCCCTTACTAATGCTGTTTCTAGGCAAGAGTACAGAGGTATATTTCTTCTTACTCAGAGAAACTAGATGTTGCCGAAGGCTTTATTAAACCACTAATTTAGAAATAAATATTTCAGTGTCAATGTGGGGCTACTATCATTCCTGGAATATTCCCTGCCTCACCTCAGCTAGAACCTTGGCCATAGTGCATATGTATCAGCTTTGTCCAACCAATGCCATGAAACAGTCAAGAGCTAAGAGTAATACAGGAACTCTACTACGTTTTTGTTTTTTCACCTCCCCTACCCAACCCCACAAAATCCGTGCCATCAACAGTGTTTGGTGCCAGTGGTGTGTGTGTCTCTGACTACATTGGATAACAATGGACAAATGCCATAAATTTAATACTGAATAAAAGACCCAGTCACAAAAGACAATGTCTCCTTTTTATAAGCTCATGTAAAACTAAGCTATACTTTTGCAAGTCTTTATAGCGCTGAAGGTTAATGATAGAAGGAATCAGAAAGGATAGGATTCCTCTTGTTCTAATAATGTCTTCTTCTACCAAGATTCTCTTTATCTTGGGTTTATTCAATTTATGAAATTCATTGAATTTCAAAGTAATCACACTTATGTGCATTTTCTGGAAGTGGACTTTGATATTTTTAAAACAAACATACAAAAATGCATTGTCATCAGAAACATTTAGTTCATTAATTTATTCAAAATATAAATAGAAATTTTACATTTCACTCTAAGTTTATGAAAGGTGGATTTACATAAAAGTAATTTAAAAATCATATTTGTATAGATCATATGCCTGTTTAATTCATTGTTTTTAATATATTATATTTTTATAATAATTTTTGAAGGCTAATGTGTTATTTTGTCTTGAGATTAAACATATTTTACAGTAGGGCTGTTTAATGTCTGGTAGAGCTTCCATGAAGTGATGCCTAGTTATTAGATGCTTAGTACACTATGATGACATTAGAAATTAGAAACTACGATATGGAGAAGTTGGTGATGGAGTGGATTCCATTTCCCCATACACATGGGAGAAAATCCTGGCCAATGTACAGAGGAACAGCACAAACAGCCAGCAGTTCCCCAACATATATGAAAATAAGAGACCAGAAATTACAGCGGGCACTTAAAAATCAGAGGGTAAGAAGATGGGTGCAGGACAGTAGGGTCTCAGGGACTGGAGCGGAGACAGGATTAGTGTCAGTGTCAGCCTGAGCCGGCACCCCCCAGGTCTACCGTGGACCTGGGAGCCCTGGGCCTGCTGAAGGATCCTTGGGAGAGAGCCAGGTCATCAGTTCCCCCCCTCTCCGGCCTAGCAAGGCTGAACAACCACTGGGAGAGACTTGTTTGCTTGAGTTTACAGAGAGGGTAATAAGGACAAAGAGCCGTGATCAACCACAGAGTCTGTGGTCTCCAGCTTGAGAGAATTGGGAGGCGCAGTGTCAGGCTCTGACTCCCAGAGTCACCGGTCTGGTTGGGGGATTGGGCTGTGCTGAGCGGCAGGCTTTCTTAAGGAGAAATTCTTTGGAAAGTAAACTGAAGGATTCTCCTTCAACAGCAGCTTGGCCTGCTCCCCACCCAGCCTGGCAGTGATCCCAAGGTTGGGCATAAGGCCTAGAGTTCCCCATAGAACTGAAAAGGGTCTGCGCCAGAACCCACGGGACTCAGGCAGCCAGGACAGAGCGCATGCGTGCCCAAACCCCAAGGTGATGACCCCCGGGGAAAGAGTGCTCTGAAGAGGACCTAGATCCTTATCCTGGGGTGCTGGGGAGAGGAGCCAGGTAAGCTCTTGGGAGGGTGCTTTCAGAAAAGCCACACCAATCACCCCTCGGCCTGCTGCAGCCAGCGAGACCAGAAAAAACGATGTGGCCAGTTTGAAACCAACAAGAGATTTTTTAAAAATAATTTTTTATCTTTTTAATTTTATTGTTTTATTTTTCAATACTTTTCCCCTCTCTTTTCTTGTTTTATTCATTCATTCTTTCTTTCCAAACTTATTGCTTCTTCCTCCCTTTTCCTGCCTTTTTTTCCTTTTACCCACAAGTGACACGAACAACTTAGAACTGCAAAAAGACCAGAGTTGGACCCAAAGAGGGGGCATCCCAAAGTAGAGACACAGAGACAAATTTCACTTTGCTATAGCTGAGAAGCCACTAGTTGCTGCATGCTTGTGTATTATTATTATTATTATTTTATTCTCACATCTTTTATATTTTAAAAGTATCTTTGTATTCTTCCTCTTTCTGTATAGGCTTCTTTGCCTTGGATGGTTATATTGTATCATTTGACAGGTTTCCCCTGTTCTTTCTTTCACAGTGTATTGCTAATTTTCTATACTTCACGCCACTTGTTTTCCTTTAGCACACTACCCAAAGTTCTATACCCCCTATTCATGTTATCCAGATCACATAGAGTCTGTCATATGATTGTTGCTCTAATATTATTGTAAATAATAGCTGTTCTATACAACTGTAAATACTTCACAACACATCTCCCAGATCTTAGCCCACTTCACAGTTTCCTGAACTGTATTACTGTAGTGATTAACTCTATTTGCTCACACGCTACACCTATTTACTATCCTTTACTCTCACCTTACCTCAGAATCTGACCTCCCACAACCTCACTGCTTTCTAGATCCAACTCACAAGCCTTCCCTCCCCAACACGAGTCATATCTTCTGTCCATCCTTTCTTAACAGTGGCTAATGAGGTTGAAGATTATGGTTAACAGTATACATAGCCTAAAGATCTCACTCATCTCTTTTCTACTGGCTGTGACTATAAATATCATAAAATATTCCCCTGCTGTCATAAACCATTTTGCCTTCCCCTCCAACTGATCACAAAAAATAAAAAGGAGTAGGTAGAAGTGGTGAACACCAGGATACCCACTGGAAGAGGGAACCCAACAACAAAGGGATCTCAAACAGATAACAACAGAAGAAGGTGAAGGAGGGAGTAGAAGCCACAAAAACCTCAATCCAAGACCTATCTGGAAATACAACTAAATAGTGGAAAAACCTACCCAGCACAAGCAACTCAAAAGGAGCAAAAGAGAATCCTCAAAAACTTGTACATACAGAAAAACTAGCTTCAACACAACCTTCCTTCAACAGTACAATAAATTAAAACAGGTGGTGGCAGAGGGACCATCAGTTAACCAGCCGGAGAGAAGGACCCACAAAAGGAAGAACAAAAGAGAACCAAAACTGAAAGACAAACACAGAGCCAATTTAAATGTCAGGCCAAGACAAGTGAACTTGGGAGATCAAGGAAACTACACCACCAAAGCTCCCAGGTATTATACCACAAAAGTTTACACCATAACCCCAAGAAGCCAGAACAAATAAATGTAAGAAGCTGAGGCTAACAAGAAGAATCTCACAAACAATGGGAAGACAAAGAAACAATCCCCAAATGAAAGAAAAGGAGAAAGCCTCAGAAAGAATGTTAGATGAAATAAAGGCAAGTCAACTATCAGATATTGAATTCAAAGCACTAGTTATCAGGAAGTTCAAAGAGCTCACAATGAGCTACCAGAAACTACAGGGGAGGTACAATGAACTCACTGCAAACTATAACAACATGAATAGGAAATATAAACTATCAGCAACGGCCAAGAGGAAATGAAGAATATACTTTCTGAAGTGAAGAACACAGTAGAAGTTATCAAAAGCAGGACCCATGAAGCAGAAGATTGGATCAATGAGTTGGAGGACAAAGTAGAAAAAAACTCCAGGAAAAAGCAAGAAAAGAAAAAGAGGCTCAGAAAAAAATAAAGAGGGATTAAGAGAAATGCAGGACAATATGAAACATTATAATATCCAAATAATAGAAATACCAGAAGGAGAAGAAGAATAACAAGGGATAGAAAACCTATTTGAAAAAGTAATGAGGGAAAATTTCCCTAATTTGATGAGAGAAAAAGTCACACAAATCCAGGAATTACAGAGAGTCTCAATCAAGAGGAACCCAAAGGGGCCCACTTCAAGACACATCATCATTAAAATGGCAAAATGTAGAGATAAACAGAGAATCTTAAAGGCAGCAAGGGAGAAAAAGGAAGAAACATACAAGGGAGCCCCAATGAGGTTAGCTGCTGACTTCTCAATGGAAATGCTCCAAACAAGAAGAGAATGGCAAGAAATAATCCAAGTAATGAGAACCAGAGGCCTACAACCAAGGCTACTGTACCCACCAAGGCTCTCAATCAAGATAGAAGGCCAAATAAAGAGCTTCCAAGACAAAAGAAGTCTAAAAGAATATGCCTCCACCAAACTAGCCCTGCAAGAAATACTAAAAGGACTGCTTTAAGGAAAGGAAGGAAAAGAGAGACACCGAGAGGAACACAGGTACAAAAGTGGCAATGAATAAGTACCTATCAATAATAACCTTAAATGTAAATGGATTAAAAGGTACAATGAAAATACATAGAAATAGCTGAATGGATAAAAAAGCATGACCCACAAATATGCTGCCTATAAGAGATCCACCTCAGGATGAAAGACATACACAAACTAAAAGTGAAGGGCTGGGAAAAAATTATTTCAAGCAAATGGACAGGAAAAAAAAGCCAGGATAGCAAGACTCATATCAGACAAAATAGACTTCAAAAAAAGGGGGGGGGCATAAAGAAAGACACAGAAGGTCACTTTATAATACTCAATGGAAGAATCAAAAAGAAAACATTAACATCTTAAATATATATGCACCCAACATAGGAGCACCCAAATATATAAAGAAAATCTTAAAGGACTTCAAGAAAGATATTGACAGCAACACAATGATAGTAGGTGATTTTAACACCCCACTGTCAAAAATGGACAGATCTTCCAAACAAAATATCAACAAAGATATTGTGGCATTGAATAATGCCCTAGATGAAATGGACTTAACTGATATATAGAGAGCCCTTCGTCCCAAAGAAGCTAAATACTCATTCTTTTCAAATACATGGAACATTTTCAAAGATAGGCCTCATGATAGGTCACAAAACAAGCCTCAACAAATTTAAGAAAATTGAAATGATACCAAGCATTTTCTCTGACCACAAGGAACTGAAACTGGAAACCAAACACAAAAGAAAAAGACCAAAACACCCCAAATCATGGAGATTGAATAGCATGATATTAAACAGCAAATGGATCAAGAATGAAATTAGGGGAGAAATCAAAAAGTTTTTGGAAACAAATGAAAATGAATTCACAACAACCCAAAACTTACGAGAAGGAAGTCCTGAGAGGGAAGTCCATAGCAATACAAAAAAGCCTACCTAAAAAGAATAGAAACATTTAAAACAAACAAACAAACAAACAAAAACTAACCCTACGCCTACAAGAACTTGAGGAACAACAACAAAACGAGCCCAGAGCAAGTAGAAGAAAGGAAATAACCAAGATCCGAGCAGAATTAAATGAAATAGAGTGAAAAAAGCATGATTCTAAGGATTAATGAATCCAGGAGCTGTTTTTTTATAAAAATAAACAAAGTTGATAAGCCATTAAGTAGGCTCATCAAGAAAAGAAGAGAGAGGACCCAAATAAACACCATCAGAAATGAAAGAGGAGAGATTACAACTGACATCACAGAAATACAAAGGATTGTAAAAAAATACTATGAAGAACTGTATGCCAAAAAATTTGAAAACTTAGGTGACATGGACAAATTTCTAGAAAAATATAATCTTCCAAAACTCAATGAAGAAGAAGCAGAAAGCCTGAACAGACCAATAGCAGCAGATGAAATTGAAGCAGTAATCAAAAAACTCCCATCACACAAAAGCCCTAGACCAGATGGTTTCACAGGAGAATTCTACAAAGCCTTTAAGGAGGAGCTAACTCCTATTCTTCACAGATTATTTCAAAAAATCAAAAATGATGGACGACTCCCAGACTCTTTTTATGAAGCCAGCATCATCCTAATTCAAAAATCACATAAAGACACAACAAAGAAAGATAACTTTAGGCCAATATTGCTGATGAACATAGATGCTAAAATCCTCAACAAAATATTGGCAAATCACATCCGACAACACATTAAAAAGATCATACACCATGACCAAGTGGCATTCATCCCAGGGATGCAAGATTGGTTCAATATTCACAAATCAGTAAATGTAATACATCACATAAACAAAAGCAAAGACAAACCCACATGATCATATCAATAGATGCGGAGAAAAGTTTTGATAAGGTACAACACCCATTTATGATAAAAACAGCAAAATGGAATAGAAGGAACATTCCTCAACATAATAAAGGCCATATATGAGAGATTTACAGCCAACATCATACTCAATGGGCAAAAACTAAAAGCTTTTCCACTAAGATCAGGAACAAGACAAGGTTGTCCACTTTCCCCACTTCTATTAAATATAGTATTTGAAGTTTTAACCACAGCAATCAGACAAGCAAGGTAAATAAAAGGCATCTAAATTGGAAAGGAGAAACAAAACTGTCATTGTTTGCAGATGACAGGACAGCATACATGGAAAATCCTATAGACTCTATCCCAAAACTGCTCAACCTAGTAAATGAATTTGGTAAAACAGCAGGATACTAATCAATATCCAGAAACCAAAGGCATTTTTGTATACCAACAATCAAACAGCAGAAGCAGAAATTAAGAAAAAATATTCCATTTTATACAACAAAAAAAAATATCTGGAAATAAACCTAACCAAGGTGGTAAAAGACCTCTATACAAAAAGCTACACAACACTGAAGAAAGAAATCAATCATTTGTGTCTACAAACAAATGGAAACACATACTGCGTTCGTGGATTAGAAGAGTTACCATCATCAAAATGTCCATACTACCCAAAGCAATTTACAGATTCAATGCAATACCTATCAAAGTACCAGTGACATATTTCACAGACATAGAACAAACACTTCAAAAATTTATATGGAAGCATAAATGACCCCGAATAGCAGGTGCAATTTTGAGAAAGAAGAACAAAGTAGGAGGGATCACAATACCTGATATCAAACTGTATTACAAGTCCAGTGTAATCAAAACAACCTGGTACTAGCATAAAAACAGGCACATAGACCAATGAGAGCCCAGAATTAAACCCAAGTCTCTATGGTCAATTAATATTCAACAAAGGGGGCAGTAACATAAAATGGAGTAAAGATAGCCTCTTCAACAAATGGTGTTGGGAGAACTGGACAGTTATATGTAAAAAAAATGAAACTCGAGCACCAACTTACACCATACACCAAAATAAATTCAAGGTGGATAAAAGACTTAAATATAAGCCATGACACCATTGAAGCCCAAGAGGAGAACAGTGCCAAGAAAATCTGAGATATTTCATGTAGCAACATTCTTACTGACATGTCCTATAGAGAAAGGGACATAGAGGGAAGAATAAAGCAATGGAATCTCATTAAAATTAAAAGCTTCTGCATGGCAAAACAAAATAGTATTAAAATAAAAAGAGAACTGATTGTATTTGCCAATGATTCTTCAGACAAGAGTTTAATCTCCAAAATATACAAAGAACTTATAGGACTCCACTCTAAGAAGACAAGCAACCCAATTAAAAAGTGGGCAAAGGACTTGAACAGATACTTCTCGAAGGAGGACATACAGAGGATCCAGAGACACATGAAAAAATGCTCAATATCACTAGCTATCAGAGAGATGCAAATCAAAACCACAATGAGATACCACTTTACACTGGTGAGAATGCCTATCATAAACAAAGCAACAACCAACAAGTGTTGGAGAGGTTGTGGGGAAATGGGGCCCTAGTTCACTGTTGGTGGGATTGCAGATTGGTACAACCACTATGTAAAACAGTATAGAATTTTCTAAGAAACGTAAACGTGAATCTGCCTTTTGACCTAGCAATTCCACTGCTGGGATTATATTCTAAGAACCCTGAAACACCAATCCTAAAGAACCTATGCACCCCAATGTTCATAGAAGCACAATATACAATAGCCAAGAGTTGGAAGCAATCTAGGTGCCCGTCAGTAAATGAATGAATCGAAAAACTATGGTACATTTACACAATGGAATTTTATGCAGCACAAAGAAAGAAGGAACTCCTACCTTTTGCAACAGCATGGATGGAACTGGAAAGCATTATGCTGAGTAAAATAAGCCAGGTATTAAAAGACAAATACCATATGATCTCACCTTTAACCAGAAGCTAAACAACAAAACAAAACAAGCAAGCAAAATATAACCAAAGACATTGAATTAGAGAACAGGTGTACAGTGACCAGAGGAAACAGGTGGAGGGAATTTTAGGGGAAATAGGGGAGGGATTTACAGGAACTAGTATAAAGGACACATGGACAAAAAACTAAAGGGGTAGAAATGGGAGACAGGTGGGGGCACCGGGGGGTGGGCTGGGGTGGGAGTAAAAGACAGAAAACTGTTCTTGAACAACAACTAACTAAATAAATAAATAAATAATTTGTTTTTAAAAAACCATCTTAGCAGAATATCAAAAGAATTAGACATAAGGTCTAATTGGGCTTCCTTTAAGGCTGCAAGGATTTTTCTGTACTAAGAAAGATACCAACCCTGGCTGGTGTAGTTCAGTGAGTTGAGCATGGACCTATGAACAAAGGGTCACTGGTTTGATTTCCAGTCAGGACACATGTCTGGGTTGCAGGCCAGTTTCCAGTAGGGGACACATGAGAGGCAACCGCACATTGATGTTTCTCTCCCTCTCTTTCTCCTTCCTTTCCCCTTTCTCTAAAAATAAATAAATAATATATTTAAAAAGAAAGAAAGCTACAAATACAGGCTGTCATTTAAATATCTTTAAAAAATAAATATAATTATCTTCACAGATACTGAAAAATATTTGGAGAAAAAAGTACCAATAGCTCTCCTTTGTTTTTAAATATCAATGATAACAACATACATGATTACGTCTTTAAAATGATTAAATATATCTCTCTCAGAACAAAAGACAGCATCATGAATAATATGGGTCTCTCTATATTATATTTAGAGAGCTCCCAGAAGGTATGTAAAAAAAGAAGAGAAACATAATAATAAAAAAATAATTGAAAAGAGGATAAATAATTTACATAATGGTATAGTGATAACCCATGCAAATTAGATCATAACCCCAACTTACAAATAGATGTATTACATATAATTAGCCATAGTGAAATGAGATACAATGATGAATATGTGATATTTAAAATTGTATTTATCATTATGCTTTTTAACTCTTCCTCCCCTCAAACTCTAGTATATTTTTCTTAGACCTTTATCAACTTCTGCAATGCTATATAATGTGAATTTTTAAATAATATTCTCATTCTGCTTTTCCAGTTAGCATCTCAGGGTTCATAATGGAGGAGCTATGTTCATGCTTTGTTTACTGATGTGATACAGTTGCTCAATAAATATTTGCAGATGACTGAATAATAATTAAGATATAAAAATATCTCATTATAGTTAGGGAAGTCATTTTAATTAAGGCAAATGAATATCTAGAGGTTTATATCTATAATAATTATTTTATAAAATTATATTTTTATTTCATAAAAAGTATAATCTAATAAGATACATACAGATGACCTAACAAAAATTTTCCCTTTAATTTTTCATATAAACCATTGAAGTGACATTTTGAAAATAAAATATATCAATTGCTTAATGTTAAGAAAAATATTACTCATAAAATTTCTCTTCTTCAAATTATTCCTTTTGGTTTAAGCCTTCACATTATATCTACTTTATATTTCTTCACCCTTCCATCTATAAGCAGATTAAGATGCTACACTATTCAGCTTCAAACATATGTCTGTTTCCTTTTTCTATTTATATTGTTGGAATAATTTATTTTTATTTCATCCTTTAATTCATAAAAATGAAATAATAAACAAATGATACTTCATCAAAATAAAAAACTCCTGAATAGCTAAAGAAAACATCGGCAAAATGAAAGAGAATCAACTGTATGGAAAAATATATTTGCAATGATACCTTAGTGTGTTGCCACCCTTCAAGGCCAAGTAGGTCCATGGTATCTGTGCATACAGAAAAATATTCACAGAGCTGTTGGGATGTCTGGCATGTCTTTATTCATGGGTGGGCAAGCCATGCACGCTACAAGCTGCATGTCTATCTGCCTGTCTCATGCCTTGGCCCCTGCTCCCCAGCACGGCACCCATCATGGCACCTGTCCCCTTGTGTGTATCTCATCGTCATCACCCCCAGCAAGGAGTTTCTACGTGTTTAAGTGCCAGAGGGGAACAAAGCCAGAAAACTGCCAGAGTATTAAATAACATAACATAATTCTGTGCATGCGAGCCCACTTCACATTATAGGAACAGTTTATCAGACCCAGTCTCAAGGCTGTGAGAACACTAGTTATTAGGCCCCTCCAAGGCTATGGGAACACTGCTTCCCCAGCTACCCAAACACCTGGGTGAGGAAGTCAGACCGCCTTCACTTACCCCACACTCAGACAAGGGTTTGATCTCCAAAATATATGAAGAACTCACATGACTCTACTCCAGGAAGACAAACAACCCAATTAAAGAATGGGCGAAGGTCCTGAACAATCATTTTTCCAAGGGGGACATACAGACGTCCCAGAGACATGAAAGGATGCTCAGCAGCATCACCAGCTATCGGAGAGGTGCAAATTAAAATCACAATGATCCTTTGTGGGAGCCCACCAGGCCGCAGGGGACCAAGGACAGAGTCCTCCACTGTGAAAATGGTGGAGGAACTTAGTTTCTGGTCCCTGGAGCCGGCGGGTATCTTGACATTTTCCGGACCTTCTCGTCCTCAGCCTTGAAGGAAAGAACAAGATCTTGGCATATGCGTCATGTTCCAAGGAAATGATAGTAATGAGGACACTATTACCTTCGGGCTAATGTTCTCAGGATATGAGAACATCTTGCCCTCTTGATAACTCTCAGGAGTGTACGAACTTTTGTAAAACAGCATTGTTCCCATTTCCTCGCGGCCTTGCTTCAGGCCACTGCAGTTTTGTATATAAGACAGTAGTTCCTTGAATAAAGTTGCCATTTGCCAGCAGAGCATTTGGTCCTCTCCATTCTTTCAGTCCCTCGCCTCACCTCTCGACCACCCTTGCTGCGGCGGGCCGCGGCAATCCTTTGTATTTCTGTGGTATCAGTTGTAATCTCTCCTGTTTTATTTCTGATTTTATTCATTTGGGTCTTCTCTCTTTTCTTCTTGATAAGTCTCCTTAAAACTTGTCAGTTTTGTTGATCTTTTCAAAGAACCAGCTCCTGGATTTATTAAGCCTTTGGATTGTTCTTTTAGTCCCTATGTCATTTACTTCTGTCTGATTTTGGTTATTTCTTTACTTCTATTCACTCTGGGATTTATTTGTTGTTGTTCCTCCAATTCTTCTAGATGTAGGGTTAGGTTATTTGTTTGAAATGTTTCTGTCTTTTTAAAGGCAGACCTGTATTGTTATGTACTTCCCTCTCAGGATTTCTTTTGTTGTTTCCCATAAAGTTTTAGATTGTGTGTGTTCATTTTCAAAACTTTTGGTGTTCTAGTCCTGGAAAATAAACCCTCAAAAGTTCTGCCCTTTAAGTCCCCTTAAAGGGACTATGGTGGCAGGACAGACTTCCAGCCTCATGGGAGAGCTAGTTGGAGAGAACTACAAGATCCTGGAATGTACACAAACCCCTCCTTCCACTTCTCCATCTGGCCCTGGGCAAAAGGGCCAGATTTGCTTGTGGATAGCTGGGAAAGTGACTGAAAGGCAGCTGAGAGACAAGCAAGTGGCATGGTTCCCTTTCAGACCTCTCCCCCATACAGAGCACCACAACGCAGCAGCAAGGTGGGTTGCCCCACCCTGGCAAATACCTAAGGTTCTGAAGCTGTTACAACATAACAGCTTCACCTAGACAAAAAATATGGCCCTAATGTAAGGGCCAAAGCTCCAAAACTAGACCTAAGTGATGAAGAGATAACTAACCTACCAGATGCAGAGTTCAAAACCCTAGTAATCAGGATGCTTACAGAAATGATTAAGTATTGTCACAAAATGGAGCAAAAAGTGAAGGCTATACAAAATGGAATGAAGAGAAATACGCAGGGAACCAACAGGGAAGGGAAGGAAAGTTGGACTCAAATCAGTGGTTTACAGTAGAAGGAAGGATGAAACATTCAGCCAGAATAGAATAAAGAAATATAACTTTTTAAAAAATGGGGAGAAGCTGAGGAACCTCTGGGACAACTTTAACCATTCTATTCGAACATTCAAATCATAGGGGTGCCAGAAGGAGAAAAGAAAGAGCAGGAAATTGAAAACTTATTTGAAAAAAATAATAATGAAGGAGAATTGCCTCAATCTGGCAAAGGAAATAGAGTCCCAGGATGTCCAGGAAGCTCAGAGAGTACTAAAAACGTATAAACCAAGGAAGCACACACCAAGGCACATCATAATTATATTACCTAATGTTAAAGATAAGGAGACAATCTTAAAAGCAGCAAGAGAAAAGGAGACATTTACCTACAAAGGAGTGCCATAAGACCATCTACTGATTTATCAAAAGAAAATTTGCAGGAAAGAAGGGACTGAAAGTAAGTATTCATAATCATGAAAGGCAAGAACCTACATCCAAGATTGCTCTATCCAGCAAATCTATAATTTAGAATGGAAGGGCAGATAAAGTCAAGGCAGATAAGGTCAAGCTAAAGGAGTTCATCATCACCAAGCCCTATTATATGAAATGTTAAAGGGACTTATCTAAGAAAAAGGAGAAGATGAAAACTATGAACAGTAGAATGATAGCAAACTCACAACTATCAACAACTATCCGCAACTGACCTTAAAAACAAAAACAAAAATAAACTAAGTAAATATGTAGAACAGGAAGAGATTCACAGAAATAGAGATAACATGCTGGATTATCGGCAAGGAGGGGGAATGGGGAGAATGGGGCAAAAGGTATAAGGAATAAGACACATAAGTGGTAGTTACAAAATGAACTAGAGGAGGTTAAGAATAGTATGGAAAATGGAGAAGCCAAACAACTTACATGCATGACCCATAGATATGAACTAAGTGGGGCGAATGCTGGTGGAATTTGGGGTGTGGGGCAGAGGGGAATAACAGGGACAAAAATGGGAAAACTATAACATTAGAATCAATAAAAATATAATTAAAAATAAAAAGAGATCTTTGGAAATATGGTTTTTATTTTTAATGGTGAATATAAATGACATATTGACTCTTTGATTCTGTAAACTACATCAGGATTTAAACTTGACTTCATAATTTAAATAAAATCAGTTGTTTGGGGGATATTTTTAATACCCTGTATTTGCCAACTTATTTTCAGTATACATTTTTGTAAATGTATACATCAAGTATTATTCAACTATATAATTTATCGACTATTTTTTAGCAATAAGTAAATTTTGATATTCTTTTGCCCTCTTTACCTACTTCTGTACAGTACTTAATAAAGTGTTTCATTTCCAGAAGAAACACACTTTCTTATAAATCCTAATATGAATATACTAAGGGGATGTGAAACAAATACACATCCAGGATGACTCCAGTATCATAGATGTACACACTTGGTATCATTTTGTTTCCATCTTCACATATACCAAGTCCAGACATGGTCTTTGAATAAGTGATTTACCATACTCTCACCTGTGGCATTTTGCTTTATTTATCCACAAGATAAAGCTAGCACAGTATATCATCATCATTATATCACCTAAATGTGTCAGCATCAATAAAATTTTTAAATAAAAATAGATTCTGAATATGATGTTGTTTTTATGAATAAAAATTTGCATTCAGCTCTGTCTCAAATGTTGTAGTTAAAAAAAAAAAACAACAAAACAGAAAAGTTTCTACTTTGCCATTGGAATTAGATTAAAGTATCCAAAATCTACTACTAAACTATTATATGCACATACCTTATATATGGGTAAGTTAATACACATACTTTTGTTTTATTTAATTAGCAAAAATGTCATATGATGGTACTCAGATGTTAAGAAGGCTTGGAAATACTTTTTGCATCTAACAGGCATGTGCCTAGCTTACACTACACTACTAAGGAAGAAAAACAAATTTTAATTTGGGAGACTATAGCTTTTCTACCACAATTTGTAACTTAAAAAAATATGTATATATTTTTTCTTTTAAGTCTGTATATGGCAGTAACAAATGGTTGATTAGATTATTTTCGTTAAAGTCTAAACTATGAGCTATGGAACAGTCAGTGTTTTGTCTATTAAAGCATAAATATTTGTAACATATATTTATACTTATTAAAATGTGTGTATATTATATAATGGAGAAAACAAAAATACCTAAATATTGGTAAAGATAATGTCTTAATCTTGGAGAATCCATATTCTTGATATAAGATTTTTCATCCACAATGATTTATTATGTGTCCAATTTTCTTGAATACCAGCCTGAAAGTTTATTCATTATACTTAGTTTAGTAAAAATGTGGTATTTGATATTTTATATAAAATGTGGCCCTCATGTGAATACTATACTTCACACTGTAATTCCGTTTTATTCGTTCAACGCAATTAACATATCATTATATATTTAAATGTATATCTAAAATATAATTATTAATAAACCCATTTAAAATTGTTTAATAAAATTATGCTCCCAGAAATTTTGAAATCTTATGTTTATAACACCCTACTGATTATAGCATCTAACAGAACATGTATTCGAAGCTATCAAAATGCTCTCGACTCAGCAAAAATTGCAGTGCCAAAGGCTTGGAAAGAATGGAATTCCAGATGGTTAGCTTCACATTTGGTAAATGCTTTTTCTCCTAAAACATTTATGAAAACTGCAATTAGGAAGCTTCAAACTTGAAGTAGAAAGCATTAACTAAAAGGCTAGGAAGACCTGTATAGCTTTCATGTGTATCATCAAGTTGCACAAAAAAATAAAAATAAAAATAAAAAACTGAATGTCAGGCTCCAGGATAGGCAAGGGCTTACATAAGTACTACATGACTCTACCATGCAGGTTACATACAGTAATCCCACAGACAAACCAGTTCTGCCATTGACCACAGCCTGATGTAAGTGTGCTCAGTCTTATTGCACAGTAAATTATTCCGGATTTTTTCTAACTTCCATTTAAGAGCCTTTCATCTTTCTTGAGGAATAGAGTCTCATACATAGATTCAAATACATAGATTAAACAATATATACATATACACACATATATATATACACACACACATATTTTTAACTTTATTATACAGGGTCCAGCATAAGAAACACCTGCTTGCATGTGGTTGGTAAGGTAATAATATAAGTGCAATTATTTATAGTTTTAATTTTAATATTTCTACTAAACTGGCATATGCCTGAGCATGATATTGTTACATTATAGAATTATATTCTTATGATTTTATAATAATAAAGGGATGTTATTTGTGTCAGACCCTGTGTATGTATATACATACACACATTGTATATCTAATATGTAATACAATATATTATATGCACAGAATATAAATTGTATATATACTTTTATTTGGCATTAAATCAGAAGGAATAAGGATTCAAAAGTAGAATTCACTTAAACCAACATGAAAACAGGCTATAACAGCAGGCTCACAAATAGATGCTGTCCCTATCAGCCATGTACTTTATTATACTTTGTTTAGCATATTAGAAAAATTAAGGTCTAAATAATTTTATGGGAAATAAAAATGTAAAAATAAAATCATATAAAATTCTAGATGGCAAATTTCTAAATGAAAATTAATGTTTTAATGTTTATATTCAAAAAAATTAGAAGCAGCTCAAGAGAAAGTCATTCAGCTAGAAAATAGGTTAGGGTCCAGAGGGGAGAGGGGAGAGAATCATAGGGGAAAAGGGGATGGACTCAGATGAACAAGTATAAAGGACACATGGACAATAACTAAGGGGGGGGTGGAAATGGGAGGGAGGTGGGGAGCACTGGGGCGGGGGGCGGGCAGGGTTGGGAATATAAGACAGAAAGCTGTACTTGAACAAGAATTAAATTTAAAAATTATTTTAAAAAAAGAAAATAGGTTAGGGGAAGACTGTTGGGTTGACTTATAAAGCAACAGAAAATAGAAAATATAGAATTCTATGTAAGAGATGTAATTAAAGTAGTGAAAAACACAACATTTTTAACCTTATTTTTACTGTTTACACTAAAATAAAGGTAAAACAGTAAAAATACTGTTTTACTGTTGTCCCCATTTTCCCCTCCTTTGCTCACCTCCACTGAACCCTTGTGCCTGCCTTCCCTCTGGCCACCACTACAGTGTTGTCTTTGTCTGTGGGTCACACATATATGTTCTTTGGCTAATCCCTTCACCTTCTTTGATCTAGTTCTTCCTCCCACCTCTTCTCTGACAGTTGTCAGTCTATTCCATGTATCCACGCCTCTGTTTCTATTCTGTTCATTAGTTTATTTTGTTCATTAGATTCCACATACAAATGAAACCATCTGGTATTTGTCTTTAACTGACTGATTTACCAATGAGAGAGGATAAAGATAAAGAAATTCAAGCACATCATACTAAAGCTCCTAGAAATCAAATATAAATAGAACATGCTAACACCAGACAGAGAAAGGACATTTGAGTTACAAAACAGGAACCGTCCAACAGAGTGTACAGAACCTAAAATAATATCTTAAAGAGATAGAAATATATCAGCTTAAAAGCTATTTTCAGTGATAATATACTGTATACTAAAAGTGAGAGAAATATCTATTTCTTTTTAAGTATAGGAGCTTGCAGCAGGTTAGTGATTCTATTAAAACAACTAGAAAACTGGATTTCCTTTTAAAAATTATATATATATTAAAGATATTATTTATTTATTTATTTTCAAAGAGAGTGTAAGCAGGGAGAAAGAGACGGAAACATCAATGTGTGTTTGCCTCTCATGCGCCCCCTACTGGGTACCTGACCTACAACACATGTATGTGCCCTGACTGGGAATTAAACAAACTACCCTTTGGTTCACAGGCAAGAACTCAATCCACTGAGCCACACCAGCCAAGGCTTAAAAATATTTTTAAATACATTGGAAGAATAGGAACTACATAAGCTAAAATTACAGAAAAGGTGAGTCCTTTCTAGGTTATACAATAATCACTGACTATATCTTGCCTGGGGGAACTTTCTGATTCTGGTCATAGAAAAAAATTCAAGATGATCCTAGCCAGAGATATATCATTGCTGGGGGAGAAACCTATGTGCATTTTTGCAGCTGCAGCAGCTGGCATGATAGATTAGACACGAGAGAATTATAAAGCAGATATACTTTTTTAATAGACTTTCTGCTGAGTTTCAGGATTATGTGTTAACCTGAGGAAACTGGGCTAGAAACCTTAACAAATTACAGTAAATAATCTGCAGTCTCATGATACATAACAAAGTGAGTCTTAATGTTTGACTTTGGGTGGTAAACACACAATGCATTATAAAGATGCTGTATCACAGATTTTACACTGAAAAACTATATAACTTTATTTACCAATGTCACTCTTATAAATGTAATAACAATTAAAAAGAAGTTAAAAAAAAAACATGTTCTCCTCCAGTCTTGCGGAACAGTGTTGTACAATAACACAATCAAAACCTTGGAAGGCAACTTCTGAGAAAGATAAATGAGGTGGACTGAATCTTACTGAAATTGCAACTCAATCTTGATCTAGCTCAGTCACTAGATAGGTTAATGTAGGTCAGTTTCCCAAGTAAGACCACAGATGAAGATTTGTATGCAAGCAGTTTATTGAGGGAATGCTTTCAGCAGAAACTTGTACCACAGTGAAGGAAAACTGGTAAGAGTATGAGAGGGGGAAGAGAGATCGTTTTAAAAATCTAGTCTCAGCCAAAAGCTAAGGAGAGCTCTGCCACATAATTTGTATCACGATGATTATCTCAAGTAGAAGAATGGGGCCAGCCTGTGACATCACTAACACAGTTAACCAGCTGTCTCATGCTAAGTTGTTATGACCTGGAAAAGTGATCATAATGTCTGAGTCATCACTGGAAGGGCATCTATGGTTCATAATATCCAAGGAAATTTCAACAAAAAACACCAAATAACTATGAATGAATAAAAGTGTTTATAAGACATAGTAAAACAGCAACAGAAACAATATATTACTGAAAATAAATAAACACTATAATTTTTCATGATGTAAAATATTATATATTTTAAGTTAACAATTACCTTCAAATTATAAATATACTTTGAAATACATATAGTAATAATTAAAAATGAACTGTAGATGAATAAATCCATGGTGTTGAGTTAAAGAAGTTAGACCCAAAATATTAGAATATGTACAATTACATTTATAATAATTCAAAAAATTAAGGCAAAAGTAATGATTATAACAATCTGAAGAAAAATTAACCATAGTAGAGGACATGACTAAGCAGGAGTAGGAGAGAATATTCCAGTATGGTAAAAGTATAGTGTGTATTCTATATGTACACAGTTCCTTTTTTAACATTTTATTTCTTTTTTTTTTTAATTTTTAGAAAGAGGGGAAGGGAAGGGGAAAGAGAGGGAGGGGAACATCAATGTGTGGTTGCCTCTCACATGGCCCCCACTGGGAACTGGCCCAAAACCCAGGCATATGCCCTGACTGGGAATCGAACTGGTGACTCTTTGGTTCACAGCCCCCACTCAATCCACTGAGCTACACCAGCCAGGGCTGTATGTACATAGTTCTTATGTAACTGAAAGCAGTTCTGGTTGCCTGCCACTATGAAAGCCAATTATTCACAAGGCAGGTGCTGATGTGAAGGAAAGGGGTCTATTTACAGATTCTGGTCACTGGGAAAATGGGGGACTCAGGTCTCAAAGCCCATATTCTGGGGAAATAGAGGACTTATGTCATAAAGGCCATCTTCACCTCTCACTGCTGGCAGAGGTTTTTATAGGAAAGGAGAAAGTAACAGAACAAAGAGATCCTGGGCGGGGATTGACAAGTTCTCTTGGTGCAGACAAGCACAGTCCATTCCATTAAGGCAAGTGATGGTCCAGTGTGCATCACCCTCTTTAGTCATCTTGGATTCAAGTAATCCCAGCTTCAGTCCTTGTGGCTCCATGGTTAAAGGTTAGCAAATCTCCTGAGGGTTGGGGCCTGTATCTTTTCAAGTTAGTTCTTAGGATTTTCAGACAAACCATGCTGTTCATCTATAAGCTACATATTAGTCAGAATTAGCACTTGCAGGAACAATGTCAAAATAGTGAGGTGGGTTACAATTTCCTAAAATTACAATTTTCCACTGTTATATAAATATAAAAAACAAAATGTTAAACAGAAACATGATATCTAATTTTGATATTTAATTGTTTCTTAAACCTACAGTCTACTAAGGTTATGCATCAGAACCAAAACTGAACACTTGGATATTTAACAGGATAGTTGATTATTGTTAAAACAAAATGGAAAGTAATGACAATGAAAGAAGAAAATAACTAATTTTTTCAGATTCTTAGAAAGGTTGTTAAGGCAATATTTTTGTTCCATAGGCCACAAAATAAATAAAAGATGGACATTTGAAAACTACACACATTCTAAAATACTCATATTATAAATTATTATAATACTCATTGAAATTATTATAAAATATTCATATTGAACTAAATTAGCCATTTTTCAATCCAGTATTTAATAAAAAATGTAAATCCTATGTTTTGTAGTGTTTTAATTATAACAATATTCCTTGAATTTAATTATCTCTTTTTCTTTGAAAGTGGGTAACAGTAGTGAAATAATATTTTTTAGGGGAACTAGTAAATAACTGAAAAAATAGAACATTGTGAACTTTAAATGTTTTTTAGTGTAGGGTTGAGTCAGAAAACAATAGATACTGATGAGTTACATTTCAAAGTTTCTTTTAAATTACTCATATTAAACTTATGTCCACTTAGTACTTTGAAAAAAGAGATTGTTGTCTTATGGAAATATTAAGTCTTGGAAAACAACACTGCACATCTACATAATCATCCCTCTAGGTCTTTAGCAATTACATCTGGGGCACACATTACATCTCTGCAATACAAATATTTGTTTACTTGATTCTAAAACCCCTTTGTTGTAAATGCCAAAGTTAGTTTATGATAGGTTCAATAGTTGGAGCCAAGTAATAGTTTGATATTTCCTAAATAGCTAGAACTTCTGTTTTTATTTCAAAGCAATAAAATAATGCTGGCTGATCAAATGCCAGTGAGGGTAAGGAGCCACAGGAACTCTTACCTGCTACTGGAGGAAATACAAAATGGCAACCATTTTGGAAGACTCTTTGGCAGTTTCTTACAGAATTAAAAATACTTTTATCCCATAAGTCATAAATTGCACACCTTGATATTTACATAAAGTCATTGAAAACTTATGTCTACAAAAAACTTGTACATGGATATTGTAGCCATTTTATTCATAGTCCCAAAACTTGGAAACTGGTGGTCAATATGTTGTGGTACATCCAGGCATAGACAATGATTAACATACACACACACAATAAATAAATAAATTATCAAATCATGAAGACATGGAGGGATTACAACTACAAATTACTAAATGAAAAAAGCAAATCTGAAAAGTACTTAGTGATTACAGCTATTTGGCATTTTGAAAAAAGAAAAACTATGAAGATGGTAAAAGGATCAATGTTGAAGGGTTGTGGGATGGAGAGATGAAAATGTACAACAGAAAGGATTTTTGATCTGTAAGATACTAAAGTGATGAATACATATCTTTATATATTTTTCAAAACATATACAATGTACATCACCTAGAGTGAACCTTAATATAAACTCTGGACTTTGTTTGATAATGATCTATCAATATAGATTCATTAGTTGTTAAAAATGTACCACTATGGTGAGGTACCTTGATAATTAGGAAGATTATGAGTGTGAGCACAGAGGAGCTATATGGGAACTCGCTTTGCTTTCTCATCTGGGAACATCTTTAATGTGATACTTTAGCATTGACTGTTCTAGAAATATAATACTAATATGTAATTAATAGGGAGGTCATGAAGGTAGCTTTTTATTTAACTCATATCTATGACATAACATGATTTATTTTTTTTTGGAAGGTTCACCAGTGTTTTCTAGTGTTCTTTCAATGGTGTAGGCATTTTCTTAGGCCCAAAATTCCAAGATACTAGCCTTATACATAAAGAGGCACAATAAATATCCCCTGCTTTATGTTAGTCCCAAATCTAAAGCACCTATGCCTATGTATATTAAAATTCAAACTTGTAGCAATTAAGTTTAATTTCAGGTTTAGCTAAAAATTTTTGTGTTTGTACTTAATTTCTTAATTCTTATTCTTAATTCTTAATTCTGACTTTGGACAATTCAGGTTTGTTTTATCCAACTCTGTATTAAAATTATTTAACATCAGTTCCATTATATTTTGTTGCATTTTAAAACAGGAGAGGAGGCTGGCCTTTTTTTAGGTAAGTAAATTTCCCAAAGAGTAATCACTTCTAACATATTAATGCTGTGTATGCTATTGTAACTTTGATTTATGCTTCACGTTTTTTGGTGTTGTTGAGTATTTTAATAAACTGGACCACTAATAACTCAAAGATAATAATATTTACAAATGGGCTGAAGCATTGTAATAGTGGCTTTGTGATTTAAATAACAATGGTTTATTATTTTTATTTTTTACCTATTTATTTATTGTTATCATTGTTCAATTATAGTTGTTGCCATTTTCCCCATTACTCTCCCTATCCCACCCATCCCCACCTCCCAAAGTTTTCTTTGAGAATATCTATGTTTTTATTTTATAAATTTACATTTTTGTATGTTGGTTTTAAGTGTATTCCTTTAATTTTAAATAGTTATTTCATTTTTTAACTATTTGTTCAGAAAAAAGCTATAAAGTTTTTTACTATTTTTCATTGAAGTTTTTATTGACAAGTAAGTGTAAATAATGTTTGGAAGTTATCTTTAATTAACTGAAAACAACATTTTGTTTTGTTTTTTTTAGTGATTAAGTTACAATGGCATACTTTATCAAGGCCCTACTTTTGGGGTGCCCCAAATGAATACTTGCTACACAACTCTGTGCTGTACGCTGATTTGCTTAGCCATATTATGCCTTAGTTTTGGGGTATTAACTTTATATCAGTTTTTATTGCTGTTGTAATACATTACAACCAATTTGGTGACTTAATGCAACACAGTTTGTTATCTTACATTGCTATAGGTAAGAATTTTCACACGGATATAATTAGTTAAAACTAGGTATCTGTATTGCTGTCTTCCTTTCTGGAGACTCTGAAGATTCATTTCCTACTCTTTCAGGTTGCTGGCCGAATTAAGTTACTTGCAGTTGTAGAGCCAAGTTTCCCATTTTCTTGCTGGTTGTAAGCTCAAGGCTACTTCCGGTTTCCAGAGGCACCTTCCTTCCTTGGCTTCTGGAATCCTTCCTCCATCATCAAAGCCAATAAGGGTAGATCTAATTCTTATAATGTTGTACCTCTAATACTTATCTCAGGTCCATTTCCATTTGTCTCTGATCTCAGACAAGAAAGATTCTCTGCAGGGCTTTTTTGTACTTTTTTTTACATTAAATGTATTGGGGTGACATTGGTCAACAAAATTATATAGGTTTCAAGTGTACAATTCTATGGTACCTCATCTGTATATTGCATTCTGTGCTCACCATCCAAAGTCAAATCTTCTCTGTCACTGCATATTTGACCCCCTTTATCCTTTACTAACCCCATCCCCCTCCTCTATGGTAACCACCATACTGGTGTCTGTGTCTGTTTCTGTTTATTTTTCTTGTTTGTTTATTTTTTGGCTTTACTACTCAACCATAAGGAAAAATGAAATACTGGCATTTGTGACAACATGGATGAATCTTGAGAATATCATGTTAAGTAACATAAGACAGACAGAAAAAGTCAAGAACCACATGCTTTCACTCATATGTGGTGTATAAATCTCAAAGTTTCTCTGCCTTTAAGGATTTATGTGATTAGATTTTTAATCTGCCTGGTTTCAGGAGCTGTAACCCTGCCATGACTAAGGCTCAGTGAGTGACCTTCCAACCATAAGCCACTAAGGAGACAAAGCTTATCTTCCGGGCAGGGGCACCACTCCTGCTCCTTTTTCCATAACTGGCCCTCGATGCTTGATCAGTTAGCCAATGACAGATAAGATTCTCCAAGGGGAGACACGACCTAAGACAGATATGATTACGTGGAGACCCCAGGGAAGAACTGGAGGCTATGGAGAAAGGGAGTGATGGATCCTCACCTCTCAGCTTTGACAATGCCTGAGTCTTTATTCTGTCTGTGAGAAGTCTCCTAATTTCTTGGGTATCTTGTCTCCTCTATCTGATGTAAGCCTGAAACAATGGCAGAGGGCAGTGCAGCCCTGTGGGCTCCCCAGGAGATCAGGCCTGAGAAAGAATATGTAACATCCTGTGAAACCTGCTTTGCTAAGAATGCTCTTAATTAAATGATAAAGATCAGAGCAGGAAATGAGTTTGTTTCCCAAAGTTTTGTAGCCTTTTAGCTAATAGATCCTGATTCAGAATAAGCCCTAATAGTCCTTTGTATGCTACCTACTGTTTGATGCTTACTGCTTTATAATGGTTAATGAATTTTACCTGTATTCCTGTGCAAATTGAAACCCAATAAAAACCTGTCAAGGCAAGGGTCAGCACGCTCTCCCCTTGAGAGAGTGGCCAGACCACTCCAAGGAGCTCCCCCCTTGAGGAAGTAGTTGTGCCATCCCTTTTCCTCCACAGGACTCAGTAATCCATGTGAATTTGTCTCATATCTCATCCATAACACTGCGGACACTGTGGGCCAGAGTCCCCGTCACTTAATAATTTAGAAAAAGATCAGCATCTCAAGGTATGTGTCAATAATCACATCTGCAAAGTTCTCTTTGCCATGTAAGTTAACGAAGTCACAGATTCCAGAAATTAGGATGAGAACATCTTCGGAGTACCATTATTCAGTCTACCACAATTCTTTATATACCAACTCTCCTGATTAAAAAAAAAATCTTCAGAAGCTCATGTTAGCAATACATGTTTGATCTTTAATTCCATCTCCCAGTTTCTTAGGCTCCTTTTCACATTTTCTCATTTTATATTTTTTGGCAACGTTTCTTCAACCACACATGCTGTCTGATTGCTAAAAACTTAGGTGTGTGGTCTTCACCACCTCACCAACTGCTATATAGAAACCATCATAATAATCTTCACCTAAATGGATGCATATTCAGGTCCATTCCTTTCTTCTAAAGAAATCAACTCCAGCACCATCTTATCTGAAGGATCTTCCTTTAAAATTTCACACATGCTGATATGTTATTGTGTATATGTATTATACTATGTTTAATTAATTTGTTGTCTATATTTACTTATTCATCTTAGTGCAGTGTAAACTTAAAATCCAGGACCACTGTTCTATAGATCTGATTGTGTGGACCAATATCACGACCATCACAGGCACTGAGTGGTTGCTGCTGATGGCTAAATGAATGAATGCATTGAGAAAATGAATTAATGAATCATCTTATGAAGTGGCTTTAATAGGATACCATGATGAAATATGGCTAAAGTATCCATAGCTTAGGTTGATTTTTGGCTACTTCATTCCAAAGTCTGGACTTCTCCTAGTAACAGTCAGGGTTTCAGAATCAAGAAGCACTTGCTATATGCCATGCTGATTTTACTTAGTACATAAATTTTTAGGATACAACTTTATAAATCTCTACTAATATTCAAGAAATATCTAAAATTATATCTAAAATGACTATATATTTTGTTTTAGTTTATAAACTCTTGATTAAAAAATTGAGGAATAATCGATAAAAAGCTAGCTTCAAAATAAATAAATCATAAAATATGTTAATTAGTAAAATAATCAGATGAGATATATTTACACATATTTTAATGAATCATTCGTATTTATCTTTATTATATAATACATTTAAGTGCTATACATATATACAACAGCATTTTGATAGAACTTTGGACTAGCCATTTTTTCATTCTATTATTGCTCTACCAAATGTAGATGAATGGTCTAGTCAGGCTAATTAGTGTAACAGTTAACTTATGGGTAAGAGGTTTCTACTGCATAACATCTATACTCCTTGTTTTTCTATAAATCTTTAATTTCTATGTGGAGCACTTTTTCTAGTGTCTCATCTTTTATTCAAATGGCACCTTGATATAATAAATTAGAAACAAAGTAAAATTCATTCTGAAAGTAATATGTTAAATCATGACATTTCTAATGAATAAAAAATAAATACTATCCTGTCTTATATCCTTTGGTTGAGGTGATAGTGACTACATAAATAATAAGGATATAAAATGTATAATATATAATGTATAATAAATAGCATATAACATATAATATATATTATACATATAAAATTTATCTAGACCATATGCTTAATTAAAATTATTAAAATATGCCCTGGCTGGTGTAGCTCAGTGGATCGAGCGCGGGCCTGCGAACCACACGATCGCGGTTCGATTCCCAGTCAGGGCACATGCCTGGGTTGCAGGCCAGTTCCCGTTTCCCGGCAGTGTACGTAAGAGAGGCAACCATGCATTGATGTTTCTCTCCCTCTCTCCTTCCCTTCCCCTCTAAAGGTAAATAAATAAAAAAATCTTTTAAAAAATTATCAAAATATTCTAATTTATGAAATTACAGCTACAAAAATGTCTAAAATATACTGATCAATTACTTTATGAGATACTTAACTGTTTTAAATCTCAAAATTTAGCATGCATTGCAACATTTGGGGGATCTTTATTTTTATTATTCTATTTTATTTATTTTTATTAAATATATTGAGATGACATTGGTTCACAAAACCATGAAGGTTTCAAGTATATGGCTCAATAACACAACATCTGTACACCACATTGAGTGTCCATTGCCCCAAGCAAAGTCTCTTTCCATCCACATTTCCCCTCACACCTTTGCCCACTTTCTTCTTTGCCCACTTCAAAAAATCCTCATCCCCCTTCCCCTCTGGCTGTCACCACAGTTGTCTAGGTTTATGTGTTATGTATATATTTTGTTGGGTAATTGGTTAATCCTTCCATCTTCTTTAAACAAGTGTTTGAGTCAATGATTAGGAAGATTGTTTAATCATTCACTGGGAAAATTTACTTTGGGAACATGCCTTATTGTTATTTTTAATATGATACAGAATACATTTCTATTATATATCATTTTCAATGAACAAAATTAGTATTTTGTATAAAAATGTATGCTTATTTTATTTTAGTATGCTGTTTTGGCACTTACATTTGGTGATCCTTCATTATAATAATTTTTACAGAATTATGAACTATTTCTTAATATGCCTTTTTATATTTCATGGATGACTTGAAATTGAACCCTACAAGAACATATGTAAGTAAGAAATATGAAGTCTCAGGAGGGTCTTCCTTTCATTCTACTTCTGTTACATAACAAAAGCAAATTCATGTAAATTTTCAGGGCTTGCAAGCAATACCTTTTCATCTAAATCAGTACTGATATGCTGTCACACATTATTGACTTAATGATTATTATCTTAACCAGAAGCTATCTAAAATTGCATTCCACATATATTTCATATATATATTTACTTCAAATAAAATTTTCACTAACCAAACTAATAGCATTTAGCAAATAGTTAAAGGATGCTTTGTAATTAATCTGCTTCATTGAAATCCCACCTGAATCATATACTAGCTCTCTAACTTTGTGTAACTCACTGAACCTCTCCACAGTTAAATCATGGGACGCCGCAATTAAAAAGAAAAAAAAAGACATCATATAAACATTATATGTATGATTGATTTTAACTTTCATGCCAGGTTTCAGAATATAAACAAATAAATCAGAAAAATAAAATTAATAACATTGTGACCCTAATACAGCTGTTTTGTCATGTGAGGTTTTAAAGTCTGAAGGTCGTCAGTCTTTGTAAATTGGTCACAGGGAATGTCTCAGCCTGTTCGTGGAATTAATTGCTAGTCATATTTGCTATTTTTAAGGTTGTTGGCTTATATTGATATCACGTGGTTTGAAGAAGCATCATATGTGTTTGGTTCTTAGGAGAAAGTGGTATTCTGTATGGTGTACCAAGGCAGGTCATGAATTCATAGTTTTGTGAGTTTTTCTGCCCTCTAATATATCTTTTGAGAAAAGCAGACTTGATTATTTCTTCATAACTTGTACACTACAGAGGTAAATAGAGATTACTTCTTATGAATAAACCATTTATTAGAGCAGGAATTCATGCTTAGGCACATTCTCCCAGAGACAATGCTCCTTGCAGAAACATATACAAACTAAATATTTGAACAACTGTGTTTTTTTATGATCATGTATGATTACATTTTAATGAATTTTTCCCCAAATTTTTTATTTAATTATTTTTCAAGTACAGTTTTCAATTACTCCCCTCCCATTCCACCCCCATGCTCCCCCCTCACTCCCATTTCCACCCTTCTCAGTGGTTGTCCATGTATCCTTTATATAGGTTCCTCTAAATCCCTCCCTTCTTTCCCCTGAAATTCCCTCCCCTCTCCCCTCTGGTCACTGTCAGCCTGTTCTCTATTTCAGTGTCTTTGGTTATATTTTGCTTGCTTGTTTGTTTTGTTGTTCAGCTTCCTGTTAAAGTTGAGATCATATGGTATTTGTCCTTCAACACCTGGCTTATTTCACTCAGCATAATGCTTTACAGTTCCATTCATGTTGTTGCAAAAGGTAGGAGCTCCTTCTTTCTTTCTGCAGCATAAAATTCCATTGTGTATATGTACCATAGTTTTTTGATCCATTCATTTACTGCCAGGCACCTAGGTTACTTCCAACTCTTGACTATTGTAAATTGTGCTGCTATGAACATTGGGGTGCATAGGTTCTTTGGGATTGGTGTTTTAGGGTTCTTAGGATACAATCCCAGCAGTGGAATTGCTGGGTCAAAAGGCAAGTCCAATTTTAGTTTTCTGAGAAAATTCCATACTGTTTTCCATAATGGTTGTACCAGTCTGCAATCCCACCAACAGTGGACCAGAGTCCCCTTTTCCCCACACCCTCTCCAACATTTGTTGTTTATTGCTTTGTTTATGATAGCCATTCTCACCGGTGTAAAGTGGTATCTCATTGTAGTTTTAATTTGCATCTCTCTGATAGCTAGTGATATTGAGCATCTTTTCATGTGTCTCTGGATCCTCTGTATGTCCTCCTTGCAGAAGTGTCTGTTCAAGTCCTTTCCCCATTTTTTAATTGGGTTAGTTGTCTTCTTAGAGTGAAGTCGTGTGAGTTCTTTGTATATTTTGGAGATTAAACCTTTGTCTGAGGTATCATTGGCAAATATGTTTTCCCATACAGTTGGTTGTCTTTTTATTTTAATGCTGTTTTCTTTAGCTGCGCAGAAGCTTTTTATTTTGATGAGATCCCATTTGTTTATTCTTTCCTTTATAGTCCTTGCTCTAGGGGACATATCAGTAAAAATGTTGCTGCGTGAAATATCTGAGATTTTCCTGCCAATGTTCTCCTCTAGGACTTTAATGGTGTCATGGCTTATATTTAAGTCTTTTATCCACCTTGAATTTATTTTGGTGTATGATGTAAGTTGGTGCTCGAGTTTCATTTTTTTGCATGTAGCTGTCCAGTTCTCCCAACACCATTTGTTGAAGAGGCTATCTTTACCCCATTTTATGATACTGCCCCCTTTGTCGAATATTAATTGACTGTAGAGATTTGGGTTTATTTCTGGGTTCTCTATTCTGTTCCATTGGTCTATGTGCCTGTTTTTATGCCAGTACCAGGCTGTTTTGATTACAGTGGCCTTGTAATACAGTTTGATATCAGGTATTGTGATCCCTCCTACTTTGTTCTTCTTTCTTAACATTGCAGCTGCTATTCGGGGTCTTTTATGGTTCCATATAAATTTTTGAAGTGTTTGTTCTATGTCTGTGAAATATGCCATTGGTACTTTAATAGGTATTGCATTGAATCTGTAAATTGCTTTGGGTAGTATGGACATTTTGATGATGTTAATTCTTCCAATCCATGAACACGGTATACGTCTCCATTTGTTTGTGTCTTCCTTGATTTCTGTCTTCAGTGTTGTGTAATTTTCTGCATACAGGTCTTTAACCTCCTTGGTTAGATTTATTCCCAGATATTTTATTTTTCTTTTTGCTATATCGAATGGGATTTTTTTCTTGATTTCTGCTTCTGCTGATTCATTGTTAGTATACAGAAATGCCTTTGATTTCTGGATATTGACTTTGTATCCCGCTGTTTTGCCAAATTCATTTATTAGTTCCAGCAGTTTTTTGGTAGAGTCTATAGGATTTTCCATGTACACTATCATGTCATCTGCAAACAGTGACAGTTTTGTTTCCTCCTTTCCGATTTGGATGCCTTTTATTTCCTTTTCTTGTCTGATTGCTGTGGCTAGAACTTCCAATACTATATTAAATAGAAGTGGTGAAAGTGGACAACCTTGTCTTGTTCCTGATCTTAGTGGAAAAGCTTTCAGTTTTTGCCCATTCAGTATGATGTTGGCTGTAGGTCTTTCATATATGGCCTTTATTATATTGAGGAATGCTCCCTCTATTCCCACTTTGCTGAGTACCTTTATCATAAATGGGTGTTGTACCTTATCAAAAGCTTTTTCCGCGTCTATTGATATGACCATGTGGTTTTTGTCCTTGCTTTTGTTTATGTGGTGTATTACATTTACTGATTTGCGGATATTGAACCATCCTTGCATCCCTGGGATGAATCCCACTTGGTCGTGGTGTATGATCTTTTTGATGTATTGTTGGATGCGATTTGCCAATATTTTGTTGAGGATTTTAGCATCTATGTTCATCAGTGATATTGGCCTAAAGTTTTCTTTCTTTGTTGTGTCTCTATCTGGTTTTGGAATTAGGATAATGCTCGCTTCATAAAAAGAGTTTGGGAGTTTCCCATCATTTTGGATTTTTTGGAATAGTCTGTGAAGAATAGGGGTTAGCTCTTCCTTAAAAGCTTTGTAGAATTCTCCTGTGAAACCATCTGGTCCGGGGCTTTTGTGTGATGGGAGTTTTTTGATTACTGCTTCAATTTCATTTGCTGTTATTGGTCTGTTCAGGCTTTCTACTTCTTCTTCATTGAGTTTTGGAAGATTATATTTTTCTAGAAATTTGTCCATTTCACCTAGGTTTTCAAATTTCTTGGCATACAGTTCTTCATAGTAATTCCTTACAATCCCTTCTATTTCTGTGGTATCAGTTGTAATCTCTCCTCTTTCATTTCTGATTGTGTTTATTTGTGTCCTCTCTCTTCTTTTCTTAATGAGCCTACTTAAAGGCTTGTCTATTTTGTTTATCTTTTCAAAAAACCAACTCCTAGATTCATTGATCCTTAGAATTGTGCTTTTAGTCTCTATGTCATTTAATTCTGCTCTGATCTTGGTTATTTCCTTCCTTCTACTTGCCCTGGGCTGTCTTTATTGTTGTTCTTCAAGTTCTTGCAGGCGTCGGGTTAGGTTGTTTGTTTGAAATGTTTCTATTTCTTTAGTTAAGCCTGTATTGCTATGAACTCCCCTCTCAGGACTGCCTTGGCCATGTCCCATAAGTTTTGGGTTGTTGTGAGTTCATTTTCATTTGTTTCCAGAAACTTTTTGATTTCTTCCCTAATTTCAGTCTTGACCCATTCGTTGTTTAATAGCGTACCATTCAGTCTCCATGATTTTGGGTGTTTTGGGTTTTTTCCTTTGGGGTTGGTTTCTAATTCAGTCTCTTGTGGTCAGAGAAAATGCTTGGTATGATTTCAATTTTCTTGAATATGTTGAGGCTTGTTTTGTGTCCTATCATGTGGTCTATCTTTGAAAATGTTCCATGTGCATTTGAAAAGAACGTGTATTTAGCTTCTTTGGGATGAAGAACTCTATATATATATCAATGAAGTCCATTTCATCTAGGGTGTTGTTTAGTGCAGCTATATCTTTGTTGATATTTTGTTTGGAATGAACAACTGTGTTTTTGTATATCATTTGCTGCCATGAGAACAGAGAAAGCAATTGTTGAGTTTATAAATGCAAAATTTAAAATACTCCGACAGAAAGCAAAACCAAAAATATATACACATCAACAAGATTTTAGTATAAGGTTGTATCCTCCCTAATTTTGTTAAACATTGTCTTTCAAAGTATGACAGATCATTTGAGTCTATAATAGATACTAGCCAGTAGTAATAATAAGATATAATAGCCAGGCTGCTAATGAACAGCTTTGTTTGTTTTATCATTTATAACAGTGAAATGTAAACACTTGATTTGTATAAAATAATCATGGCAGACAGAGAGGGACAAGTAAAAAGCAAATTCCACATAAATGGATATAGATAGCTGTAAGCAATTTAAGATTAGGGCGTGAATTTGACCTTAAGGATGCTCCCATGTTTCCTGTTTGGTGCTCTAAAAACTAGACAGCTCTAGATTTCTGAGGTTCTTCCAAATTAATTTTCTAAAACTGAAATTTGCTTTTGCCTCTGACATCTTTGAGATATTTAATATAATTTAGGGGATATACATTGGTGACAACATTATAATGTTGTGCTTGTTAATAGCATTTTTTTACAGGATTTGTGTATGTGTTGTCAAAGTATTTTTTGCAAAACATTAAGAACATGACTCTCATATTTGTCATATGTCAAAGATTTCTCCATCTCTTTAATGAGGATATCAGTAAGATAACAAATCTAATTCCAAACAGAACACTGAGATGGATTTATATAGACAATGAAAGAAAAAAATGCTGAAATAGAATTTCTAAGTCAGATACTAAATTGTTTCATTGTCTATAGGAAAATAAAATTAAAATTGGTATTATTTTTTGTATTTCTAAAAGTATTTTATAATTTAAATTTTAATGTCTGAGGATCACTTTGAAGGACACACATTAATTTTTCTGCCATATTTCTATGTTTATACAATCTTAATGGTTTATTGAACCTCTACAGTTTCTGCTATGATATTTGTAAGACTTTTTGACTTCTGAGGCTTATCTTAAGAAATGGTTCATACCTGCATTACATACACTTTGGAAATTCTCCAGTTTTACTCAGTCATTTTAAGTTTTATGGAGAGAGGTTGTCTAAGATTGCAGCATCTACCACTCTGTAAAATTCTCCTGACTGCTATTGCCTATCATTATCTCTATTGCTATCACCAGAATTCATTCTCTGAGTAAATTATTCTACTCTTCAGTCATCAAACCACAAGGTGTTTTAATATATTTTTGAAGTTTCCAATTTTGTTGAAAATGAGTAGGTGAAAAATATTGGAAATTAAGTTATTTTTCAGTATTAATAACAGTCATCCTAGAAATATACAATCTAGGGGGCATCCCATAATCTTCTATATTAAAGAAAAAATTAGTTTGACTAGTTTTTTCCCCCTGATGTTTATGTCAAGCACCATACCAACTTTTTGAAAATGAAAAATGAGGCAGATTTCAACTCTTTTCTTCAAAGATACTAGATACTAAGTTAGGCTATGGTACAAATCATAACTAAGAAAAATCCCACTGCATTTAATTCTGCAGGGCACTTCATATTGTTTTAGAGTTGTTAAAAATATTGTGTTGATTGTGACTGATTTATTTGTTGCACTGGATTCAATCCTGTGTTCAGTTTTGGAATTTGTTTGTACTGAGAGATACTCTTTCAGTGACAACTGAAAGAATTCTTTCTAGTGTTGTTTGCTCTTGGTGAATGTTTAAAGTGAAAATGGTATGATACTACATCCTTAAACCATTCTTAAATTTGAATCCAGGCTCTGAAACAAAGATGAAAATTGTACCTCACTTAGTATGGCTGTGAGAATTAAATTAGTTCACATATTAAACTGAAGTCTAGCATAGAAAATATTGTTTGTTGTGCTTGTTATTATCAGACATAGCAGGGACACATAAAAACATTCCACTATTCTAAAAATATTATATGAATATATTTTAAGCAATTATAATACCCAGAAATAAAGTCAGTTTCCCTTATTTTTATAGAAAATATAAATGGTGATAGATGATTCTCCAGTTAGTGAAGGGAAAGAAAGGAAGAAAGAAGAAGGGCTCTGGGTAGGGAAGGGCAGTGTATGGGGGATGGTAGAAATAGTATGGAGACTTAAACTTCCAATGACTGACTTAGAAAAGATGTAGTCTCACAAAGCCAAACAACCTCCATTATTTGTTGTAAGATAATTCTTTATGGATAGTATAATTTAAAATGTTATGCACAAATTTGTATTCTGGATTATTCTGAATATATTTGCTTTAAAAGTGATCATAATTGACTTTTTAATCTTCTTTTAATTGTTGACATTATCTCAGATATTCCCCATCCTCCTTTTGCCCCCTATACCCAACCCCTGCTCCCCCCACTACTAGCCTTCACCACATTGTTGTCTGTGTCCATAGGTCACATGCATATGTTCTTTGGCTAATCCCTTTACCTTCTTCCATCCAGTTTTCCCCCTCCCCTGTGAGAGCTGTATCCATGTATCCATGACTCTTTCTATTTTGTTCATCAGACTCCATGACATCATATGGTATTTTTTCTCTGACTGACTTATTTAGGTTAGTATAATAGTCTCCAAGTTCATTTGTGCTGATATCTTGCTTTTATATGAGATCTAGTCCAAAATAAAGAGAAAAAATAATTATGATGGTAACTCAGACTAATATTTACCAAAACATTTATTCTTAAACCAGTTTTACCAAGTTCTATATCTTCACTTTAAGAAAAAAAATATTCTAGTATATACCAAGAATGAAAGTACTTTTTTTAAAAAAAATTGTTTTAAATAATACATTTTCTTGAAATTCTTGTATCTCCCTGAATTATACTCAATTTGAACATTCTATAGCACTGATCACTGTGAAATTGTAATATAGAAATAAGCATATGAGCATTACCCTTTTCTTCCCATTCTTTAAGGTGGACTGGAAGAAAAAAAAGGAACCAAGAAATACAAAACAAAAACATAGCCTTAAAATCTACTCCATGGAAAGTAATGTCATTAGATCATTATCACAGTTCTTTTCACTGTGCTAAATGAGCTGATTCATTTTGAACAAAAAAGTCTGTGTTCTTTAATAGAGCATAACTAGGAATCTTCAGCAACTGCTTGTTGCCTCAGTGAGATGTATTCATTGTGTTTTTTTATGTCATTGTCAGATACTTGGATTTGTTCTCACTTCAAAATTTGAAGGAACCAGTTGAAACTAATCTGCCAGATCTGTTTCACAGATCTAAATGCCTTATTAATTATAATGAACAAAAAATGGAAACACCTTCATTTTTATGTATCAAAATTTTTTCAATATTGGTTTACTTTAGTGTTGAGACTTTTTAAGAACATGTTATAAGAATATCTTAAAGTTTGCTCTGACTGGTGCAGCTTAGTTTGTTGGATATCCTCCTGTGAAACTAAGGTTGCTGGTTCAATCCCTGGTCAGGGCACTTGCCTGGGTTGTGTGCAGGTTTGTTTCCTGATTGAGGTGCATGCAAGAGGCAACTGATTGATGTTTCCCTCACAGATCGATGTTTCTCTCCCTCTTTTCCTTCCTGCCTTCCCCATTCTCTAAATAAATAAAGAAAGAAATGATGTCTTTTAACAAAGAATATTTTAAAGGCCCACATGTGCAACTAGCACAGGGTCTAATTTCAAAATTGTTTAACATAAAACTAAGTGTCTGGATCATCCTATTTGTTTCCTGATGCAAATATAGTAATAGATTTTGCCAATTGAATTGAAGGATCATTGAAGTTTCTTTTTCTTTTTCTTTTTTTATTTATTTACTTGATTGGTTAATTTAGGCAAAAAGAAGAGTCTTTTTACTGCTTCTTTTAATAATCTTGATTTTAATATAAAGGAGAGACTAAACTATGTATTAAATATGCTCTCTGTGGAACAGAGCAGGCAACTGATCCTAAAATGAATATAATAATGCTAAAAGCATGAGAATTCCATGTCTTGCTGTGGAGAACATGTTGCAGTTGTACAGTACACTAAATCTTTTCTGCATATATTAGTTGATTCCCACATGAGCATTAAAAGGCAGTACAGCAAGCATTAACAGCATTATATAGAAACCTGAGGCTCAGGCTGTCAGTTGAACTTTATAATGCATCAGGATAATCCAGAGAGTGTTATAAAAATACAGATGCCTGAACACTGCTAAGATCAACTGAAGAAAAATGTCTGGGATTGCACATTTAAGTAATTTCCCTAACCAGTCCTTGAGTCAGCCTGGCAACCATTCTTTATACTGTGTGGCTTTAGGTTGATCCCAACTAAGCACTCTGCAGTAAGGCAATGGGAGTGCTAGTGGGGCAGCAGTGAACTTGCTAGTGCGTGAGTGAGAGAGACTGGACTCGCCTGCTTTGAAGGATACATCCATAAAATGTCTCCACGTGAAAACCCAGCCAAATCTCCTTGCATTCGTGAGAGATATAGTTATGAAGTATTCTTTAATGAAACTTTTGAAAAGGTATAAGGGAGTGAGGAAGGGGAAGGGTTAACTTGGGGAAGTATTGTCAACATCACTCAAATTCCTTTCTTTTTTGTTTAAGGAGACCTTTTAGAACCTCTGAAATTAGATTTTTATTAAAACAATTCAAAACCTGTTACTGGTAGAAGGAAGCCTCAACAAATGACAGGATCCCCGGGCCTAGTAAACTTTAAATACTGATGAGTAAAGGTGGAAACTTCCTCCCCATACAGCTTCTTTGTGTTTCTTTTTTTTTAAAGAATTCATTTATTTGTTTTTTTTAAAAGAGGGGGAAGGGATGGAGAAAGAGAGGGAGAGAAACATCATGTATGGTTGTCTTTCATGTGCTCCCTACCGGGAACCTGGCCCACAACCCAGGCATGTGCCCTGACTGGGAATTGAACCAGCAACTCTTTGATTCAGAGCCCACGCTCAATCCATTGAGGTACACCAGCCAAAGCTTCTTTATGTTTCTTGATACAATATTCTGTCTTGCTTGGAGATAGAGGTAATTTACATCCAAGAAAATTTTTGAGTAATATAACTAAACAGTATACGATAATATGTACTATTTCAAGTTTGCTTCAAGTCTGGATAACATGTCAGATTTAAAAGAACTGTTTACATTTATTTTCATGAAATATAATGTAGCAATTAACTATTCTCAGATATACTGGAGACAGCATACCCTTCTTTCCTCTTACTTTTCTAGCTCTAAGGGCGCTGAGTCATAACTCAAAGCTTTATTGAAAAAGAAAACATTACCACTTTTTGATGCTTGAGATATTGCATCTTGTATAAAGATTCGATTTTAGGGCTCTGGTTTTGATTTCAGCTAAATAATCACAGAGGATTAACTCTGCAACTAAAGATTTACAAGATAGCAGGTAATGCATGCCTGGCTATCTTAATTCAAAATCTAAAACATCCAGATAATAGTCATCTTTATCACCTCACTTTGGCTCACAGCACTTTCTGTTCTTTTTTTTTTTTTAATTCATTTGCTTTGTATATTTTCCCATCACAGATTCAAGTGGATATTTTAATGTTTTCTTTAATCTCTGCCTTAATGTTTTCTCTAATCTCTAGGCTAGAGAAGATTGTTTTATTTCAGATAGGAAGCAAAAAATTAGATTTATTTGGTGGTAATGTGATCAGAATCAATGTATTTAGTATTTACAATTTTAATAAATAATCTATTTTGACTCAAAGTTCACTAACACAAGACATTTTACAAGCATAAATACATTTGCAACAATGGAGTTTTGGCATGGTGAGTTTGTTCTCACTCTCTGAAAACATAAGGTAAAGATTCATGAATATTAAGTGTATACTTTTCTAGGAGGACACAGAAAGATGATATTATTACTGTTTTCAAGTAGTTCTTAGGAGAAACCAGAGAAATATAATTTCCAAAATCACAAAAATTCTGTTACTTGTAACTTTATTAAATGATTGTGACATTGGAGATATTATGTAGCATATTATATATATTTCATCTCCAAATGAAACTTTTAAAAAATATCTTAATGCATTATGAGTATTAATGAGTGAAACGAGTTAGAACAGAGCCAGAACACCCCACTCAAAATGCATTATTATGCATATTATTATAAACATTAGTAATGGCTTTATTGTAGAATGTCAAAATAAGTTAGGTAGTATTTGAATGTGCTTTTAAAGCGAATCAAATTTTTTAAATATGGAATGTGAAGTTGAGTAAAATAACAAGACTATAGATCCCTGAGATTATGTATATTATGTAATATATATAGTGTATATATATATATACATGCTTATATATGCATATATATTTATAGATATATAGCTTTCAAAATTGGCACTTATACTTTGTGACATCAATCTGTTAAAACTCTATTACAATTATGAAATATATTATTATATTTTATAGGTAAACAACCAACACAATAAGATTGAAGTCATGCTTCTGACTAGACATAGGATACTTTCAAATTTTTGCATTGTTAACCTGTGGATGGACAACTAAAAACATTTTGCATTCTAAGAATGTTCAATACCTTCTATTTTACCCTGTCTCCTCAGCTAACTCTAAGTCACACTATGTAGAATAGTTTTTAAAATATTTTCCATGTTAAAAATGCATATGTGAGTGGGTATTTAGAGGTGAATATATGTGGGGAAAATGTAAAATTATATCTTCATAAGAGCTAGCATCTTGGATATAACATAACAAATGCATTTACTGTGGTTAAACTAAAACAATGTTATTAGCCACAGCGATTTTTTTACATTTAGCCTAATTTTTTAGTGTTTCCGAGAAACTGCATTGAATGAATGTTCCCCTCGGTATGGAAAGTTTCCAGCTGATTAAAACAGTCAATATAGTATACTAAGTTTCAGTTCTCCCAGGTGCCTAAGTCTGACAAATGATTGGCTTATGGCTCTTTCTAGGGAGCAGATAACGGCCAGCCCAAGATTTTCATTTTCAAACTGTGTTATTTGATTTCTGATTTTCCTCTAACTTGCATTAAATTTGCAATTGCAGCCTAAGGAGTTACTTTTTTTTAAGCTTATGGATTTTGATCTAAGATTTAGAAACCCTTAGAGAGATCAGTGAGGATTCTAGAGTCCTATTTATATGGGCTATCACAATGACACCTGGATTTATCTAGAGGTTTTTACTACAAGAAACATACAAAGTCAGAATTAGTATATGTTAACAGTTTTGGAACCACAAGAAGTGAGGCATTACAGTTTTTTATTTGTATCAGAATTTTTGTATTTATATGTATTATCTTAACACTTGGAAAAACCATTGTAGGAAAAAGATGGAACCTATTTAGAATCCACTGCTATAATTCTGAGACAGGAACAGTACAGTTGTAGCAAGTAATTCCTACTACTGTATAATTTATAGGGCTTGACATCCATAATAAAGGTAGAATTTAAAGACAACAAACATAATATTTAGATTTTCCCTAATGAAATAATTAATTAATTTCACAAATAATTGTCTCTTCTTACTAAAGACAGAACATGGTAAAGTACAGGAATACTGAATACGCATTTGGTCTAAAATCCAAATGCTGAAGGGATGTGAATCAGTATTCATCTGGGGCTTAAACTCATTATGATGGAGAACTACTTGCACAAACCTGACATTTTATTTTATTTATTATTTTATTATTGTTCAAGTACAATTGTCTCCATTTTCACCCCCCCCACCGACCCCTCCTCCTACTTTCCAACCTACCCCTTTTGGCTTTGTCCAGGGTTCCTTTATACATGTTCCTTGATTGACCTTCTCCTGTTTCCCCCCATTAGCCCTCTACTATCTCCCCTCTGGTTACTGTCAATTTGTTCTTTATTTGCATGTCTCTGGTTGTATTTTGCTTGCTCATTTGTTTTAATTAGTTTCCTCTTATAGGTGAGATCGTGTGGTATTTGTTGTTCACTGCACGGTTTATTTCACTTAGCATTATGCTCTCCAGTTCCATGCATGCTGTCACAAAGGGTAGGAGCTCTTTCTTTTTGCTGTGTAGTAGTCCATGTGCCAGAGTTTTTTGATCCAATCACTTACTGATGGGCACTTAGGCTATTTCCACCACTTAGATATTACTGTAAATTGTGCTGCTATGAACATTGGGGTGCACAGGATTTTGAATCCGTGTTCCAGGATTCTTTGGGTATAATCCCAGCAGTGGAAATGTCAGGTCAAAAGGCAGTTTTATTTTTAGTTTTCTGAGGAAACTGCATACCATTTTCCACAGTGGCTGTGCCAGTCTTCATTCCCACCAACAGTGTACTAGGGTTCCCTTTTCTCCACAATCTTACCAACACTTGTTTGTAAATTTGGTTATGATGGCCATTCTGAACTGTGTGAAGTAGTATCTCATTGTAGTTTTAATTTGCACTTCTCTGATGGCTAGTGATGCTGAGTATCCTTTCATTACCTCTGGGCCCTTTCTGTATCCTCCTTGGAGAAGTGTCTGTTCAGGTCCTTTGCCCTTTTTTTAGTTGGGTTGTTTGTCTTCCTGGAGTGAAATCATATGAGTTCTTTATATATTTTGGAGATCAAACACTTGTCCAAGATATCACTGGCAAATATATTTTCCCATATGGTTGTTCCTCTTTTCATTTTACTGATGCTTTCTTTAGCCATGTAGAAGATTTTTATGTTGATGAGGTCCCATTTGCTTATTCTTTTCTTTATGTCCCCTCCTTAGGTGACATACCATTGAAAATATCGTTGCATGGAAAGCTGAGATTTCCCTGCCTATGTTATCCTCTAGGATTTATATGGTGTCACAACTAATATTTAAGTCATTTTTCCATCTTGAGTTTATTTTTGTATGGTGTAAATTGATGGTTGAGTTTCATGTTTTGCATGGAGCTGTCCAGATCTCCCAATACCACTTTATGAAGAGGCTAATTTTACTTTATTTTATGCTCCTGCCCAATTTGTCCAATATTGATTGACCTTAGAGACATGGGTTTATTTTTGGGATCTCTACTCTGTTCCATTGGTGTGTGTATCTGTTTTATGACAGTACCAGGCTGTTTAGAAATTTCATTAAAATATCTTGAAATAGTTCAGTGTCTTTGGTTATATTTTGCTTGCTTGTTTGTTTTGTTGAAATAGAGAACAGGCTGACAGTGACCAGAGGGAACAGAGGAGGGGATTTCAGGGGAAATAGGGGAGGGATTTAGAGGAACAAATAAATATAAAGGATACATGGACAACAACTGAGGAGGGTGGAAGTGGGAGGGAGGAGGGGAGCACGGGGTGTGAGGTAGGATGGGAGTAAGAGACAGAAAACTGTACTTGAAAAATAATTAAATAAAAAATCGGGAAAAAAGTAAATCTTTTATCCACTTTGAAAAAAAAAAAAGATACACAGTTTGGTAAAGCCAGTTACTAGTGAATTTGCTCCAGAGATTTAACTGGTATTTTTCATTTTTCCTTATTGACCAACCACTCTAAATTCTCTTCATCCATGGCAAGCACTTCAGTTGATTGGGGTTTTTTTGCTTGCTGGTGTTAACCAAATGCCAACTTGAGGGGTCTTAGCCTTTAGCAGCCATGTGTTTATTGGACTGCAGTTGCTGCAGTTTCCCTTTGATAAGTATCACTATGCAAGCAAGTATCAATACTAATAGTTACCTCTGTGAAATATCAGGGTTCCAACCCAGTTCCTCTGCGTTCCCCATCAAACCTCATGTGGTCACAACCCCAATGTCTCCTCATAATTATGATTAAGTATAATTCTGTCTTTGCTTTTCCACTGGCCTGAGTTGACCAAACCAGATTGATGACAGTCATAACTTACTTAATATTCATTAAAGCCTTGCCTGTTTCACTGAAGAAAATAACCCCCTGTTAGAACTAGGATCTCTAATCAGGAAGATATCTATTGTAAGATTGTGTAGACTAGAATCTTAATTTTTAAATGGTTTACCAGAAGGGATAGTGACAGTCACTCCTTCTGCTTTGTGTCCTGGATCCATGTATTTTAGATGGTGGGGACCACTGTAACTTTTAACATGCTCTGGAGGATGTTGCCATAATTTTGTATGTTTGTCACCTTCAGACACAATCTAAGCTGAAACGTTTTTAATCCTCACTTCAGGATATGTTAATTGATTTTAGAGCGAGAAGGGAGAGAGAAATGTTGATGTAAGAGAAACATCAGTTACCTCCCTCCCGTATGAGCTACAACCAGAGAGCAAACCTACAACTTAGATATGTGCCCTGCCCAGGGATTGATTCTATAAGCTTTTGGTGTGGGGGATGAACCAACCAGCTGAGCCACCTGGCCAGGGCTAAGGTAATCTTGAACAGATTGCTCTCAAATTTCATCAGGCTAGTTCCTTGTAAATGGTGTATTATATGGCAAAATCAATAATTCTTAAAATCATAAGACTAAGATTTATTTGTTCCAATTATGTTAATTTTTGGCCATAAAGTAAATTCTTTGCTTTAAAACAAATTGTGAAGAGTAACATATAGATGAAACAGACCTTCAGCATCTTTTCAGATGAATGTGTTGCCTGAGGCACTTTGGATAAGAAAAATTATGTATGGAATATGTATGTATTCTTTCAGGTGAGAAGTATAATGCCTTGCGACAAGGTAATTGGGTAGCATTCACAAGTGATGCTGATGAAGACTCAGTGTTGATCTACTTCTGGAAAATCTCTCACACATCAGTGACAGTAGGCAAAGAATCTATAGAGAGGTAGCCCATGTAAATGGGTATATGCGTAGTCTTCAACCCAATTATCAAACATTCTCTATTTATGGGACTACACAAGACATGGGTTGCCCAAAAATAGACTGAATCATATTTTCATAACCACCTAGTTATTGAGAGGCATTTTGGGTGGATCATCTCTATGTAAATTAAATACCTCATCCACAGACTTCCTTACCACTGAACTTCAAGTCTGTTTACAGTCAGAGTCCAGAAAAATCTTGTCCAGGCATTTGTTTCTTCCAAGGAATTATTGAATATCTCTCACTTGAGACAAATTCTCTCTCCATATGGAATAACTAACCAAGAGTCTTACTTATAGTTCTGCTCATTGAGAGAACTACTCTTAATCACATGGTAGAAGAGTGGTAAGGTGCCTATAATTCATTTCTGGTTAATGTCTTACAAGCTGGTATTTTCTCCTTGATAAAATAAGCTATAATTTCTTGAAAGTTCTTCTTTGAGTCTCTGAGGCTCTAGCAAGAGGTGGATAACTTCTTTTCATCAGGTATTTCAATCCCTTTCTCCAAGATCCTGAATTACCCATTTCTTTGCATCAACCATCTTTGTAGAGATGTGATTTAGGTTTTTTTTTATAGACAATTCCTCCACACTGCTTAGTATTATTAGACCCCATGTCTTACCTTTGTTCTCTTAGCTGTAAGTGTAGTAGCTAGTTTTACATTTTCTACCTCTCTATAAACTCAGTGCTTTCTTTTTGCCTTCTTGATTTCAAACAACTTGTTTAAAATTATTTTCTACAAATGTTTCTTTGTAGAAATATTGGTCTGATTTGTCATCTGAGAGGGGCTGGACCAACAACTAATTAATTTCAGGAGAAAGCTCAGAAAGCTGGCACTCAGTGAGGGATTTTTTAAAATTAATTTAATTATTTTTCAAGTACAGTTTTCTGTCTATTACTCCCATCCCATCCCACTTCCAATGCTCCCCCCTCCCTCCCATTTCCACACTTCTCAGTTGTTGTCCATGTATCCTTTATATATGTTCCTCTAAATCCCTCCCCTATTTCCCCTGAAATTCCCTCCCCTCTTCCCTTTGGCCACTGTAAGCCTGTTCTCTATTTCAGTGTCTTTGGTTATATTTTGCTTGCTTGGTTTTTTTGTTCTTGTTTAGCTTCCTGTTAAAGGTGAGATCATATGGTATTTGTCCTTCAACACATAGCTTATTTCACTCAGCATAATGCTTTACAGTTCCATTCATGTTGTTGCAAAAGGTAGGAGCTCCTTCTTTCTTTCTGTGGCATAGAATTCCATTGTGTATATGTACCCTAGTTTTTTGATCCATTCATTTACTGATGGGCACCTAGGTTGCTTCCAACTCTTGGCTATTGTAAATTGTGCTGCTATGAACATTGGGGTTCATATGTTCTTTGGGATTGGTGTTTTAGGGTTCTTAGGATACAATCCTAGCAGTGGAATTGCTGGGTCAAAAGGCAGGTCCAATTTTAGTTTTCTGAGAAAATTCTGTATTGTTTTCCATAATGGTTGTACCAGTGTGCAATTTGCCAATGATACCTCAGACAAAGGTTTAATCTCCAAAATATACAAAGAACTCACACAACTTCACTCTAAGAAGACAACTAACCCAATTAAAAATGGGGAAAGGACTTGAACAGACACTTCTCCAAGGAGAACATACAGAGGATCCAGAGACACATGAAGAGATGCTCACTATTGCTTGCTATCAGAGAGATGCAAATTAAAACCACAATGAGATACCACTTTACACCAGTGAGAATGGCTATCATAAACAAAGCAGTAAAGAACAAATGTTGGAGAGGGTGTGGGGGAAAGGGGACTCTGGTCCACTGTTGTTGGGATATCAATGAGGAATTTTGAAGTGAGTTTAAACATCTTGCCAATGGGAAATGGGATGCTAGCAATTCTCAGCATGCAAGAACATCACTGTTAATCAAATTATCACCTGTGGTTGACTGTGATTAAGTGCTTATAAAGCAAATGCCTTGGGGGACCAAGTTGCTGCTCACTCAACTATTGTGGAAATAGTGATAATTACAAGAGTTATGAGATGGGATGGCTTCCATTGGGTGCCTTTGAGCACCGATATAACAAAAATGACAAGCTCAGTTTTTTAATTTCTTGGCTCAGGTTGGGACATGAAACCTACAAGCTTTTTGAGGTGTCTTCACAAACATTTCTTATTTACTATAGGTCCAGGTCAAGTTTAATACATTGTATCCATACTATTTATAGAATTATGATGTTGATTGAGTTTCCAGTGTCACAAAATTTATTATGCAAAATTTAGGATGATATTTTTGGAAAAAAATGATACCCTGAAATTTGAATGAGCATATTTTGTGAGCTCAAATAAAGATGAAGTGGAACTTATATGTTTTCACTTGATGATACTGAGATTTAAATGTGGTCACAGGTCTAGGGGCAAAGCAGGTGGTTGAAGGAGATATGTCTTGTGGATATCAATTCTTATTTTGACAGAAACTTCCTCTGTACCATTTATCACTGTTTTCCTTGTGAAAAGACAAAAAAGATGAACTGTTATCTCTGTGCCACCTCTTTTCACTTTATTCAAATTGCTGTGGCTTTATCACTCAAATAGACACCAAAGAAACAAATCAAAGCTATAGGTAAAAAAAAAAAGAACACCTTGAGAATGTTTTGATGATATAGTAATAGTGAGTAGAAAGGAATAATTTAAGTAGAAATTGGGTAACACTGTGAACATGTTTTATATAATGTGGGCCTCAGAGAAAGAGAAAATGACAAGTATTCAGGCTGTTTTAAGAATTACATGAATTCTCAAATATTTCCATAAATGTTTCTTTTAATTAATAAATTAGAAACCTTGTATAGATATTAAGCACATAAAAAGTTGACAAGATTCTCATGACAAGTATTTATTCTTTAGGAAGGAAGAAGAAAAAATAAATTGAATATCTGTGGACTGTGGAAATTTTGCTGCAAACCATAAAATGAGCTTTTACTGGGCATAAATTTTAAATTTAGTTAGTTGTAGCAGGCAAACTATAATAAATGTTTGACTCCTTGAAGGGTACAATAGAAGTCAAAATTCCAATGCTCACTAATTTTATTTCAGGAAGAGGGACTAGATTTGATGAGTATTTTCAAATCAGCCAGTGTTAAGGTGGCCAATTAAAACAACAATTCAAATACAAAGTTATAATCAAGCCTTTATCTCTGCTTACTGTGACAGCACAATCAAAAGACAAAAAGAGGCCCTGGCTCCTCAGTGATCTATTTTTTCCCATGGAATGGTACCACATGGGGTTCAGTTGGATAAAGTACAGATGGGACTAATTATCTCCCAGGCAATGAATCCTGAAGAAGGCACTTCTATCTTTTTATGGACCCATCAGCTTAGGCAAAAAAGAGGGGGAAGGGGCTGGGAATGGAAATGTGATGAGTCAAAGGGGACAATAATGTTTCAGCTAAGGACTGCATAAGGAGATCCTGAGTGATAGAGCCAGGGATAAGAATGCAAATACATGTATGAGAATGACTTGTCTGAAGTCAGAAAACTGAGTCTTTCACTGAAGCATTTTTCAGAAAACGGCAATGCACTGGCTGCTCAAAGATCTTGTGTGGGGAAGATGTTTTACTGTGAAGCCTCCCAAGCAAAGCCTTGCATGTGCCTACAGTCAGACTTGAAGTATCACACATGAGTTTGGCATTCACAGAACTCTTCAGGTCTGAGTAGTCTGCCTTTCCTTTATTTTCTAGAGTAAATCCTCAATTTTCTTGGTCATACAGAATATTATTAACCATATCCCATTTTGGTTGGTTGCCAGATGGGAGGGGTTTTAAGAAAATGAGTGAAGAGCTGAGGGGATTAAGAACAAATAAGTTAGTTATAGAATAGCCATAAGGATGTAAAGTACAGTATAGGAAATGGAATAGCCAAAGAATTTATATGCATGAGCCCATGGACATAAAACCGTAGGCAGATTGCCTGAGGGAGTGGGGGATGTTGGGTGGTGGGAGGTAAAGGTGGAAAAATCAGGACAACTGTAATAGCATAATCAATAAAATATAATTAAAAACATTTTCCAAAGTGCCCTTGTGGAGAAATTTGCTTTTCAGGATATAAACTGAATCCTACTATCAAATAGGGATCATCGTGGCACTCATTCTCTGGGACCCTTAATATGTAAGACAATTCAAGAAAAAACACATTATTATTTTATGTCACAGTAAAACTAAAGAAAGTGTTGGCTTATAGTAATTGTGGTTAGAAATATTATTTGAGGACTTATTGACAACATAATTAAGTTGTTATCTTAGAGTTTAGGTTCAAGAGATGACCTCATTGAATAAAAATATAAGTAAATTAAGAAACATTAAGTACTGTTTTTAAATATGGAGGAGACTAATTTTTAGAGTCTAAGATAATACTAATATAAGATCATGCCTTCCTAGCCCTGGCTTCTGTAGCTCAGTGCATTGAGCTTGGGCCTGTGAACCACAGGAGTGTGGTTCAATTCCCAGTCAGGGCACATGCCTGGGTTGCAGGCCAGTTCCCAGCAGGGGACTCACAAGTGGCAACCATACATTGATATTTCTCCCCTTCTCTCCTTCCCTTCCCCTCTAAAGATAAATAAATAAAATCTTAAAAAAAGATCACGCATTCTTAAAAGCAACTGATAATAATCCTCAGTGTGGATTTCAAATTTCAACCGTTCTCAACCACCTGAACTGTTGTGCTTGAATGAATGACTTTTGTTAAATGAAAACTGTGTGTTGAAAGAAATACTTCACAATGCCTGAATAAGGATGTTTAAAAATATACTTATCTATGAAAACAATGAGAACCCTGAAAAAATTACAAGAATTCAACTTTTTCAGAATTCTGAAAAATTAACTGAAGTGTATGGACTTTACAGAGTTAGTTCAGGTCTACAAAGACCTACAGGACACTGTCATATATAATGGAAATACTAGGAGGAAAAGTGTGAAAAATATCTAAAAATATGTGAAGAAATAATAGTTGAAAATCACCAAATTTGATTGAAAGCTTAATTAATCCCAAGTAAGATAAGATCAAAGATATACATACCTAGATGTGTCATAATTAAACTGTCAAATCCAGAGACAAAAAGAAATCCTAGAAAGGGCCAAGAGAAAAATGAAACATCATATACAAGTGATCTTGTATACAAGTGAACTCAACAAGATCTACTGAGTTCTTATCACAAAGCACGGAGACCATGGGTGAGTGAGATGACATATTCAAATTGCTGAAAGGAAAGATAGTTAACCAAGAATTCTATACCCAGGAAAATGGTCTTTCAAAAAACAAAGAAGAAATTAATTTTGTTCACAGGTAAACAATAACTCTGACGTCACTAACTTACCTGTTCTATAAGAAATACTAAAAGGGGTTATTCTAGTTGAAAAGAAATAACTCTAGACAGTAAGTGGGAGCCAGATGAAGAAATAAAGAATACTGGGAGAGATCACTAAAATACATTATAATTTTTTTGGCTTTCTAATTAAAATGGAAACTGAATAAAACAAATATAAATTTGTGTTGAAGAGCACGCAGTGTCTAAAAACATAATTTGTATGACAAGAATAGCACAAAGAGAGGTAAAGAACTGATAAAGAGGCATAATTTTTATAAATTATTGTAATTAAGTTGGTGTACTATTGTTCTAATGATCTCTACATACATATGAATCATTCTGTTTTTTACTTTAAAGCTGTAACTACAAGTTTTCAACTTCATCCAGTAAGGTTTTTTTTTAAGGATAAATAAATAAATAATAAGTTTTCTGTATCTGTCCTATTTATATGTGGTGATGATTTATTGGTGTCTCACTCTTGGTATGAGTATCTGTTTTTTTTTTTATCACAATAGTTTGATTGCTTGTGTCTTAACCCTGTTGCAAATTCTTGGAATATCAATGAAGTTCTAGTAGAAATTTTGGTGATATACATGTAGAGAACACATGCTAACCTAAATATATGCCCCTACCCTCTGTTAGCTACTGCATATCAGAAACTCTCAGCAAGTGAGTATGGACTACGTAATCGAATGGTTGAGTTCTCATACTGTATGAAATTTGAATGAAAAAAACAACTATACACTTACTATGAGGATTAAATGAGAGAATGTGTGTCTATTGCCTGGCTTAAAATAAGCCATGAATACTATTATTTATGAATGTCATTACTTGGTAATTAATAACTATTAATAATAGAAATTATTATTTTCCAAAACTTTGCCTATCCATCTCTATGTAGATATTTTTGTTCATTTGGCTCATTATTTTTGCCAAGCTAGATATGACTAAATAATTATCCATAAAAGCAGGGTTATGGATATTTAAGTGTAATTTATTCAAGACCTGATTGTCACATTCCGAGACAGTGTAACAGAGAACCAATGAAAATTCACAGAGAAAGAAAAGAAGACAGCACATCTGTGTATGCTTCCCTTCCACCATTTTGAAAACTTTATCTTCCAGAAATACAATTTCATAGAAAATATGTTATGAGTTTCTTTTAGATTCTGAAGTGTACTGATTATTTCCCTCAGCTAAGTAGATGTAGAATTCCAAAGAGATTTTTCAGTGGTAACGTTTTATTCTAATTAGGTATTCTAAGATTATTTCACCTAAATTTACCTCTAGTGGTGAGAGATAAAATGTGTTACGTGTATAAGAAAAGAATTACCTTATAGTTAAACATGTCCCTGGGTTTCTTTCAGTGTTTTGGAGTCCTGAGATGGGAAAAAAAAACATAATTAGCTACAATCAAGTTGGCAAAATGGAAAAAAAATACTACTTGGGTTTAATTGCCTTCCTGAGTTAATAAGTTGTAGTTTTTAATACTGTGGCTTTTATTTACATAATTTTACATTTGTACATATACATGAAATTTATACAAAGTCCATAGAAACTGTAGACTGTCTTATATCATTAGAATGTAAATTAGAAACTCAGTTTGGAATTGTGTTATAAAATTATGTAGAACACTTTTGTTGTTACAATCTCTTACATACAATTTAGTAAAGTTAAATATTGTAGAAATGGTTGATATATTGGGAAGCTTTATAGCAGCACATATTTGTTAAGTAAATGTTAAGAATTATTCACCAAATGTTTGGGGTTGACTGAAAGGTAAATATACTGGAATCTGTTTACCTTTATCTCTCTTAGTGGTATAATTTCTGTCAGTTGATAGATTACTGGACTCATTCTGTATTGGAAATATAGTCATCTACTGATTCCCATTTATGGATTATATTGTATATGTTATAGGCTTTGGATTCTTAGAAAAATATCTTAAAAATACTGACAAAATATCTTGAATTATTTTCAATGATTGTGAACATTCTCTTGCATTTTTTGTAATAATAGCATGCTTGACTTTAAGAATTTTGTTTTGCAAGTGGAAGTGATAATTATTTTCATTTCTCATTGCCCATTAACATAGTTCAATAATATAAAAATTCTAAATATACTTAAGTCTCATTCTAAGAATAGAGTATTGAGATTTTGATGGAGATTGCATTAAATCTGTATATTGCTTTGGGTGATATGGCTATGTTAACTATGTTGAATCTTCTGATTCATGAACATGGAATATCTTTTTATTTCTTTATGTCTTTTTCAATCATTGAAAATAACACTTTGCAATTTTCATACATAGGTCCTTCACATTGTTAACTTTATTCCTAGGCATTTCAATATTTTTGTTACAATTGCAAGAAAGACATTTTTCTCATTATTTTCTGAAGTTTCGTTGTTAGTATATAGGAAAACAGTATATTAGTGTACATTTTTCAAGAAAATAAACAAAAAATCATCATATTTGTATGGAATCACAAAAGACCTCCTATTGCCGAAGCAATCCTGAGAAAGAAGAACAAAGCCAGAGGTAACACACTACCCAACATCAAATTATATGCAAAGCTACAATAATCAAGATAGCATGGCATTAGCACGAAAACAGATACACAAACCAATGGAATGGAATTGAGTGCCCAGATAAAAAACACATGTATATGAACAAATAATTTTTAACAAAGAAGCCAAAAACAAAAAATGGAAGAGTCTCTTCAATAAACGATGCTGGGAAACTAGGTTACAGTATATCCCTATATACAAAAATGTGTTCAGAATGTATCAGAGACCTAAATTTGTCAAGATCTGCAATATTAAGTAGCATAGAAAAAAAAACACAGGTACTAAATTTATGGATTGTGGTCTTAGAGATAAATTTTATAAATTTGGCCCTAAAAACAAGGGAAATAAAGGCAAAAATAAATGAATGGAACTATGTAAAGCGAAAAACAAATAGGCAAATAGGCAAACAAACAAACAAACTTCTGCACAGTAAAATAAATGGCCAAGAAAACACATAAACAAATGGGAGATATTATTTGCAAACAACATCTTTGACAAGGGGTTGATATGAAAAAGTATATAAAGAACTCATACATATCAATATCAAACAAATAGTCCAATTAAAAAGCAATTGGCAGAAGAACTGAACAGATACCTCCCCCAAGAAGACATATAAATGGCCAACAGATGTATGAAAAAATGCTCAACTTCATTAGCTATTAGGGATATGCAAATCAGAACTACAATGAGATACCACCTCACACCTGTTAACAATGGATATTACCAACAAGACAGATAATAACAACTGTTGGAAAGGTTGTGGGAAAAAAAAGAACCCTCATTCACTGTTGATAGGAACGTAAACTGTTTAAGTCATTACAGAAAACAATAAGGCAATTTCTCAAAAAAATTAAGAGTAAAGATAAGGAGAGAATCTTAAAAGCAGCAAGAGGAAAGTAGAGAGAGTTACTTGCAAAGGAGTGTCCATAACACTACCAGCTGATTTCTCAAAAGAAACCTTACAGTCAAGAAGGGGCTGGAAAGAAGTATTCAAAGTCATGAAAGGCAAGGACCTACATCCAAGATTGCTCTATCCAGCAAAGCTATTATTTAGAATGGAAGGGAAGATAAAGTGCTTCCAAGATAAGGTCAAGTTAAAGGAGTTCATAATCACCCAGCCCTTATTATATGAAATGTTAAAGGGATGTATCTAAGAAATAGAAGATCAAAATCTATGACAACAGCAAAATGACAATAAACATAATTATCAACAACTGAACCTAAAAAACAAAAATTAAGCAGTGAACTAGAAAAGGAACAGAACCACATAAATAGAGATCACATATCAGTGGGGAAGGAAAGAAAGAGAATGGAATGCAAAAGGTACAGGGAATAAGGAGCATAATGGTAGGCATAAAATAGATGGGGGAGTGGTCAAGAATAGTATAGGAAATAGAGAAGCCAAAGATCTTATATGTACAACCCATGGATGTGAACTAAGAGGGGGGAATGCTGGAGGGTGGGGGATGTAGGAAGGAAGGGGGATAAAGGAGTGAAAAATTGAGACAACTGTAATAGCATAGTGAATAAAATCTACTTTAAAAAAAGAATAAAGTTACCATATGATTCAGCAAGCCCTCTTCTGGCTATCTACCCCAGTAACTCAAAAATAGTTATTTGCCAATATTTATGTGCTTCTATATTCACTGCAGGAGTATTCACCGTGACCAAAACATTGAGACAAGCAAAGTGTCCTGTGATAGAGGAAAAAAAGAAGACATGGTGCATATATACTATGGGATATTATGCAACCATAAGAAAAAATAAAATTCTGTCATTTCAGGCAATAAGAAAGGAACTTTAGATATTATGCTAAGTGAAATATGTCAGTCAGGAAAAGCTAAGAACCATATGATTTCAGTCATATGTGGGATATAAAACTGAAACTCAGAGACTCAGTTAACATTATGGTCTACCAGAGGGAAGGGTGTGGGGAAATATTAAAGTATGAAGGGGCCGAATATGTGTTGACAAAGAATGATTTAACTTTGGGTAGGGGGCACACAATGCAGTGTACAGATTGTGTATCATAGAAATGTACACTTGAAACCTATATGATCTTATTAATCATTCACTCCAATAAATTTAATAAAAATAAAAAATAAAATAGAGTATTATTTTATGCTCTAGAGTGTGTTTACAAATTCTCTTCACAATTTAATTTATTATTTATTTGGCACAACTTCTGGAAACACTTGCATTTACTTTTGTTGATGTCCCAGTGCAGTTAACTATTAGACTATGGTCACATTCAGTAAAGTATATAAAGTGCAAAGCTCTTTTCCTGAAGAATTTTATTGTAGTGTGATTATGGATCCGTGTTCCACTTTCTGTTATGACTTTTTAATATGCTCCATTTGATAAAGTGCAAGATTCTAATCTTATGGTCATTTCGTTCATTTGTGATTTTACTGGAAAGAACAGTATTACATAAATAATGTACTTATTAATGTTTTTGAATGATGGTTATTATTATTTTTATTTTTTAAATATATTTTATTGATTATACCATTACAGTTGTTCTATTCCCCCCTTCAGTCCCCTCCACCCGCATACTCCCTCCCCCACCATTCTCCCCCCCTTAGTTTATAACCACGTGTCTCAAGTTCTTTAGATTCTATATTTCCCCCACTATTCTTGCCCTCCCCCTTATCTATTTTCTACCTACCATCTATGCTATTTTCTGTACCTTCTCCCCCCTTCTCCTCCTCCCACTCCCCTGTTGCTAACCCTCCATGTGTTCTTCATTTCTTTGGTTCCACTCCTGATCTAGCTGTCCTCTAGGTTTGCTTTTGTTTTAGGTGTGGATGTTAATAACTGTGAGATTGCTGTCCTTTCACTGTTAATATTTTTCATCTTCTTTTTCTTATATAAGTCCCTTTAGCATTTCATATAATAAGGGCTTGGTGATGATGAACTCCTTGAACTTGACCTTATCTGAGAAGCACTTTATCTGTCCTTCCATTCTAAATGAAAGTTTTGCTGGATAAAGCAATCTTGGCTGTAGGTCTTTGGATTTCATGACTTGGAATACTTCTTTCCAGCCCCTTCTTGCCTGTAAGGTCTCTTTTGAGAAATCCGCTGACAGTCTGATGGGTACTCCTTTGTAGGTGACTGTCCCCTTATCCCTTGCTGCTTCTAGGATTCTCTCCTTCATTTTGGTCTTGGCTAATGTAATTATGATGTGCCTTGGTGTGTTCCTTCTTGGGTCCAACTTCTTTGGCACTCTCTGAGCTTCCTGGATTTCCTGGAAGTCTATTTCCTTTGCCAGACTGGGGAAGTTCTCCTTTATTATTTGTTCAAATAAGTTTTCCACTCGTGGCTGTTTCTTTCCCCCTTCTGGTACCCCTATAATTCGGATGTTGGAACGTTTAAAGATGTCCTGGAGGTTCCTAAGCCTCTCCTCATTTTTTTGAATTCTCATTTCTTCATTCCTTTCTGGTGGGATGTTTTGTTCTTCCTTCTGGTCCATTCCATTGATGAGTCCCAATTTCCTTTCCATCGCTATTGGTTTCCTGGACATCTCCCTTCATTTCAATTAGTTTAGCCTTCATATGCTCCTCTAATTTGTGACTATAATCTACCAGTTCTGTGAGCATCCTGATAAACAGTGTCTTGAATTGTGCTTCTGAGAGGCTGGCAATTTCTCGGTCGCTGAGAGTTATCGGCTCTGGGACTTTGAGTTCTTCTTGCGCCATCTTTTGGGCTGTTCATGCCTATTACATAGCAGGATCGGATCCCTAGGTGTTCACCAGAGCAGGGCAACTCAGTGGCTGGTTTGTGATGCTGTATGTGGGGGTGGGATCAAAGAGGAGCAATGGCGTCCCGTCTGCCGTCTCCCGCCGCGGCCCCCACATGTGCGGCAGCTGCCACCTTCACCGGGCCCAGGAGTATCATCCCACTGCACGCAAGTGTGCCACAGCCATCAGCCCTCGCCCCTTGGGGCCTGCATGGTCCATCTCACTGTGCCTGAATGTGCGACCACAGTCAGTCTGTCCCACACCCTGGGTCCGGGCCACTTGTGAGCCTAGGTCTGGGGATCTTTCCTGCTCAACCCTGCTCTGCTGCTGGCTTCACCCCTCTTACCAACCCCGTGGAATGATTAGTTGTAGTCGGGCTTCCATATAATTCAATTTTCTGTTTTTGGGGGTGTGTGTTTGTTCTCCAAACCTTTGTTGTATTCAAATTTGGTTGTGGGAGAAGGCACAGTGTTTCCACCTATGCCTCCATCTTGGCGGAAGTCCTTACTATTCTATTAATGCTTTTTTGAAGAACTAAATAAAATAATATGGCTAGCTCATGATAAACACTAGTTGAGTATTGCTTTCACTACAGCAACATATTTGTAACTAAGGGGCAATTAAACCTCCTTTTAATTTTTTTATAGACCATCATGTCAATTGGTGTGTTTTGTGTGATAGTTTCCTTTGAGTTAGAGGAAGAATTTAATTTCATCTCTATTAATAAATAACCACACTTTTGGAAAATAAAAACAAAATTTTAGGTTTTACAATGAAAGCTACTTTAAGAATAGTTTAATTCTCTTACATTTACTTTTATCTTCAAAAAGCATTTTTTCATAATAAAAATTACTTTAATTAATGTTGTATTATATAATTTATACTGTGTACTCATACTGGTTTTCTAATTGGAAAGTTAAAAAACAGCTCTAAGGATTTCAGGAAGATATTATTTATATTATACGTACCATGTAGAAAATATAATCTATCTTTAAAGCAAGTATTATGCACTAAGAGTAAATGCTTGCACTTATACTAATGCCTTTTTTCATCTTTGAATGTGAACAGATATGTAATAAGTACCCTTTTTGACAGAGAAGCTTTAAATAATATTCAGAAAATAATAACAATATAAATAAAAAATAGACAATAATAATTCTAATTATATATTGGCAAAAATAACTATTCTTATTTTGTATTATATATGATATCTTTCTGTCCACATTATATGTTTTTTCTTTATAGAAACCCAAATACCAAATGATTTAAGCTATTAGTGGAACTTAATCAACAAAACAAAGAAGCAAGCAAAATAGAACCAGAGATGTAGAAATAAAGAACAAACTGATATTGATCAGAGGAAGGGCATTGGAGGATAATAGGGGAAAGAAGGGCAAGGGTTAAGGAACATGTATAATGGACCCTTGGACAAAGACAATGGGGGCACTGAAAATAGAAGTTGGGTGTGGGTAGGGCAGGGGACAGTAATGGGAGAAAATGGGAACAACTGTAATTGAACAATAATTTTTAAAAAATTTAAAAAATTTTCCATATAAAATGTAAATATCTTACTTCATAGGGCAGAAATCGAATTTCTGGCAATTACTTCTCTTAATCAAGATTATAAAATATTGCCACTAATTATAGTAAACAATACAAATAGTCCAAAATTGAAGACCATAAAAGAGTTTATACACTCTGACAAGGTAAGACTCAAGTAGATTTTAAAAAAACAATGAAGTCTGAACCCTTAACTTATAAGAAGAGTCCACAATATGGAAAAAAGCAACAGGTTATTTTTTTCAGATTTCTGCCATTTTATTTTTTTTACCATTAAATTTCTGCCATCCATTTAATTTCCTTTGGATATATACTCAAAAGTGAAATTCCTGTATGATATATTTGTTCTATTTTTAAATTTTTGAAGCCCTACCAGAATGTTTTTGACAATGGCTGAATTTATAAGAAACAATGTGATTACAATGGCCTTGTAATACAGTTTGATATCAGGTATTGTGATCCCTCCTACTTTGTTCTTCTTTCTCAGAATTGCAGCTGCTATTCAGGGTCTTTGATGGTTCCATATAAATTTTTGAAGTGTTTGTTCTATGTCTGTGAAATATGCCATTGGTACTTTAATAGGTATTGCATTGAATATGTAAATTGCCTTGGGTAGTATGGACATTTTGATGATGTTAATTCTTCCAATCCATGAACACAGTATATGTTTCCATTTGTCTGTGTCTTCCTTTATTTCTTCCTTCAGTGTTGTGTAGTTTTCTGCATACAGGTCTTTTACCTCCTTGGTTAGGTTTATTCCCAGATATTCTATTTTTGTTTTGCTTTATGTTGAGCAAAAAGAAATGAGGCTTTTGGGAAAAGAATTAGTCACTAAACGCCACATAATCTAATAGCCAATGTAAGGTACAATGGAGATTATCAAATTTACCATGTCGTTTAATTTTGGTTGAATAGTTTTCTATCAAGGGTGTCAAAACTTTTAATGAATTATTTGACTATTATTTTATCCTAGTGGTAAAAGGGAGCTGTATATTCCTATTCTAAGTTGTTCACAATGAATAGTTTGTCTGTGTTTACCTCTCAGTAGGGTTTTGGTGAATAAAACACTGAGGCAGATTTATGTATGAATAGAGTTTTTCTTCTTGTAAAAAATTATCCCTTATTCAAAATATGGAACAGGCTGTCAGGGTCCAGAGGGGAGAGGGGAGAGAATCATAGGGGAAAAGGGAATGGACTCACATGAACAAGTATAAAGGACACATGGACAATAACTAAGGGTGGGGGGTGGAAAGGGGAGGGAGGTGGGGAGCATGGGGTGGGGGGGCGGGCAGGGTTGGGAATATAAGACAGAAACCTGTACTTGAACAAGAATTAAATAAAAATTATATTAAAAATAATCATAATAAATAAATATAAAATGAAAAATTATCCCTTATTCACTTGCTAGTAAACAATAAGCTAACCCAGAAGTGTGCAATTTACAGTTACATCTAATCATGTGTTCAGCATAATATCTCTAATTAGACTATATATGGACCTATGTTAACTAGTTTCACAATGGATTAGTCTTAATTTCCAGTCAACTAATATGTTATTAAATAAATGAACAAACTCTGAAAAAAAAGAAACAATGTGAAATTATATGTCAACAAACTGGATAACATAGAAACATAAAATTCTAGAAGCACACTCACAAAGACTGAATCAGGATTGGATAGAAAATCTGATTAGATTAATTGAGTAATGAGATTATGAGTAATTAGATTGAATCAGTACGTAAAAACCTCCCAACACAGAAACCCTAGGACCAGATGGCTTCATCTGTGAGTTTTACTAAAATATTTAAATAATATTTAACATCAATTTTTCTCAAATGCTTTCCAAAAATTGAGAGGAGAGAACATTTCTAAACTGTTTATGAGGTCAATATTACCCTGATATCAAAGCCTGGTAATGATGTTGTAAGAAAGGAAAACTGTAGACCAATATACCTGATGAATACAGAAACAAAAATTCTCAACAAAATATTAGCAAACCAAATTCAACCACACATTAAAAAGGTGTACAGCCCTAGATGTTGTCACTCAGTTGTGACATCACCCCCAAAACCACAAAAAAGTCTGTGTTTAATTCCTGGTCAGGGCATGCACTGAGGTTGCAGGTTTTGTACTCCAGGTCGGGACACTTGTGAGAGGCAACCAACTGAGGTTTCTCTTTCACATTGTTTCTCTCCCTTCCTTTCTCTTTCTCTAAAATTAATGAGCCAGTCCTCCAGTGAGAAAATAAATAAATAAATAAATAAATAAATAAATAAATAGTTAAACACAATGGCCAAGTGGGATTTATCTCTGAAATCTATACACAAGTAAATAAATGTGATATAACACACTAATACAATAAAGGATAAAATCATATGATCATTTCATAGATGCAGAAACACATTTGACAAAGTATGACATCCTTTAATCATAAAACCCTCAGCAAATTGGGTACAGAAGGAATGTACCTCAACATAATAAAGGCCATATAAAATACCAGGTATCACAATACCTGATATCAAACTGTATTACAAGGCCACTGTAATCAAAACACCATGGTACTGGCATAAAAACAGGCACATAGACCAATGGAACAGAATAGAGAGCCCAGATATAAACCCAATTCTCTACAGTCAATTAATATTCGACAAAGGGGGCAGTAACATAAAATGGGGTAAAGATAGCCTCTTCAACAAATGGTGTTGGGAAAACTGGACAGCTACATGCAAAAATATGAAACTTGAGCACCAACTTACAGCATACGCCAAAATAAATTCAAGTTGGATAAAAGACTTAAATATAAGCCACAACACCATTAAAATCCTAGAGGAGAACATTGGCAGGAAAATCTGAAATATTCCACACAGAAATATTTTTACTGATATGTCCCCTAGAGCAAGGGACATAAAGGAAAGAATAAACAAATGGGATCTCATCAAAATAAAAAGCTTCTGCACAGCTAAAGAAAACAACATTAAAATAAAAAGACAGCCAACTGTATGAGAAAACGTATTTGCCGATGATACCTCAGACAAAGGTTTAATCTCCAAAATATACAAAGAACTCACACGACTTCACTCTAAGAAGACAACTAACCCAATTAAAAAATGGGGAAAGGACTTGAACAGACATTTCTCCAAGAAGGACATACAGAGGATCCAGAGACACATGAAAAGATGCTCAATATCACTAGCTATCAGAGAGATGCAAATTAAAACCACAATGAGATACCACTTTACACTGGTCAGAATGGCTATCCTAAACAAAGCAATAAACAACAAATGTTGGAGAGAGTGTGGGGAAAAGGTGACTCTAGTCCACTGTTGGTGGGATTGCAGACTGGTACAACCACTATGGAAAACAATTTGGAATTTTCTAAGAAAATTAAAATTGGACCTGCCTTTTGACCCAGCAATTCCACTGCTAGGATTATATCCCAGGAACCCTAAAACACCAATCCAGAAGAGCCTATTCCCTGAAAGTTCATAGCAGCACAATTTACAATAGCCAAGAGTTGGAAGCAACCTAGGATCCCATCAGTAAATGAATGGATCAAAAAACTAGGGTACATATACACAATGGAATTCTATGCAGCAGAGAGAAAGAAGGAGCTCCTACCTTTTGCAACAGCATGGATGGAACTGGAAAGCATTATGCTGAGTGAAATAAGCCAGGTGTTGAAGGACAAATGCCATATGATCTCACCTTTAACAGGAATCTAAACAACAAAAAAACACAAGCAAGCAAAATATAACCAAAGACACTGAAATAGAGAACAGGGGGACAGTGACCAGAGGGGAGAGTGGAGGGAATTTCAGGGGAAATAGGGGAGGGATTTAGAGGAACATATATAAAGGATACATGGACAACAACTAAGAAGGGTGGAAATGTGAGGGAGGGGGAGCATGGGAGGGGTGGGATGGGATGAAAGTAATAGACAGAAAACTGTACTTGAAAAATAAATAAATTTTTAAAAAAGAAAAAAATACTTATAAAATACTTAGATATGGAGGTAATGAAGACAGTTTTTCTTGTTAAAATTTAAGACAGCTTTAGATGAGCTGTATTTTGTGATCTCAATATTTGGCATGATGACATATCAAACTAGAGAAAATATAATTGGGCATAGAACTAGCTCACCTATATCTCAGTTTCCAAATTAATAATAATTAATAATGATATAGCACCATTTCTAATCTGCAGTGTACAAAGTTTATTAAAGTATACCATTTTAATCTAGAATAACAAAAATGCTAAAGGGACTCATGATTCCAGGAAATAAAAATATCACAGGAATTTCTGAATAATGAAAAATAATTCATGTCCTGGGTTTCATGGTGGTAAATTCCAGAAAGTTGCTCCAACTTATATCTGGGGATATTCAGAGGGGAATGTATTGCTTTCCACAATTAATTATTCAATGCAAAATAATGGTTTCGTGTTTGAGGCTAATGTAACTTTAGGAAAAGCTGAACTTTTGGGGAATTTAGGGTAAGAATATAAATATAATAAAAATCCTGTTTACCAGTGAGGCATCTAGGCATAGAGAATCACTATGGACAACTGCCATGAAACTTGAACTGTGGACTAACTGTATATAGCAGTGTATATGATTGATTGCCAGGTACAGCCTTCCTAATCTGAGCACTGGGGTCTGACGAAAGTGTCCTCTTATGAGTGTGAAAGATGTGCTAATCAGATGGACAGCAGGGAATTGGCACAAACCAAGATCACTGCCAGCAAATGTGAAGGTAGGGTCATCCAAGTGATGAACACAATATTTCTTTCAGTGGTATGTTTTTTAAATCAAAGGGATTGCTAGTCCAGTGAAATAAGAATTTATCAAATATTTTGGTAAAACTCAAAATAGTTATAGGCTCAGAGAAGTATGAGTTCAATAAATATTTACTAAATGAATGAATAAATGAATAAAGGAAAAAATATCCTTAGTTTTTCTGTAAACCTTCCTTCAGTTTTACTATACACAAATGTTTAAGGGAAATGAAATCTACAAAGAAAGTAGAACACTACAGTTATAACACAAAAGAAATTAGAGGAAAAATAGAAAACGTTTTGTAATTTATACCTATATGAACTTTGAACATTAACAGATTAAGTATCCCATTTTTATTCACATAAATAAAAATGATTTAAATTATTAATATACTAAGGAGAGCTATAAAAGGAAAGAATATTGATTTTTAGCTAACTATAATGGTTTGACATAAAATGTAGTAAATGAAGTAATATTTCTAATATGTCCAATTTATATTATGTAAAAATAGAACTTTAAAATAATGTCATAATAGTAATTAAGTTGGAATTAATTATAAAATTAATTATGGCGATATGGCCTGCATTACTATCACATGTGTTATAATTTCCATGTACTGTCACATTTGTTAAATAATTGACGTGATTGTGTGGCTTTTTCCCTTTATAATAGGGCAGAGTGAAAAATATATTAGTTATAGGTCTTTAGCTGCAATCAAATACCAATTTTAAGGTAAATCCTGGAATATGAAAAAATATGAATGAGACATAGGTCAATTGATACAAAAATGAAAATTTATTTTTAAAGTTTTTCTGAGAGAAATAAGCTGTTATTTATATAGAGTATTAATAAGATGATGATAATGATGGTGATAATGATGATTTTAGTTTTCACCAGCTGTATAGGATAGTAATATTTTTTACAGTTAATAACAAAAATGAAATCTGTTAGCATGCTGTTTAATAGAATATATGTAAAGAAAATAGGGAAAGACTGGCTTGATTATATCTATTTCTTCACTTAAGTAATAAATGTATACATTTTGTGTGGTTAAAATAGGTATAGGGAAGAACTAAAGAATGAAAGAGAACTGAGAAGGAGGGTGATAGTGGCAAGTAGATTTTAAAAGAGAAATAAGGTAAAGGATGTCCTGGCTACGGTGGCTCAGTGGATTCAGTGCTGGCCTGTGAACCAAAGGGCTGACTGATTCCCAGTCAGGGCATATGCCTCCGTTGCAGACCAGCTCCCCGGGTTGTGGGGAGCACAAGAGGCAACCACACATTGATGTTTTTCTCCCTCTCTTTCTCCTTCCCCCATCCTCACTCTAGAAATAAATAAATAAATTTTTAAAATGAAAAAAAGAATTAAGATAAAGAAAGTAAAAATGAAGAAATTATTTAAAATATTTTAGAAATTACTAATGTCTACCACTAGAGATGAGCCATATTCCTTAACCTGTTCTAAAGATTTATTAGCTTCTTGGACAAAGACATCAATATCTTACTTTTTTATAAAGATTTTATTTATTTATCTTTAGCGGGGAAGGGAAGGAGACAGTGAGAGTTATATCAATGTATGGTTGCCTTTCATGGGTCCCCTGCCGGGAACTGGCCTGCAACCCAGGCATGTGTCCTGACTGGGAATCGAACCACGATCATGTGTTGTGCAGGCCTGTGCTCAATCCACTGAGCTACACCAGCCAGGGCAGGTTTATTTTATATATTTATGATTGAGCTAAGAAATAGTCATTAGAAATTAAGGAGACACATTTCAACCACAGCATTAGGGACAACTAGAGTTGTTTCTGAATAGGATGCATTTTCCTAGGACATAAAGGAATGAAATCCCCCCTATGTAGAAGCTTTAACACAAATACTTGATATAAATTCGACAGAAGTGTCATAGAGAATATTCTGCCTTGGATGGCTTATCTGTAGTCAGTTTTGTCTTTGCATAATTACACACCAGTAGATGAAAACTATGTAATGTAGATTACTTCATTCAAAACAATTTTGTTAGGTTGTATTGTGAGAGCTCTCACACCAGTGTACATTTACAAAATTATCAAAATTGGTGAATTTTTTGGTAGCCATTTTAATATTGAGGAAAGAAAATAAGTAATATTTTGGCATATTATGCTTTATTATTTCAAAAAAGGTAAAAATGCAACTGAAATACTGAAACAGATTCACGCAGTGTATGGAAAAGTTGCTGTGACTTATCAGACATGTCAAAGTGTTTTGCAAAGTTTTGTGCTGGAGATTTTTCACTGGACAATCCTCTACAATCGGGTGGACCAGTTGAAGTTGATAGCAGTCAAATCAAATCACTAACTGAGAGCAATCAATGTATACAAGGTGGGAAAGAGCTGGCATATTCAAAATATCCAAATCAATAAAGTTACTAGTGTAAATGAAAACTATATCTTTCATTTTATGAAAAAAATACACAATTTTTTGCTAACTTACTAAATCAGCTATGTTCATCTCATTGGCTATTGTTTCTATTCCCTCTTATGAAGAAGTTCAAAACCTTTCAGACTCTGCTGTGTCATATTTTCATTACCTCGGTGGAGAATACATGTATAAGCTATGACCTTTCCTCAGACCCATGTCATGACTTCCTTCCAACCTCAACATTTCTCTGCCAACACTGTAAGTGACCTGGGACACTATAGGCAAACTTCTACCTACTGACATAACACTCAAATGTGAGGGAAAAGAAACATCCAGGATGCATTCAAAATTTTGTCTCAAATTATTGAAAATAAACTGCCTAGAGTAGGAGTGTTCCATTTTCACCAGGACAATGAGTTTGACACCCTTGGCCTAGAACGCTGGCCAGCTTATTCTTGCATTTTTTTAAAAGATTTCATTTATTTATTTATCTTTAGAGGGGAAGGAGAGAGGGAGAGAAACATCAATGTATGGTTGCCTTTTGTGTGTCCCCTGCTGGGAGTTGGCCTGCAGGGAACCGGCCTGCAATCCAGGCATGTGCCCTGACAGGGAATTGAACCGCGATCCTCTGGTTCGCAGGCCCGCGCTCAATCCACTGAGCTACACCAGCCAGGGCTATTCTTGCATTTTTTCTCCCTCCTCCCTTGCTTTGTTCTGTCTTATGCTGCCATTTGCTTCTGGACAACACATTCTACCAAAAAACTTTTCACAACTAAGTTTTCTAAGTTTCTAAGTTTTCTAACTACGTTTTCTAAAACTTTTCACAACTAAGTTTTGTCTGTTCTCTGGTCTCTTTCTCTAGGAAACCTGGGCTAAACATTTCAGCTTTAACAAATTAATTGGGTATAAGTTAATATATTTTAGAATAATAATCCAATAGACTAAAAACTGGGACTACTTTATAAGATTTTTTGCATTATTTTTACAAAAATGCAATTTTTAAAAATCCCTCCTTTTTTTGTTCAATCCCTCAAAACCTTCCAAACAATTCCCGAGCTGTCAGCCTACTCTCTATCTATGAGTCTGTCTCTGTTTTGCTTGATAGTTCAGATTGTTCATTAGATTCCACATATGAGTAAAATCATATGGCACTTGTCTTTCTCTGACTGGCATATTTCACTTAGCATAATGGTCCCCAGATCCAAGTAATGAATTTGTGGGTTTGTTTTATTTTCAGATGGTAATATTAAGAATAATCATTATTCTATGTTTCTACATTAAAAACTGAACAGTACTTGAAACTGTTTCTGGAAAATAGAGTTAACATAATAAACGTTTAATGATTAAATAATCATATAAATAAATAACTAAATAAACTAGATGTTTGACTTTTGCTTAACCAATAATTTCATAAAAAGTTACTAAAAACATTGACAATTGTGATTAATGCTGGGGGGAGGGAGTGGGTAGAGATGAAACAGCATGTAAATGGGATAAATGGTAATGAAAAAATATAATAAAAATAAATTATCAAAATTCTATATATATACACATTTTATACACACACACATATATATGGGGATATATATATGTGTGTGGGTATATATATATCCATATATATCCATATATATCCATATATATACCCACATATCCATATATATATCCACATCCATATATATATATATATATATATATATATATGGAAAACCATATATATGGTTTTCCTTCCTCTTTCTAGACTATACATTGACATGAATATCCACACTGATGTTTGATGGGTAAATCCATGGATATGTGAATGGGGTTTACTTAAAGTAATTCCAAAACCCTTTGAAAGAAATTAACTCTGTGAACAAGATTATTTCAAAATATCTGTAAAAATTAGTTTTTATGAGATTTATGTTGCCACCTGTGAGCACTTTGATAAAGGTGTCTAATCATTTGAGTAATTTTATTGAAGAACTACAATGATATTGGCACTTTTAAATTGTTGAGTTACTGTTAAATGTAAAGATTTCTAACAGCGATTTAAGTAATGTCTGCTACAAGTTTTATTTTTAATAAAATTAGGTCACATTCATACCTTAACATATATTTCCCCATACAGTTGGTTCTCTTTTTATCTAATGCTGTTTTCTTAGCCATGCAGCACCTTTTTATTATGATGAGATCCCATTTGTTTATTCTTTCCTTTATGTCCCTTGTTTTAGGAGACATATCAGTAAAAATGTTGCTGCATGAAATATCTGATATTTTCCTGCCAATGTTCTCCCCTAGGACTTTAATGGTGTCACGGCTTATATTTAAGTCTTTTATCCAACTTAAATTTATTTTGGTGTATGGTGTAAGTTGGTGCTCAAGTTTCATTTTTTTGTACTTAGCTGTCCAGTCCTCCCAACACCCTTTGTTGAAGAGGCTATTTTTACTCCATTTGATGTTACTGTCCCCTTTGTCAAATATTAATTGACTGTAGAGATTTGGGTTTATTTCTGGGCTCTCTGTTCGTTCCATTGGTCTATGTGATTGGTTTTATGCCAGTACCAGGCCGTTTTGATTACAGTGGCCTTGTAATACAGTTTGGTATCAGGTATTGTGACCCCTCCTACTTTGTTCTTTTTTCTCAACATTGCAGCTGCTATTTGGGGTCATTTATGGTTCCATATAAATTTTTGAAGTGTTTGTTCTATGTCTGTGAAATATGCCATTGGTACTTTAATAGGTATTGCATTAAATCTGTAAATTGCTTTGGGTAGTATGGACATTTTTATGATGCTAATTCTTCCAATCCATGAATACAGTATATGTTTCCATTTGTTTGTGTCTTCCTTGATTTTTTCTTCAGTGTTGTGTAGTTTTTTTTGCATACAGGTCTTTTTACGTCCTTGGTTAGGTTTATTCTCAAATATTTTATTTTTCTTTTTGCTATATTTAGTGGAACTTTTTCTTGATTTCTGCTTCTGCTGTTTCATTGTCAGTATACAAAAATGCCCTAGATTTCTGGATATTGGCTTTGTATCCCGCTGTTTTGCCAAATTCATTTATTAGGTTGAGCAGTTTTTTGGTAGAGTCTATAGGATTTTATATGTACACTATCATGTCTTCTGCAAACCATGACAATTTTGTTTTCTCCATTCTAATTTGGATGCCTTTTTATTTCTTTTTATTGTCTGATTGCTGTGGCTAAAACTTCCAAAACTATATTGAATAGAAGTGGTGAAAGTGGAGAACCTTGTCTTGTTCCTGATCTTAGTGGAAAAGCTTTTCGTTTTTGCACATTGAGTATGTTGGCTGTAGAACTCTCAGATATGGCCTTTATTATATTGAGAAATGCTCCCTCTATTCCCACTTTGCTGAGTGTTTTTATCATAAATGGGTGTTGTACCTTTTTAAACGCTTTTTTCCAAATCTATTGATATGATCATGTGATTTTTGTCCTTGCTTTTTTTATGTGGTGTATTTGCCAATTATACATCAGACAAGGGTTTAATCTTCAAAATATACAAAGAACTTAAGTGAGTCCACTCTAAGAAGACAAGCAACTCAATTAAAAAAGTGGGCAAAGGACTTAAACAGATACTTCTCCAAGGAGAATATACAGAGGATCCAGAGAGACATGAAAAGATACTGAATATTGCTAGCTATCAGAGATATGCAAATTAAAACCACAATGAGATACCACTTTACACCAGTCAGAATGGCTACCATAAACAAAATAAGGAACCACAAGTGCTGGAGAGGTTGTGGGGAAAAGGGGACCCTAGTTCACTGTTGGTGGGATTGCAGACTGGTACAACCATTATGGAAAACAGTATGGAATTTTCTCAGAAAACTAAAATTGGACCTGCCTTTTGACCCAGCAATTCCACTGCTAGGATTATATCCCAGAAACCCTAAAACACCAATCCAGAAGAGCCTATTCCCTGAAAGTTCATAGCAGCACAATTTACAATAGCCAAGAGTTGGAAGCAACCTAGGATCCCATCAGTAAATGAATGGATCAAAAAACTATGGTACATTTCCACAATGGAATTCTATGCAGCACAAAGAAAGTAGGAACTCCTACCCTTTGCAACAGCATGGATGGAACTGGAAAGCATTATGCTGAATGAAATAACCCAGGCGGTAAAAGACAAGTACCATATGATCTCACCCTTAACAGGAAGCTAAACAACAAATCAAACAAGCAAGCAAAATATAACCAAAGACACTGAAGTACAGAACAGGCTGACAGGGACCAGAGGGGAGAGAATTTCAGGGGAAAGGGGGAAGGATTCACAGTTACAAGTATAAAGACAACAACTAAGAGGGGTGGAAATGGGAGGGAGGTGGGGAGCACTGGAGGAGTAGGCTAGGATGCGAGGAAAAGACAGAAAACTGTACTTAAACAATAATTAAATAATAAAAACAACTATAAAAATACCTTAAAATATTAAGACTCACTTTTGACAAACTCTACATCATGAATTAATTTTGAAAATATTTTGCTTAATGAAATACGCCAAGCATGAAATGATGAATGTATGATTCTACTCACACGAAGTTCCTAGGTTAGCCAAATTCATAGAGACAGAAAATAGAGTGATAGTTTGCAGAAGCTTATAGAAAGCTCTGTTATATAATTGAAGGTCAGTATTAGCGTTTACTATATAAGGAAGTCGGAACTTTCTGCTAGGCAACGCATGACTTGTGGCTATGTGGATCACCCACCCTAGAATAAAGGCATGTCAGACATTTCCAGGGCTCAGCAAATTTTCTTCCCTCTGAATCCTTTGTGAATCTGCCTGGTCTTGAATGGCTGCAGGACAGTTGGCTCCCTCAGCAGGATTCATCGCAGTATCTTATGGTGTTGGAGTCCCCTGCAGGGGGCCTTGGTGGGTTGGCTGGCCACTGGCATGTGGTATCTTATGGCAAGTCTCTTGGCAGCTTGGGATGCCCTGACACAGTAGAGAAGGCCCTGCAGGTGGTAGGGGAGACCCTGGAGAAGCCAAGCTCCTAAGTGCCAGTGGAGGCCATGATCTGCAAGTTTTTTCCTGCTTTTCCAGCTGAGATGGAGGCTGTGCTTTGCCATGCAGCTAAATTACTTGAACTCCGAGGAAGAGAGGAAGCTTTGGAGGTCAGGATCTGCACCCTGAAGGAAAAACTCCAAAGGCAGAATTGCAATGATCCCCTTCCTCTGTCCTAGTACGGGATGTGGAGGAAGAGGGGGGGAATTCCCAAGATCTGCAGACTGACTAGAAGTTTCACGTGACCTATCACTCTCAAGCTGCCATAATGATTGAACAGTATGGTGGTCTCTTAAAACAGGGCCTTTATGCCACAGCTGCTACCCCTGTACTGGGGGATTGGACAAAATGCTCATCCACTGTCCTCCAGACTCTTAAGTGAAGAGTCAGAGAAGAGACCCAGCTCTGGTGGAAGCCTTACTCCAATGGAATGTTGCTCTAATTCAGCTGCAGGTACAGACTAAAGATTCTTTGCTGAAACCAGGCATGGGAACACAAGGAAATATTCTCTTGCTTGCCTCTGAGAGCCTGATATGAGGGCAAAAGCCACTTAGACATAAAAGCCTCCACATGCATTGGGTGGCTCTTGTTGCACCTTGGGGACAAGGAGTGGAGAGAAATTTGCAAATTGTGCCCCAATCTTAAAGGTGACATACCCATGACCGGCACACCATGAAATGCTTCTCTGTGGCACTTTAGGATGTACTTATGGCCCATTAAGACCTCTCCACTCTTGTAGCAAGTAGATTCTGAATGCTCAGTCAGAGCACAAAAGGTATGGTGTTCATGCCCAAGGAGTTCCTTTCTGCCAGCCCTGTTTTATCAGCTGACCAGAATTTGCTTGTACATTGCCTGAGGGTCGTGATTTGCCATTGTTAGTTCCAACAATGCTCTGTCTTTCCACCCTTAGGGTACAGAATAACACTTTAGTGGACTAGGTTCATACTTAAGCCTCAGTGACCAACCAATCAATGTGCTGGGTCTGCCGTGAAATCCCCCTGAGCACATCTGTGGGCCTCTCATGGCTCATCTCTCCTGCTTCTGTCTCAAATTGGACTTGGTTACAGAATCAGTGGAACAGTGCACATCCCTTATGGATTGTGACCTGGACATTCCATATATCTGTGCTGGGGCAGAGAAGCAGTATGACCAGCCTCAGCCATTAAGCAGCTGCTTCATAGGTGATGACTCAGGGTTGGACTCACAATTGAGGCAATGGAGTTGGCTAGACCAGCCCCCACCCTCTCTATTGAGAACTTCAAAGGACAAGTCCAAGTGGGCTGGACTCCAATAGGTCTGTGTCAGAAGCATACACTTAAGCATTACTGGGAGGCCCAGAGTGATGTCTGTGCTGCAGTTCCCACTGGGGCCCTCTGGGTATGTGGCTCACATGGGTGTCCTTACTTGCCCAGGAATTGCACTGACCTCTGTACCTGGGATTGATCTTATTGCTTGTGTTTTGGCAGCTTGTTGCTGTACTTGGTACTGCTATTGTGGTGTATGGGTGTCAGGCTCTTCCCTCCTCACCAAGAGACACTCACAGAAGACACCCTCACATAGATTATCCAGTGAGGAACCCTGACATTGTGGATCATAGGCGAAAAGGAGTCAGTCAGGCTCCCTCATCCAGATGTCTGGGTGACTGTGGCTCAACGGTGTTCACGTGGCCTTGAGCAGGGTCCTGCAGGCTCTGTTATATAACTGAAGGTCAGTATTGGCACTTGCCAGCTTTGTATGCATTTAGTATATGAGGGAGTCGGGACTTCTCACAGGGCAACATGCAGCTTGCAGAGTAGGTGGATCATGTCACCCAAGAATAAAGGTATGTGACACATGCCCATGGCCCATGAATTTTCTTCCATCTGCCTGAATCTTGTGTGAACCTGCCTGGCCTTGAACAGCTAAAAGACATAGATGTGGGTGATGGTTGCATAAGATAAACTTAGGCTCCAACGTTTCTATTAAAATAATAGCAGACAGAAAGTAATCCAATATTTGAAGTGGAATTAAACATATTTTTTCAATGGGATTTTTAAAGTGAAAATTTTCTTTTCATGAAAGAAAAAAGTTTTATATATGGATTTTTTTCTCTTGGAAGTTTTCTAATAGAAAGAAATAGAACACAGAGATGCACATATTCTTTCAAATTAGTGTTTCTGGTTTCTTCAAATAAATTCTTAATTTGAATGAATATAAACATCCCTATGTTCATTACAGCATTGTTTATAATAACCAAGATTTTGAAGCAACCCAAGTGTTTATCAGTAGATGAGTAGGTAAAACAAATATTGTACATTTACACAATGGAATATTACTTGGCTATAAAAAGGAAGAAAATTTTACCATTTGTGACAGTATGGATGGACCTCGAGAAAGCTGGGCTAAATGAAATAAACCACTTGGAGAAAGACAAATACTATATGATTTCACTCATATGTGGATTCTAATGAGAAAAGTGAACTAACAAGCAAAATAGAGACAAACTCATAGATAGAGAGCAGGTTGACAGCTCTTGGGGTTTAGGGGATAGAGGGATTGAGAAAAAAAGAAAAAAGGACTCACGGACACGGACAACAGTGTGGCCTTTGGGGGATGGAGGCCAAGTGAAGGCAGAAGAGGATGTAAGGGGATGAACAGTAACAGAATAATACAATAAAATAAATAAACTTTAAAAACAAAAAAAAGGAAAAAATTCTATTTACCTCTGAATTGTCTAAGAGGGATACAATTATAAAGGACACTTAAAATACTAATTAAATATTTTAATTATTATGACTTGGATTCTAGACTGTAATGCTTACATATTCTTATTTCTATTCATTATCACAAGACACTGTGTAATGACCAAAATAATACTTTATATAGAATACTCTGTAAAATGGTATAATATGTAGAACACATTAACATAGCATGGAATCAATTTCCCTTTTACTGGCTTTCGTGTAAGTCCATTTGTATTGTAAGTTTCATTTATATTGCATGTTTCATTAAATGAGGTTGCATAAGCAAAGCATTTTTTCATAAAGTAATTATACACCATATTTTGTTATCCTTTTGTGTTAAGCTGCTCCTTACTTGGACTCAAAAAAAGTGCACATGCATTTAAATTATTCCCATTCCTATCATAGTTTTAGAGAATCTGACTCCAGAGAGATTTTTGCATAAAAAAGATGGTACACACAGGAGTTGAAGAGGGGGAAACACTGGCTCTGGTTGTCTGCAGTGCTGAACTGTAAACTCATCAATCTAAATGTTAGCACCTTGGAAACTCACATAAAAGTCAGAGAGACTACCAGTGATTCACTGGTATAATATTATTTTATTATTTAACCTCATGTTTAAATTTAAAACATGAGTTTGTACAGTGGTGTATGGTTTTATGTACCTAATGTAAAATAAGAGTATACACATTTAAAAATATTTCCACCCTGTTACAGTATATTTTTATTTACTATTTGGAAATATAAATATTAGAAATATTATATTTATTATCTTACATGGTATTGCTTATTGTCATGGCAGTTGGCAAAGTCATTGTACTGGAGAACAAAGTTGTAATTGTGACTTATTATCCTGTCTTCATTATAAGAGAACAATTGTTATTCTGTTTATTCAAAAAATGGAATGATGCAGACTTAGACCACTCATTTCTATTCAATAGAATCATTTCCTGAAATAAATACTTCTTTGTTCACTGAAGCCTTTATTGTGACCATCAGGATTTATTTCTTCTGAAGTGCCACTGGTGTGTCTGTGCAGTTGATTTTGTTTTACATAGTTATTCTGCAAATGCATGCTGAAAGAAAATCAACATGTAACCAGAAGCCTTTTCTTCATAGAGTTTTGTTTCTTGAACACACCTATTCATCCCAAAAGGTGGTTATTTCTGGGTGACTCTATAGACACTAGAATGGTAGGATTGTTGATTTTGGAGAACAGTCTATAAGTAGGGTTTACAATCAAAGATTTCTTATAATATTCTGCAGAGTTAGACAATAATTGTGCATTTTAATGAGTTTGTATATGAAAAGAATATGCAAGCTATTTGGACTGTAGCAAACCAGGTGCAGACATCTATGCTGGTGCTCAGGAGGAAATGCTTGCAGCATCCTAATACAACCTCTAGGGCTGTTGGGAAGGCTGAGCAGTGTGCACTAATAAGGAAACGCATTAATAAAAGCCCTGGCCAAAGAAAAAATTCTACAGATATTCATTTTTCTGGTATTTCCCTTAGAGGCAATACTATTCTCTTACAAACCCAGATGAGAAACCTCTGATATTTTTTATTTATCTCTCTTCTCCCTTTCTCCACCGTATTTAATAAATTGCCCAGCTTTATATGCCTTGTTCTCATGTAAAGTCTCCTTCAAACATCCTACTTTTTCATTTCATTCTGAGTATCACTGTTCTAATACATACTTTTAGTATTTAACAATGGGACAATTTTATCTTTCAAAGAGTTTTCCTTGTTTCTAAAATCTTGTCATCACTTCATTATTTATATCGATACAATTGTTATCATTTCATTTCAATTGCTATCATTTCATTTTATTCCAGAATAAAAATATCATGACACTGACCATGGGGGGAGGAGTTTGTCTTCTTTTAGTTATTCCAAAATAAAATACATAATTATTAATATAAGCTGTAGCATTATAATTGATATGACCAAAGACTATTTCTGGTCCAGCTCTCATCCTTTCCCTTGGGTAACTTATGTACAGTCACATCTTACTACTGTCTTAATATTCTTTCAGTTTCACATGGCCTTTACCCTCAGGTAGCTCTGTGAATTCTGTTTACTATGTGGCACTCAGATCAAATACTCCACCTTGGTGATCTTCAGAGCAGCAGTCATATTTTTCCTTCTTCTAGCAAATTCATACTATAGTTTTATTCTCTCATAATATGTATCGATACCTGGTTATTTAAAAACAGTGACTATATTATGATTTGCTCAGTATTTCCACATAATAAAATATTAACCTTTTCTAATTTATTATTATAAAAATAATTTAAATAATAGCTGATGTTTACTATAATATTTACTGTATCATGAAGGATTCTAAATACTTTATATGTTGGTTCATTCAGTCATTGCAACAACAGCAAAACATATTCTTACCCATTTTTTTATATGTGGAAAACTAGGAAAAAAGTTGAAGCATTTTTCTGAAGTATCAGAGTAAATGCCAGAGGGGTATTTGAACCTTGACAGTTACACTCTTGTAACAATAACTTTAACTACTGTACTTACTGCTAGATAAATGATTAAAAATATATTATCTTGCCAGAAACATTTATTAATTTTTGATAACTGTTTGCTAATATCTTATTTTATTTTTGTATTTATAAAAATAGCAAAAAACAAAAACTGAGGTACCAGCTTGTTTATAACAGACAGACTTAGTGAAGATGTGTTTCTCGTTATTGTAAATGCCACTCAGAATACAAACTCTTAACTTAATCAGTAATTATAAACTCTTTTATAATGCTGCGTTAAGTTTTATATTTTTGAGAATCTTAGGGGCTACATGTTTTAATCTACTCTAATCAGGCATGATCTAAAGAAATGAATTGACATTTGCTTTGGAATGGACCTCATAGCATCCGAGTACAGCACTGCCAACATTTAAATAAAGTGAATCCTATGTCAGCAGCTCAACTGAACTGGAAGAGAGAGCTGAGCCATGTCAGAGTAGCCAATTAAAGCAACGGGCCAAAACTGAAAGACATAAGCTTTTAATCACTTACTGTGGTATAAACAACAGACTAAAACCTGAGAAAGCACTGACTCCCACCCACCTCCTGTTTCATCTTCCCCCACAGAATGGTTAAAAGTAAAGTGGCAGGAGGATCATCCCAGATGCGGAGACCATCTCATGGTTTAGGGGACTTTGAATAAAAAAACCTTACGCAGTTTTATGGACTCATGTAGTATGCAGTGCTGGGGAGGGCTAGGAGTGAAAGTGATGTCGAAAAGTGTCTCCAGGGGTTCCCCTTTCTCCTCCAACCTGAAGACCTTGAGGAGAGGTACTTTGAAAAGATCTTTGCAAAGGCCTCAGATCAGTAGAGTAAGAATGAAGAATCAGGATCAGGAGTGGGATAAGAGCATGGCCAGTCTTAGGGCCCTGAATCTGAACTGCAATCCCTTCAGAAGGTGCAATGCAGTGTCTGTGTACCAAGTCGGGTGTGGGGTGGGCAGCTTTCTCCATGAGGCCTGTCAGGTAGTGCCTTTCTAATTGCCGATGGTCCGGCCTGAAAAATCACACACTCGTTTTAACCAGGACACAGACTCTTCACTATACTAATGCTGGTAATAATTACATAAACTTACCCATTGCTCATTATATGCCAGCTATTTCAGAGCACTTTATATTAATTCCTTTAGTCCATTTAGAAATTCTACAAATGTATTATTATTAATCAATTATTGCTAATGAGGAAACTGAAAAACTGTAACAAAAGTAACTTGCTCAAGGTCACACAGCTAGTGAATGGAGACTTCAAAACAATTCTTCAAACTTCTGTGTAAAGTTTTGTCTAATAGTAACCACTCAACAGAATTCCTTAAATAAAGAGAACTTGAACAATTAAAGATTTAAAAAATCAGTGGTTTTTCAATGCATTATGTATTGTAGTTTACTATATTTATATAATATATTATAGTTATACAATATACTTGTTTAATGTTATATTTAGATAGCATGACATATAATATTTCTTATAATGTATTATTTCTTTTTGTGTTCATAGATACATAGCAGAAAGACAAATATAGAAAAATGTATATGGTAATTCTGAAAAATAAATCCATATTTTATATTTTTGTGTGATTATTCTAATGAAGTGATTGATGATTTTCAAAATCACAGCCAAAAAATTCTTCCGGAAAATGTATCTCCAAACATGTTTTGCCACATTGAGTATTTTAATTGGTTTTTAAATAGGGTTAGGACTTTGAATGTGACAGTATTGAGCAAGCTATTTGTAACAAAACCAGAAGTCTGGTTAAACTGAATGTCAGATATCAAGGAAAAAGAGTTTTACTTGGGATAAAAGATGGTATCAGAAAATATCATATTTATATGTGAGTTATTATTTAGAAAAAATATAAGCCAAGGAATAACATTCAAAGGAAATAGTGATATTACAAATTAGTAGGCTAGGCTGAGCAGGAAAGCAACACAGCAAAAATGAATGATATAGAAAAAAAGTTTAGATATAGATAAAAAGTTTAGATATAAAAAAGTTTTCTATATCCCCTTTCCCCTAAAATGTTGGTCATAATTTTTTTTAAAATGCTACTAGGGCCTAGAACTTGCAGAGTATAAGTGAAAAAAAAAAAAAACAATGTTAGAGGCACAATGTTTAGCTAGCATATATGGGGATGGCCAGAAAAAATGTCTTTAGTACTATATCAGCTTCTTTGATAAGAGCTCTTAATACAATATACTCCTTAGGCAGGAGCAGGGCTAATGGACAACTAAGAGAGTTTTCTCATAACAAATGGCATCATGTAAGGTGACACTTTCCTCACAAGTAATGACACCTGGTTTTCTTTATCAGTGTAAAAATGTGTTTATGTGTTAACCAGATTTTACTGCTTTAAGCTACTTAGAGAACAGCAATCTGCATTTCTCAGATAAGGAGGTAAAATCAGAAAAAAAACTTTAAATGAATGTGCATGTGTTTGTGTATGTATGCATAAATTTGTAATTCTTATATCACACAGATGATTGGTAGTAAAATCCAAGATTTTCATCATTTTAGGTGAGTATTTTTCTCAACATTGTGGGAGATTTGGGAGAAGATAGTTTTACTTATTAAGCACCTATTGTGAACTAACTAGTCATTATATAAGCTGCTTTGTATATGTGACCTTATTTAATTCTTCCAAAAAACAATAAACTCTGAAACCAATTTTCCTTAATTAAAGACCAAGCATTTAATCTCTCTTTCTATGTTACATAACCATGAGACCAAGAAAAATGGACTTAGTTGTCCATGTCCCGTAATATATTCTTATAGAAAATGAGAATGCAAAGTAATAAAAATCATATTTTTCAAGGAGGTTAACCTCATTTTCATCAAGACCCACTTAAAAAGCTCCGTGCTATTGGGAGCCATCCAAAATTATTTTGTCACAAATTCTGACCAACCTTAATTGATTGCCCTCCTTGTAAAATCTTTCTTAAAAGTACCAAGACTTGGCCCTGCATCTCTATAAAGATTTGCATCTAGTTTCTCCAATTGAGACTTTTCTAAATTTCTGCCAAAATTGTGTGTAACCTGAATTCAGTAGGTCCACTAAGTTTAATTCATCACGATAAACTGATGTTAGTGATGGTGTTTGGAGAGAAAGGTGTTAGGACAAGTACATAATTTTATTGATTAAATGTATTCTAATTAGGTAAATTATGGTTCTACAAACTTTAACTTATTTGCTGAGAGTCAAAGATATAGTGAGCAGAGAAGCCTACCTAGAAAGCATGGTCTTTCATTTTTTGGCATAACTTAAAATTGGCTTTGTGTAGAAATACTTCAGTGTTTGCTTAGTCTTGGTATATGCTACTTTGTATCTTTTTTTTTAAATTTAAGCTTGAGTAATATAGATTTTTAATGGGCTTTGGTTAGGTAAATCTACAAAGCTACAAATTCAGATGTGATATTTGAGTGAGAAGTTATCTGAAATTAAAAATGATTCTTCAAAATATGGATAAGTATAGTAAAATGAAATAATTATTTTAATACCTGGCATCTACAACATAATATTTGGCTTTTTTGTAGGTTTGATAACACACTGTTTTAAAAACACTTTGTATTCTTTTTTAAATATTTTTTTAAATTTAATTCTTGTTCAAGTGCAGCTTTCTGTCTTATATTCCCAACCCTGCCCACCCCCCGCCCCATGCTCCCCGCCTCCCTCCCATTTCCGACCCCCACCCTTAGTTATTGTCCATGTGTCCTTTATACTTGTTCATGTGAGTCCTTCCCCTTTTCCCCTATGATTCTCTCCCCTCTCCCCTCTGGACCCTGTCAGCCTGTTCCCTATTTGAGTGTCATTGGTCATATTTTGCTTGCTTGTTTGTTTTGTTTTTTAGATTCCTGTTAATGGTGATATCATAAGGTATTTGTCTTTCACCGCCTGGCTTATTTCGCTCAACATACTGCTTTCCAGTTCCATCCATGATGTTGCAAAGGGTAGGAGTTCCTTCTTCCTTTCTGCAGCATAGAATTCCATTGTGTAAATGTACCATAGTTTTTTGATCCAGTCATTGACCAATGGGCATCTAGGTTGCGTCCAACTCTTGGCTATCGTGAATTGTGCTGCTATGAACATCAGGGTGCATAAGTTCTTTTGGATTGGTGTTTCAGGGTTCTTAGGATATACTCCTAAGAGTGGAATTCCTGGGTCAAAAGGCACGTTCATTTTTAGTTTTCTTAGAAAATTCAATACTGTTTTCCATAGTGGTTGTACCAGTCTGCAGTCCCACAAACAGTGAACTAGGGTCCCCTTTTCCCCACAACCTCTCCAGCACTTGTGGTTTGTTTCTTTGTTTATGATAGCCATTCTGACTGGTGTAAAGTGGTATCTCATTGTAGTTTTAATTTGCATCTCCCTGATAGCTAGCAATATTGAGCATCTTTTCATGTGTCTCTGGATCCTCTGTATGTCCTCCTTGGAGAAATGTCTGTTCAAGTCCTCTGCCCATTTTTTAATCGGGTTGCTTGTCTTCTTTGAGTGCAGTCCTGTGAGTTCTTTGTATATTTTGGAGATTAAACGTCTGTCTGAGGTATCATTGGCAAATATGTTTTCCCAAGCTGTTGCTTCTTGTTGTATCTTGATAATGTTTTCCTTGGCCATGCAGAAGCTTTTAATTTTGATGAGATCCCATTTGTTTACTCTTTCCTTTATATCCCTTGCTCTAGGGGACGTATCAGTAAAAATATTGCTGCGTGGAATATCTGAGATTTTCTTGCCAATACTCTCCTCTAGGGCTGTAATGGTTTCACAGCTTATATTTAAGTCTTTTATCCACCTAGAATTTATTTTGGTGTATGGTGTAAATTGGTGCTCAAGTTTCATTTTTTTGCATGTAGCTGTCCAGTTCTCCCAACACCATTTGTTGAAAAGGCTGTCTTTACTCCATTTTATGTTATTGCCCCCTTTGTCGAATATTAATTGACTCTAGAGAGTTCGGTTTATTTCTGGGCTCTCTGTTCTATTCCATTGGTCTATGTGCCTGTTTTTGTGCCAGTACCAGGCTGTTTTGATTACAGTGGCCTTGTAATACAGTTTGATATCAGGTATTGTGAACCTCCTACTTTGTTCTTCTTTCTCAAAATTGCAGCTGCTATTCAGGGTCTTTTATGGTTTCATATAAATTTTTGAAGTGTTTGTTCTATGTCTGTGAAATATGCCATTGGTACTTTAATAGGTATTGCATTGAATCTGTACATTGCTTTGGGTAGTATGGACATTTTGATGATGCTAAATCTTCCAATCCATGAACACGGTATATGTCTCCATTTATTTGTGTCTTCCTTGATTCCTTTCTTCAGTGCTGTGTAGTTTTCTGCATACAGGTCTTTTACTTCCTTGGTTAGGTTTATTCCCAGATATTTTATTTTTGTTTTTGCTATATCGAATGGCATTTTTTTCCTGATTTTTGCTTCTTCTGCTTCATTGTTGGTATACAAAAATGCATTTGATTTCTGGATATTGACTGTGTATCCCACTGTTTTGCCAAATTCATTTATTGGTTTGAGCAGTTTTTTGGTAGAGGCTATAGGGTTTTCCATGTACACTATCATGTCATCTGCAAACAATGACAGTTTTGTTTCCTTCTTTCCAGTTTGAATGCCTTTTATTTCCTTTTCTTGTCTGATCGCTGTGGCTAGAACTTGTAATACTATATTGAATAGAAGTGGTGAAAGTGGACAACCTTGTCTTGTTCCTGATCTTAGTGGAAAAGCTTTTAGTTTTTGTCCATTGAGTATGATGTTGGCTGTATGTCTTTCATATATGGCCTTTATTATGTTGAGGAATGCTCCCTCTATTCCCATTTTTCTGAGTACCTTTATCATAAATGGGTGTTGAACCTTATCAAAAGCTTTTTCCTCATCTATTGATATGATCATGTGTTTTTTGTCTTTGCTTTTGTAAAAACACTTTGTATTCTTAATATTACTGTCATTTTTGAACATCTGATGATATTGATAGATCTCACTCTTAAGCTGAGAAAGAAGAAAAACCTTTTAACTAAAGCTTAGAGCATTCATTTAGAGATTCTGAACAACTTAAATTTGTCTTCGAACACAACCTTAGCAGAATGAACACAGAGATGCTTCCAAGCTTTCGTTCTATCTCTTTATCATGGATGAATGACTTACAGACCACATCATCATAAGCCTCAATTTTTAACTGAGTGGTGGAAAAAACACTAAAACCTCCTCTTCAATTTTTACATAAAGTATGTCTAACTTCCACTGATTTCAGAAAACAGAGTTTTTTAAAAATTCTGGACCTTTACAACTACATTCCAGTCTATAAACAAAAATGTTGCAGTTTTCTTATTGTTTTTTATATTTATAAATTTATTTATTAGTGAAAGGATATATGTTTATTTATATCATCTATACTTTGTTTTCAAAGATATATGTTCACCCTTTGATAATCATGCTTAATGAATAAAAAGTATCTGTGCTAATTTAATCTGTATACTCACTTAAAAAAGCACAAATTGTCTTACTCATACATTGTTTTACTTTTATTATTAAGATACCATCTTTGGCCCTGGCTGGTTTAGCTCAGTGGATTGAGCAAGGCCTTGTGAACCAAGGAGTCGAGGTTCGATTCCCAGTCAGGGCACATGCCTGGGTTGCAGGCCAGTTCCCAGCAGAGGATGTACAAGAGGCAACCATACATTGATGTTTCTCTTCCTCTCTCTTTCCCTTCCCTTCTAAAGATAAATAGATAAAATCGTTAAAAAAAGGTACCATCTTTGGAAAAAATGTGGAAAAAATGTGTGGCTTGTGTGCTTATATATGTGCATACATGTATGTATCCTTNGTATAGCTCAGTGGATTGAGTGAGGGCTTGTGAACCAAGGAGTCGAGGTTCGATTCCCAGTCAGGGCACATGCCTGGGTTGCAGGCCAGTTCCCAGCAGAGGATGTACAAGAGGCAACCATACGTTGATGTTTCTCTTCCTCTCTCTTTCCCTTCCCTTCTAAAGATAAATAGATAAAATCGTTAAAAAAAGGTACCATCTTTGGAAAAAATGTGGAAAAAATGTGTGGCTTGTGTGCTTATATATGTGCATACATGTATGTATCCTTATATATGTATGTATACATGTGTGCATATATGTACACATATTTATGTGTAGGGATGTGTGTATACACACTAATCTGAATAAGTATATTACTAAATAAGTGTATATGTATATATAATGAGTGATTTCACCACCAGCAAGAATAACACTTTCATTTCCATTTATTTATCCAATATCACATAAATATAAGTTTACAAGATTATAAATCTGGAATTACTGCAACTTAATATTCTGTTTTTATACAATCTTATGAATATTGAATTATTCTCTTCTTTTGCTTTAGTCTATTTTTCAGCAATAGTAATTATTTGAAAATTAGAACTCTTCTGATATTTTCTTCTATTATTTTATTTATTATTATTATTTTTGAAATTTTATTTCTACTGATCCCATGTTTTCAGGAGAGCTTCCTATTGTTTGTCAACATATTGCAGATTTGAGCTTATGCTAAAACAAACTTGTTCTTTAATGAAAATTAAAGATAATATTACTAGTATTTTATGGCTTTTATTATGAAACTCCCCTCTATCATACATACATATATATATATATATATATATATATATATATATATATATATATGTGTGTGTGTAACTTTCTTATACTTTTAAAATTTTATAATTTTAAATTAGAATTGTTCTGTAAAATTCACCAACCAAAGCAGAGGAAAACCTTCTAGTTTTTTTGGAAGGTAAGAGGCATGCATGTGTCCTGTATTTCAGTGGCAAGGCCATGCTCTTCCAAAGCTGACTAGACATCTTCCTTCCCATACATGTAATTTCTGAAAACACTAAATCACAATTTGATAACACCACTGGCAGGTTTTAGAGCTCTTTGTGTGTCAGTGAAGATTTTTAATGTTGTATTTATACCTCAAGGCACTCACTGTTGATGATGTTATTAAATAAATAAGAAAAAAAATTTGAAATAGTTTTTGCTATAGTAAGCTCACAGATATTTTTCTGAATGTGTACCTCATCAATGTATTCCTGAAAAGAGCTTTTGCCTGAGCCTACTTTTCCTTGGTTAGCCAAACGACTACATTTAATTAACTAAAAGCCAATATTTCTCATAGAATAGGATGTGGCAGCTACTCAGTATTTTAAACAAGCTGAAGAGGTGTTTGTCTCCTCACCTTCAGTTTGTTGATAGTGAGTAAAACCTGTCCCAGTCACATCCATCTTCTCTTACAACACAGTCCAGATCACACAGTCAGCACCAGACACATTTCCTTCAGGCCTCTCTCTGTACTGCTCACTGAATAGTCGATTTTATCATCTGTTTAGACTGATGACTAATTAATGTTGAACAAATGTTTTTCCGCATCTATTGATATGACCATGTGGTTTTTGTCCTTGCTTTTGTTTATGTGGTGTATTACATTTACTGATTTGCAGATATTGAACCATCCTTGCATCCCTGGGATGAATCCCACTTGGTTGTGGTGTATGATTTTTTGATGTATTGTTGGATGGATTTGCCAATATTTTGTTGAGGATTTTAGCATGTATGTTCATCAGCGATATTGGCCTAAAGTTTTCTTTCTTTGTTGTGTCTCTATCTGGTTTTGGAATTAGGATGATGCTGGCTTCATAAAAAGAGTTTGGGAGTTTCCCATCATTTTGGATTTTTTGGAATAGTCTGTGAAGAATAGGGGTTAGCTCTTCCTTAAACGCTTTGTAGAATTCTCCTATGAAACCATCTGGTCCGGGGCATTTGTGTGATGGGAGTTTTTTGATTACTGCTTCAATTTCATTTGCTGTTATTGGTCTGTTCAGGCTTTCTACTTCTTCTTCATTGAGTTTNTCTCCCAGTCACATCCATCTTCTCTTACAACACAGTCCAGATCACACAGTCAGCACCAGACACATTTCCTTCAGGCCTCTCTCTGTACTGCTCACTGAAAAGTCGATTTTATCATCTGTTTAGACTGATGACTAATTAATGTTGAACAAATGTGAGTGGCAGCTTTATAGTTCTGTGAAAAAAATAAGTATATGGAATATGTATTTACCCTCAAATGCATCATTTATGGTATATTTGTTCTTGTTTTTTTTTCTGTAATCTGGAAGGTAGTTGGTTGACACATGAGAATAGGTCATCTATAATCGTCTCACAACCTATATGATTTACCAATATTAAATGCTTATTTTAGCTTTGTATACTTTGCATAAAACAAATTAAATCTTGATATTTAAATTTGACAGGTAAGTGGTATATTTTTCAGTTTTGGATATTTTATAAAGAAAAAAGTATATCATGAAAACAAAAATCAAGAAAAAAGGATATATGTCATATGCCTAGCCTAGGACTAATCTAGTAGTAAGGACTTAATAAACAAGGTAAGTACTTCTGAAATATTAAACTTATAAGGTGTCAGAATGACCAGTCCCATCCTGATAAAGGAAGAAAATACTAATATAATTTTTGTAGTATATATGCTTTCTTATTTTTATTACTCTTGTGTATTCCTGTATCATCCTAGCATCCTGGACTATAGTGCTTATAGTGCTTACCATCCACAAATATCCTCTTGAAAGATGGGTTTAAACATTTAGCATGTAGTCCACCTTTAGGGGATTGGTAACTAACATGCATCCAAAACTTGTATAATGAATTGCGGGTATGCTTTTGACCCTGCAATATATCTCTACCACCCAAGAACGGAATATTGCTAAAACTATAACCCCACAAAGTATTCCTTCTATAATATTCATTTTGATTTTTTCCTTCCCAGAGTGGTGCTTGGAACTACAATTTCCAGGTTATAACAATTATATTCCAGTTTGTTATTACATACATGCACTGAAAACACACCATTTTATGATCTTCTGTTAATTAGCTTTAAAAAATTTGAAATGAGAGGCATCTAAGAATATGGGGATATTTTTAATAGTTATTTTAATGGATATCTGAGAGAGATTAATGAAGAAATTTACAAACCTAGTAGGCAACAATTCATCATGCTTTCCTTGTTAAATTAATAATATTGTACATTTAGTACATAAAACTTCAGATTTATAATATAGATAATTCTTATAATTTTGGAAAACATGAATTTAAAATATTTCCAATAATAAAGATTTTCTTAAATATTATCCCATTTAACAGAAAATACATTTAATTTTCCAAATGTGAAAACATACATTTCTACAAAATATCTTAGTATTTAAAAAATTTTTGAGTAGTACTAATATGAAGCAGAAGTTCTAAGAGATGAATATCTGAAAATGTTAAGATAGGAATAAGGATTGATTAATAATAAAATTTGAAGAATTGGAAATAACCAAGAAAATCATACAAAATGATGAGGAAAGGAAAGGCAAATTTCATTTCTATATAATCTTGGAACACTTAACCATGTGTATATATAAAATATAATTTTAATTTAACTTCTATCAGTGGTAAGGGATTTCCTACCCAAATCATTTCACTACTTTATTTTCAGAAGGATATCCAACCATATATTCAACATTAGAATTTTTCTTTTTTTCTTTTGAATCCTTTAAAAATATATAGATATTTGGCTACCTATTAAGTCTACTTAGTTGTAATTTTTTATCTTTAATTTGCAACTAATTTATTTTTTTCATTTTGTTTGAAAAAAGAAAATACTCTAAAAAGTAATGTAAAATTAATACTAATTTAGATAATAATGTATTATAATAATTTTTGTACTTTACAATATATTTGAATTCATAATCATTCAATTATATTAAATTTCAAAATTCTCAATATGCTTAATCATATGTATATTTACACATATGATAATGTATGCACAGGTAATTATAGGAGTGATTTAAGTAAACCAACATTTAATTTGTATAAAATAGTTTCATACCACATAGAAATATCAGTTATACTATGTATAATTTTGTTGATATGTTGAAACAAAAGGAAAGATAATTAATAAAGATTTTTATCAGGATACTGTTTCTCACACAAAGCTTATTACTCGTGAATTATAAACCAGAAATATAAAATATCGATATATACATTTTTTTGTCAATAATATTTTTTTTCAATTTTTTTTATTATATTATTTTTCAAGTACAGTTTTCTGTCTATTACTCCCATCCCATCCCACCCCCCACCCTCCCCCCCTCCCATTTCCACCCTTCTCAGTTGTTGTCCATGTATCCTTTATATAGGTTCCTCTAAATCCCTCCCTTATTTCCCCTGAAATTCCCTCCCCTCTCCCCTCTGGTCACTGTCAGCCTGTTTTCTATTTCAGTGTCTTTGGTTATATTTTGCTTGCTTGTTTGCTTTGTTGTTTAGCTTCCTGTTAGAGGTGAGATCATATGGTATTTGTCCTTCAACACCTGGCTTATTTCACTCAGCATAATGCTTTCTAGTTCCATCCATGTTGTTGCAAAAGGTAGGAGCTCCTTCTTTCTTTCTGCAGCATGAAATTCCATTGTGTATATGTACCATAGTTTTTTGATTCATTCATTTACTGACAGGCACCTAGGTTGCTTCCAACTCTTGGCTATTGTAAATTGTGCTGCTATGAACATTGGGGTGCATAG